>NC_080671.1:384991101-385677762 GCF_030247195.1 Topomyia yanbarensis | reverse complement strand
TATATATATATATATATATATATATATATATATATATGCAATTCGAGATGAAAAATTACAATTCGGGGTCTAATATAGAGTTGAAACAAATGATATATTTTCTAATATCGTTTTTGCCGTTGTCATAAAGAGAGCTATCACTTCCAATGATCACTTTTTATACAAAACTGGTAAGTTATATATTAAGAGTTCCATTATTAACATCAGTTCCTCGATTGCACACAGCCAGAGTGCGGAACCTGCACGAAATCGACTACCTTTTCCAGTTGTAGGAATTTGTCAACAGATACCCGTCCCGGTCGTCGACTGGTGGCATGTATTTATCCTACTTTTTTTTTCGTGTACACGTGTAGCCACTGCAAGCATACGGCTTCTAGCTCCTGGCCCTGGGGTTTTCAACTGTCGCTCTTTGGCACTAAGTGCCGAACCAGCCATTAAGAGTTGTTTAAAGTAATATTGTTTGTTGGGGAATTTGCACTACCAAACCAAAGCCCTTATATAGGAAGGTCCTAGCATGCGTGAAAACGGAAACTGTGCTCGTATGTGTGACAGTTTATTCGTCGCTTGGTAGCGTCTACGTCATCAATACCACGTTTGACAGGCTGTCTCTGTTCACTGCCACAAGCAATTTTGATACACGCTAGAACCTTGTTTAGAGTAACATTGCTGCAAAACTTTGTAGTGAAGGAAAAGTTATGAAATTTTTCGACAAATAAAATTGTATGTTTGAAAATATTTCTTATCTTGTTTTATTTTCTGTCAGCGTACGTTACTCTAGTTGAAAACAACCATGCGCTCCCATGAATATTTTGTGTGATTAAATGAAATTCTTTTGTGAGCTCCTTCGACAGAATTATGTCTAGTTGTGCTTCAATCCTTTGCACAACAAAAGTGCTCAATTCTTCTCATAGAATCAATAAAGTGGATATTCTATTTTGAAGCCAGAAGTCAAATTTAGTATATCAATAGCTTTTTCGTCACCCCGCACTAATTGTACTAAAATTGAGATTGATCATAACGCTTCACGCAGCAGTGGATTCGCTGGGTACGCGCCACCTGACTCATTCCTACCCCAACTACCTATAATGCAATCATGCGCACGCCCATCCACTTGGTGCGCCCTGTCATCAAATCATTTCCCCCGCGGAAGCCTTCAAAGCCCAACCATTTGCTACCGTGCTCGAGCCATTCTCGTAATTCTCGCCTGCTCCGACCTCGCGGCTGGCTCTTTTTTTCATTTATTTTAATCATCACAAAACGAAATACCCCCATCTTCTTCAATCTATTCGTTGCTCCGCTTTGCGTGTTTCGCCGCGCTGTTGATGTCGTTTCTTTATAGCCCTCCAGTTACTTCACTTTACCTACCCGCAACCTGTCAACCAACCCCCCCCCCCCATCCAAACGGTAGGGGCTCTATACAGACCCGCTATCCATCCACTGTCGAGATCAGTGAGTGAGAGGAAATCCAAGCGAGAGTAGGTATAGAAGAGCTGTAGGTCGAAAGCGACGACGACGACGGACGGAGCGAGTCTGTATCAACTCACAAAGCGCACAGTTTTTCCTTGTGCCATTATATTGCTCTTCGAACGGACCACGGCACGGTATCTCGGCATAACTGGCACTGTTTTTGGATCAGCGTTAGAGTGAATAGGGGTTGGCGGTGGAGGGGAAACAGTCCCTCACTTTACCGTCAACATCGCACATAAACCGACCTACACTGCAACTCTTCGGCGAACGGGTAGCCACCCGAACGTTCCCGGTAACATCCGTCGCAGAGCATCGCAGCACTGAACCAACCGGCTGGTTGGTTGGCTGGCTGGCTGGCTGGCTGACCGGTGTCTACGGAATTTCAGAGCTCGTTCCAATGTGCTTTATAGTCACACTGACTGGTGGCTTTGCGCTTCTTCCTTCCTCTCGGTCCGTCGTCCCTGTCCTATCGAGCCATCCTACCGCCAACAGCAGCACCGTCAAATCGTCTTCTCCACTTGTTGTTACCACTTTACTGTTCGTTGGCCATGTGATACGCGGCGGGAATGTACCCGACGAGGAACGCGAACAACGCTGATTGTGGTGAAAAACCGTAGCATAGACTCTGGAGCAGCATCGCTGCCGTGTACACAGTGAACCGTATAAAAGGAAATTTGTTTTTCATTCTCTCCCTCTCACTAAAGCTTCCCTCTCGCTTGTATACATATGTAGGTATAGTGGCAAGGCAAAATGTTCGTTATCGCGGTTGCATGCTAAAATTGGGTTTTCGGCGCAGAGGGGATCTGTCGAAGAAAGGAATGATTCAGTGCATATTCCCACCGGTAGGATATGGATAATCGATGATTTGTTTTAATTACATGCACTGAGAGTTGTAGTGTCAATCAAGTGAAGGATTACAGTGGTTAGGAAATAAATCGCCATCATCAAACGGATGCACAGTTTTGACCAGGGGGTGGCAGTATCTTTTCTCTTTAAGCTACCGAGCGGTGAAATTTAGCCTTGAATTCAATTACTAAATCAGATTCAACTAAATAATTGAATTCAGTTCGATGGACTTGTTCGTGTGGGCGGTGAAGCCGAACATAATCGCATTCAGAGTTTTTCTTTTTTTGGCACTAAAATTATTAAGAGATTGAGTAACGAAATTGAAACTGAACTTGGTATTAGTTTTATTACTTCCGCATATTCGGCATTTCAGTGCACAGGTGAACACACAAATATTCCATTGATGTTACATTTGTTTATGATTCGTTTTCCTATTCCCATGCATCTTGAAGTTGTACTCGACAAGGAAATATAAAACTAAGTACCGTGTCGCTTACCAAGGGTACAACTTTGAGACGATGTTGTGTGAAGCAGGCCATGACTTTTCTTGACAGCCGTTAATCTTTCGCTGGTTGCAAACATAGTATGCGAATTACCTCATCGAAAATTGAAGTGTTTTCCACGCAACAATGAAAAGGATGACAGCTGAGAAAATTGAGAATCCATTATGACCTAATACTGTACAGAGATGAGGAAATGGGCGAAACAGAAAGAAGTTTCTTTTCATGAGGTTAAATATGCTATTAAGAGATTTGGTATGCATAACCGCATTGAAGAATCCACCCGGTCGTAGTTGAATAGTCCAAGCAGAGTTTGAAAAAAATTTCTTATAAGCTGCTTGAAAGAAAAAAAATATGACCACGGAGACGACGTGAATACGCAATGGCATACGTGCATAAATTCGAGATAATCTAATAGCCATACCCAACAAACAATTTAGCTGGATAGTGACTTGAACAGCTCTTGTTCAGCTTATTCTCTTGTATCAAAGGCTTGTTCAGCTTTCGTTGTTTGTTGGGTAGTCTATTCCATACAACACTATACAAATTTACCGGTAATAATTTGAATGTTTTTAACATAATTGACATACACTGGAACCTCCATTAACGAACCAAACCGGGGGTTCGTAAATTGAATTAGTTCGTAAAAAAGTGTTCGTTATTTGAGATGTAGTAAATAATTAGTTTGTAAAAACCTGTTTTAATCCACCTAGTGGTGCAGTTGTGCCTTTCTCATTTACTCAAACTATGATTTTAAGGCCTGGTTACGTTCAATATAACATTGTGGAAATGTCCATTAGTGCACGACTATCACTAACCTGATAAGCAACATGTCGACGCTGAGACACTTGTTAACATACTTTGAAAAGCGGTGTGGTGGGGAAGGGAAGGCGTATAATTAGTAGGAGGAGGAGGGTGCGCCGGGAAGGGGTAGATGGGGGTCCAACATCCAACTGCATGTTATAACTTCCATTTGAGGCTGGTTAGTCAAAAGTGGTTCAGTCATCATCGGAGTAGCTTTAGTTCTGGAATATGCTCGGAACCCGGGTGTGATCTTTGCGGATGAGGGGACCGTATTCCGAATTCGCAATATATGTTTATTGATAAATTTTAAATTCCTGAAAGGATACATTTTATAAATTTGCGCTTAAATCTCAAATAATCTACCCATGTTTAGTGGTTTTCCCCCAATCCTCGATGGGTTCCGACTGTATAACTATATATGTAATATTTCGGTAGCTATAATATAGGTTAGGTTAATTCACGTCTATGATAAGGAAAGGCTACTCACTGTAATCCAATTAGTCTTATGTTATATAAGGGTACTATAAGATTAGCCACTACGAAAATAGTTTATAATTTAGTTTTTAAGCTTTACTATTAGTATAGTCTATGAAATTAGTTCTGGAATTAGTTTTGCACATGCCCGATTATAAAGACCTCTTTCACACCAATGCTCGTTGACAGTTCTCCGTATCATGGGCGTCCCTGATCGTCACTCCACGGTGGGCGCACGTAAAATGGACAGTGGGAGCGTGCAGCATTCAGGGTTGCTCACACTCCCCCCCGTGGGTCGTATCCTTTGATTCGACACTACCTTCCTTCGCTCCTACGTCCAACACTGCAATATTTACGGCCGGCCGCTCATAGACTCCTTTGACTGTTTGAACAGTCACCTTTCGTACCTGTCCGTCTTTTTCCACTGTTCCGATTACTTTACCCTTGGGCCAACAATTGCGGGAATGCTCTGGATCTGCTATAACTATAATATCGCCTACCTCAATCGGCTTAACCTTCTGATACCACTTCGTACGTCTGGTGATTTCTGGAATATAATCGCGAAGCCACCGTCGCCAGAAGTAGTTCGCCATAACCTGCGAAGCTTGCCACCCTCGTCGCACAACTGCAGCGTTGTCGTTCCATACGACCAATGGTTTTGCTCCATCTGACGAGCCCAACAAGAAATGATTTGGCGTAAGTGCGGGTGCCGATTCATCATCAATCGGTACGTGTGTTAATGGTCTTGAATTCACGATACCTTCAACCTCCATTAACGCGTTTCGCAGTTCTTCTTCTCCGATACGCCTAGTTCCAACCATCTCCATCAGATTTCGTTTTACAGACTGTACCAGTCGCTCCCAACTTCCTCCCATATGTGGTGAGACGGGGGGGTTAAAGCTCCAAACCGTCTTCGAACTAGTAAATTCGTGTACGATCTTGTCCTGGTCTACCATTCTCACTGCATCCTGGAGTTCTCTGTTCGCACCTACAAAGTTGGTTCCCCTATCACTGTAAAATGCCAGGGGGGTTCCCCTGCGGGCTACGAAGTTGCGAAGAGCCATGATGCACGAACTGGTGTTGAGGGAGTTCACGATCTCTATGTGTATTGCACGTATCGTTAAACATGTAAGCAACACACCCCATCGCTTTTCAGATCTTCTGCCAACCATGACTACTATTGGGCCGAAGTAATCCACTCCTACGTGTGAAAATGGCCGTGTGTATGCAGCCAGTCTAGCTAAAGGTAGATCAGCCATCTCGGGAGGCTGAGGAGTTGTATCGCGATTCTTGCACCACTGACAACTTCTCCGGATCTTTTTCAAAGATGTTCGAAGTCGACTGATACAAAATCTCTGCCGCACGGCGTTCACGACCGACTCGTGGTTTCGATGGTTGTATTTTTCATGGTAACTAGATAACATAAGCTGGGTTACCGGATGACCATTTGGTAGAATGATAGGGTTTTTGCTATCGGCATCAAGGAACTCACATTTCCTAACCCTTCCTTTCATTCTAATGATGTTTTTATCGTCCAGGAAAGGACTGAATTGTCTAAGGGAACTTCCACGCGGTAGTGGTTTTGCTTCTCCGTTCGCCTTTCCATGGTATAGTATAGCAAGTTCATCTGAGAAGACGTCGCTTTGTGCTTGGCGAATATGGTACTGTTCTGCAAGTCGTATTTCATCGCTAGTTAAAGGACCACTACAAGGTTGATCACCTTTACCTCGACACTTCAAATTATAGATGAATCGAAGTGCATAGGCCGTTACGTGAACCAATCGTTTCCACCCTGAAAAGTTGCTCGCGGCGATCAGGGGCTCCGCCGCCCTAAAATGAAAGAGTACACTGGGTCTTAATTCCTCATCTGTTGGTGCGTTATCAAATGGCATAACAGGCCATGAAGTTTCAGTTGCGAGTAGGAAACCTACTCCATTGAACCACCTGCTGTTAGATGTCAAGTCAAAGCGTCGGTTCCATTTGGTCCCATCATCAGCTACATTCCATTTGGAGGGGACCCATCTCCAATCATCTACTTCGGTGAATTCTAATATTTCGCTGACTCGGCAAGCAACGTATGAGCTATAACGTCGATGATCTGATTTTATCCAAGCAAGTACGTTACGAGAGTCCGACCAGAAGAAGCGTCGCGAAATGCAGATCGAAAGACTATCCGTAATGGTGTTAGCCAATCTCAAGCCTATCACGGCGGCCTGAAGCTCTAGTTTCGGTATGGACAGAAACCTCAATGGAGCAACGCGAGTCTTCGCTCCAACTAATCTGCATTCTACGGAGTTTTTCTTTTCGTAGCGAAGATAGACAGCTGCAGCCATTCCGTTTTCGCTAGCGTCTACGAACGTGTGCAATTGCACATTGGCGTACAATGTAGCGGTATTAATGCGGTAGCATCTTGGAATTCGCACGTTTTCTAGTTCTGGAAGAAGTTTTATCCAAGCCAGCCAACCTTCATATTGTTTCAAAGGGACTGGCTCATCCCACTTGACTGACGAACGCCAAACTTCCTGTAAAATAATCTTCAGGTGCATCAAATAATGCGCGATCAACCCTAGGGGGTCAAAAATAGTCATTAGTACACGAAGCATTTCCCGCTTTGTAGGGCAACGACTTCCAGCCAATAACTCTCCATCGAATCTGGTCCAGCATATCTTAAAGGTGAAGCAATCCGTCGTAGTATTCCACCACATACCCAGCACTTTTTCGGTTGCATGTTCAGCTGTAAGATCGAGGCTTTTCTCCATTTGTGTATCCCCAGCTAACGCAGCCATTACTTGCGACGAGTTTGATGCCCAGTTGCGAATTTCGAAGCCTCCTTGTGCGTGAATAAACTGTACTGTCTTAGCCAGCTCTATAGCTTCATCGACCGTTTCGACACTTACTAGCATGTCGTCCACATAGTGTAGCTTGATGATGGCTTTCACGGCAACAGGGTGATCCGCCTCAAAACGCTCCGCATTCTTATTCTTTACGAATTGGGCAGTACTCGGTGAGCAACAAGCTCCGAAAGTCATGACTTGCATAACAAATGTACTTGCTTCGCTGCTTCCTTCTTCATCGCGCCACAGAAAACGTTGGCAGTGCTGATCTGACGGTCGTATTCGAATCTGGTGAAACATTTCACGGATGTCACCACATACCGCTACTTTGTGCTCTCTAAATTGATACAATATAGAAGTTAAAGAAGCTATTTGATCTGGACCGGTGAGTAGCAACGAGTTTAGAGAAACACCATGTGCGCGAGCTGCGGCGTCCCATACCAGCCTGGTTTTTCCTGGTTTATTAGGATTGGCGACTGGAAATACTGGTAAGTACCAAATTCGATCTTGCTTCTTAGTTAGATCTGCCGTCGACAGCTTTCGAATATAACCCTTAGCTAAGTAATCAGCAATCCGTTCTTTTAGAACTTTGGCCAAATCTTTGTCCTGCTGCATTCGCTTTTCTAAGCACTCGAAACGTCGCAAGGCCATCGACTTACTGTCCGGCAGGCGTACTTTATTAAACCTCCACAAAAGGCCGGTTTCGAATTGGTCTCCCAAAAACCGTGTCAGCTCTTGTAGTGATATAAGAGCCCTCTCATCTTCTTTGGAATGTAACGTGCGATCTGTCTTCACAATCCCTAGACTATCCACAGAAAAGTACTCCTTGACTGTCCGATGCAAGTTTTCGTCGGTTTCTAGACTACATTCACAAATATGATACGTGTGGTGAGTTACTCCTGTTTGTGTATTGGACGTATTACCGTATACCGTCCACCCAAGATTTGTCTTAACAGCAATCGGTTCTCCTTCTTTTCCTTCACGACTGCCCCTTACTAACGACACGTTCGCGTGTCTTAGGCCAATCAAGATCCGAGGACGGATGTGATGGTACGATTTCACAGGCAGTCCTTGCAGGTAGTGATAAGATGCTTTCAAATTCTCCATGTCTAGAGTCTGGTAGGGTAATTGTAACTGTTCCACTGTCCTTACGCCGCTGAGGTGAAATATTTTGCCTCCTTTTCCAGATACGCTTACGTTGATACATTGCGATTCCGATTCATACCGATGTGTTCCACCCGTCCATCGCAAACAAAGTGGTTTTTGTTTACCTGACAGATGAAGATAATCGGCCAGTTCCTGATCCATCAATGTTAACTCCGATCCATCATCTAGGAATGCGTGACACTCTACCTGCTCGTTAACTCCATGTAGTGTTATCGGAACGTAGCGGAATATACCAGAACTGGAGTTCGATTGGTGAGTGTGAACCGAGTGTTCCTCACTTTCCTTCGACGGACTGACGACAGATTTTGCATCTGAAGAAGCAACTAGATCCTTGTGCAGCGTAACATGGTGCTTGAATATACAACCGTTCTTTCCACAAGGCTTGGCACTACAATTCCCGGTATGCTGTCGGAGACACCGACGACAAATTCTAAACTCCTGCACAGCAGCCCATTTAGCTTCATATGATAGGTTCAGGAATCTGTCACATTTCGCTGCGTTTTGGCAAGTCCCTTTACAGATTGCGCATTTTTTAATTACCGCTTCATTCTTTGCGTTCGATTGTTCAATATCGTTGGAAGGACGTTTCCATACAGAGTCTAAACAGGAATCGTCAGAGTGTGCGTTCAAGAATGCTCGTGATTTTCGATCCTCGCGATTTTCCTGACTTTTGCTTACGGTAACGCGAGGCTCAGATACTAGACATGCGTCCTCAGCTAATAAGTAAACCCATTTGCTGAAACTAATAAGATTCACTTTTTTGAGCCCTCTCCTATGACGCGCCCAATCAAGTTTTATAGAGGAGGGTAACTTCGCAACAAGTTCCTGCAGCAGTGTAACGTCTCGTAAATACTCTTTCCGCCCGCAAGCATCTATCGCACCACACAAGTTTTGCACACCCAAGGCAAAATCTATCAGCTTGTCTAAAGAGCACCTTCTCTTTCAATGAACCAATGATTGTCTGAGGCTGTCCGAAGCGCAACTTCAGAGCACTTACAGCTTTTGTCACGGTCGATGGGTGCATTAGGAAGCTTCGCACGGCTGTGAGTGCATCCCCTTGCAAGCAATTACGAAGTCTTATCATATTTTCTTCATCTCTGAATCCACACATCTCGGTTGTACTTTGGAAGGTAGATATAAACATGGGCCAGTCTTCAGGATTGCCATTGAATTTAGGGAGATCTCGAGGTACAACTTGCCGGGCGGCGATCTGATTACGCGTTAGATTTTTTTGTGGTCTGGGACTGGATACAGAACAAGCAGCCCGAGATTGTAAATTTATCATACTCTTCGGTGTAGAGCGTTTAGGAGGATGAAACGGCGGATTGTTTACACTACTGTTGCCTTCGACAGATTCTCCTTCTGTCAATTCGTCGTCTGTGGTAGATTCGTCTTCAGTCTCGCAGTCCACATCGCTAGTGTTGCTTGGTTCACGGTAGTTCTGTTCGGATTGAAAAACATTGCTATCATTAAGCCATCCTCTAACCTTAGTGTTAGACCCCGCTGCTTGGTCAGCCGATTGGATAGAGCTTCCTGCCTCAGCCAATTCTGCCATTACAGTGTACTTTTTTTCGAGCAGTTCACGTTTACGCATAAACTCCTCCTCGAGAAGCGTGCATTCAGCTTCTACCTTCCGCATCTCTATTTCTAGTATTGCTTTTGCTGATCTCTTTGATACGCCAGATATCATGGAACCGGCTCTTGAGTTCGCACGCGCCGGAGCATCTTTCGCTGAATCTTTCGTTTCTTCGTCTGGTCTCCTTCGTGGCATTTGGAACGAGTTTTTTGCTACCACCTTCTTATCCAAAGTGGCCGATTCTGTAGGGGTCTTTCTAGTCCGCTTTGGTGTCAAATTTGCCGCCCGTGACTTGCTGATTTTGACCTTATACGCTGCTGGGTTCCTCTTCGAGCTCGATCGTTTAGTTCGAACTGTCTTCGCAGTTGTGCATTTCAGACAGATCCAATCATCATGTTCGATCATCTGGGTAACTCCAACGCAGGCGAAGTGGTGCCAATCATCGCAATCGTCGCACTGGACCATACGGCTATTATCAACAGATTTACATGTACAACAGCTGTGTTGTTCAGCTGACGGAATATCACCTTCGCTGTTCGTAGGACGTGCTGGTGGGATCCTAGTAGGAACGGAATTCGCAATGCCAGCTGCACCGGCGCTCGTACTAGTGTTTACGGAATTTGTTGCCATAGGGGCGCCAATGGTTTCCACTACTGCACCCTCTGTAGTGTTGGTCTTCTTATTCTTCGGGTCGGACATCCTTCCGTAAACGAATTTAAAATGTGATCTTTGCGGATGAGGGGACCGTATTCCGAATTCGCAATATATGTTTATTGATAAATTTTAAATTCCTGAAAGGATACATTTTATAAATTTGCGCTTAAATCTCAAATAATCTACCCACGTTTAGTGGTTTTCCCCCAATCCTCGATGGGTTCCGACTGTATAACTATATATGTAATATTTCGGTAGCTATAATATAGGTTAGGTTAATTCACGTCTATGATAAGGAAAGGCTACTCACTGTAATCCAATTAGTCTTATGTTATATAAGGGTACTATAAGATTAGCCACTACGAAAATAGTTTATAATTTAGTTTTTAAGCTTTACTATTAGTATAGTCTATGAAATTAGTTCTGGAATTAGTTTTGCACATGCCCGATTATAAAGACCTCTTTCACACCAATGCTCGTTGACAGTTCTCCGTATCATGGGCGTCCCTGATCGTCACTCCACGGTGGGCGCACGTAAAATGGACAGTGGGAGCGTGCAGCATTCAGGGTTGCTCACACCGGGACTTCCGGAATTATCGATAGTGGACAATGTATTCCAATAATCTTTGATTCGCCATCAGTGATCTAGGCCTGCGAATCGAAGTATAAAATTACTTCAATTCATTTCAATAGATTTTTAACCAATGATGTTCAGGTTTATATGAGAAATTCCTATATGATCGAAATAACCAACCTGTAACTCTGGGACCAAAAATCAGAACCGAATGATATTCAATAGCATTCAATGGGAGTACTATACCTTTCATTAGAGCTCAAGTTTGTAAAAATCTGTTAAGAGTTTGCTAGAAAATATTTAAGATATAAGCTTAGTGTGGTCAAATCTACTTAGATGGTCATTAGTGATCATTAGTGACATGCGAATCAAAGTAATTTGATGTTCATTTCAAAAGATTTTAAACCTATGAGGTATTACGATCAATGTTGCTTCAGAATCTTCATTACAACGAAGCACGGTGGATATGAACCAGCTGCATTCGTCCCATATCGTTCTTCGCTCTTATATTCAAGTTGCTGTTGGTAATTACCCACGAATGAAGCCGACGGCCAATCCTTCTTCACCCGGATGCCTTACCCATACGTTCTTGCCTTGCTACTCATCGAGCGACCGAATGAACTGCACGAGGAAGCTATGACGTGAATAACGAATAAACGAATCAACAAACCATTCCTCACCATAGCGATGATCGTTTACAACTATTGGCGAAGATGACTACAATTTCATCTTCGCAGCATGATGACTGGCGAAGAAATATGTTTGTATTGATGCGTTGTACTGTCCGGAACAAGCCTATGCGCTACTGGTTCTTAGTATAAAACTATGGGTAAAATTAACAGGTAGCCGAGTCAAG
Organism: Topomyia yanbarensis; assembly: GCF_030247195.1. Classification (NCBI taxonomy): domain Eukaryota; kingdom Metazoa; phylum Arthropoda; class Insecta; order Diptera; family Culicidae; genus Topomyia; species Topomyia yanbarensis. Next base: position 385,666,010 of record NC_080671.1, on the reverse strand, counting down.
GCAGTATATGTTATACATATATACAACAATCTTAATAGAAGCCCTGTTTATCAAACATTCAAAGGAAATTGAATCCATGTCTGGTGATAAAATTCGGCATGAGGCAAATAAAATGAGGATGAAGTTTTGATTTTAATATGCACATTGTGATATACCATAGTAATTTAATCTATTGCTGATGTTCTACTAGTATCACGAAGAAATCGTTCAATCAGCACGACTGTTTAAAAATAACATATCTTAAGCAGTAAAATGAACAGTTTTTCGTAGGCGTAATATGGATAACGCAAATATTATTTTTTATTCCCCCATTCGGGAAACTTGACGAAGAGTGTTGTGAAAAATAAAAGTCATGCAAATAAAGGCATAAGAAAAAAGGAGCTGTAATTATTTTTTTTTAAATATTGTCGAAAACCTTAGATACCAATAAAAATATAAAATGGTTGCATTTCATGAAGTTCGATTTTTTTTAAATGCATTTCCTTTTAGGGATTAACTATACAGCATGCATTGCATGCCCAGACGTCACAAATTCAGCCATAAGACTGCTAACTTTGTTAACTAGTACTATAAAGATAGATTGATGTTTAAGGTGTGATTTTTTGTGACGTGGTTTTCATTTACAGCAGGTACAGAATTTTTGTACCTTTCTTCATCCTATTACACACTCACAGTGGTCGGAAACGTCAAAAACGTAAACTTAATTCACTAGAGGCCAAACCATCGAATATATCACAGGGTATCTTTGGAGGAATTGTTCGTATGAATATTTCCACAGTCTGATAACAATTCAAATTAGACATGGCTTTCAGAGGCGAATCCAGAAAAAAATATGCTCGAACTAAAAAGATTAACTTTTTATACTGACGAAATGTAAAGTTGGTGTCTTCGACAAAGTTTTGAGAATGCCACACACCAAACCTTCTTACCTTTATTGTGCATCGTTTAGACATTGAAAAAGTGCCTGTAAGTGCATTTTGCTTTGCACCTTTCATTCTTATACGTAGTTGAAGTTGGTGTAAAAAATGTAAAAATCTTCAATAACTTTGAAACGAATGTATTTTTACATACAGTCTTCGACAATATTGTGTAGTTTTGATACCTACACATTTGTCTTGAATATAGTTTGCACGAAAAGTCACAATGAAAAAAGTTATATTAAAAACTAGATATTCAATTACTAGTTGCTATAGAAAACGCCTTATAAATCGATAACCTTTAGTCCTACAAGCTCAAGTTCTTCAACAAAATTCTTACCTTTGTCGAAGACACCAAATTTCTACCTCGTCAGTATAAAAAGTTAATAATTAATTAATTATTGTTTCAGTTCGATCATAGTAAGCCATACCTGATTTCAATTTTTATCTGATTGTGGGGAATATTCATACGAACAATTCCTCCAAAGACACCCTGTGAATATATTCGATGGTTTGGCCTCTAATGAATTAAGTTCACGTTTTTTGGCGCTTCCGACTACTGTGTATTGCCACTTGATTAAGTCTTCCCATAAAATCTTGGTCATGTCTCCCCAACATTTTGTCTTTGAACGCAAATTTTAGTAGTAACTATTCCAATATTCCGATTCATGTAAAATCATTTCACTTCTTTCTAATTTACTCGAATAAATACACAAAGTTTGATTTAAATACATCATTAAACGCAAATTTATTGCTTACAGAATATTTTCTATGATGAAATGATTTTCGATTTAAAATTTTTAAAAGTGCCTTAAGGGATCGAAACAAGTATAAGAGGATTTTTTTAATTTAAGTACCAAATAGAATACGTTACAACCAATTGTAGAATCCTACGCTTGGTCAAGTCTCCCCATGTTCCCCTACTCTATTGTCGGAGCAAAAAAAATTATGCACATTTTCGAAATATATTAGAAGTACCAAGTTCCAATCAATCCTAAATCTAAGGTTCACCCACATAAAATAAACAGCTTGATAAAACTTATCAACTCAAACTTCAAGATAATTTACACATTTTTTATCAAAATTACTCGATTTCGCGGGGCGCATTTTCACGTCGGACGTTTTGAATTTATTCTTGAAACCGTTATGAACACTTCTTCATTAAAAATATTTCTGTTTAGTATCCCAGTAACGCTAATTAGGGCAAGTAAAGGTTATTTCTGTTTCATCTTCATAGTAGGGCATGACATGTAGTACACTTGAGCGATATTGGACAATATTGATATTTTTTAACGTCCATTTCTCAAATTATATAGACGTTTCTCAACAAAAGAAGTTTAAAAGAAAACGTATGCCTTCAAAACCATCGCCTAGAGCATTGATATGTCTTGACATATCAATCCTCTATTCCCCTAGACTCTAGTTTCCTCCGTGAAGAGTTTATGAAAACTTTTTACATGGATTTTTGAATGAATATTGCAACATTTGAAAAAAATGTTTTGGCATTTTTAGGCCATTTTTTCTAAACAGTCTTATGTTCCTCATGGCAAAAACAGTTTTCACTTTCAGATGCTTTAATCGAAGATAACATTTGAAAAAGTTCTCAAAAGTTTCAAATGAAAATAGTTTAGTAGTTGGTGTCATGCGTTCTGAAATATTTTTAATGTGTCTAGAAATTACATTTATGTTAAATAATAATGGTTTATCTAAAAACGGTTTTAATAGGATATACTTAAAACTTTATTTTATGATGTCTTGTCAAATGAGAAATATATGTTCACCATTTTTTTGTAATGATTTGTTGTACAGCTTTATTGAACAAATGCTAGATTCTTATGATATTAAAACCATTAAAGATAAGTCTTTCATGGTACAAAAACTTATTATCTCAAGTAATATTTAAAGTAATAGCACACTAAAAATGTAATCTAAAGTGAGTGCACTTAAAAGTACGGTAAAACCTCAGTTGTTACTACGGTATAAGATTAATTGGTTCAATTTTGGTAAAAAGTTTAATTTTTGCTTTATTTGCTTAGCACTATTGTATAATATTAAGAGGCGAATGACCTCTATAATCGAAAAAGTAAAATATTAGTACTGGTTCGGGTTACTAATTTAATCTGACGATGATTCGGCTAAGCTTGATTTAAATTGGAATGCAATGAATTAACAAAACTCGTAAATGAGCTCGATTGCACTTCTATGGACACAGAAATTGTTTTTGATTACCTCGACCATTACGATTCATTGAAGTTCCAATTGTCTAGTGGATTCATAATAGGAAACATGGTGTTGATTAATTTTCACCCGCGAGGCATCCGCAGATTTACAAACATAATTGATTTGTTTTACTTTGCTTACGCAGCTTCCCGTTTTGACTCTGATCATAAACCAAAAAACCTGTTTTAATCCACCTAGCGGTGCAATTGTGCCTTTCTCATTTCTCTAAACTATGGCACGGAGGCTTTTTATGTTCAACATAATTGTGGAAATGTCCATTACATTCTTAGTACACTTTGCACTTATACACAATGGCATGCCAGCCACGAACTTGATGAGCTACGTGTCGACGGTGAAACACTTGAAACAAAAAAATATCATACTCCATTATCCTAATCAGCATTAGATCAATGTTATCTGCTTGCTAACTCATTTTGTCATGCAGGGGTGGGTATGTGAGGAGGACGAAAGTCCCATGAACGAACGACTCTCCAGCTTAAATTGGTATGCTTTGTGATATAGTGGTGGTTTAAAGATGATGGGGTTGAAAGGGAGGGGTATAAGGGCTGGATGGGGTGGTGGTCTGAGGGGTGATTTAAGGAGATTTTTAAAGGAGGGGAGTGAACAGTAGAGGGGGGGGGGTGTAACCCATCTCCGTAAACCATCAACTACGCCCCTGTTAAAATCCAGAAACCTTATGCGAGTCGAAAAAAAAATTATTAGGTTGACGTTTTTCAGAGTGATTGCATAACCTTTCTATATGAGAAAGGCAAAAATGTGCCAAAATCCAAAAAAGTGAATCGTCGTCAAATTTTTTTTCGAGTTTGCATCAAATCTCGACGTTTCATGCACCTTGAACACATTTAGCATCAAAAATAAAAATTCTATTTTTAATTTTTCCTATAGTTTATATGAGAAATTTCTGTGTGGCCGCACTCTGAAACCCGTAATTCCGGAACCAGAATTCCGATCGATCCAAAATTCAATAGCAGCCGATGGGAAGGTTGCACCTTTCATTTGGCCTGTGTTAAGCCAAAGAGGACCAAGCGCCATTTTGAGGTACTTTATCTAAAATCGCTTTAACATCCAATCTAACACCAGGAACTCTAATATCTATTATGTTTTGGGAGCTCAAATAGCAAACGAAAGCAAGCAAGTGTTCTTTGACTTTCTACGTAAATGGTAAGTTATCGAAAAATAAATTTTGGTACGAAAAATACACGAAAAAAATTATGGCGCTTAGCTCGGTTTGGCTTAACGCAGGCCATTTGAGACTAAGTTTGGGCAAATCGGTCCAGCCATCTCTGAGAAAAATGAGCGACATTATTTGACACATACGCACATACATACACACACATACACACACATACACACACATACATACACACATACACACACACATACAGACTTTTTCCGATCTCGACGAACTGAGTCGAATGGGATATGACACTCGGCCCTCCGGGCCGGGATTAGGTTGACGTTTTTCAGAGTGATTGCATAACCTTTCTATATGAGAAAGGCAAAACATCAACAAGCAATCATTATTTACTACTAATGCTTCTATATGTATAACAAAGGTCATCCAATTTCGAACATATCTAGCAAGCATTTCTGTACAACTTCGGTCAAGAAACTGACCCTTCCAACAAGGAATTTGTTTTTCTATGACGCATTGCGGGAGGGATGAAGAACGAAGAATCCTAAGCGAAGAATGGCTAGTGGCGATTATCACCTAAGCCATTCGTATCCCGATCCGAATGATGCTTGAAGATGAACATCGCATGAATGGCTAAATTCAACTAACAACGATGCGAACAAGCAGCGAAGAGCAGACATCAGATTCGTATTTTTTGTTTGTTGGTATTATTCATTTTCGGTGATTCGGTGCCCTCGTGTGGCGAACGGGGTAGCATCGTTCGAGGCATGGGTGAATAACACAACGAATATCGCATTGAGGATGAACGAATGAGCTAGTTTGGAGAAGATCATTTGATCGGTGTTATGTCAGACCGGACTAAGTCACAAAATCTTAAAAAATGAGATAATGATAGCACTGGATAAAGAATTACTTCAGCTTCATTCTATTTTTACCTGAATCCAAATATGTTATATTAAACACGAATTATGAAAAAAAATAATTTCGAATTATAACGTAAAGGGTGCTGCGATTCAAACTTTAATTTATGCCGAATTATCCAGGAAATCGATTGAAGATAGTTCGAATGACGGGACAAAACACATGTATCCGTTTGACCCCAAATTCTTCCCATAACTCAAGTGCGAAGTTAAACCTGTCTGTACTTTTAGAAAAGAGGCTGATGAAAAGTAGTAATTCTTATGTAGCCAAATCCGGAGAATCAGAGACAGTTGGAATGACCGCACGAAACGTTTGTATCTGTTTTTGGGGTAAAATGGGTGTATATGTTTCGTGAGATAATTCTAATTATCTTCAATCGATTCTCTGGACTCTTTTACACAAGAAATACTAATTTTTATCAGCGGCATTCGACTTTTTTCCGAGTTATATATTCAGTTTTGAACATAAACTCAAACGAAAGGGAGGAATTTTGAAAAAAGGGGCATAATAGCGTACCGTGCGATCATTGTAAATACTAGCAATCAATTTTTCAGATCTTTTTGCCTTTCTCATATAAAGAAAGGCTATGCAATCACTGTAAAAATCGACTTTTTAACCGAGGCCCGGAGGGCCGAGTGTCATACACCATTCGATTCAGTTCGTCGAGATCGGCAAATGTCTCTGTGTGTGTATGTGTGTGTGTCATTTAAACTCAGGTATAACGCTCCCATAAGCTGCTATTGAATTTTTAGTTGATCCGACTTCCGGTTCCGGAGTTACGGGTTTAAGAGTGCGGTCACACAGCAAATTACCATATAAACTGGTACCACCATGATGTTCAAATGATGTAATACATATTAAAATTGATGTAACATTACTCTAGTTTGCGGGTCTGGATCACTAATGATCAATCAAAGCAGCTTTGACCACATTGGCCACCTATGACGGTTCATGACGCCCCCGGGGAACCCGCCAAGTTCCTAAGCTAATATCACACCCATTCCCCAACGAATTCTCTACCGATTTTTACAAACTTGATTTCAAATGAAAGATACAGTAATACCATTGACTGCTGCTGAATTTCATTCGGTTCTGACTTTTGCTTCCGGAGTTACAGGCGTGTTAGTAAGGATACACTGGAATTTCCCATATAAATCGGTACAATCGTAATACCTCAGAGGCTAAAAACTATTGAAATGGTCACCAAATTACTTCTAATCGCAGATCTAGATCACTGATTGCCAATCAAACATTCTTTGAATATATTGTTCACTATCGACGATTCCGGAAGTCCGGAATTCCGGGCATATTCTACAATTAAAGTCACATCGGTTCTTCGGTGATGACTGAACCGATTTTTTCAAACCAAGTCTCAAATGGAAGGCAAAATATGCAGTTGAGTATTGCGTCGCCGCCCCTCCCCCCCGCTTTGCCCGGACACCTTCCTCCTTCATCACTCCCCTCCCCCTGGACCACCCTCACGCCCGCATTTCCTTCATCCACCCTGTATACCGAAATAAGATGAAGGATTTCTGACGCATCCTCCACTCCCACTCTACCCATTCCCTCCACTTTCGAACCCATTCCACCAACATTTCAAAATATAATCACATGAAGATAACATTGAACTCAGGCTGATTAAGCTAATTAAATATTATTCTTTTGCCTTTCTCATATAGAAAGTTTATGCAATTGCTCCAAAAACCGACTTTCTAACCGAGGCCCGGAGGGCCGAGTCTCATATGTGTGTATGTATGTGTGTATGTATGTATGTATGTATGTATGTATGTATGTATGTATGTATGTATGTATGTATGTATGTATGTATGTATGTATGTATGTATGTATGTATGTATGTATGTATGTATGTATGTATGTATGTATGTATGTATGTATGTATGTATGTATGTATGTATGTATGTATGTATGTATGTATGTATGTATGTATGTATGTATGTATGTATGTATGTATGTATGTATGTATGTATGTATGTATGTGTGTATGTGCAGGTTTGTTAACAAAATGTCCACATCGGTTTCTCGGAAATGGCTGAACGGATTTTTACAAACTAAGATTCAGATGAATGGTATAATATTCCCATAGGTTGCTATGGAATTTCACTTTCAACCGACATCTTGTTCCGGATTACGAGTTGAAGAATATGGTTACAAAACAAAATTTATTGATTTGTCCACATCGGTTTCTCGGAATTTTCTGAACCGATTTTGACAAACTTGATTTTAAATGAAAGCTCCATCAGCTGCTGTTGAATTTTGTGTGAATCCGAGTTCTGGTTCCTGAATTACAGGGTGATACGTACGATCACGCAGCAAATCCCGATTCTAACTAGGGTTGTGGTACCGGTAATACCGGTACCGAAAATCCCGGTAATACCGACCCATTTTTGGTACCGTAATACCGGTACTGAACAAAAGCCAGTACCGGTATTTGCGGTACTATACAATTTTTTATGACAAATATGTTAACTCTGCAGGGGGATCTGTGTCAAAATATCGGGCCGCAAGATAACGTTTAATTATATTAATTTGCCTTTTAGATAAATCGTTAAGATAACACCTTTGTGTGGGAATGAGGTGTTATCATAATAATTCTAGAAGTTAAAGTTTTATTAGCGACATTCTGATTGGTTTCCATTATTCACTGGGTGGCGCGTAATAAGACTATGGTCTAAGTCATGTCTGTATTTGGTTTGCTCTTAAACCTTTATCTATAATAGAACGAACAGCGATTTAGTAGCTAACAGTTTTAGACTTGGTGAACTGCTTCAAATTGGGCGATTTGTAATTATTGGTGATCGGAAAATTCAGCAAAACTCCATAGTTTACAGGAAAGCGAAGAGCCTGGATATGCGTTAGAGAATAGTAGGCAAACGACATAAAGGTCGAAACCAATTTTCAGAAAAGCAAGAGAGGAAATGCGATTAACCTGCTCGGATTTACTGCCATTCTCGCTTTGATTTACTGTTGTTAATAGGGTTTCATACATTTACCATCTGTTCAAGTCGACGAAAGTCGCACCACTTAGCAGTTATTGATTTTAAGGTGGCCTAGATTTCGAAATAAAAGAAGGTGCCCTATACGAAAAATATCTTCTGTGAAATGAGTCTTGCCATTTCGAAGCAATTAAAAACGATAAACATGTTTTTTGATCAGCAAAAACCAATCATCTGAAAATAAGATCATCAGTTTGAGCATTCAATTTCAGTTTGAAGATTTTTTCGAATTTTTTAAAAAAATATTCGAGTACCGGTACTTTACCGGTACTACCGGTACTGAGGGCCTCAGTACCGTAGTACCGGTTCTCGCCAAAAAGGATCGGTACTGCGAACCCTAATTCTAACGAATTCTGCGATGAATGTAAAAAGGTGAAATTTTTTCCAAAATGTCAACACAACTGTTGAATTTGTAGATCTAGGTCACCAACAGTCATTCAAAGTCTCTTTGGCCACACTGGCCACCATCGACGGATCCGGAAGCATCCAAATTCAGAATAACGGTTATATTGGTTTCTCGAAAATGGCTAAACCGATTTGATTAACTTAGTCTCAAATGAAAGGTGTTGCGTCCCCGGAAACTGATATTAAATTCCATCTTCATCCGACTTCCGGCTCCGGAGTTACGGGTTGTGGAGTGCGATCACATAGAAAACTCCGATTCAAACCGATACCGCGATGAATGCAAAAAGGTGCTCTTATATATACTTACCAAGTGTAATAAGAATGAAAGACATTTCCATAATGTTATATTGTACTTCATATGAAAATTGATAGTTGGCAGTTTTATGGGCTCTAGCAGATGAACCAAATTGAATTCGAGTAAATCCTTTCTTGAGCATATTTTTCTTATCTTAGAGATCCGAAATATGCAAAAAAAAAATTTTTCTCCATCTCCATTCAACCGAGTTCTATATCAAAAGAGCCACAATAGTTTATTTCACATGTCACAACATGTAAAATTACATTATTAGGCGGCAAAATACGTCGCAGTGTGGTTTACGTCAAATCGTCGCTGTTGTGCTATCTTATGACAAACGCCATTTTGGGGTGAACTGTGTTAGATATGCCATGTTACTAAGTTTTAAAATCTCCATAAAGTCGCGTTTTCAGAATTTTGAAATTCTGATGGGTTACTGAGATATAGCGAAACACGATTATGACAAGCGCCAATTTCTCGAGTGATCGAGTTGTGCTATCTTATGACAAAGAAAAAAGAGACAACATTCTTAGTTTGTTGGCTTGCTATAAGCCGAAAAGCTTATAGTAAGCCAACAGATGTCTCTGATGACATAGGTAATTCCTATGCAGATCAACCATAAGCATTAGCTAGGTTCTTGTCTCGGGAGCAAAACTTTTCCTACCATAGTTTTTTCTGGGAATGGTTGGCTTATATATTCATGAATATTGAACAAATTTCCTTTTGAGATTTCCACTTGTTTTGGAAAGTATACCGAAATGTAGTGATGGATTATGCAAGAAGAACATTTGTTTCGTCTAGTCACCTGTCAACAATAACATTGTTTGATATACATTGTCTCTAAATTGTCAATGAAACCAATTTTTGTTCATTGTTTTTCCTGAATAAAGGAGGAAAATTGGAAAAACTTTGTGTTCTAATACCATCATTTTGTAACCTGATATTGCTGCTATCGCATGGAAAAGTATGATATTGGACATAGTGATCTATAACGCATAATTTTACGAATCAGTTATAATTCATTTTTATATGAAATCTTCTGTACACATTTGTGACACGTCATACATATTTTATCATCAATACACAGTTATGACACGTATGTGAGCGACTTTGGTTTACATTTTAAGCAAAAACTGTAAATATAGTCAACCGATCTTCGCACAAAAGATAGAAGCATCGAATGCCTTCTCCGAAAAGCTTCTAACATTTATAAATTTTAAGATATTCAATCTCAAACTTTAAAAATCGTTTTTCTCGAAAAGTTCTAAATGGCGCTTGTCATAAGATAGCACAACAGCGACGAAATGTGATTTTTATTTTTTCTAAGTGTGCGGTTTTATCAGCGTAAAATTCACCAAGGGGCTGATAAAAACGGGTCTTAGCTTTAGACATTTGCACAGTTATATTGACCATAACCAGCTATTGAATCGTAGATAAATGAAAAAGACGCAATTGCACCACTAGGTCGATTAAAACAGGTTTTTAATCAGTATATCGATTTTTTTTTAATTTTTTTTTTATTTTTTTATAACGCGTTTAATAGTTTACTTAATGGAGTACTTTTATTCGTTTATTTGCCACTGTAGAACACGAAAAAGAGACATATACCAGGAAATATTCTTGACGCAATAGTGAGATGACTCGAGATCTTGTACAGTGGAATTTATGATATTAGTTATGAAGCGCAAACTGTATTTTTTTTCGAGTAATTTTGTCACAAAATGGCGGCTATGTAGCATTTGATCGAGAACCTGAAACTAAAGTTTTATTGATTCTTTCTACGAACGTCATTTGAGAAATCAATTCTAAAAATACTCTAAAAGTTTCAAAATGACGAAAAATCATTTGTTCGAGCAACAGCTCAAGAAAGTGGTTTCGAGAAAAACGCATTCAACGTTTTTAGGACGCTCGGGGCATACATAAGAAGCATTGCGACAGAATTCAAAACTTGTGCATTTAGCTATTATCATCCCTTTCTATTTTTGGTACATCATTTTCAAGACACTAAAGCACATGTTAGACCAATAAAAAATCGTTCTTTGTGTATCCCCTTAACTCATATTATTTATTTGATTCATTGTGTTCGTTTTATTTATTTATGGATTTATTCAATTTATTTATTTTATTATCCAACTATTTTAAAATTATATTAAATAGGTTGGATTTGAATGTATTATGTTCCATTCGTCAGTAACTGACACCAACTTGCTATCAGTTAGACGATATATAAAAGCTAACACCAAATTGGTGCAGTTAGACATTAAATCCAAACAGTTCACACAACATGTGTTGAACGCCTAAAGCACCTGGCTGGTAGCTGGTATCGGTTAGCCAAGCACAGAGGGTCTGGGTCGCTGACGAGCATAGGGAACAGAACTCTTGTCTTATGGCATTAGTGCCAAACTCCTGTGAGTAGGCAACCTTTATTTTTCCTCAAGCAAAAAAAAAAGAATGGAAGTACCAATTTGCGCTTAAGGGCACAAAGCCTAATTTAAATAAGTTGGATTTAAATGCTTCGTGTTCCACTCGTCAGCTTAATCAGTGTTTGGATTTAATGTCTAATTCTCGAGTATACGGGCGTTCAAAAAAAAAATTCTTGTTTAGTTTTTGAGTTTCCTTTTTAAAGTCTGGGCAGCCGGGTACCGAGAGTAATTTATGATTTTTAGACTAATATTTTGAGCTCCAAATAGGCGGCCGTGAGAGTTGGTTTTTCGCTATCTCGTACCAGATTATGTGCATGACTGAAGGTCTAAATTTCACCAACGCACATTACACAAATTACAAATCGTTAGCGAAACGTGGCTCACTGTTACACGTTTTTAGTATCAACATAAAAACGAAAATTCTTCTAGCTATGTTTACATTTAATCGATCACAACTGCTCAATATCAATTGAACAATTTTTATCTGATTCAGGGTACTAACAGCTACTTTTCAATTATTCGATAAAATATGGACAGCCACAACCTATAGTCTGAACACAACGTCTTAAAATGATTTCAAACTTTTCAATCTTGGATCTAATTTATAACGTTTTGCAAAATTCCCAGCAGGATGATCAACGAGCTTTAAATTTATGCCTGTCACTAAACAAACCCAAAACCGACAGCAAGTCCACAATCACGAGAATAAATCCATCCCTGAACAAAGCCATCCCTTCATAAGCTGCTCCCGGCATATTCACTCGTTCATTTGTCAAGTGTCGGATGTCTTGACTCATTTCCCCATATAAAAACTCACTACACCGTTCCGCCGTCTTCATCACTAGCAAACGGCACAAACAATTAAGCAAGAAAAAACATCGATAGCGAAAATGCGAAAATACCAGCGCTCATCATTCGCTTTCTAAAATCCACCAAACCAAATTCACTCCGTTTGCTCGTTCGCTGTACGAGAGCCGAAACCCTCCATTCGCTATGCCCCATTTCGACCTAAAGAAGACGGTATTATCAAACATTATTATATCATTTAAAATACACGTATCATGTTCCGAGTGAAGCGCTCTCACCCAAGTGGGAACCTCGCCCGCTACCAAACCACCAGGCACCACCACCCATTTCATTCGCCCATGAAGCTGATGCTATGCTATACTGGACGGACAAGAGCGCTACCGAGCACAGTAGGCTGCACCACCAGCAGCAGCAATAGCAATAGCAATAACAACAACATCAGCAGTAACAATTTTCCCAAGATCTCGCCGATGAAGGCGAAAAATGTATCAGATAATAAAAAAGCGCGCGCACGCGTGCGCTCACCACGTCTCGGCTCTCGAGCTCACACGGAGTGGCGATGCGCGCCTTATTCCGTGGGATGCCTGTCGGTGCCTATCTTTGGTATACATCTCGCTGTAAGTTAATCTACAAACTAACAGTGTGAACTCGCGAGAGTGAGTTCCGACTGGTATTTGTGTTAGTGAGTCCACAGCATTCTGTGTTGGTGAGTTCAAGGGAACTCGTGTTTCACACCGTGACCGACCGACCACTTGTGCGGTTGCCCCTGAGAGGGTTCGATAAAAACTTCTTCCTGTTGTGTGTTGCTGCACGACACTCTTTGTGTACCGCATCGCGTGTTTTGCCTCTTTATCGAACGCATACACTCACAGATAAGATACTCACACCGTGACAGACCGCCGTTTAATTCAGTGAAGGCTCGGCAAGTCAAGGCAGAGCGTTGTTGTTTTTGTTACTGTTGCTTTGCATTCATCTGTTTCTGCTCGCACTTCACAGTGTTCCATCTGTTTCTGCTTCTCTGCCGGTCTCCGCCTTCCCAGCACACAGCGGGGTCCACGTACCTACATTTCGTACGTTCCGTCTGCCTGGTGTCGCTCGGTATCACGCGAACCGGAGTTTGCATAGCTGCTGTTTACGTCAGGGTGGTTTGTAAGTATTCGTTGTTACGGTGCTTTACGGCAGGGGGTTTTCCTTTCCGGAAATCTGGACTCCGGTGTTCTGATCTTGCCGATCTCTTTTGGGGTTGCGAAACCGACAGAACGTTAGGCGTTTTGCGAGGCAACAAGCTTTCAGGCCTTGGCTGCGTATTTCAATGTTGATGCCGTGCGTTCGGATGGTTGTTGTGGCCTTTTAATTTTGAACTTTCTACTCTATTACAATCATATAGTTCCTAAGTACCGTTGCTGCTGTGCTACCACATTGGCAAATTGCAGCGAAGCACGGGAAATAGATCTTCCCGAAAACGCTAAGAGTTCCGCAAAATGCGGGCGGGCTTTGAAAACCGAAATTTGATAGTTTTTAACCCTGACGTCAAACATTCCATAACGTAGATTTTTATCGAGAAAGATGTTGCGATATATGTAGACAGGGCAAATCAGGTTGAACAAAGAGTAAAGCCTTACGATGGCTAGGTGTTCGAAGGAATGTAGAAAATGAGAAAAAGAACATTAATAGTTATTTTCTTAACAATGCAAAAGTCATTTTGGAATTCCTAAAATTACTGGTTAATCTCATAAAAACCAAAAGTTTTCAGGTACGAAGTTTGCTATGTTCCTAACAAGGCTTCCACCTTATCTGGCTCAAGGCAAGTATTAAGGTGGGCGTCTGGTGTAAAGTGTTTAAACCGAAAGGTACTTTCGATTTTGAAAGCAAAGCGACAATAAATCTTTTGTGTAATGTTAAGTTTTATTTATACATCCATAGTGTACGAAAAACAAATATTTTCAGGCACTTAGAGCCACACACACGAGCGTCCCAAGAGTAGACGTCCAACCATTTCCACGTCGAGAAGCTCCGCGGCGAACATGATAATTCTTGATAAAATTGTCTGACATAGGAAATTCAATAGGATTTGTAAAGCTTAAACTTGTAGTTACTCGATGAACCAAAAAATATGGAGAAGTCCGAGTTTCGGAAAATGGCTTCATAAAAACCGAAAAATCTTATGTTTTACTGTAAAATTCGCTCTTTTTTCTTCAAAATTATAAGGAGAAAAAAAATATTTCGGTTTTCTATGGTTCATCGACAAGCTACACATATTGTGAATTTTCTTAAAAAAAATAAAGTCAATTCGTTGATTAGTTTTTGAGATATCGTGTTCGCCGATTTGAAAACCGCGGTAACAAGAAAAACGCTGTTAAAGGGTGTCCCACATCAAATTGCATTTTCTCTTGAAAATTTGGTCATAAGTAGTTTAGAGTGTATTGTTTACACTGTATTTTTTATCGCTGTCAGTTTTTCGAAAATTGTTGCTGATAGATTGAAATCTGCGTGTGTTATAGCAAATACGCGCCAGGAATGCATGGCTATTTCAAACAAAAGAAATTCAGCGTGGCCACCGAGATTGCGGGAGATTCAAGATGTTAGGAGACTCTGGGCGCCCGGCCGCCTTTAGGTGTTTAAAATACACCTTAAGAAGATTATACCGGTGAATAGCTAGCAAATGTATAGAAATATACTTAATTCAAATTTTATTTTCACATAATTCAAACTTGAAAAAGGAAAAGCACCAAAAAATTCGAAATTAAAAAAGGCTTAAGAACGGAAAATAAGCTGATGCTAAAACTAAAAGATTGTTTTCGCGACGAGAATAAGAAACTATTTTGAGCGGCTCAAAATCAGCATGAACTGTACTGAAAACCTTACTTTGTATGACATACATACCAGTGATATCACGTGAACGTACTTTTTTTTACTATATTGTAGGTATGTTAGCTATCAATTTGGGAATACTGCGGTATATTGTTTATCCGAAAATCATTTTTTGGCCAGTTGTCTGTGGTATACCACCATATGTCGAAGACTGTTTGCTAATGTTGGCTGTATTTGGCGCATGATTCATTTGGTTACAGAACTGCCACGTGGGGTTTACCCAGGGTATGTGCATAGAGTTCTTTGAATAGAGTTAATACCATGAGATGATCTGCCCTCGACAGTTAACTAAAAAGGCATAAGTTGGTTCAAAAGCATTCGCACAACCCAAAGGACGTTGAGAATTCCAGGCAGCGATACATGAAGCACAGCACGAAAACCTAACACGAGCTGAGTGGCCGCTTTGAACGAACATAAGGCGATAAGCACTGACACGACTCGTGCTAGGTATCCTTCGTGCTTGAGTTGTAGCACGTGCTAACGAGAGCTTTCGCTCATCGGTGCTCGTGCTATTTGCTAACTCTAATTCATCGAAAACCAGCACTAGCTCAATGAACTTTCTTACACATTATGAGCCAGTGTCCACCCTTTAAGAACGATTGGTTTTAAAATCGTCCAATGAAGGACGTTCATTGGACCAAAGTTGGATGACATCCAAATAACCGTACAACAGGTGTCAATCGTTGGACCCGTGTTGAACGATTTTGAAACATTTTTTGGGCTTCTCATAGTGGGTAGGAATAGGACACGGTGCAGCACCGTCCTTGTGCATGCCTGATGCCATGTCAAAAGTGTCGTTTGTGACAGATTCCACTTATCAATACTTCGACCTTTTCATGTAATCTGTGCTAGTGCGCAATGCGAAATCTTGTATACGAGTTTCTGTCATATTATTGTTCGTATACACGGGGATCTTAGTATTGACGTTTTAATATTCTTCGTATTCTTCGAAGCTTGTTGCCTTGGCTTAAGAATAGAATGTTATATTCTAAATTTTGTGAAAAAGTTCACATAATAATTGCATGACCTTATGCAGAGTTGCATCACTAGCACACATGATGGATCGTGAATAATGCACTATGAATTAAGAACCAGTTCACGAAATCATGAATAACGTTTTATGATTTTGTATTTCATGAGCATGAATGGTGAGCCGTGACTAATTTTCTATTTCAATATGTTTAGAATCTATATGTTTATGTTTATTACCTTCACCAACAGGCCCCTTGGCCCCAATGGTGGTTGCTTAAACTAATTACATTTTAAAATTGACAACATTTTCACTTTTATCGCATTCCGCGTCCTGTTGAAGTCAAAGGCCGTCGCCACACTGTTAAAAATTCGTTGGAGTCCGGTAACAGCGCTCTGGCAACCAGAGTTGGTTCTCCTGAACGGAACTCCCAGAAGGGAGTTATTGCGTAGAGCTCGAACGCGGGCTTGAAGGATTGTAGGGCAATCCACTCTGGCAGAGAGTAAGTCCGAGACGAACAGGGCTCGAGAGCAGTCCCTCCGGATGTTGAGTGTATCGAGGTGTATTACCTGGCAACGGTTTTCATAGCTCGGCAGCTGAAATCTGTTTCGCCATGGGAGATGGCGAAGGGCGAAGCGTATGAACCTGCGTTGGACCGCCTCGATTCTGTCAATCCCGTTCTGGTAGTACGGATTCCAAACAGCTGAACAATATTCTAACGTTGAGCGGACCAACGCGCAGTAAAGCGATTTAAGACAATATACGTCCCTGAAGTTTTTCGCTATTCGGAAGATGAACCCAAGCTGTCGTGATGCCTTATCCACGATGTATGACGTATGTGGTTTGAATGTTAATGCCGAATCCATGATGACTCCGAGATCTTTGATGTGAGAGTGTCTTGGAATGCTCGAGCCGAAGAAATGGTAGTTAAACTGAGTCGGTTGGCGTTTCCGCGTGAACGTAACGATTGAGCATTTGCTCGGGTTTAAAACCATTCTGTTTAGATCACACCACGTGCTAAAGCTGTTCAGTTCCCTCTGAAGAAGCTCGGCATCAGTTTTATCCCGTATTTGTTGAAAAATTTTCATGTCGTCGGCGAAAGAAAGGCGGGGTCCTTGTAATGTGAAATTGACGTCATTAAAGTAGAGGAGGAATATTACTGGACCGAGATGGCTTCCTTGTGGGATGCCGGATGTAGCGAAGAATGGTGCAGATAGACAGTCCTTAATGCTGATTTGGAGTTGCCTTCCATCGAGGTAGGAACGAAACCAGCGCAGAAGTTGCCCATGAATGCCGAGTTTGTCCAGCTTCGCTATTGCGATATCATGATTGATTTTGTCGAAGGCCGCAGATAGATCCATATAAATAGCATCGGTTTGCAATCCGTCAGCGAATCCATCCATTACATATGTTGTGAACGAGAGCAGGTTTGTCGTTGTCGATCGTTTAGGCATGAAACCATGTTGGTCATCTGCAATGTAGTGTTTGCAGTGAAAGAAAATAGGATCTAACACAACCAGCTCGAACAGTTTTGATACAGCACTTAAACACGAGATTCCCCGATAATTGTCAATGTTCGATTTGATTCCTATTTTATGAACTGGAAACATGTGCGCTGCTTTCCAGCAGGAAGGGAATGTACCAGTAGTGAGTGATAGCTCGAAGACTCGCCGAAGTGGTTCAAGAAGGCCACTGATGCACTTTTTGACAAAAATCGAGGGAACACCATCTGGACCCGGGGAACAAGATGCTTTCAGTTTGGCATTTGCTGCAAGAATGGCAGCATTATCGACACAAATTCGGTTGATGGTTCGTCCTAGAGAAGGAGTTAAATTAGCAGCGGCAGCGACTTGTTGTGGTGGCAGGCGCTCGTTGGAATACTTCCAGAACGACTTGGGCTTGGATTTCAGTTGACGCTCGACGTTTCGCTGGTGTCTAAAAAAGGCGCGTCTGCTTTGTTGTTTGTATTCGTGGTTGAGTTGAAAGTAGTGATTTCGTAATGCAAGTGTCTTATGCTTCGAGAACTTTTTAAATGCACTTTAAATACGCTAGATAGCATGAATCATCTGACGTATCCATGAATAATGTTTGATGATTTTCACGAGCATGGATATTCAATCGTAACTAATATGCTAGCCATTATTAATTAGTTCACGTTAGTATTGCAAGGAATAATGAATAAAATTATGAGAAATAGTTCACCACGAAAACCAGATCAGAAGCAAGACGTAATAAATCATGAATCAGATCACGTCGTACATTCGGATTCTGAATAATGTTCCCCAATCTATGAATAAAATCACAAGTCAAGCTTTGGTATATAAATAATGTGCACAAAATTGTAAACCAATTCACGTACAGAAAATCGATTTTGTAATGGTGATTAAAGTTAACAAAACAAAAACAGATATTTCCAAATTGAAAAATTGAGCATCATTCTAAAACACATGTTTTCGTAACGTAAAACATGATTGTTCCAGAGTTCATGGCACGTTATTTACGATTTTTTGAAACTTTATTTTCCGGGAATGTAAAAATATTAAATTTCACATAAAATATATTATATGTTACATATAATATTGCCTCATCATTACCCTAATAAATAAAAATCGAGAAAATGTATCTTGTTAGGTGATAATTAGGGTAGTTCCCTTATTAGGAAAACTACTAATCTAATTTCAAATTAGTAACAGCATGGAAAACTTTTTTAACCCTCCGGAAGTCGCTGAACGAGCAGCCGCTGGTGCCCCAAGACGATTTCGCAAGATGTTCAGAGCAGCGTAGACTGACGCTTTCAGCATAACAGTCCCACCTGCATTATTGTCGATTTCGAATTTTTTTGTTTAAAAGTTAAGATTTGTTCTAAAATTTAAGAAAAATTAATAAAATTAAGTGGTTTGTTAGAACCAATTACAAAAAAATATCAAGTCGTAATGTCCCATCTTACAAATTGCGGCATAACAGTCCCACCGGCGAATCAATACAAAACTAATGTAAAAAGTGTTTGTTATTCACGTAATTTTTTTTTTCGTTATTTCATTTAGTAAAATAGAATAGTAGCAACATAAATCATTATTTTATTTCGAAGAAATTAATAGAATAGCAAATAAAGGAAAAATTATTTCTGTGTTGTTTCAACATGTGGAAGATTGTTCCAGAATTGTTTTTTGCTCTCTTCAATAACTGGCAAAATTGTGCTCAGTAGTGCATTCTTTCAGTTCAGATCTATTCCGCGCGGTGCTTTCAGTGGCTTGAGAAAGTTTTCCAAATGAAAGTTGCTACCAGTTATTATTTTCAGCTGCTTTTTTGAAAATGGAATGCAATGTTCTAAGTGGCAGTTTGTTTCAACCGAGCTGCTATAACTAAACTGATAGCTTCCTTTTTGCCTTTCTCATATAAAGAAAGGCTATGCAATCACTGTAAAAATCGACTTTTTAACCGAGGCCCGGAGGGCCGAGTGTCATACACCATTCGATTCAGTTCGTCGAGATCGGCAAATGTCTGTGTGTGTATGTATGTGTGTGTGTATGTGTGTGTGTATGTGTGTGTGTCATTTAAACTCACACAATTTTCTCAGAGATGGCTGAACCGATTTTCGCAAACTTAGTTTCATCTGAAAGGTATAACGCTCCCATAAGCTGCTATTGAATTTTTAGTTGATCCGACTTCCGGTTCCGGAGTTACGGGTTGAAGAGTGCGGTCACACAGCAAATTCCCATATAAACTGGTACCACCATGATGTTCAAATGATGTAAAACATATTAAAATTGATGTAACATTACTCTAGTTTGCGGGTCTGGATCACTAATGATCAATCAAAGCAGCTTTGACCACATTGGCCACCTATGACAGGTCATGACGCCCCCGGGGAACTCGCCAAGTTCCTAAGCTAATGTCACACCCATTCCCCAACGAATTCTCTACCGATTTTTACAAACTTGATTTCAAATGAAAGATACAGTAATGCCATTGACTGCTGCTGAATTTCATTCGGTTCTGACTCTTGCTTCCGGAGTTACAGGGGTGTTAGTAAGGATACACTGGAATTTCCCATATAAATCGGTACAATCGTAATACCTCAGAGGCTAAAAACTATTGAAATGGTCACCAAATAACTTCTAATCGCAGATCTAGATCACTGATTGCCAATCAAACATTCTTTGAATATATTGCCTACTATCGAAGATTCCGGAAGTCCGGAATTCCGGGCATATTCCACAATTAAAGTCAAATCGGTTCTTCGGTGATGACTGAACCGATTTTCTCAAAGTCAAGTCTCAAATGGAAGACAAAATATGCAGTTGAGTATTGCGTCGCCGCCCCCCCCCTCCCTCCCTCCGTCTTGCCCTTACACCTCCATCCTTCATCACTCCCCTCCCCTTGGACCACCCTCACGCCCGCATTTCCTGCATCCATCCCGTATACCGAAATAAGATGAAGGATTTCTGACGCATCCTCCACTCCCACTCTACTAACCCCCCATTCCCTCCACTTTCAAACCCATTCCACCATCATTTCAAAATATAATCACATGAAAATACTATTGAACTCATGCTGATTAAGCTAAATATTATTCTTTTGCCTTTCTCATATAGAAAGGTTATGCAATTGCTCCAAAAACCGACTTTCTAACCGACTCATAACATTCGACTCAGTTCGCCGAGATCGCAAAATATCTGTGTGTATGTATGTGTGTATGTATGTGTGTATGTATGTATGTATGTATGTATGTATGTATGTATGTATGTATGTATGTATGTATGTATGTATGTATGTATGTGTGTATGTGCGGATTTGTTAACAAAATGTCCACATCGGTTTCTCGGAGATGACTGAACCGATTTTTACAAACTAAGATTCAAATGAAAGGTATAATATTCCCATAGGTTGCTATTGAATTTCATTTTCAACCGACATCTTGTTCCGGATTACGAGTTGAAGAGTATGGTTACAAAACAAAATTTGTTGATTTGTCCACATCGGTTTCTCGGAATTTTCTGAACCGATTTTGACAAACTTGATTTTAAATGAAAGGTCCATCAGCTGCTGTTGAATTTTGTGTGGATACGAGTTCTGGTTCCTGAATTACAGGGTGATACGTACGATCACGCAGCAAATTCCGATTCTAACGAATTCTGCGATGAATGTAAAAAGGTGATTTTTTTCCAAAATGTAAACACATTTGTTGAATTTGTAGATCTAGGTCACCAACAGTCATTCAAAGTCTCTTTGGCCACACTGGCCACCATCGACGGATCCGGAAGCATCCAAATTCAGAATAACGGTTATATTGGTTTCTCGAAAATGGCTAAACCGATTTGATTAACTTAGTCTCAAATGAAAGGTGTTGCGTCCCCGGAAACTGATATTAAATTCCATCTTCATCCGACTTCCGGCTCCGGAGTTACGGGTTGTGGAGTGCGATCACATAGAAAACTCCGATTCAAACCGATACCGCGATGAATGCAAAAAGGTGCTCTTATATATACTTACCAAGTGTAATAAGAATGAAAGACATTTCCATAATGTTATATTGTACGAACCAGCTACTAAATCATAGTTTGGAGAAATGAGAAAGGCACAATTGCACCTCTAGGTGGATTAAAACAGGTTTTCAAAACTACTTGTCGGATATTCTCGATGTATGGGCGTGGATGAAGTTGATTCAGTGTATACTGAGAAACAACTAGCGTTGTTTGGAAAAAATGATCGTGTGTCATATCGAGAACTTCAACCTTTTTCTTTGCCTCTCCAACTACAGTTTTAAAATCCGAATATGTTACTATCGGACCACCTGTATTGTTTCGCATTCGTTTCTCTACTGCGGCATGAAAACTGTCAGCTGACATGAATGTGTGTCCAGATTCAAAGAACTTCAGAACTAATTTCTTCACCTTAACTGAATCCGAATTCAATAGAAGAATTAGATGAAGAAATAGATTCCAGTTCTTATTCTGTCCGGAACAATTGTCTAACCAGAGCGTAATTTTAATCGAATCGCCATATCTTTTAGTACGCGATGGAAGCAACTGGTTATATCGCAAGCGGACCGTCCACTGGCTGATTCTTCCCAAAGGCATGCCACTACAGGATATGTTCGGGTGTACTTTCCGACAGGAGCAAAGGTTTCGTTGAATGACAGCAACCGCTGAGAAAAAACCACGCTTTTAAGCCCTTCTAATCGGGGAAGCTGAATAACCTACAAATAAACGCAGATAAAAAATTGTATGGATTTTTAAAACACTTCTTACTTTCTGAAGGTCGACAGCCAGCACGATATGTCCGCGCTGGACCTCATCGCCGTCGTCTTGATAAGCAGCCCGAGATAGCTTTGCAAATCGCCTATGCTGCGAAAATTTGCAGCATGTAGAACAAGATATGTTCTGTGTCGATTCTTCGATTGGATGACCAGAATCTTTACAGTGTTCGGATGCCACAACGCAAGTTTCGCACTGTTCATGCCCCAGTTTCACAAACGAAATATTCATTGCTTTTATTTGCCGAGAATATGTTGTGTAGCTCACTTCAAAATCATGCGTATCCTGAAAGCTCTGATGCATGGATTTTTCAGTGAGATCAGATGGCAAATAAAGTCGATTTGGGGCATGTTCACGTCGGTAGTGCGATATCGCTGGGTTGTATGTTTGAATATGGGCTATTATAGCATCTCTCTTCGTAGAACTTCGTCTATACTTCCTACGTTTCGATACTCTCACTGCGCTGTCTTCATCATAAGTCAAACATCGATAAATAACATTACTGTAAATCATGAGTTCAAGTAGAAAGAAGCTTTCAATGTAAATTCAGTTTAATAGTAGTTTAAGCATTATTTATAATTTACCCGCAATCTTCCGAATATCCGAGTGTGTTTAGAAAAAACTTTCGGCAGACAGCCACGTTTTCGCCATTCGACGTTTGTATATTGAAGACGTAATGATACTTTTTAACGGGATTATCAATAATATACCGGTTCCTTGTTCGTCTTGTGACAGGAATACGCTGGACTCTTTCGCGGATAATCGCGCTCTGACCCGAGGCGTCTTGTTTCCAGAATATGTTGCGGGCGAAGAAACTTCCATCAGAGTCAACCGGATCCTCTGATTCAGAAGATGGTTCGATACGTTGATGATTAGATGAAAATTGAAATTGATTCCGATTTTGTGCGAAACGTTCACATACTCCATCGACTGAATCAAAACCAAGAAAATCTTCATCCGAGCTTAGCTCACTGTCATACAACTTTAATAAATCTAATGCTGACATAGTGAATTCAATATAATATACCACAGAAAAATTCAAAACAAATTATGATGCGTGCTGTTGAAATGTGTAAACAATGCACTCTATGATGACGTTTCCGAAGCCATAGCACATAGACAATGAGACTGTTATGCGTATATTCAGCAGACTATGCTAATGAATTGCAGCATAATCGTCCCACACTCATTTTTCATTAAATATGCGTCTTTTTTAACCCTTTTATTTAAGTTATAAGAGTTTAGTGCTAGATGCATAGAATGCGTTGAAAAAATCTAGGGATTCCTGCTGATTCAAGAAGAATCAAATGAAAACAGCGAATAATTTCAAATGCGTTTTGCTCGGCTTAATGATTTTGCAAATGGGACTGTTATGCTGAAAGCGGCAGTACACTAGTGCACTAGCGCGACTGCCCGAAGGTTAAATCGGAAAACTGATCAGGATCACAACATCCTATCTAGAATTTTTCCAAAAGCTTTATATGAATAAACAGAGGGTAAAGCTGAGCACATATTTTTACGCATACTATTAACCCTAGAACGTTGCACTTGCGTTTTCCGCCTTTGAACGATCGCACTTTTCGCAGGTAAAAATGTAAATAAAAGAAATGTATAATACATCATTTTCTTCGTTTTTTAATGGTGAAAACAGCTGTGTAAGTGAAAGTACGAAATTTATTGAATCAATCATACATAAATTGGTTTGAACAAAATTAAAAGTGAAAAAATCGCGGCTTCGACCTTTTTCACAAAAATTACAATAGCTTTGCGAATTTTCAACCGATATGGAAAAAAATAAAATCATTCTAAAAATTGAAAGAATGGTCTTGAAACGTTGTAAAATGGAATTTCGATATTTTTAAAAAAGTGCAATTATTTTGAAGAGTGAAAATTTAAAAATCGGGTTTTGGAAAATACCACGAAATGGGGTGGAAATTGAAATGAAAAAATATTTCTGGCCAGTAATACATTGGTAACACGCAACGTTACTGTTACAGCAGTTAAATCGTTATGCTATATATTAGTATGAGTTAAATCGTACTTGTGAACCATTGCTTTGGAAAACTATAAAAAATAAACAATAAAAATCAGCAAAAATTAGAATGATTTTTTGTTCCGCCTCAAAATTAAATTAAATTTATTAAATAAATGATTAAAAATGATTATATAATACTAATTGTTACTTACGTGGTAAAACAACCAGTATTTAAACTGGTATTGTCACGAATCACATTTCCACTGACAGCACGAAACCTGACGAAACACTAACGGCAACCGTACACTGGGGTACAAATGTACCCCACGCCAACTTCGACACCTGCTTCCACGAAGGCTATAGGGGAGAGTGAGGACACTTGACCCTTGGGGATATTTGATTCCCTGGCCATATCTATACATCAAAAGTTACCACAATATAAAAAGAAAATTATAGGGTAAGGTGGGGCAAATCCGACCTAGTAAATGGTTTTAGCTGTAAAATGCTCATTTTACATCGGATCAAGTCGTTTTATATACCAAATTAAAGGTTAAACTTCTGAGCAACTTTCTACGTATAGCGTAAATCTTGAGAAAATTTTAAAATATATGGGTTTTACGAAAAAGTTCATTTTTGCTGCTTTCAACAATGGTGGGGTAAACCCGACGGCCTATGTTTTTGGATGATTTAGTACAGATATTACACAAATGTTTTGGTTTTTCAATGATAAATCAATGAATGTTATGTTATTGAATTGTAACATGAAGAAAATGGAATTCAATGTCAACCTTTGGAATGTCAAAATCACGAGCAGTAGCACGTAAAGATATTCTCATTTGCATCGGAGCAATTACTCGAAGAATACTATATTAATCAAGTTTTTGTTTCTTTCGTTTGTAATTATGAACCATTGTGCAAAAAATACTGAATAATAACAATAAAAATATTTGATAAATAAACATTTTCTAAGAAAAAAAACGGTCGAATTCACCCCACTATTTAGAGGTCAGATTTGCCCCACCGCGTCATTTTTCATTACGATGCATTTAAAAAAAAATATGAAAAAAGTTGGACTAAATTCATGTGTGCACTTCATCAATAAGAAATATCCTGTAGTCAATCATGCACAAAAATCAAATCAAAAGTTGTAAAGACACACTTATTGTCGTTTGAGCATCTCAATATAGACTAATAAAATGCTGTCATGCAACCATTACGATTATTTTCGATGCTCTACACGACAACTTTGACATTAGTTCGCGTAGTGCTACCGATTTTCGATGGCAGAGGGGGGTCAGGTTTACCCAACGGTTGTATTTGCCCCACCTTACCCTATATTTGGTTGTTTATGATGTTTTAAAAACAAATCTAATGTATAACATTTGGTTTGGAAAAGTTGTACAATATTTTAGAAAATATGTGTTTAAATCCATCTCGAAGATCAGTTAACAAATGTTTTAAACGGTTGTAAGAGATCGGTGATCTAATTATATGTGAATATTTTCAAGTACGATTACTTTCTAAGAGCTTTTCTCTAGAAAAAATTGTTTTTCGAATAAAAAGTTTCACAACACATACAAAAAATATATAAATTTTGTTCACCTCATACAATAGGTATCTTTGCTCCCTGTAACACTGGGTACCGTAAACCGGGGTGACATTGATCACTTTTCGAAGTAATCATTACATATTTTTAGACGCAACAATTTTTTTTCAAGTTTAATATTTTTAAACCATGTACTGATGTATGGAGAACAAGATTGGATGGTTTTACCTAAAATTATCCACTTACAGCTATTTTTCGTATTCCGGGGTGACTTTGATAACCTGCATGTTCACCCACATTAAGTTATTGATGTTAATGTTTTTCATTCAAATGTTTGTTTAAACTAATTCTGGAAAAATACTCATTGTTAAATAGATGGTAATTAGTATTATACAAAGTATTTTAATGTACTGTAAAATTCGAGTACCCAAAATTCGTATAATTTGTATCCAACTAGAATAAAAGATTCTGAAAGCCTTTAAGACTGCTAAAGTTATTTTATTTCAGTGCCATATCAATGTACAAAAAGTTTCATCCATTTTAACACGTTGGAATATTGAACAATAAAAAAATGTTGCGAATTATTTTAATAATTTGAAATAATTGCCAACTAGTTTCACAAAAAAATGTATTTAAAATAAACAAACTGTTAAAACTAAATTTGGTACATCCCAATTTAAAGGAAAATAAAAACTCGTTTTTAATTTATTACTCATGCTCAAATCTGAGATTTATTTGTTTTATAAAAATAGACACTTTACGAAGCTTCGTAAAAATATGGTAAAGTCAAATTTCGGTTTTTTGTAGTTTTTGTACCCAAAAACCGAAAAATTTACTTAAAAAGTATAACAAATCCGTATTTTGTAAGTTTAGAGTAAAAATCATTTCAATTTAAAATGATTCAGTAGACTATTGTGGTTTAATAAGCGATCTACGAAAAAAGTTTCGAGTGATCAAAGTCACCCCGGTTTACGGTACACTTGATCCCTATCATTAGCTCTCTCAAACCCGTTGGAAATGTATAGAAATAGAAAAACATCATTTTCATAAAGTTCCTGGCACTATTAATTGATCTAAAATATTTTTCCGTGAAGAAATTATGGTATAAGTTACTGAAGGTTGGAAAAACCAGTTTAGCACCACTGATTTACCGCAAATACTTGTCTTGACTTTCTACTGTGATTAGAGTTTGTCGTGTATCTAAAACGGTACTATAATTAATTAATTTGTCAGGACAGGTAATTAGCTGAACATTCGTGTCTATTAGTCATAATGTGCTTTGTTTCTTTAGCCCTAGTAGGTAGGGAATCAAGTTACCACACTTTTTTACGAAAACCTCATTTTGACATGATTTTCAAAATTGCTTGTATTACCCACAGGGCATTGTATTCGTATATACATATTACTCATAGCTCTTACAATTCACTACAAAATGGAGAATTTTTCAATTAAAATTTTTATTTCATTAGAAAGTTATGAGAAAAAAACAAAAGTGGGATCAAGTGTACCCACTCTTCTCTAAGCAAACTAGCTATACCACCTTTTCCTACTCTTACTAGGAACTTTAAATTGAATTATGGTTAAGGTCTCAGGTCGGTAAATGCCGAATTCTCGTTTTCACACGACTCGAAAGAAGGCTTGGGGTACATTTGTACCCCATTGCAACGTTCTAGGGTTAATGGATTCTCTTCTTACACACGCCCAACCAAAGTTTTTTTGAACTTTTCCGAAAATATCGCTACAACTTAACAGTCTGATCTGGATGCATCCGAGAAGTATTAAATTCTCAAAGTTACTTTGGTAGAGTGCGTGTGAGAACGAGAACCTTGTTAAGTAGAATATGCTCGAATATATTGTGCAGAGGCACGGAATGCAACGTTGAAGCAAAAAATACTGCAACTTTTTCAAAAGTATGATTCAGAACATAGTAATTAAATGCATCGAATGGTATTATTCTTTTGCAGATTACTACAGGTTTTATATTAATCAAATAGAGTCGAACTTGAATACATTTTTGCGACGCGCATGCTAACAAGCTATCTATTATTACGCACACTCTACCTTGAACCTTAAAGCGGATAAAACTCGCCAGAAGGCGGTATCAGCCGGATCAGAGCTTACCACCAATAGAGTCATAGTTTTTCTAGCAGGATTGAAAATTCGCGTCTCCCTTTTCGAGTGTCCGATTTATATCTTGTAAATATTTAATAACCGAATTGATAGCTGATATTCATTTGAATGCAGTTGGTTACTTGGCGAACCGTGCGTCGATTGTTTCCTCCATCAGCTGGTATGTACTCGTCGATTCAGAATTCACAGTTTTCCCCCCAATCATCCATTCAATAGGCACAGCAAACGTTGTTGGTTGCGATATTGCTACGATTCGGTGGGGGGACAGTGTCTATCCCAGCCGTATCAGCAAACACTCAAGTCAAGCTATGTACTGTTAATTAATTCCTCGCTTATGCGTAACTTTTGCCTCCTCCACCATGTGGCAGACCGCCGCGTCGACGACGGCGATGCGAGTCGGTAGTGCGCGATGGCCTTTTCGACTGCTCAGTGCCTATGGGATTTGCTTTGCTTTACGAATATGCTGTCTGTAAATATGTATGAATGTATGTACATTATTCACCCCATTTCCCAGTTCACGACGTACGCCCTCGTTTGACTGATAAGAGTTTGTAAGTGTACCGGGAATCGACCGGCCAACCAACCAACGCACATCACAGGCAGTGGCAGTGTTCTACTTTGAACACTCGATGACACCGTGGTGGCATTTGTTTGCTACATATAGAAAAACCTGTGGCATTATGACGATCGGCTAATTAGTGGTAATTGGTGCGTTTGTACTAATGGCTGGCAAAGTCACAAGTGGGAGAGAAGTTTCGCCCGTTAAACCCGTTAAAGAGCCGTCCTGTCGTTTGGGTACTCTGTACACGTGCCAGAGGACCGTTGTGTGTGTTATAACTCGGTGTCGCAAAATATATTTCAATTAAAAAATATTGTTCTTTTTATCAGCGCGCTGGAAATAATAACCGCGTGTATTGAACGAAATTGGTATTGGAATCGGATTGACTAAAAAACAAAATAGCAATAATTCTATCATCTTATGTAATATGCTTCTAATGATTAGACCAAACCAAAATTAATTGGAATGAAAAAAATTAATTGATGCTGACTAATTTAATTAAATATTTTACAAAATATTTGTGGAAAAATATTCTCTTATCACTACATTGAGAACTGTGCTTGAAGCATTATGAAGACTTTTGCAAAATTGTGGGAAGGGGATCTTATAACTTATCTCTTAGCCGAAATCCCATGATAAATCTCTTCTGCGGTTTATAAACAAAAAAATCACATTGCTTCATTAAGAGTTTTTGAAACTAACAAAAAAGATATATTTTAGAGAACTGGCTTTAAAAAAATTCTAAATATTAAAAAGACTTGGGTTTGCCCAAAAACACAAAGTGTGTTTACGTTTTTTGGAGCTAGCATCCATGCGGCGCAAGATTAGTCCTGTCACTAAGTTAGTGTCGGATTCTGATGAGATGAAGTCGAAACGCAAATTTCATAACTAGGTTAATTATAGGTTTTGTGTTCTCAACCCAATGATGGTTTTAAATAATTTTCTCCTTAGTGCAGAAAAAAAAACAATGTTTAAAATGACATTATCAACAACTTACCTGAAGGCTCTTACTATTTTTGAAGTGTTAATTCTTCATGATTGCCTCTATGCGAATTAATCACTAAAAATTTTAAGTTAAAGTATGTGCTGTTTTCTATTATTACTGATGAAATTTCGACATCCTTCGTAACCTTGGATGGATTGAAGCAGAGTGATGCGCTGTCGCATCTACTGTTCAACATACCGCTCGAGGGAGCGATTAGGAGAGCAGGTATGCAGAGAAGAGGTACCATCATCACACGTACATGCTTGCGGATGATATCGATATTATCGGGATCGATCGACGTGCCCCGGAAAAGAGGCATTTCCGTCTTTTGAGGAAGACAGCGAGAATTGGACTCAAAATTAATACCGGCAAAACTAAGTAGTGGAGGATACTCCATTCGTAGTAGGTTCATCGAGGAGCAGCTGTAATTCATCAACATCAACAAGAAAAGATCGCATTCGTTGACTTTGGCATATTATACAAGAAAATAATCTATAGAGCTTTGAAAACTGTTCCATATTGATTCTGTAGATTTGTGAGTTTGTAGACTGGAATTACACTAGTTATGTTTCTGAATTTTGAATAATTTATCAAACTCATATGTATTAGATTTTGGCATTTTACGAAAATCAACGATTTTCATCAAAGCCCCCCCAAACCAAATTTCTGGCTACGTTACTGTTATCAATTCAAACAAGCTTTTTGCGTAAGAAAATTTAATTAATTTCCTTAATTTCGCTAATTTCATTAATTTCCTTAATTTCATTAATCTCCTTAATTTTATGAATTTCCTTAATTTCGTTAATTTCATTAAGTTCCTTTAATTCATTAGATAATCTACTATACTGGGTATGTAGAGCTCACCTTCCTCATCATGAAAACGTTTTTGGCTTTGCGCATTTTCCTATCTCTGTTAAATTTGGGCCTGTTTTGCTGCGACACCCACATGGCGTTCAGAACGAATTTCCTTAATATCATTAATTTCCTTAATTTTATTATTTTCCTTAATTTAATTAATTTCATCAATTTAATTAATTTTTTTTTTTTTTTTTTTTGTTTATTTTAGGACCTTTGTAACTATAGTCATTTAGGTCCGTCGAAAATTAGTAGGTACATTGCAAATTCACTATGTTGATATCAAATTTTGTCAAACAGATTAATTTCTTTGAAGAACTGAATTACAGTTTTCCCTCTTTCCTGGTCGTCTGCCAGGGCTTCTCG
Source organism: Topomyia yanbarensis (assembly GCF_030247195.1). NCBI lineage: Eukaryota > Metazoa > Arthropoda > Insecta > Diptera > Culicidae > Topomyia > Topomyia yanbarensis. Next base: position 385,635,338 of record NC_080671.1, on the reverse strand, counting down.
CATGTTCGCCATTAGTCCTGTTCGCATTCGCTCTTCGTTGAGTGCAGCACAGTTAACGATGATATGTTTCACTGAAAGAATGTCGTCGCAGAATTGACATCGGGGTGCTTCGGTTTTCTCGAGCAAGTAGCCATGTGTGAGAGCTGTGTGACCTATTCGTAATCTGGATAGTTTCACACTCTCCTGTCGGTTTTCTCCTATTGCCTGTGTAAATGGTTTAACGTTATTTTTAATTTCACGTAGTTTGTTGTGCTTCTCTTGTTCCCAGCTACGTTGCCACCTCCAATATATGCGGTTCTTTAAAGCGGTTTTGAATTCGTTAGTGTCAACGAAATCGTAGTCCATTCGGGCGGATTTTAAGGCCAGTTTCGCCTCTTGATCCGCCTTTTCATTCCCTGCAATACCGATGTGGCTTGGGACCCAGCATATAATCACCTCAGTACCTTTGTTCCTTGCTCGCGCATACAGCGCGCCAACTTCGTCCTTCCACCTGCTGGTTGTTTTTCGCATTTCTAAAGATGATAGTACGCTCATAGAGTCAGTACATATGACGTAAGCTCCAACCTGCTGCTGGTTAACCACCCATTCTAGTGCATCCTTCACTGCCAGACTTTCGGCGGTGAATATGCTACACATGTGGTGTATCCTCTTTTTGATTACCAGGTCTCCCGAAACTACGCTATACCCACACCTGTCCTCAGTCTTCGATCCATCTGTGTAGATGTACTGGTGGATACGGTATTTCGTGCTCTTCAACTTTTTGAATAGCAGTCGTAATTCAGCTGGATTCGCACCTTGCTTCACGTTCGTGAACAGGCTCTTGTCTGTCGGTATCTTTTTCTTTTCCCAAGGTGCAGTGCTTGGGCGCGTAAATATTTTTAGCTTTGGTATGCTGATTTGAAGGTCTTGCAGAACGTTATTTCCTCGGACTCTTGTTGAATTGACTTCTTTAGCCCTGCTCGTCCCCCAGAGCTCTCCACTATCCTGCGTTTCTTCACTAGATGAGAGGCAATCCTCACTTACTTGTCCATCATCGTTGTTGCTCTCATTTTCCCCAACATTATCCAGGGCTCGTCTCCGTGCCGCAAAAATCGCAGTCCTCTGTTCCAGGAGCGTGCGTATGTCTGGGATGCCTGTCTCTGCTAGCAGGCTGCTTATCGGACTTGTGTGAAATGCTCCTACTATCGCTCTTAGTCCTGTGTTGTGGATCGTCTCTAATCTTTTCAGGGAAGCTTCGCTCATTCCAGAAATCACCGGTGCAGCGTATAGCATTTTTTCCAACACTGTGGCCCGGTACAATTTCAGCAGCGTTTGCCTATCTCCACCCCAGTTTCTAGCAGCTACACTGCGGATGAACTGGATCCTTTGCTGACAGTTGGCTCTCACTTCCTCTACGTATTTTCGGAACTGTAGGCTTTGGTCGAAAATCACTCCTAGGCACCTGTGACTGTTTTCTCGGGGGATGAGTGTACCGTTCAGTAGTAATGTGTTCGGGTTGCATGGTTTACGAGAACGCAGGTTCCGAAAGATAACTGTTGCGCTTTTTTCAGCAGATATTTTGAACCCGGTTTCCGCTTCCCATTTTTCGACCGTTTTCAAAGCGATTTGCAGCTGGTGCTCGGCAGCTTTTGCGTTCTCTCCACTGGCAATTAGGACTATGTCGTCGGCATATATAAGGCACTTTACATTTGTAGGCAGATATTGAGTAATAGTGTCGATTGCAATCAGGAACATGCTTACGCTTAACACCGATCCCTGGCAAAGTCCTGTTTCCATAACTTTTTCGTTGGACAACACTCCATTCGCTAGGACTCTAAAGGTCCTGACGCTTAACATTTTTTCCAGGAACCTTAGCATCTCGCCTCCAATACTCCACTCGTTTAGCCTCTGAAGGATGAGCCTCCTCCAGGTTGTATCATAGGCTTTGGAGACGTCCAGGAAAACCACTTGCGTATACTGGTTTTTTGACATCGCTTTTCTGATTTCATCCTCCATTTCCGCTAGATGATCAACAGTGGTTCGACCTTTCCTGAATGCGTACTGGTGAGAGTTGAGCAACTTTCTGGATTCAAGCAGATGAACTAGGCGGTTGTTTATCATTCGCTCGAACACCTTGCCCATACAGCTGTTGAGATATATGGGTCTATAGCTTCGAGGGTTGGTGCGCTCACCTTTCCCCTTGTAAATCGGCACCACTATCGATTTGGTCCACTCAGTAGGAAACATCGATTCTGACCACAACCGGTTGTATGCGTCGAGGAGTTGCAATTTGCAGTCTGGTGGTAAATTACGGATCATCGCATAGTGAACGTCGTCAGGACCTGGTGAGGACCCGCGTAGTCCTTCCAGCGCTTCTTCCAGCTCGTGAAGCTTGTAGGCTTGGTTGTATTCAGCTTCCGGTTGGTTTGGGATGTTCAGGCAATTAGCTTCGCTGTGTTTCTTTCGTTCCAGGAATTCCGACTCATACGCTGCGTTACTTGATGTTTCTTCGAAAGAGTTTCCCAAAAGTTCTGCAATTGCTGTATCTTCGGTGGCGGTATCTCCATTCAGCGTTATGGCGTTGATACGGTCGCTTTTTCTTTTTCCCTGTATCTGACGGTATTTGCTCCACATGTCCTTGGTAGGGGTTTGAGCGTTGAAGCTATTAGCCGTCTTTTCCCAGCACGCCTTCTTTGCCTTTTGGACTGCCTCTCTGGCGGAGGTTCTAGCCGTACGATATGCTTTGGAAAGCTCTTCTTTTGCATCAGCTTGGTCGTTGGACGATTTCAATTTTCTTAAAACCTTTTTCCTGGCTTTAATCTTGGAAGCTATGTCATCATTCCACCAATGAACGCATTTCTTCCCAGTGTGGCCCTTTGTTTTTGCGATGGATTCCATAGCAGATTTGAGTATCTGCTGCGTGATTTCGTCGATTTGATCTGCGGTGTCGTCTTTCCGTTCGAAGTTTACCAGGGATTGGTACAATTCCCAATTGGCCTCTTCAATTTTCCATTTCGCTCGCGTCTTTTGTCTCGGTAGCTCTCCAGGCAAGGTAATGATCATTGGTATGTGATCACTACCGTGAGAGTCGTCGTATGTGGACCAGTCCAACAGTCCTGCTAGATCCATCGAACAACAGGCAATATCGATACAAGATAAAGTACTCGTAGCGTGGTTGACGTGGGTGGGTTCGCCTGTGTTCAGCACAGTTAAATCCCTCTGCTCTACGAAGTCCACTATAATCTGTCCACGTGCACTAATGTGGTTGGACCCCCAAAGAGGGTGGTGGCCATTCAGGTCGCCGACTAGTAAAAGAGGGTTATCGCTGTGTGTGGTTAGCTCAGTCAGCTCATCACAGGTGACTTCTTCGCTGGGTGGGAGGTAGACGTTCATGATGGTCAAGTTCAAGGGTTGACCTACCTTGACAGTTATGGCCTCTAATCGAGTATTGATTTCTATTTCCTCGCTGTCGTATCCGTTTTTAACGGCTGTGATTACTCCACCAGCGGCTCGTCTGCCCCCTTGTCGCTCACGGTGGTACACTTTGTAACCGTTTATTCTGGGTACTTTGTTGGAGGAGCACATGGTCTCTTGAAGACAGATGACTACAGGGTCCCTTTCGTCGATCATTATTTCCAGTTCTGCTTTGCTCGTGTTTAGTCCCTGGGTGTTCCAGGAGATTACTGACAGTGGTGTTGTTTTTCTGGAAGTTTTCTCGCTGCGGTTGGCAGAACGTCCGAGTGACAGTCGGAGCACAGGTTGGGGTATAGCGTCCTCGCCCCCGTCCTCTGGATCGTTCTCTCCTTCTAGGAGTGGGGAGGCTACTTTCTCTTCGCTCTGCCCCAACCAACCTGAATCTTCTATCGCATCGTTGTTTTGTTCATCGGGTCTATTGTACAGTGCTGCTTGTGAAAATGAAGTTTGCATATCGTAGTTGGCTTCGTCGTTGTTATTAATCTCGTATCCGTTGTCGGTGCTAATATCCTCGCCGCAAGTTTCATCATGTGTGGATTTATTTTTGCTAGCCATTTCAGTGTTTGCGAGGTCTACCTCTACCTCTCTTGACATCTTTTCCAGTCTTTGGGATTGCTCCCGTCGATTTTTCGTCAGCACTTCCTCGCGGGTCTGTTTCGCTGTCCGTTCCTTGGATTTTACGTTTGGCAGTTGATGTTTTCGAATTCTCGTTCTTTTTTACTCTGTCTTCCTTGGAGTCGCTTGCATCAGACATCGTCTGGTCCTGTTCGTCTTCTGATATCTCGAGGTGCTCGATGTTTTTCATTTTCCTCATTTCTTCCAGTTCTTTTTTCATTTTGTTGAATTCGGCCATAATGTTTTGCATCTGTGTGAGTTCGCTGCGCAGCTTTTGGATTTCGAGGTCCTTTTCTGTCTCCTTTGACATTGCTTTAAGTTTAAGAATTTCTTCTCTCAACATCTGTATTTCGTTGTCCTTCCTTAAATTGTCCAGTCTATCCTGTGCACTGCAAACTGCTGCGAAGGAATGCTGTCCATGCTGTTTATTATACTCCTTCCTGGCTTCACCAAACGAGATCCCCTTCTCAATTTTCAATTTTATTATCTTCTCTTCTTTGATATACATCGCACACGTTCTGCTGGTAGGCGAGTGGCTACCTTGGCAATTTTTGCAATGTGGTTTCTCTTTGCAGGCATCTTTTTCAAGCTTGTGGGCCCCTGAACAGTTTTGGCACGCAGCATTGTTGGGGCATTTGTCTTTCGTGTGACCGTAACTGCAGCAGTTAAAACAAATCATTGGATTTGGTAAGAACTCGCGTGTTTCCACTCGGAGAGGGCCAAAGTAGACGTGCTTGGGAAACGTAGTTCCATGGAAAGTGAGGATAAGTGTGGGCGTGTTCACTCGTGTATTTTCTACTCGTCTCGTGATTCTACGGATATCGATTACTCCTAGCGGTGCCAGCTCTTTCATCAAAATGTCTGTCGATACATCAATGGCATCTCGGCAACTCAGCACGCAGCGTATTCGATTCAGCGTTGGGTGGGAATCTACTACAACCTCTGTGCCATCTATTAATTTGTTCATTTTCATTAGCTTTTTCGCTTGTTCGACACTCCTCGTTTTTAGGACATATTTGCTACCCCTCTCCTCTGTGTGGGCAGATTCAATTTTTCCTCCGCAGGTGTTTTCTATAGATTTGCCGATAATAAACGGGTTCTTTGGTAGTACCCCTTCTCCGGCTGCACGTAGTTGCAGTATTATTCGTTGACCGTGCATGCCAGAGTGGTCCATCCACTCAGGCATCGTTCGTTCGTTGGCGTTTCCTGTACTGGATTCAGGCGGATCACCTGGCGGTGGGTTCCCCAATGAGATGGCACTTGCTGACGCCATTCTGTCAGCAAGCCCTGTCGGGTATCGTGAATTGACGACGATCAGCACAGCAGGTTTTTATTAAACCGGTGTCTTAACGAGTGCTTTGGATGCGTTCTTGCCTAGGCAAGTAACGTCTACCCTTTAACCTAGTTTTAATCTGATCCACCCAAGGGTTAAAGGTACTGATGGTCAGTTATGCGACTCCGCCGAGGCGGATGGCGACTACGCTTTTTCCTTCAACTATCCCGGCCAAGCGTTAGAAGGTCCAGCCGAAATAGGAACGTTTTAACCTCGTTAATGTATCCTGCCCAATACGTTCAAAGGTTCTGACAGGTACAATGCACACCAGCGCAAAAATTTTTAAATGTGGTTTCTTGGTACTTTGTTCGTACTCGCAAACACGTGGTCCACCGCAATCGGCTTCTGCTTTGATGCCTCCAACGGTCAAAGGCAGGTGGCTCTCGGAGCGACAGAGAGCTCTGTTTTGTTGGAGCTTTCAATTGCGACTAGCTGTGGGCGGGCAGAGCCTAGTTGCATACAATGTTGCAAGCAAGCCTGCGAAAGCTAATCGGCTTGTTGGTCTTGTATGGGTGCGTACTATGCTTCACTGACAGATCAGCTGACTAGTGTTTTCTACAGCTGAGTGAAAGCGAAACCCGGGGTTCGATTTCACTCTTACACACACGGAGCAACGCGCACTCCGTAATTTCCAACTTCACCGCCTGTTGAACTATTATCACCACTACAATTTATCACCGAACTCGACCGATAAGAACTCGAAAATAAGAATCGAAAAACTAACGAAACTCAGTACTGCTTTACTGTAGCACAGATATAAACAGATGTTGTTTTTTTTTTTTTTTTTTTTTTTTTTTTTTTTTTTTTAATTAATTTCATTATTTTCATTAATTTCATATTTTCATTATTTTAATTAATTACCCTAATTTCATAAATTTCCTTAATTTCATTAATTTCCTAAATTTCATTAATTTTCTTAGTTTCATTAATTTCCTTAATTTTCTTAATTTTATTAATTTCAATAATTTCACTAATTTAATTAATTTCATTAATTTCCTAAATTTCATTAATTTCCTAAATTTCATTAATATCATTAATTTCCTTAATTTCATTAATTTCCTTAATTTTATTAATTTCATTAATTTAATGAATTTCATCAATTTAATTAATTTCCTTAATTTCATTAATTTCCTCAATTTCAATAATTTCATTAATTTCCCAAATTTCCTAAATATAAATAATTTCCTAAATTTCATTAATTTCATTAATTTCCTTAATTTCATTAATTTCCTTAATTTCATTAATTTAATTAATTTCATTAATTTCCTTAATTTCATTAATTTCCTAAATTTCATTAATTTCCTTAATTTCATTAATTTCATTAATTTCACTAATTTCATTAATTTCATTTATTTCATTAATTTCATTAATTTCAATAATTTCATTATTTTAATTAAGTTCATTGATTTTTTTTTCTTTCTAAATTTAATTAATTTCCTAAATTTCATTAATTTACTAAATATCATTAATTTCCTAAATTTCATTAATTTCCTAAATTTCAATAATTTCCTAAATTTCATTAATTTCATAATTCTCATTAATTTCCTTAATTTCATTAATTTCATTAATTTCAATAATTTCATTATTTTAATTAAGTTCATTGATTTTATTTATTTTAAATTCAATTAATTTCCTAAATTTCATTAATTTACTAAATTTCATTAATTTCCTAAATTTCATTAATTTCCTAAATTTCATTAATTTCATTAATTTCATAATTCTCATTAATTTCCTTAATTTCGTTAATTTTCTAAATTTTATTAATTTAACTAATTTCATTAATTTAATTACTTTCCTTAATTTCATTAATTTGATTAATTTAATTAATTTCATCAATTTAATTAGTTTCATTAATTTAGTTAATTTAGTAATTTTTAAATAATTTCATTAATTTCATTCATTTCATTAATTTAATTAATTTAAGTAATTTCATTAATTTCATTAATTGTCTTAATTTCATTAATTTCAATAATTTCATTAATTTAATTAATTTCATTAATTTCCTAAATTTTATTAATTTTCTAAATTTCATTAATTTCCTAAATTTCATTAATTTCATTAATATCATTAATTTCATTAATTTCCTTAATTTCATTAATTTCCTTAATTTTATTAATTTTATTAATTTAATGAATTTCATCAATTTAATTAATTTCCTTAAATTCCTCAATTTCAATAATTTCATTAATTTCCCAAATTTCCTAAATATAATTAATTTCCTAAATTTCATTAATTTCATTAATTTCCTTAATTTTCTTAATTTCCTTAATTTCATTAAATTCCTTAATTTCATTAATTTCCTTAATTTCATTAATTTCATTAATTTCATTAATTTCATTAATTTCATTAATTTCAATAATTTCATTATTTTAATTAAGTTCATTGATTTTGTTTATTTTCTAAATTTAATTAATTTTCTAAATTTCATTAATTTCCTAAATTTCATTAATTTCCTAAATTTCAATAATTTCCTAAATTTCATTAATTTCATTAATTTCATAATTCTCATTAATTTCCTTAATTTAATTAATTTCCTTAATTTCATGAATTTCATTAATTTCCTTCATTTTATGAATTTCATTAATTTCATTAATTTCATTAATTTCATTAATTTCATTAATTTCATTAATTTCAATAATTTCATTATTTTAATTAAGTTCATTGATTTTATTTATTTTCTAAATTCAATTAATTTCCTAAATTTCATTAATTTCATTAATTTCATAATTCTCATTAATTTCCTTAATTTCATTAATTTCCTAAATTTTATTAATTTAACTAATTTCATTAATTTAATTACTTTCCTTAATTTCATTAATTTGATTAATTTAATTAATTTCATCAATTTAATTAGTTTTATTAATTTAGTTAATTTAGTAATTTTTAAATAATTTCATTAATTTCATTCATTTCATTAATTTAATTAATTTAAGTAATTTCATTAATTGTCTTAATTTCATTAATTTCCTTAATTTCATTAATATCCTAAATTTCATTAATTTCAGTAATTTTATTAATTTCATTAAATTTCTTAATTTCATTAATTTCCCTAATTTTCTTAATTTCATTAATTTAAATAATTTCATTAATTTAAATAATTTCATTAATTTCCTAAATTTTACTAATTTTCTAAATTTCATTAATTTCCTAAATTTTATTAATTTCCTAAATTTCATTAATTTCCTTAATTTTATTAATTTCATTAATTTAATTATTTTCATCAATTTAATTAATTTCCTTAATTTCATTAATTTCCTCAATTTCAATTATTTCATTAATTTCCCAAATTTCCTAAATATAATTAATTTCCTAAATTTCATTAATTTCATTAATTTCCTAAATTTCATTAATTTCCTAAATTTCATTAATTTCATTAATATCATTAATTTCATTAATTTTCTTAATTTCATTAATTTCCTTAATTTTATTAATTTCATTAATTTAATTAATTTCATCAATTTAATTAATTTCCTTAATTTCTCTAATTTCATTAATTTCCTCAATTTCAATAATTTCATTAATTTCCCAAATTTCCTAAATTTCATTAATTTCCTAAATTTCATTAATTTCCTAAATTTCATTAATTTCCTAAATTTCATCAATTTAATTAATTTCACTATGGCCAACACTTTAAATACATTTAAAATGAAGGCAAACTACCAGTAGTGCAATTAATTCGTTTTTAACTCAAACTGGCTTGTGTAAATAATAATAATCATTTTTTATTCAACTTCAAACGAATGCAAACTAATTTTATGAAATGATCTAAAACACTCCTGAATAAGAGGAACTATTTATTATATCAGAGTTTTTTGTTTTATAAGTGTAGTCAAGGTACCATATGCAGCAAGCAATGCTTTTCAAAAAAAAATTCCCCATACCGGGAATCGAACCCGGGCCTTCCGGGTGAGAGCCGGATATCCTAACCACTAGACAATATGGGATGTGCGAATTTGTCTTGCTCAAAATAACGCAATTCTCCGCTGAAAATATATAAAATTGTTAAGCAACTTTAATTAAAACTTTTTTCATTTGTCCTCTTTCAGTAGAGTTGGAGGGTGATGAGATAATTTTATCTCAAGTAGACAACGGTTTGCACTACTTTTTGAAATAACTTCTAGTTGAAGCCATTATTATTAGTGACCTGTCTCGACATATCATGGTTGCAGTTATATTTAAACGGATCAAGTTGAGTTTATTAGGGTAATTCCTGACATACAAATCAATTGGTCTGCTTACATCAATTTCAGAACTAAGAGTGCTTGAATGGCCTACCTGCCATGGCTTGCCAAGCCTGACCCCGATTTAGGCCAAGACCCATATAGTACGAAGCAGTCCCCGAATCTGAACCATTTCCATTCCACAGGACAGGACATCTAGTGCAGACATGGCGCTTTGATTCAAACATGGGTATTCGGTCCTTAGTTTAGTAATTAAACTGAGGTACGACAATTATCATCCTGATCAACTCCTGAGAAATAAAATACTCAGCGCAATTTTAGGTTTTTTTCTGAAGCACACAACTCCAAACTTGTTTCAAGTTTCGTTCGATTTCGATACCCTTTACGTAGCTTCAGAACAAATCCCGAACGTACGGGCTGAACACACTTCGTGGATTCATTGTTGAAAGTAAAAATACAAGCTCACTTCATGATCCGGGGAACACTCCTGTCAGATTGTTCATAGTATCATCATAAACACGTCTCCGTCTTGTCAAACAGTGTCAAAAATAGAACAAAGACGCGCGTACCTATATACCTACTAACCAACCAATAAATCGAACGGAGAGCGAAATTGCACAATCCGAACAAAGAGGCCCGGTATAAATGCCATCGACGTTAGCCGAAGTACAAACAGAAAATGGGTGGCCGCAGAAGTGCCTCGTCGCTCTATGACAGCACTGGGGTCGGAGGAGGAGGAGGAGGCCTTGTTTTACAGCGACTTGCAGTCCAACCAGGCTGTAGCATGTTCTCGGTGCCTACTTGGATCTTCCTGCGCCCCCGTTGTTCGAGGGGATTTAGTGGGTGACAAAAGTGGGTTACTGACATGGCCATCTGGGAGGAGTCCTTTCTGCTTATAGCGCATTGTGCTGTTCGTTAGGGTGGTCTAAAATTTTGGGAATGTAAGGACTGTGTTCAATCGTAGTGGATTTGAAATTATTGCACAAAAAACCTTAATCGGTATGGTTTGATGCATGCCAATCGTAAGTATAAATATAAAGTTTATATGAATCAAACGATGTCATCGCGTCCAATCGAGTTCACACCACCCTATTGCACTGGCTAACAGCAAGCTGCTGGGTGGTATCGAATGAGATGAATGAATTGCATTCAACTGGGAGTTCAATAGGGGTGAATAATGGAATCGCTATTGGTCGGATACTCCTTTCAGTCCAATCAGGATCGGGGACTCTTCATACGTTCCCGCCTTAGCCAGCAGTATGCACTGGCATTGGCTTCCAAGGAGCCGTCGTCCGGTGGAAAGCAAATCAATGCAAACTGCAAGATATATTTATCTTCGAATAGCATCAATTCGATTGAAAATGATCAATTATCGTGTCTCAATTGCAGTCCATTGGATAGGGTCAAGATTTGTAACGATATCTTTCGGCTGCCGTGGCAGCAAGCCAAATTGGTCAATGATCTACGTATGTAGATGACGGAATTAGGCAAGGCAAACTACATATGCATTACCAGATCATTAGTTTTCGTTCATATTTATCAGCATAAACGTACTCAAGTTCTATCAGATGAACATTTAGCCCAGGATGCGGTTTTTAAATGTAATTTTTCAAAATAAATATTTTTGTTGCTTACCTTATTCAGCTATAATCCGGATCTCTAAAGCCACTTCGTACTTCCAGAATAATTGTATAATAATCTATGGCGAACTCTCTCCTGTGGATCTGATATTTACATCCCGGTGACTGGAAGCGTCCGCTATCCCAAAATAGAAACCAATCCTCATGAAATTATAACGGTTCAAACAAAATCCACAAAAAATGAAACACCATACTACTCAACGTTTTCGACAGGACACGTGTAGAATGTAAAAGTTGGCTCCACTGACCCACATTATATTACAACGCGAGTTCGGGGTAAACGATAGACGTTTTTCATCATCTCATTTACAGCTGGCCGTCATACTACGAAGCCAACGTCCAGCAGGAAAACGGAAGCAACCTATTCGGTATCAATTTGAATAAATATTAAAAAATCTTATTCGGGCTACGAATTAACTGAAACGTTAACGAAGCAATTTCGTTAGCTTGAACATTGCGCGTACTATGGCCGCTGTGCTCCATTACCCCGAGTCGTGGAATCGAGGCGAAACGCAGAATTTCCTGGAGGTAGGAAACGCCCGGATTATATTTAATTTTTTTTTCTAGTAAATTTAAGAATCTACCGCAGCTTACCAGAGTTGAGTTTGTCTTCGCTATTTAAATTTCACAATTTCACAGCCGAGTGAATGACGTATAAAGTGAAGGCTCCAGGCCAGCATCTGCTCTGCTGCTTCATCGCATCATCCTCAATCAAATTAATTAAATCAACATCTGACGCAAATCAGGACTATAAACCGGAGCAGGTCTTGTGGCCCAGTTCGAAGAAAAAGACGCTCATCTTCATTTCCTCAATTTTGCAGGAAATAGCCATTAGTAGGTTGGGCGGGGCGGGAGTGTTTTTCGTAAGCTTATGGGTAAACGCGAAGGTGTCCTATAGAAAAAGAGATTGGCAACTTGGTGGTTGTATTCTACGAGTACATATAATATAACGAAACACAGTCCTTTCGTGATCCCGCATATATAGAAGTCAACTCAACCCTACGACTCTGTTCGTGACTGGCCTGTCGTAAGCTGTTTAAGTAATATGCATATGTATTATGTGAAAAAGTACAGTAGCGAGAGAAAAATAATCTCGTCGAGCTAGCCTTAGTCGGTAACTGTTGGTTGTAACTGATCAAAGGTCGACCAAATCGGTTAAATCTATAGATGTCGAGTGAAATAGACATGGGTTCTTCTGACCATATAATTAGAGAAACTGCACCTGTGTACATTTTTTCCGTTAGGTGGAGCTATGGACACCAGCTGCATTTATTCGCATGCGGGTAATAGTCCTTACACGTTTACGATGTTCTTAAAAATTAATATCTTTATTTTATTCCTTAATTCAATGCACAGCAACGAGCCGTTTTTATCGTAACTTGGTATGTTTCAGGTTAAGTAAAACGAAACATCTTTCTTTTTAATAAACCGAAGTTGTTTAACTAGAGGAATTCCAAGAAGATCCGTCCGAAAATCATTAAAATTATGACCGACCATCTTCGATTCCGATGAATCAGGAATCAGATATGGTATGAAGTCGGGGATTTGTGCCTTGCCGTGTCTTCTCATCATTTCCGGGGTGGAGGGAAATGTGATGGAGTAGGGAGGAAGTAGAATTGGAAGGGTGGAAAAAATAAAAACGCAAAAACAAACAGTAGGTAAGTTAAACTCAATTAGTTATAATATTTGCGTTTCGACTTCTTCTCATCAGAATCCGGCACAAACTTAGTGACAGGATTAAGCTAGCGCCGGATTGACGCTAGCTTTAAAAAAACGGAGACACAATTTATGCTCCTGAGCAAACCCGCAAGCGAGATGTCCCGCATGTTAAGGTTGGACAGAGAATGGGCAAAAATCGAATCGAATGTTGTTACCGCGGTGTGGGAAAAACTGCTTTTTCTTCGTTTTCGTTTTTTGCCCTTTCTCTGTTCAACCTTGAACTCACAAGTAGTTCAAATCGCCTGCAAGTAAGCCTAATGGTCTTTACCACATTTGATAAGAAACTTTAGTATGCCTGTGAGTTTGAGTCGTCCAAACGCTGTGTCTTCTATGTAAGGACGGCCGAAAACTCGAAATCGCAATTGCGCTAGTGCTGGGCAGTTACATATCAGATGATATGAGATTCCGTAGTCGGATTCACAAAGATCGCATGAAAATGACTCAGCTCGTTCGGTTAAGGCTCTGGTCAGCATGCCGCAGTAGAGTTTCGAAAAATGTAGGAGATTTTTCGAAATGTCTGGGCCCGGTTGTTCTAGAAACGCCTTTGTTTGGCGACACGTTTGAAGATTTCTCCAATAATTGCGATGCTCGGACGAAGCCCAGGACTGTTTTTTTTTCTCTCATCCAACTTGTCGAAATTGGCAGGGTGGGATCAGGACCAACGAAGTCAATCGCTGCATCTGTCCAATCCAATTCGTCAGACCATTCCAGACAAGGTAGATAGTATTGAAAATGCTTAGTTCTTCGATTTGGGTGCGGTACGCGATCACTAGCTTGGACCGTGATTTGTCTAAGCTATCCGAGCAGAAGCTTATAACTTTGCTGGACAAGCACTGTTGAAGGGCTGCAGTCTATATGCACATGATAGTGCTTCTTGTTTGAGGTGTATGTGTAACGGTTTGATGTTTAGAAGGGCCCCAAGTGCAGCAGTAGGAGTTGTGGTGAAAGCATCAGTCAACGCCATAAGCACCATTCTTTGCAGATGCTTTAGCTTTGACTGGACCGTCATCACCTTTCCCCTCTGCCACCACACATGACAATCATATGTCAGTATTGGACGAACAATTGTCGTGTAAATCCAATAGATGAATTCACGTTTAAGACACCAGGTCTTTCCAAAAGTTCGTCTGCACTGCCCGAAGGCCATGCACGCCTTCTTGAGTCTGAATTCAAAGTGAGCAGACCAATTCGGTTTGGAATCCAATATGACTCCAACGTATTTCACTTGAGCAGCACACAACAGTTCAGAATCAAAGACCTGCAAGGGACGAACTCCGGTTGTTATTCGTGAAAAGAACCATTGAAGTTTTGTTTGGATTAATTGATAATTTAACTTGTCGACATCACTGTTCGACAGCTTTTAATGCTTGTTGCATTAAGTCAAAGATTGTTCCGATACAAAATACGGTAATTAGTATTTGGTAATCGTCAGCAAACCCGTAGGTTGGAAATCCAAGCTCATTGAGTTGCCTCAACATGTCGTCGACAACCAGGTCCATAGCAAAAGAGAGATAGAAAACGACCCCCTGAGGACAGCCGCAAATATTCAATTTCTTTATTTCTGTCTATCTCAGTGACGAGCAAAGAATGCGGTTACTAAGCATTGCGTTTATCCAAGCCGAGATACATGCATATATTCCATGACAGCGTGTCGCTTCCAGAATAGACTGGAAGGAAACATTGTTAAAAGCACTCTCAATATCTAGAAATACTTCCAAGCTAAATTGCTTGAGCGAGAAGGCCTTTTCAATATTGTAAACAACATCGTGAAGCACACTGGTAGTGGATTTTCCACACTGATATGCATGTTGCATTTTGTGCAGTTGATATTCAACTAAACTAACGTTCCTGATATGATGATCGATTATCGGTTTCAAAGAAAAGAACTTAACGTTTCAAAGAAAAGAACTTAAGTTGGTAGGCCTAAAACACTTCGCTTCTTCATAGCTTGAGCGCCCCCCTTTGGGAATAAATCTAACAGTTATTTCTCGCCATGCTTTCGGGATATACCCGGTAGCAAGACTGAAAAGCAAAATCTTTTTCAAGACATGTTTAAGAATATCAAATCCCGTTTGCAGTAGCACGGGAAAAGTTCCAGCTTTTCCAGGCGATTTATCTGGAGCAAAGCTGTCAACTGCCCACTTGACCGATTCAGTGGAAACCAACACTGAAAGCCATTCGATGAAGAAAATAACAAAACAAATTTTTGTTTTCTTAATTAGTTGATTTCAACAGAAAAATGAATAACGTAACTAAATTTTCTCTTAATTTTGAGAGATTCTCAAATAATAGTTATTGAAAATTATTATTGATTTTGATTCAAGACGCACATCATACGAAATGACAGCAAGTAGCTAAGATGCACACCTTACTGAAATACATCAAGGTAGCGACAGCAACTATGTTAATACACGCTGGGCATAACGGTTAAGCACGTAGGTAGTTGTCTCAGCTTGGAAAGCTTGTTTTATCCTGGACGCAACTACCTGAACCAGTACACAAAAAAAAAACAGAAATTCAACTGACCTCATTTTGGTTTTACCTAGTTTTTCTTTAAAAACATTTCAATAAAGGGATGATTTTATTGACATTTTTTTCAATACATGTGCACTGAAAATTGAAAGTATTGTCGAAAATTGTCAAAATCATTCTATTTCGGATTTAGTCGATTATATAATAACATTTCAATTATTAACCAATGTAATATGCAATATGATAATTATTTTTCATCGTTTGAGATTCCAAACTAGATGTGGAATAAGTATGAAGTTTTTTTGTAGTGCTGGATAGTGTTTGTGATTAAATAGAAAAAAAAATATACCTTTATTCTAAAATTCAAATCAATCAATTTCCAACAATCCTTAAATACCTTTGGCTATTTCGTCTCATTTAAGATTGCAGTTTATAAAAAGATAACATTATGAGAAACATAACTCTGTATTATATTTACGTGTGAATTACTGACATACGGAATTTTTCAACAATTTAATTCCATACCTTTCATCCGTCGGTCGGTGAAACAAAACGTTTGAAATATCCTATGTTGTATTTTACGATGAAGCAGTTTAATTCAACAATGAGATTAGTTGAATTCTAGTCGTTTGTGTCTTGGCTGAAAAGGTAGTGTGACGGCATATGCAATTGTGTCTGGACTAAAACAAGCGTTACAAGCTGAGACAAGCGTTTCAAGCTTTAGCTCATGTAGCTTTTCAAGTTTTGTGCTTTAGCTTTTTAAGTTGTGTGCTAGGATGAAACGTTCGTGTCCAGACTGAAACTGACAGCGTCAAACCAACAACGGTGGATTATTGTTTTCAACAAAAATTTAGTTCGCCCAAATATCAACTAGACGAAACCAAAAACTCAACTAATTTTTTAGTTGAAATTGTGATGAATCGGTTTTCCGTGAATGTGCGTGTTAACGCCCACGAGTCCGAATCACCAGAATGAGAACTGTGAGCATTGTTCAGCTCCGGGTTGATACAACCTGTAAAGTGTGCGTCGAAGAGACAACTAAGAACATCTTTCCCGTCCGTCACAAAATCATCATTTCTGTTCACATATCTCTTATAAGCACTATCAGCTGGCCTCAAATTCCCGGAGTCATCACGCAATAAGCTTCTTCGTAGAATACTACTATGAATGAGTTTGTTGTATCCACGACGTCATTCAAGTCGTATAGTTGACTAATTATTGGAAAATATCCATGAAATTTAGTCGCTAAGTTTTCCGGAAAGAGATCCCAGTTTGTAGATTAAGAATTAGGAAATGTTACCACATTGAAGGTGACATTAAGATCATCGAAAAATATTTATTGATGATCGGATAGAGACGGTTCAGTTTCTTGTAGAACCTGCCGATTTTCCAGCTCATGCGAAATCCTTGCAGAGCTCCCAGACCTCGTAGAAGTTGGTTGGACGATGAATGTGGAGATTTGTAGTACTTATGGGCTCCATCCGTTCAGAGCCTCTCCGATTGATGTCTGAGCTGGCCCAAATGATGTGATGAGCATTTGCATCACTGCCGATAATGAGCGAAAGCCCAATTCTGCTACAATATGATACAACGCTTTTGAAATCATCAGAAGAAACAGATTCGTTATGCGGTAGATATGCTGAACAATATATACACTTTTTGTCTATGTTACCGACAGTCAAAGTAACTGTACCTGCACAGATATCGCGAATTGTGAGCTCCGGTATGATATACGCATCAATAGCTTTATTTGCAAGAATGCAAGCACGAGGCATTTCACGTGGATTTGTCTTGCCTGTCCTTTTGTAAGCAATGAAGGCAGTGTTAAGTATCTTTCCAATATAGAAGTTTCCTTTATGGAAGAACAGTTCTTGAACCAATGCTGTGGAATCTTTACCTTCCTACATAAGTCGAGATAGATTCATAGTTGCGGTACGTTTTTACTGGAGATTGATTTGTGCTATTCTAACCATTGTTGATTAGAGAACTGTATATTTAATTTCCAACATATGTTGCACAACAACTAGAGGACACCAATCAAGTTGGACGACTGTTAATGAATGTAGCGAGCCATATCAACTTTAAATAGGACACGATCATTTGATTCCCACGATTTGCGAAGAAAATAATAGTCCATCGTGTCAGAGATTCGTATTACACAGTAAGGGCAAAACCCAAAATGCTCCGTGCGCGACTCTCATATTTTAGACCCTCCAGTCATCAAGTCCTCGGCACGGAACTACACCTTCACTTAGGGACTCCTACTTTCAGTCGCCTCCTACGACATGCGAGCAGGAACCCAGTGGCCCAATTATTGGCCGGACTCCACACGTCCTCTGGGCAGGTTAGTCTGTAAGCATCGAAATTTGATAATCGAAACCCAGCAAAACTTCACCGAACTACCATCAGCCGAGAGTCTCAGCAAAACCCCAGCCAACAAATATCCGGCAAAATAATGCCAATCAACGGCGAAAAAATCAGAGCGTAGAGCGAACGTTCCGCTGCGTAATGCAGCGTACTGAGGAGTTCGCCAGGCTCTGTTCGCCATTGAGAATATTTTAAACCCCCTCAACACTTTAAACCATAGTACGGATCGCATTACACTTTGGAATTGGCGTTTCCTGTTTGGTGCGTTTTGACCACTGGAACAGGTAGTCCGTAGTGTTATCCGTAGCCGGTTGAGAAAACCACTATCGACACTATACGGCTTATCTAGGCTGTTCGTAGAAAGAAGCTGACATTGAAGGGCAGCTTCCATAGATTGCCAAACAGCTGGCTGTTGATTCTTGCGTTGACTTTGAGCTGGAATTCCCCGCAGTTTACTCGATGGTAGTCCTTCCGTTCTCGGCGCTGTCGAACTGCTGCTCTACCACCAATCCAAAGTATGACTGGTAGTTGATGCAACATGCATATCATTGGGAGATGTCTACTACCACCCTGTTACACAATGCTGTCTCCAACAAAGAAAAAGCTTTTTGGCAAAAGCAATCAGCTTTAGTAGTTTTTCTTGATATTGAAGGTGCTTTTGATAACGTGTCTAGAGCGAGTAAAGGCACTATACCCTAGGCTCATTAGCCAGGACAGGGCTAAATACTTCTGTCCTATCCCATCCCATCCCAGAAACCTAAGTCCAATAGAGTGACATTAATCCTCTTAGCCAAGTCACTCCTAACGATTTATCAAATCCCCATCAAATTGAAATGGTCGGTACGGTTGTCCACGTTTCTTCCTTATTCTTCATTAAATGAATAATTTAATTGCCATATAATTTTGAATCATCTTCACTTTGTACGCTGCACAGTTGGCCTGGTCGCTTTAATGATTGTGTCACATATCATATGTACCACAAACATTAATATTGACAAGAAAAATTGTAGGCGAACGTCTCCAATTTTCCAGGATCCCTACATGTATTGGCTGTGTAGACTAGACTAGATATTGAAAGAGCTTTTGATAACGTGTCTTTCGAATCCATGTGGGAAGCAGCACAAGGTCATGGAGTACCTTTATATATCACGAACTGGATACCTGCAATACTTAGCGACCGACATCTGTGCTCATCGTTAAGACAAAATAAGATAACTGTCTGCGGATGTCCTCAAGGTGGCGTGTTGTCACCGCTTCTATAGAACCTTGTCGCCGAAGGCTCGTTCGTGGCAGTTGCAGACTATGCAATTATTGTCGCATATCAAGTTAAGTATATGTTGGGGTAATTCTTGGCTCAAAACTAAATGGGGCAGCTCACATCGATTTCAGAATCATGAAAGCTTGAATGGCCTTCGGCCAATGTAAAGCACTTTCATCAAATATTGGGAACTCAAACTCAAGAATATTCAGTGTATCTACACAACAATTGCTAAACCAATACTGGCATACGGGTGCATTTGTTTGGTGTCTTATGTCGTGGAATGAGAGTAAACCAATCTCATTCGCTTGATAGATACAAGACCGTAATCCAAGCGGAAATCTTCGCGATTCTGTGTGGCGTACAATCGGCACTTCAACAGGGGATTTGCGTCAAAAGAATATATTTTTGCTCTGACAGTCAGGCTGTCCTGAAGGCACTTAATTTGGCAGATTCGAGATCGAAATTTGTACCCGCTGTCGGACTCAAGTCGAAGAACTTAGCATTTCTAATACTGTCTACCTTCTGTGGGTACCCGGTCATTTCGACATTACTGGTAATTAACCCTTTCATGGCCAACTTTTCTCTAGTGCATGTGGGGTTTTTTCCTTGAAAACGGTTGAGTCAAGAAACACGAAAAGCCTATTTTCATAAAGATAGGTGCTTCCATGGCAGTGCTAGAAGCTGGTCAATTTTTACCTTCCAATGCTCAATACAATTCTCCTAGAATAATTACAATAGTCTAATTACGTGGAAAACGTAGCCGACAGTCTTAATTGATAAGTTTTATTAGATTTCAATAATATTGCACCATAACGAAGATATATGAAAAAAAACATTTTCCGTCGTCAACGTAAACTGTCCCTGGCAGCACTGCTCCATCGGAATCCAATCAGACTTATTGCAATAACTTCAGCTCTAGAGCTGATCCTTGTAACTGTTAATACTCAAATTAAAGGCAATAATCACATTAATGAGCCTTACTTGTTTTTGTGAGAAAATCTCGCCTCAATCAAAAGTTATAGCTGTTTAAAAACGTTGTTGTCCACAAACAACATGGGCATGAATGGGTTAATGGGCGGAGGAAGTAGCTAGAGTGGGCGCTGCAACTAATTTTGTTGGTCCAGAACTAGTTCTACCACTTTCGATGAATTGGATAAAGTAAAAGATTCGTTCTTGGGCTGCATCCAAACATGACAACTATTGGCGTAGCTTGTAAACTTGCGTTCAACCAAAGACTGTTCTGCCGGATGTAAGTTCAAAAATATCAAAGAATTTTCTGAATTTTTCCAAGCACAATTGCAGTATTCTAGTCAGGGCACTGACTGGACATTGCAAACTCAATGATCACATGGCTGCTATTCAGCGTGCTGAGTATTAATCATGTGATCTTTATGAATCCGATTACGGAACTTCATATCATTTGATATATCACTGCCCTGCAGTAATGCAATTGCGTATCCGGATTTTTGGTTATCCATACATAGATGAACCTATGTACATAAAGTTAAAACTCAAGGATATCCTATTGTTTCTAATCCAATGTGGTAAAGAGCTATAGTTTAAGCCATATTTGAATGACAGTATCTTTTCGGGAGTGTTGTCTTTCTGTTATCTGAATATCCTCTCGGGGGTGTTCATATATCCTCACATCTAGAGGTGTCTTTATTCCCTTGGGAGTGAAGAATACTACCCATCTTGTCTGTGTTCTTTGTGTAGTTATTTTCCTTATCCCTAACCCCAATCCTTCCCATTAGGAAAGGATGAAAAGACAAATCACGGCAAGGCACAAATCTCCGATTAACATGGGGAACGTGCCATTTGAGCCAGTCGCTACTGATACCATTGAGCACAATATGTAGTGGGGGGCGGTGATAATGCAGGTGCTGTACTAAAGGAGTACTAATTCTATCAGGTGGGACACACCACCACCCGACGTCTTATGGCTGCTGAGGGCTTTGGGGTCACAGCGATAGACATCAAATGCCTAACCAAACACCTAGCGAGACAGAGTACGGTTGTCAAGCCAAATCTCGGTCAATGCGATGACGTCATTAGAGCAGCTCCAAGTAGTTAACAAATAGATACTGTTGAAGGACGGATCAAGTTCGGGTGGAGTAGCTCTGACAGTACTAGTAGCAGAGTGCGCAGCAATGTTGTCTTTTGGAGCAGGTTGGGAGATTCTGAAACCACGACCACGAATATTTCATATCAGCTGCGTTGTGAAGTGACGGAGGTAGCTTGCACCGAGAGCTAGATGATGAGCTAGAAGCGTGAAACACGTCAGCCGTTGTATGGATGTAATTTAAATAAAAATACTTACCAGGAATGACGGCTTGATAAACCCCTTCTCCACTCATGCACCGTGGACCCGGAAAACTCTTGAACGCTGGCGGCAAAGGTTCGATTAAGGTGGGGGGATCCAGGGCTCCCATGGTATAAGCTACGTATGCGCTCAACATCGACACACCTTCACAATGGCAGTGTAGCTTGATATATCGTTGTGGAGTCTTCGACAGAGCCGTGGATGGGCCTCATGCTTGTGTACACATACTCATACCAAAATGTTTCCGACGATTTGAATGTACGTAGAGTAATGAACCTATTGGCATACACGTTTCGTATTTCGGATAAACGTTTTTTATTGCTACATGCATCTGTAGGAACTTCTAAAGCACGGGCGAACTGAATTGGATTTGCGCCGACTAAAAGGTGAGTTTGAGATTTTCGTTAAAGACGCTGAATCCCTCTAGTATGAAGACTCGCCATCTCTATCGTTTGTTCACCATTTTGCTGTCAGTGTCATTCCAATCGAGCACGAGACTTGTCAAAAGTATTCGGAAAGTCTCTTCTTGCTCGAGAGGTGAACTTTGACCATTCAAAAGTGAGTGTTTTTTGCAATGCACTAACGACCAGTCTATTTTTGCTAGATACATCTAGCAGCCATTTTTCCAATAGACCTTTCTCGTCAAAAAATTTTATATGATAGGATGCTTCTTTTTTTATCCCCGATTCGTTACTGCCGATTGCCGCGATGATTTGGTACCTCTAACTATTGAAAAAAAAAACAAAAATAGTGCAAGCTGCTCATTCAACCCCATATTCTGAATACCTATCTTGCCTTGTTTCCCCGCATTTTTACACCATTTGGATGAATTTCCTGTGGGGAATACTAAAAGGATGCCAGATCTGCATATATATTAATAAATCTGCAGATTTTGCATTTTCACTGCAGATGTTTTGCAGATTATTTAGTAGAACAAAGCCTATGCCAGCCAATTTATACACAAGCCTTCAACATTTTTGATAATTTAAAATATATACATACTACATTTCTATGTCAAATTTATTGAAGATTTTTGTAGCAATTTGCTGACTTTTATATTTTCACTGCAGGCTATTGTTTGAATAGACCTGGCATCACTGATGCTGAAATGATTCATTCATATACCTGTCAAAAACATAGAGCATTGCATGAAAATGTATAACCTCACGTTTCTGACAGTTCAGTGTGCTTGTTTACCTAAGACTTGTTTACATGGACTTTAAAATTTACATTACTTGAATACTTTCGATGCTCTTTGAAAGACTATCAACTCAAGAGGGATGAGGATTGGAACAATGGGAACCTGGTGCCACATTATGCAACCAATTCGATTCGACCTTTTCACACAAGCTTGAATACAATAAACCTTTCGTTTCGAGATGCGTAATGTCACCCCTGGTTCATACATTGACCAATCGGCGCTCGATGCAAAACCCGGTGGCATATGCTGAATCGTAAGATCAAGCATTGGGCTATAAAACGATTGCTTTCTGGATGATGGATAAGGATTTGTACACATTTGTTTGTTTGCTGGTGGGTTAAGTCCTAACAAGATGATCCGATTTATTACTCATTTTTAGGTGGTGAAGTTTACCTGAACTTTATAGGTAACGAATTCGGTCGATGATAAGTTATTGAAATGATCGTTCAATGCCCATACCGAAAAACGTTTCCATTGGTCAGAATGCCTACCAGCGTATGATAGCTGCAAACATGAGGACAACAAGGTTATCGCTTTCGAATGGAACAATTATTTATGATTCGTGTTCAAGTTCCATTTCAGCAAAAGTTTCGTCGATTGACGATTATCGCATTGTCGTTGATTTAGCCGGCAAATGCAAAACAGTGCTCGGCACTGACGATAAGGAGTAAGAAGGATTTGATAGGAGTGATAAGAATGCAGAGCAGGGAGGAGAAATTATATGTAAATTTATATTATATCCAGAGTTGCCATCATTTTTGCACCGCAATAAAGCTTTCTGCAACTGCTGTCGTGTTCAAATTGGCAGGAAATAACTAGGCAGCGAATGATAAATTGCATAGTCAATTTATTTACTTTTTCGGAAGGATGTGTCGCCGGTGCCGTGTGTTATGGTGGTACCGGACGGAACCGTTGGTCAGCAGACCGTCCTTGTCGTACTGGTCATAGATGCGAGGTTTTTTCTCATCTGATAGCACTTGACATGCTTCGGAGATCTGTCTTAACGCTCTCTACTTAGCGCAGGATACGCGAAACCGCTGCTAGCTTTCGAAAGAAAATTCCTAGCTGCTGCTACTCTATCAGTCTCTCTCTCGACTGAGGACTACAATTTCGGTCGACTAAATTGTGCTATGAAAATTGTACTTCCTGGAATTTCACCTAACGAGATCAATTCATTGTGAGGAATTTCGCTGCGTTCCAATATTGCTTGCCTCTGTAGGTGATGATGTGTGTGGATTCACTTCGGCAGCCAGGTCTTATGTTTTGGGTAATTTTGCTACCTTATTCTGCTGAATAAATCATCTTGGTAAAGCCTCTACGTTATACTATGGTCACTTTAAAAACGCATTGCTATTTAATCTTGTAGCTCTTGGCAAGTCAGTCCTGGCACTGTTCTCGACTAATCCTGGCACTATACCACTGACGTTGCACTTATTACGGTGATCAAACTTGGCGAGAGCGGCAGTGGTTTCGTTGGAATTGTTCATTCGACAAGCAGGAAGTGCAAGGACTCTGCTACTTATGCCTGAGCCCTTCGTTGAAACCTTCGTCCTGTCGGAGTGTTAGCTTCCTCCGATACCGGAGCGTATTGCTGAACCGAAGCAGTCTGCTACTGGCGCTGCTTCCTTCGAATCGGAATCGCTGAATATTCCCGTTAGCCGAATGTCCAACGTGGCCGAAGGCAAACCGATTGCAGCAACACCACCAACCGTAGCTGAAATTTTGGCCTTTAATAAAAGGCCCTGCCATTGACATAGTGATAGACGAGTTCTGTTCTACCCAAACATTTGAAAATGAGAAAAAGGCAAAAGAAGTTTTGGTCGAATTCATTATAATTCTATTTAAAAATTGAATACTGTTTTATTTAGTTTTAATTGCGCATATTGTTTACATCAGACACACCCCTCAATTCATTGAGTACGTATTTCACTGCCTTTATAATCCTTTTGGAATCAGTTACAATAATCCTTTATAATCATTTTATAATAAGTGTATTGCTAGTTGGGACTTTTATATCAGCCGGGCTCTTTTATAATTTGTTATAAAATCATTATCAAAATTCTTCATAATCCATTGTTGCGTTTTGTTTATGTACATGGCCAGATAGATAGTTTTTAACTGGGACGGAACGTGTGGATACGAAAAAACCTAATGTCAATTGTAGCCAGGGGGAGCCGTCAAATGCAGCCAAAGGGAACCGTCAAATGCAGTCAGGGGGGACTGTCGAAAGTAGCCAGTCCATTTAAAATATGTGAGGAAGAAAGAGTGGCTATGCAAGACAAGAGATAAAATGAACAGAAAAAAGAAAAAGAAAACATCTATCCACAGGTTCTGTGCTAGAATTTTAATAGAGAACATCAAAATTCGATTTGTTTGCATTTGGCAGTAGGCCTTTTTCAAATGTTTGGCTAGAAATTCCTTGCTTCTTCAATGAATCATGTACAAGAAAAGTAAAAATGTTAAATTTAACGCCACGGAAACGCTCCCGATCGCATAGCAACTAATATATTGGTCGAATTTCTGAAATCGATTGGGTAAAATTTGGTACAGCTAAACGATTGTTGATTTTTCTAAACTTTCATTTTTGTTTTTGAATGAACAAAACAGTTGCTGAAACAACTAAATCATCTAGTTGAAAATGTGATGCTGTCAGTTAGCAAAGACACACACCATCCAAATCAGCTCATCAAATAGCTGTAACAACTAATATAATTGTCGAT
Organism: Topomyia yanbarensis; assembly: GCF_030247195.1. Classification (NCBI taxonomy): domain Eukaryota; kingdom Metazoa; phylum Arthropoda; class Insecta; order Diptera; family Culicidae; genus Topomyia; species Topomyia yanbarensis. The sequence goes on along the minus strand of NC_080671.1, from coordinate 385,610,053 downwards.
TTCAAGATTGGTGCGAGTTGAAACTGAAAACCGAGATGGTTGTTTCAATCAATTGTATTATTGAAAAATATCCCAACCAGTTGTAACAGCTAACGATTTTGTTAATTATAAGGAGGATTTATTACCCAGTAATAAAATGTATGGAACAATTATTTATGCAATGATAGAATATACAGATCAATTTACTGATGGAGACTAATGTCCTATTCTAATGTCTAACATTTGTTAACATGTGAGAAAATTGGATGGCTGATTTGTAAAAACACATGAAACATACACACCTGGTTCCAGAAGATTTGCTCACGTTCGAACATCAGTCGAATCATGCAATTTGTTGTCTCCCTGATGTATTATATAAAAATACTTCCATAAATTCACATATATATCACTAAATTAGGTAGGCACTTCTAAGTATTATAACTGGTTTATTAATCTAAACTTCAAAATCAAGCTCTTTTATGTTAGCCTTAAAAATTTTACAAAATGAACATAGCGAGAAAACTGACGTATTCTTTTCAACTAAAGAAATGGTTAAATAAAATTTGCAAATTTTTGTTTCCTTTTTGCTGTCTTTATTTTCTGAAAACTGACAGCTTTCAAAAACAACTAATTTATTCAGCCAATTGATGATGCGAAAATCAACAGGACAGTTAGTTGAATCAACAATTTTTAGTTGAAACAGTCAAGACAAAAATCAAAAATTGCAATATTCATTTTTTGTGATTGCAGGGTTTTCCGTGAACAATGTATGATGCCGACATCAATTAAAAAATACAGCTGAGCGACCTTGTTGGGAAAGTGCACGGAAAACCCCGCAATCACAAAAAATGAATATTGCAATTTTTGATTTTTGTCTTGACTGTTTCAACTAAAAATTGTTGATTCAACTAACTGTCCTGTTGATTTTCGCATCATCAATTGGCTGAATAAATTAGTTGTTTTTGAAAGCTGTCAGTTTTCAGAAAATAAAGACAGCAAAAAGGAAACAAAAATTTGCAAATTTTATTTAACCATTTCTTTAGTTGAAAAGGATACGTCAGTTTTCTCGCTATGTTCATTTTGTAAAATTTTTGAGACTAACATAAAAGAGCTTGATTTTGAAGTTTAGATTAATAAACCAGTTATAATACTTAGAAGTGCCTACCTAATTTAGTGATATATATGTGAATTTATGGAAGTATTTTTATATAATACATCAGGTAGACAATAAATTGCATGATTCGACTGATGTTCGAACGTGAGCAAATCTTCTGGAACCAGGTATGTATGTTTCATGTGTTTTTACAAATCAGCCATCCAATTTTCTCACATGTTAACAAATGTTAGACATTAGAATAGGACATTAGTCTCCATCAGTAAATTGATCTGTATATTCTATCATTGCATAAATAATTGTTCCATGCAAATAGAGAATCTAGTGGAACATGGAACCATAATTCGTATAGAAAGTCAATGCTATATATTTTTTTATAAAATAAAATTAATGTAAACGTATTGGCGCTGAACAGTGTTAATATTTATATTTCCTAGTGATACAACGCGTTTGGATAAATCAAGCCATTGATATGATAGCAATAAACTTCTTCGAAGATAATTTGGCTTTTTATTACTGGCTAACAAATCCTCCTTATAATTAACAAAATCGTTAGCTGTTACAACTGGTTGGGATATTTTTCAATAATACAATTGATTGAAACAATCATCTTGGTTTTTAGTTTCAGCACGCACCAATCTTGAAATCAACAATTATATTAGTTGTTACAACTGGTTGGGAATTATTCCAATATTACAATTGACTGAAACAACCATCTCGGTTTTCAGTTTCAACTCGCACCAATCTTGAAATCGACAATTATATTAGTTGTTACAGCTATTTGATGAGCTGATTCGGATGGTGTGTGTCTTTGCTAACTGACAGCATCACATTTTCAACTAGATGATTTAGTTGTTTCAGCAACTGTTTTGTTCATTCAAAAACAAAAATGAAAGTTTAGAAAAATCAACAATCGTTTAGCTGTACCAAATTTTAACCAATCGATTTCAGAAATTCGACTAATATATTAGTTGCTATGCGATCGGGAGCGTTTCCGTGTGTTAACATTTGGCAGCGAACCAAACCAAGTTTCTCATACTATGATCGAATCAACAAAAATTCCAAGATCATGTAAACAATCTCTTTGAACTGTCAAAAAAGTGAGGTTAAACATTACCATGCAACGTTCTCCACCGAGAGGTTCACTTTAGTTTGTTTACATAACCAATGAACTTTGTACCGCGACTCACCACTTCATTTGCCGCGTTGCCAGGAAGCCAAGCAAAAATATACAAAACAGTGCTGCCCAAACACATATTTTGAGTCCCACCATTCTTGCAAAGGTGAAAAAAATACTCAACATTCTTGCATTTTTCAAATTAAAAAAAATCATTAAAAAATCACGATAGCTTTAAAAAGTCTCATATCAGCGGAAATATTCTTAAAAATGTGTAGTCTTTTGAATAAAAATAAGAAAAAAGGTGGTTAGGTCGGACGAGAAAGGTCTATTGATCGATTAATAGCAAATAGATAATTTTGCACATAGTTGCTTCTAGTAATCGATTAATATTAAGAGATAATTATTTAATTGAAATAATTGATTAGTTTAAAAGTACAGCAGAGAGCATGGCGTTGTACTTGGCTTTAGAAGTTTGCTGCAGTTAAAGGACCATCAATAAATTATGTCTTAGGGGGAAGGTACTTGGCAAATTGTAACATATGGGAGCGAGAGAGTATGTTGGAACGTGGCATACCACGTTTTTACTGAAAATTATATATTCCCTAGTCATGAGATGCATGGTTAGTTTTGATAGATTAAAATTCATTCGTGGATTATATTATACGCTCTTTAAAAAGCTACATTATTAATGTCACCGTGGTCGTGTGCTGCACACAACCCTTTAATTCTATTACTTTTAATTGGTCTTTAGTTTGTTCAGATTCATGATACGCTGGATCATTCTTACGCTCTCGCTTTCTTAGCCAAATCACGTATCAACATTTATTGATTCTTCCTTATTAGAGATTCTTCTTTCTAGTTCAGGATCCGGTTTTTTTGCTTCTACCGGGTAGCTCATCCAATGAAGTGTTACTTAAAATTGTTTACGAGGTTTTTTTTTACTCACGGTGTGAATTCTAAAGCGCTTTGACAATTTTCTTTCAGCTACACCCTTTTCACATTCAGTTGGTAAATGGCTAGGTATTGTGCATATGAATGAATAAAATAGACCCAACGCGTGGCCCTTAGCTTACACCCATGCAACTCCTATCTCTACCTTCGCGCGGTACTGGCCGGGGTACGAGCAACTATAGTGAAGATCGGGTAACCAACCCCGGTGGAAACTATAGTCATACGCAGACAGGGAAGGAGGGGGGGCTTGCTTCGGCAAACCTGGAGCGGAGCGTCTGTTCTCCATGTTAGGAGCAGCTGATTATCGCCCGAATGCTAGCAAGGGACTCTAAGCTAAACTATGCACCATGGTCCCCCGGAAATTTAGGAGGTTGGTGTCAGGCCTTGCAAGCCAGCCATAAAAAAATCAAACAACGAACAATCAACGAGATTATACGGACCGGCACAATCGGTAAAAACCAAGGCAAAGAATAAGGACTACCGATTGGAAACTCGGGACGTGGAACTGTAGGTCTTTCAACTTCAGCGGAAGCACCCGCATACTTTCCCATGCATTGAAGGATCGCGAGTTCGGCATAGTAGCGTTGCAGGAGGTTTACTGGAACGGATCAATGGTACGAACGTTTAGAGGTAACCACACCATCTACCAGAGTTGCGGTAATACACACGAGCTGGGAACCGCATTCATCGTAGCGCATGATCGGGTGGTGGCCAATCAATGAAAGAATGTGCAGGTTGAGGATCAAGGATCAACTTTAGCACAATTAACGTGTACAGCCCACACTCTGGAAGCACTGATGATGACAAGGACGCATTCTACGTGCAGGTCGAGCACGAATACGACTGCTGCCCAAGCCACGACGTTAAAATCATCATAGGAGATTTAAACGTTTAGGTTAGCCAGAAGGAGGAATTCAGATCGATTATTAGGAAGCTTAGCGCACACCAGCTGACGAGCAACAACGACCTACGACTAATTGATTTCGCCGCCTCCAAGAATATGGCCATACGTAGTACTTATTTCCAGCACAGCCTCCCATATAAGTACACTTGGAGGTCACCAAAACAGACTTAATCACAAATCGACCACGTTTTGATCAATGGACGGCATTTCTCTGACATTATCGACATCAGAACCTATCGTGGCGCTAACATTGACTCGGACCACTACCTGGTGATGGTAAAACTGCGCCCAAAACTCTCCGTAATTAACAATGTACGATACCGACGCCCGACTTAAAGTCGTCGCAACATACGCGCAGAATCTGGAGGCAGCGTTGCCGTATGAGGGTGCACTCGATGGGGTCCCTCTTGAGGAATGCTGGAACATTATCAAAGCAACCATAAACAACACAGCTGAAACCGTCGTCGGGTATGTGTAACGAAGTCAACGGAACGACTGATTTGACGGGGACTGTAAAGAGATTCGAGAAGAGCATGGAACGCGGCTGATCGTAGAACGATACCGACTGAAGCGGAAGCAACAGACTCGCCTAATCCAGAAGAAAAAAACGCCGCCTGGAAGAAGCATAGTGTGAGGAAATGGAACAGTTGCACCGCTCTCAAGAAACCTAAAAATTCTACCAGAAGCTCAACGCATTCCGCAAAGGCTTCGTGCCGCGAGCCGAAATGTGTAGGGATAAGGATGGAAACATTCTGATGGATTGACGAGAGGTGACTGAGAGGTGGAAGAAACGCTACTTTGAACAATTTAACGGCAATGAAGAAACGGAGGCAGAAGACCAAGGCAGCGGAGGAGACTACTGCGTCAGTACGGCGGACGATGGAAACCAGCCTATTTCTACTCTGGGGGAAGTTAAAGATGCCATTCAACAGCTCAAGAACAATAAAACAGCTGGTAAGGATGGTATTGGAGCTGAACTCATCAAAATGGGCCCGGAAAGGCTGGCAATTTGTCTGCACAGACTGATAATTAGAATCTAAGAATCCGAACAGCTACCGGAGCAGTGGAAGTAAGGGGTTATTTGCCCCATGTATAAGAAGGGCGACAAGCTGGAATGTGAGAACCATAGAGCGATCACGATCCTGAATGCCGCCCACAAAGTGTTATTCCAGGTTATCTTCAGACGCCTATCACCTATTACAAATGAGTTCGCGGGAAATTATCAGGCCGGTTTTGTCAACGGACGCTCGACAACAGCCCAAATCTTAAGCGTGCCGAAAATCCTCCAGAAATGCCGTGAACCTGTTCGTCGATTGCAAGGTGGCATACGATACAGCAACGGCAACCGCACAGAGCTATGGAAAATTATGAACGCTTCCTCGTGAAGCTCAGAAGACTAATTAAAGCGACGATGGAGGGGGCGCAAAACTGTGTGAGAATATCGGGTGAACTCAGCCCATTCGGATCCTACCGGGAATTAAGACAAGGTGATGGTTTCTCGTGCCTATTGTTTAACATTGCACTAGGTGTTATGCGAAGATTTTTACACGATCCAGCCAATTTGTATGATTTGCGTATGACATGGACCTCATTGGAAGAACATTTGAAACTTTACACCCGACTGAAACGAGAAGCAGCAAAAGTTGGATTCGTGGTGAATGCGTCTAAAACATAGTACATGCTGATAAGAGGGACCGAACGGGTGAGATCACGCCTAGGAAACAGTGTTACGACCGACGGGGAAGTAGTGGAGGGATTCATATACCTCGGATCTCTGCTAACGGCTGATAATAATAACAGTCGAGAAATCCGAAGTTGCATTCTCAATGGAAGTCGTGCTACTATGGGCTCCAAAAGAAATATCGATAAAAAAATTCACCCGCGCACTAAATGTACCACCTACAGAATGCTGATACGACCGGTGGTCCTCTACGGGCACGAAACCTGGACCATGCTCGAGGATGACCTGGTAGCACTCGGAGTCTTCGAGCGCCGTGTGCTTAGGACTATCTTTGGTGGAGTGCAGGAGAATGGTGTGTGGAAGCGAAGGATGAACCACGAGCTTGCCAGGCTCTACGGCGAACCAAGCATCCAGAAGGTGGCCAAAGCCGGAACGATACGATGGGCACGGCATGTTGCGGGAATGCCGGACAACAACCCTGCTAATACTGTGTTCTGCTCAAATCCGGCAGGTACAAGACGACGAGGAGCACAGCGGGCTAGGTGAGCTGATCAGGTGCAGCAAGGTCTGGAAGGTATTGGACGCAACCGCGTGTTATGGAGAAGAATTGTTAATCAGATTATATCAAATTAATTGATGTAACATCATATAAATAAAAAAACCGTTTTCACTTAGCCATGTGTCCAAAACCTTAATTTTCACTTCGTTTTTAATGGGCCACAGTTTGGAAACAAAGAATTTAAACCGTACAACGTAGTGAACAAACGAAAGATGACAGTCAAACTCACAGCATGCTGTGATGAGCACACTAAAACCATCGCAAACACGTGTGTTTAACGCAAATATATGTGGATAGCTTGTTTCCGATACAACTGTCTACAAAACCTCCCCGAAATCTCCAAAAGTTCATCCTGCAAACTATATTCCTATATTGTTAGCAAAAAGGAATAAAAATATTCAAATCCGTAAAACTGCACTCATCTACATATATTGTGCTGTAACTGTCTCGATAAATAGTTATTTGTAAGCAAGCAAACTTTTGCACCTCCAAAACATGCAAATTTCCGTCTCGGAACGAGCTTCGCACAAGTCGGATTTATTTACCGACATACCAGTTAATATGTTGTAAATTCCTTCTCCGGTGAGCAAATATAATCATCGGAAAATCTCCGCCTGGAAGCAAACGACCGGCGTCAGTGCTAGACGGAACAGAATATTCCTGCTTTCCGGGGTGAGGCTGGATGGCTGTGGTTGGAAGCTTTTGTATCGTTCCGCCCACTGCCTACCCGACTCGCTGAATTTTCCAACTGAAAATAGACCGGCCTGAAATTGTCAGGACGAGATGATGTTTTTTCGGTTTGTGTGTGCTGGCTGGGGCTGTATACGTACATCGAAAGCAGAAGAATCTTTCCGCCTAACATGAAACACAATTTCAGTTTACCGGTTGGTCCGTGCCGCAAGAGGTTCACTGATTTTCTGATCTTCAATCGTTGACCAGTTTCTCCCCGTTCCCTTCCGGAGTCACCCGACATTCACCAAGCAAACCGCTTCAAGGATCCTCAAAACGCTCATTATGCTTCCGAGTTGAAATGTGTCGAGAAGTCGAGTGTAGTGCGAGTGTAGTTCAACAAAAAAAATGAAACGGTGAAAACATCACCACACACACACACATACAAGCCAACCCAACCACCCACCATTCAGATCCATTCAGCAAAGTTAAAACTGTGAAACACACGGGAGGAAAAGCTCGCATCGCTTATTAATTTATGCATAGCCCTTTCCAGCAACTTGATCTTTGCGGATTTCCCTTCTGCTGCTTCGGTCCGTTCGAAAGAGCAGTTCCGACTTGCCAAGCACCTACGAGAGCAGCGAAAACTTTCCACCAACTTTTGTGAATAATTTCCTTCTGGTTGCCCCTGTTCTAGCTAGCCCCAATGCCTGCCTGTCCGGGAAGCAGTCCTGCATTCGCACCGTTTTCAGTCGAGGACAGCTCGGTGTAAGCAATCTAGGAAATTCCACTTTCCACTTTGTCGAGCCTGTATATACGGTAGATGCCTGTTGGTCCCCCCCATCATATTTCACCGCAAGTAGCGAGCGACCCTTCCGGTGCGGTGCGGGTTGGAAGTAAGAGGCTCAAGACGAGTCCAAATTACCATAAACTGTGGGGGCACAGTGGAAATGTTTTTGAATCGATTTATCTTTCCCACTTCCTACCGGCAAGGAATGACTATAATGGACACTAAATAGAACGTTGTTTTGCTGTTCGTTTGTGCTGCAAATAGACAAATGTTTGGCAAATGTTGCTGGGAGGTTGTTGAGAGGGAAGAGTCGACAGAAAAAAATGAACAATATTTATTCGGCCAAAGTACAATCGAAGTATGATTATTCAATTCGATACAAAGATAGCAGAGAGAGATGTTCAAAACAAATACTTTTATTCACTTCTGCGATTACTTAATGATCGAGCGACCGATTGATACAATTCATATTTCATAATCGAGCATATGATTTGCTCACTGCGGGGGTTCTACGATCCGATTATTTTGTTATGAAAGAGATATGCGATTGTGTGTACAAAAAATGTTCATTCACATAATTTCCAGATGCAGGATATTAGTGCTACCTCTGCATATCAGAGACACTCTCATCCAGTCTCGCGTAGGGTTGCGGCAACATGATTCGATGTGACTAGGAGAGCGGAGAATGATTCTAGAGATTTTTTAGAAGGTCGGTCCATAATTTTTGCCATGCTAATGATGATTTCTAATTTGGTCAAATGCTTATAGAAAAATGACAGAAACTAAATGCCTTTTGTTCTTTAGTGCATATTATTATTTTGCTGCAAATGAGAAATACCCAAAAAAACCTTAGTACGTTGATATCATTAAACAATGCTTTTATCAGACATTTTTACGCTTCAGATATTTCTGTGGACCCTAGAATAGATGTGGGGCATTTTGCCCCGGTGTGGCGTATTGTACCCCACGTTATGCCCAAAGCCGTTATTAACAGAAAAACGCTTTTAATCCACCTAACAGTGTGATGAGAAATTTCTTAAAATTCTTATCACTTTCTTCGGGTATTGTCTATTGACAACATTTAGAACTTGATGGTTCACGATGTTTTTGATAACACATGGGATAGTGGCAGGACTCAGAGAATCGCTCAAATAAGTGTAGGACAATATCAGTGCTAGAAATCTCAAACGCTAAACCAAATCAACGGAAAAGAAGAAAAATGTCGCATAAAATCTTCAATCAATGCATTGTGTAGGGAATACCGAATTTTCCTAAAGTGGTTATATATCTTGTGCTAGGCCAAAAAAAATCTAAAAAAATTTGATTCGATTTGAAATTCATACTCTCAATAGCGTTTACTCAAATTTCCAAAGCGACTGAGAACTAAGTATTGAAATTTCAGCTCTTGATATCTGAAGTGCATGCGTGCATAGTTTAAACTTTACTTCGATATCGACTTTTACTAAAAGTGACTTCCCAGTAGTATCCTTGATTTGAATTATTATCGCTAATCCTAATGCAAAAGAACAAAAAACTCTCGAAACCCGTTAGGGAAGTTCATCATCACTACTGGAATTTTCGGTAACCTTCGGTCACCTGCGTTAGTGCACTGGGTGCACGCTGCTCTGAAAATCTATTAATAATTTTCATATACCTTATAATTTTCTCAACCTTATTTGGGAAAGTTGTTTAGTAAACTTTTTTAATATTGTTCAGGAAAAAATCTGAAAGTTTCTGTATTTTCTCCGTCTGCAACATATAAATCCTTAAGCATATACCAATTAATTTAGGATACCCTTTTAACAAACGCACAAATGGGAATAGGTTCGCCGAATTATAGAAGAAGTCGATAAAATAACTCCTTGAAAACTAACAAAAAATTGGTGTATCGAACTACAATTGAAAAAATATCCTCAAAAATGGTATGTATCTATTAATGTGGGACACAGTGAACAATAAATACAGTAAAGACCCGTTGGTGTATTTTAGGCTGACAAAATGGGGACATTGCCTAAATCGGGACATTTCTCATAATAAACTGAAGCTGTTGAAATATTCTTCCCTTCCCTTGATGTAGTCTGATAACTATTTCTGATTATTTAATATAATCAGCGCGAAAATTAAAAAAAAAAAGATGTTTTTATTTTTGCTCTTTAAGGTTGGACAGAGAAAGGGTAAAATTCGCAAACGAAAAAAGCAGTTTTTTTCCACACCGTATGTCAGATCTTCATAAAAATCAATCATCTGTACTGTAACAACATTCTACATAAGCTGATTGATTTTTATGAAGATCTGACATACGGTGTGGAAAAAAACTGCTTTTTTCGTTTGCGAATTTTGCGCATTTTCTGTCCAACCTTAAGATCTTTAGGATAAGGAAAACATGCTCAAGAAAGGATTTAACGAATTCAGCCTTGTTCGCCCATCAAACATATTTTCATATAAGGGTGACAAAATTGGCGACTGATCAAATCTTGTCGAGTCTTCAATATATTATAATAGATAGGCAGTATTTGAAGAAGTTTCTGGTGGACGACTGTAGAATGACTTTGTTTCTACTCGCTTGCAGTCAGCGGCGTAGCCAAAAATTCGGTTCGAACTTACTATCCAAATGGCATAATTCCGAAACCGTCATCTTTGAAGTTTTAAATTATGGAGAATCAATCTTTCAAAAAATTGTAACAGAGTTCCTGTCTTTCGCGAATTTGTTGAGACTTTCATTTAAAACAACTTTACTGAGGGCATGAATATTACATGTTGGGAGTATATCAAGTTATAAAATGATATTTGATCTATTTTTTTCTAAAATAAATTTTTATTGCGAGTTTTACAAACTCAAGCTTTGGATAAAATGTAAATTTTATCGTTTATAAGCTGTAGAAATGATTTATCATAAACAGGAAAATCATAATACTTTATTTTAGAGACAAATACAGATAACCTAAAATATGTCCATCTGTCCGACGTCACTGGTGACTGCTCCTTTCATCTTCAGTTCGAGTTTCTTTATCGCCGAAGATTTATCTATTGGATAGAACTGGTAACAATTTTGCGGATTCAGCTAGTTTGAAATGAAATGACTCCGATGTTTTTGTACAATTGTAGTACGCAGCCCATGCGCACTAAGAGAGTTTTGGGGGCTCAGACTCCTCTCACGGGGATTTAGAAAAATTACCTTTAAAAATGTCTTAACAGAAAACAATACTGCGAGCAGTTGAAACATAAAATGTCATTTGAATTTAGACACTCTACAAACAAGCCGTTGAAGAAATCAAAGAAGAAATATTGCGAGGGTAGCTGGAATGGATGTAAGTCAAACTGGTGTGCATTTCCGGATTGGTTCTTGTTTCGACAAGTTGCGATATTAGCAACAGTTGTGAGTAGACACAGCAAAGGTCGGTCAGCGAACTAGCAACTAGAGATAAGAAAAACACGAACGAACAAAATGAAGTCGAAAAAATCGGGATATCGTTGTCAGGAGAAATTTCACTGTCGATGATATCTCCGTCAGAGTGGTTGAGAGCTATATGGCTCACGAAAACGAGAATCAATATCGAGAGAAATACCGCCGCCGAGGAATTCTCAGCACCAGCTAGCATATAAATAGGAACTACACCAAGAAGGATTAGAATTTTATTAGATTAGAAAAGTAGCAATGGAGAAAACATGAACGATTAACACAAAATAAAAAGAGTAGGAGCACAAACCATCCTGAAGTAATACCTAACGATGGATCCGGGGAACGAGGATTAGAGTAAACAAAAGGTTTAGGTTTAGTCGGTAGGCTTAACTACTACAAACCACTGCAGAACCCGATACTACCCGGAGCTAGCAGGCAGCGATGTTTGTTGAAGAATCCTTCTCGATAATAGACATTGACTCAATTTGTTCGATTGAATCGATTGATACGCAAGACTCGGCCCTCCGCGGCTCGGATATAATCTTTCTGTACCTTTCTTTTTTAAGAAACGTAAAAAAATCAAAACCCTGCCTTCCCTTGGGGATTATCTGCGCACAGACCTGATAGCACGTCCTTGCTGTTGTAGCAGCTGACTAGATTTCGCCAACACGTAACTGGATCATAATGAAAATTAATGAAGCGTGAAATCCGTTTATTGAAGCACTCCCTTTTGAATACTTCCAAATTCATAGCTTAATCCATCACAAAAAAAGCCCACGAAAATAAACTTGCATCTTCTAGGAACCTTACCATGAACAGGAGCCTTGTAGAGATTGAACCCCGATTTGTTTGAAATTCCCATAGACTTCATCGTCGATGAAGACACTTCAATCGAGTCAGTACCTCGTCGTACAGGTTTTTTCGCCAAATCATAATCCCAGGTATTGAGATCAGGTTTGATTTTTCGAATGACCTTCAATCACAGTTGACGAGAATGAATAGCATTATTGAAAAAATCCTTGTACTTTTTTAACTCGAGCCAGAGTACATTCAGGATAATCAAACATTACTGCCAGTTCCCGAGTCGACACTGAAGTTTTTTCGAGTAATTGTTCATAGTTATTGTTATTTTCTCCTCCTAGATAAGGAATAACTCGGCACCATGTTGTTTTAAAACTGAAATAAATAGACCGAGCAAAAGTGTTTACAAAAAATAAAAGGCTTGCAAAACCTTGCTGAGATGAGCTCAAATTTTCTAATTTCTCGCGTATCTCCATTCCGTTGAAAGAGGAATCTGCCAAAAATCAATGGAATGCAAAGGCTACTAATTTAAGGTGACTTGAATTTGTTTGACCAAATGGTAGATTGTTATTCTCCTTTTTTTTTAGTTTATCAAGATATCAGGATTCATTATCGGAAGCAATATAGTTACATAACAGTACCACGCTGTTATTTAGAAATTCTGAGTTTATATTTGATATTGAGCGAGTCTGATAGCAAATTGAAAACTAAACTTGATGTTGTAATGTAAAGTGGTTGATATAGTTTTGGTCGTTTTAGCGGTTAGAAGATCAAAATCCTTTGCAGTACTGATATCATTCAACTTTTTAGACCAAGCAGAAATATTCGTTTGGAAGAACAACTTAAAATACGTGGCTGAAAGTTACAACATTGGAATAAAGATTCCCGTGTATATAGAAAATGACAGTATAGAGGTGAGGTTATATGAGCTTTGAGCTATCAACGCGTACCCCGTGAAACAAATGCAAAATACACGTCATAATTTGGAGATGTAGGATCCGTTTAGCCTGATATTTGAAGAAACTTTTCCCGAATATGGCTAATGATGTTCTTGTGGCGAGAATGCGGGTCGATAGATCTATCCCCTCTTGACTATACAATTCAAACACAACGGAACTATAACGATATGCATCCATGATGGGCAGATTTCTATGTGCAAGTACTGTAATTAAACGGGACGTACTGGAAAACCTTGCGCGGATGATGGTCAGGAGAATACCTCACAACCGATTGCCAACTACGGCAAATCAATCCAACTACCATCACCTGGACCACATAAGGTTGCCAAATTTGTGGCAACTATTCAGCTGAAAACACAGCATTAAGCACCCCAACATCAACAGCCAGCACCTTCAATGCGCATCGAATAAACGAATTATAAAAAAATGGCGATTTCATTCAAGGATGGTGTTTGATTAACTAGTCGCCAATCTCTAAATATGAACCGTGTTAAGAAATGAGTGCTTATTTTTTTAAATCGTCTTTAAGAAATATTTTGTCAGAAAGGTGTGCCCTTCCTTTGTCAGCCAGCTAGAGCCGCTTATGAGTACATCCCTTCAGAAGTGAACTCAATATGATAGGAAATCTGAGGGTTATGATTGATTTCAGATCTCTGTAATGGACCAATAGATCATTTACAGATCAGGATCCCATTCCCACAATTTTTCAAAGGTCCTCATAATGTTTAAAACAACAGGTTGCCAACGTACTGATCATTGTAATATTGAATTAAATCAGACAACATCAATAAATGTTTAACTTCAATCAAATTATTTTTTGTGGTGCGGGTGGTGTTAAGCTCCAAAGCCTCCTCTCGGCTACACCGCTGCTTGGAGTTATTTATTTCGCTTTTATTTTCCGAGATATGTTTAAGATCGATCCGATGGTTATAAGTTAGAAAATTTGCAGTCAGAAAGTTCGCGCAAATGAAAATTTTTGAACCGATAAGTGTTCCAGTTCCATCTAGACAATTTGGAATTTTTCGGTGGTTATTTCTAGCGGTTGTAGAAAGAAAAATGAAGCGTGAAATTTGTTTGATCGAAATAATATTTGGCTAATTTGAATGGATTATAGGGGTCATTCCACGCGAAGTGATCAAAAAAAGATGCAAACTTGAAATCGACCTTCACGGATTTGAACCAAATTTGGAGAAATTGTTCATCTAGGGCCAATATATAAAAACCGAAATTTTTGTGTTAATTGAACTACCCCTCCGGTCATGGGAGCACCCCCCGTTTTGGCAAATTGCCAAAACCCTTGATTTTCTTTTGATCATATCTCCGGTTCTATTTAGTCTAGAATCAAACCGCAAGTTGGCTTTTGAAGAAAATTGTTCAAGGAGTTTATTATTTTTGCCGGCAGTGCTGCCAACTATGCGATTTTTTCAGTTAAATATTAAAAGTTAATTTTTCTCTCAATGCATATATTTTAATTTTGAAAATTTTAATACCATTGCGTTCCTCAGACATTTTTACATAAAAAACACTTAGCATCCCAATATAATATGAGCGGAAGGGAAAAACTCCCATATTGTCATATAAAAATCCATTTTTATTGGCCAAAATTGAGAAAATCTTCAAACGGTCATAAAAAATCGACCTTGATCTGCTAGAAGCAAACCAAAAACATAGTTTTTCATCATTTCTCGTCTACTTCAATAAAAATTATGCTTGAACTCAGAATACTCAAGTTGGTTTTTTAGTGTTGTGCGCTTGTGATTTTATATGGGAAATTGCTGTTTTTTCTCTTCAAAACGGTGTATCTCAGATTGCGCTCATATTATATTGGGAAGATAAATGTTTTTATGTAAAACTGTCTGAGGAACGCGATGGCATTAAAATTTTCAAAATTAAAATATATGTACTGAGAGAAAAATTAACTCTTAATATTCAACTGATAAAATCGCATAGTTGGCAGCACTTCCGGAAAAAATAATATTTTTTCTAGATTCTTTGAACAGTTTTCTTGAAAAGCCATCTTGCGGTTTGATTCTAGAGTAAATAGAACCGGAGATATGATCAAACGAAAATCAAGGGTTATGGCAATTTGCCAAAACGGGGGGTGCTCCCATGACCGGAGGGGTAGTTCAATTAACACAAAAATTTCGGTTTTTATATATTGGCCCTAGATGAACAATTCCTCCAAATTTGGTTCAAATCCGTGAAGGTCGATTACACGTGCCTTGATCACTTCGCATGGAATGACCCCTATAATGAACAATAAATATGGGACAAAGTGTAATGCACAAACAACAAGCCATAACTGATAAAGTATTCAAAATAGGTATTTCATGTCTTCAGTAAACTTATTCGCAAAATTAAGAGCTACAAATTAGCTGAAGGCACCATCTCAATACAATCATTTCCAAGAAAATTTATGGAAAAATATCTCACTCGAAGTGGGATTAATCAGTAAAATCACAATATTGGTATTTACCAAAAGAAAGGGCATATTGCATCCATTAAATTCTCAAAAGATACTAATTTAAAATTTAAAATTAAAAAAAAAACTGCAAAAAACACCATTTTTACACTTTCAAGCATTCATATCTTGGAAACTAAACATCAGAATCAAAAACAAATTAATAGCGTTCTGTCTGGGTGATAGGTCTTTCATTTAAAATTGGTTTGGATAAGATCGGTTCAGCCATTGCTGAGAAACACGAATGAGAGCTTGTCCGTTACATACACACACAGACATTGTCCCAAATTGTCGAGCTGAGTCGATTGGTATATAAGACTCGGCCCTCCGGGCCTCGAAAAAAATCTTGAAAGTTTGAGCGAATTCTATAGATTTCTTTTATAAGAAATGTAAAACCGTTTTAATTCGAATGAATTTTCAAAAAATCATTAAGGTAGAAGATTGAATAAAGTTATCAACTGTGTGAAATGAGTAGCATGATTGATATAAATCAAGTTAATTAAATTCAGCTCACTAAATACAAAATCAAACAATGTTTTAAAAAAAGATAAAAAATTCATATAATAACATTTATTTCAAACTAACAATTTGGATGGAATGAATAAAAGGATTAGCTGAATAGAAATAATAAAATGAAGAAACTAGATAAAATGAATGAACTACGAAAATCAAATAAATCAGCACAATAATAAAAATGAATAAAATGCCCGAAACAAATAAAACAGGAAATATAAATGAAATATGTAAAACAAATAAAATAAATAAAACAAATAAATTGAAATATATAGGTTAAAATAAAATCAATAAGTAGAATGAATAAGTTAATCAAAATAAATTTCACGAATAAAAAGAAAACAATAACCGGAATTAAATGACCGAAATGAAATTTTAGCGATGATAAAAAGTTTTAAAATTAATAGAATAAATTATATTGTGTCAAATCGATAATATGGATTAAATGAATAAAAATAGCCAAATTGTTAAAATGAAGAAACTGAATAAAATATATGAGCAGGAAAAATGAATTATATGCATAAAACGCAAACAGCGCATAAAATGAGTTAAATGAATACTATGAATAAAATACATGGCAATAATAAACTGATCACAATGATACCAAATATCGAAACGAATAAGATAGATGAAATGGACTCAAAGTAACAAAATGAATAAAAGAATGCAGAATGAATTAAATGATCAAAATGAAATGATCCTATGTTTAAAATTAGTCGAATATTCAAAATGAATAAAATAAACAAAATGATTTAAATCCATAAAATGAGTAATCTGAAAAAACGGATACATAGAATTAAATTTAAAAATAAAATTGAATGAAGTAAGTGAACGAAACGAATTGCCAGATTTTAAGAACCATGGTTTCCGATAGTTCTGAAATGTTTGTGAAAATCACATTATATGAAAAATGGCAAAGATAGAACGCACTTTCTTGTGTTTCCATTTCTTTGTGATTTCATCGTTTCGTTTTCATTCTTCTTATCTTGACGGCGTCGTTCAACACTATCTAGTGTTTCCACTAGTTTTATTAATGGATCCTAATTAGTTATAAGAAAGCTGAAACGTTGAATTTGTGTTGGAATTAAAAATGCTTTTTGGTCACCGATTACTGAAAAAATAATTTTTGGTAAATAATAGAATTATCAGGTCCAGTTTTATAACGGATGTTCAACAAAAAAGAAAATTTCTTCAGTCTTGTATTTAAAAAACAAAAAAAATCAACGAAATGAATATTTTTCATTAAAAACATAATGTTTATTGTTCAAAAAAATGTCAATGAATATTGGAGAAGGGGCCCTGGCCAGTCATACCGCGCAACATAGTCGCGATGCTCTCACAAGAGCGCTGGATGGCACTGACGGCCATCTTCCAGATACAATTCCGGATCCTGGTGGTCAACTGCTTCGTATCCTTGGTCCGCCAATTATTTTTGGACACTAGGGCACTGAGGGAGCCGAAAAAATCCTCAATAGTATCTTTTTCCGCTCAAGATACTCCAGCGTCTTCTTAGCGTCATGGGAAGACTCCTTGTCCGGCCAGAAGACGTACTTCCCATCTGCATGATGCTCCTCTTATATAATTGTGCAAAAAGTATCTAATATTTGATAACTTTTTTTTAAGAAGTAAAATGACTTAGACATGTGCACTATTCTGCAAAATGTTTATTAAGGTTTCATCTATTAAAAAAAAAAATTTTCAAGTGTAAGTTTCGAAAATAGCGTTCAAAATGGCGGCTCCAGCAAAAGGTGTTTTGAAAATCGACTTCATTTGCGGGTACGATACAGGTCGCAACCAACCTAAAAACATGAAAAACATTCTATATAGAAACAAAATGGCGGCCACTTGAAACTAAAGTATCGTTTTTTCGCAAGATTTTTCCACTTTACCCGGCTGCAAAAAATCGTTAATGATCAAAATGATGCGATTTTGTAGGTTACAGCGACCGAGAATGTTGTCTTCTTTTAGGCGGGCAAAACTTGAAGTTGATTGGTTCAATGATTCAAAAACGAGAATGCCCGCAGATTCGAAAAATCTTGTTCCGAGAAAGCCGTCATTTTGGACGCCATGTTTGACACCTTACACTCGAAAATTTTTATTTTATAGATAAAACTTTAATAAACATTTTGCAGAATAGCGCACATGTCTAAGTCATTTTACTACTTCAAAAAAAATTGTTAAACACTAGGTACTTTTTGCCACAATTATATAAGAGGATTCCCGACGGAACGGAAGAAGAATTTTCTCAAGACACTCCTCCTGGTACACTTGTTGATTAATGACCAGACCGCTCAGCTTGTAACATGAAAAAATCAAATGAATCAAATGAATCAAATGAATCAAATGAATCAAATGAATCAACTGAATCAACTGAATCAAATGAATCAAATGAATCAAATGAATCAAATGAATCAAATGAATCAAATGAATCAAATGAATCAAATGAATCAAATGAATCAAATGAATCAAATGAATCAAATGAATCAAATGAATCAAATGAATCAAATGAATCAAATGAATCAAATGAATCAAATTATCACAAACATTATGTTTTTAATAAAAAATACTGAACTCTTTGAAAAAAAAAATGTTTTTTAACTAATGACTGAAAAAATTCTCTATTTTTTAGCATCCGATATTCAATGGACACTTTTGATTACTGCGATAAAATATTTTCAAATTTGCAGAAAATATATTTGAATATCATATCTTACGAAATAAATTAATGTATTAAATGGATGTACAAATTTATTTTGTTTTTCAAGATCAGACCTTGTAGCCACTGGATCGTAAAATGATAAAAAGGTGGCCACTCAATCATAACCTACCATAAGCTTAGCTTTTGTATGTCAAGCCAGTGATCAATAGTGGTGCAGTTTATTTTGCGGATGTTAACATATAAATACTTCGAAAACAAGCTTTTATCAATTCAGAATTAGACTTTCCCATCAACTTGAGAAATGAAAATGGTATCAGATCTTTTCACTACATTTTAAGTTCACGTGATATTAATTGAATGTATAAGTGATTCCAGTGTTCTCGGGTTTGGCTCACTATAATTTCACTCGAACCGTGGGTCCAGATCCAGACACTTGTGTGGGCTTGGTTTAGGTCCGGACTTGGCAAGGGGAAAAGGGGATGGGCTAGATCCAAGGACTAGTCCGGATCTGTGTACTGGTCCGGATTCGGGCACTCATCCGGATCTGGGTACTGGTCCAGATCCGGGTGCTGATCCAGATCCGGGAACTTGTCTGGATTCGGGTGCTGGTCCGTATCCGGAAACTGGTCCGAATCCGGGAACTGGTCCGAATCTGAGAACTGATCCGAATCGATAACTGTACCGGATCTGGAAATTTCCTATAACTTTTATTTCACGATCCAACCAACCCAGTAAAAAAAATCCGTAATTCCGACTGCTTTTTACCAATATGGGGGTAGATTCCAGCCTGAATTTGGGCAGCAATCCGCCAGAGTAACGGTTGGTTTGACCCGATTATAACATTATCATAGATATCGACCAAATTATCCTACATACGAACAGAGCCTAGGTTGACACATACTAAAAAAGTGTTTGGTTGTGTGATACACATACATGAACAGCAACCGAAATTCGTCATTCCACCGTTTACTACCTTTGAGGGAATATGAGTTTTATATCGCAATGCGCAATTTCAAGGTCTGTTACCGACAAGACAATGGAATCTTACCCAAAAGTAATAGAAACATGCCCGTCGGATTTTGGGTGTATAAACTATAGGAAAAATTAAAAATGGAATTTTTATATTTCAATCTATCGCTAACAATTTTCGAAAAACTGACAGCGATAAAAACTCACTCCAAACTACTTCTACCCAAATTTTCAAGAGAAAATACTTGATGGGATATTTTGTACAGTGTTTTTTCCGTGATGCAATTTGATGTGGGACACCCTTTAATAGTGTTCGATAACTCAAAAACTAATCAACAAATTGACTTGATTTTTTTATGAGAATGCACAATTTGTGTAGCCAGTCAATGAACCACAGAATACTGAATAAAAAAAATTTCTCCCCATTATTTTGAAGAAAAGTGAGCGAATTTTACATTAAAATATGAGATTTTTCGGTTTTCATGAAGCCATTTTCCGAAACTCCAACTTTCTTTCTTCTTTTTTTTTGGGTTCATCGAATTACTATAAATCTAAGCTTTACAAATCTTAATAAATTTTTTGTGTTAGACCATTTTATTAAGAGTTAGTGTGCTCGCCGCGGTGCTCCTCGACGTGGAAATGGCTGGACGTCTACTCTTGGAACGCTCGTATGTGTGGTTCTTAACATTACACAAAAAATCCACTGTTGCCTTGCCTTCAAAATCGTAAAACAAAATAACTTTCGGTTTGAGCACTTTACACCAGACGCTCCCCTTAAGCTGAACGGAATGATGCGGAACTGTGTCAATCATGCATTTGAACAAAAATGGTATCACTTAACTGGAAATCTCTCGGCAAAATTTCTTTATGCTGACTTCACTGCGACACATTATAACCTTTAAAGTTCCAAACTCCAATGTTTATCTTCAGGATACCCGATTCATATTTTCCACATGAAACCCACAATCGATTCGCTTCATTCAGCCTTCTAAGCCTCCGCATCAACATCATCTGTATTGCCAATGTCATCATCATCATCAACATCGTCCACCCACAAAATCGGCATTCGTACGCCTATCGGGTTGACGTGTTTTCCGGAAAAGAGCTTTTATTCCTGATCTAGCTCACTCTCTCTCGCTCTCACTATGTTCATCAACATCAATGCTGCTGCCTGCCTGCCTGCCTGCCTATACGATGTAGCGAATAGACTTGCCCAACGATGGGTGGGCGTTTGATTCGATCCACTTCAGACAAGGGAAAACAGTCCCAGCAGGCGACGAGGCGAGCAACAACGGGTGAGTGGCTGAGAGAGAGAAAGGGGTCGCGGAAAACGATTACGCGATTTCAATATGTGCCGCCGCCGTCGAGAGAACGTTTTGGCAGAATTTTGTATAGATATGGCGCTGTGATGGCGCGGTGTCGTGTCCTGGAGATATTTTTAGCTATGGTTTTAATGCGAATCCTTTCACAGCTGCACCATCAAATGCGCATTTTGTGTCTATTTTGAAGCATGCAAAACATGGGTGCAGCAAATGTCCTGTCATGCATTCTTGCGGTCGCAACTTTCGAAAAGGCCTCGATGTTCTATTCTGTTTTTGGGGGAAAGGAAGTAAGTTTGATTTGGAGAAGAACTTTGTTTCATCCTGCAATGGGATGTTGGTGCAATGGGATGGTTGGTAATCCATTTTGGTGTAATAAGCTCCCTTTTACTTTGGTGTAGCTGTGCTGTAAAACGAATGTCAAATATGTACCTTATTGGGCTGCGAGACGTCCAGAATGAAAATTTGGCACGATTTTTATCTTTTCACTGGAACTATTAGGTTTAGGTTTTGATTCTCACAAGATAATGATTAGTTGGTTACATTCTTTAATTTGATTAAACTACAACCCAACCTTACACAGCGATCCTGGCCGTTTTAATATTTGTGTTATAATGTGCTGAAAATGATCATAGGCAAGAAAAAGACTAAAGAATAACTTCAATAACTAACTTTCCACGATGCTTTTTATTGTTGGCTGTGTAAGGGTTAGAATTGAATAGAAAATAACAAGAAAAAAATCAAAATAAGATTGTTTCATCTATAAAGTATAAATGAAAATTTTGAAAATTCTACCTGTCTCATTCACGAATCGCATTCTTTCTCTGTCGCTCTCTATTTAAGGGGTTTGAAAGCATATGTGACCTTGCCTTACTTTACTATTTCCAATTGCGTATATTTACGTATTCTGCAGAAAAACCCTTTTTTTTGGGAATATGTAACCAAAATGACAACTTTGAATTCCAAAACAAATTGAACGTCACAGGTTCCTGATAACTAATTAAGGTCCATAAATAAAGTAGAAATACCAGATAATCGTAAACGACGCCGCCAGGAAAAGAACAACGAAAACAAAAAGGTTAAAACAAAAAAGAATGAAAACTTTAGAAAGTTGATTGCAATTGAATAGAAAATAACAAGAAAAAAAATCAAAATAAGATTGTTTCATCTATAAAGTTCAATGAAAAATACAATATTAAGAAACGTTTTTGTCATCTTGCTATTTTTCATTAACTCTATGCTTTTATGGACTGTATACCATTGTGCAAACCATCACAGCAATACAACTCACTGTCCCCAGTATCTTCCGAATTTAACTGCTAAACTTCGGGACAACATGACCCCGAGTAGCATATTGCCTCGGCCGTTTAACGGAGTTGTAGTTCCAACATGCATGTCATTGACCTTCTGTCGACCCCAGAAAATCCGAAAATAATACGAAAATCTATTTGACAGCAGTTTGACAATGATGCCACACTTCCCGCCTACTACCACGAACGGACGCAAGAACTGTGTTGTATAGATTTCCTGTCTGCCAAACGAACGATGTGTGTAGTCCATACGGTTAGAGATAGTGCAACCGGGTGGAAACTGGATGCCAAAAGCAGGAAGAAAGCCCAAGGAGAAAGAAGTATCGGATATCGTTCCGAGCCGAACCGCCGAACGTGTCAATGATGACAGCCTATAGGCACGTGCTCTATTCTGTGTACTGATATGTCGCGTAGGTTTTTGGCCGATTCCATTTCCATACAACATTGGGATGTTTTGAGAATAACATCGACATGTCATTGTATGTAGTAGAATGTTTGACCAGCTGGTAATCTAACTCTCAAATGTTACGTCAAAACAATGTCAAATACAGCCTGTGCATAATCACAGACAAAGGAACTTTACACAAAAAAAAATCGTGAATAATGTGCCATAAATTCTGGAACAATCATGTTTTTACGTTATGAAAACAGGACCATTAACAAAAATCATGTGTTTTATAATTATGTTCAATTTCCCTTCAGTCCCGCATTTCATTTTTATTAGTGGGAATATTTGTTTTTGTTTGGCGAACTTCAGTCACAGTTTCCGCCAAGTTATTTCTAATTCGATATTCAATACGCGAACTAGTTCACAACTTTATGAACATCGCTCATAAAACCAAAGGTTGACTCATGATGTTTTTCATTAAAGCGCACTATTCAGAATCTAAAAATAGCCCCACTTTCCTCATCTAAAAGATATTATAAAGCTATTCAGTCTATCGTCATATAGGCAGCTGTATTGGTGAGTAAAACTGAATGAAAACAAAGCGTATAACACCAGGAAATAAAAAACCCTGCTTAGGCTTGTGCAATGTTCAATGTGTGCGTTCAGAAAACGTCTTTTGCATCTATAATCGTTTTGCCCTTGACGGATCAGTGGAATATTATGCTAACATTATACATCAGTCGAAAACAACGTCGTTGGTTCAGGCAGGAAACTTTCTCATCAAACTCAGAACACGAAGGTTCAAATCGCAATATAACCCACTAATCCACAATAACAATCAGCGTCATATATCCCACAATAATAATATGCCAGCATGTATGCGCAATAATTTGGCAATCCCATAAATGCTTTTGCTGCATGAAGCTTTTTGCTCCCAAGCAAAAAGCGCCTTAATGTATGCTCTATTTTTCTGGTATTCTATTTTTAGACGTCCACGCTAAAATCGTTGATATTATACAAAAAGTAATACAAGCTATGTTGGGGTCAATTATGCTATCTCAAGTTGTTATGATCGTGTTATATTGCTATCAACGTTTGTTATAAATGTGATATTCGTAGAGAATTTTTTGTTAGAATTTTTGTTATTTTAACACCTAACGGTTTCTACTTTATAACAATATTTGTTAGGAAATTTTTCGTAACAAAATATCAGCACGAGTTATAATTATGTTATTCCCTTCTGATCGGGAACCCATCTTATCAACTTGCTGTACGATTTTTCATTTCATTCTCAGTAATTCACTGTAAATAGAGAAGTTACGTGTTTACGAGTTGAAGAATAGATAAAATAATATTTAATAATTAATTAGTATAATTATTAATAAAAATTTGGGCTAAAACAAGTTGATACAACAAAATTTCTGTACCATGGTTAGCGATCGAAAAACTGTTGGGTTTTAATAGGTTGAAAAATTTCTTGTTTTCGATTGAAAAAGAAAAATAATTTCCAGCAGATCTAGTCGCCAAATCAAATTGGATGTCTAAGAAAAAATATCTTTGAGATTTTTTTAGTATATTATAAATCTATACCACATCATTTCCTACCATATCAGCGAATATTAAAGATTCCAGGAGAGATACTCAGAGAGTCGAATTTTCGAATCAAATTCAAAATATTTGAAAAAAAAAATTAAAAATCTGGCAGAATGTCAAGCTATTCAGCTGTGAAATATCTGGAAGCTTCCAGATAGATCTGGAACATTGGCAACGCTGGTTATAAACATCCATAAAACTGAAGCTACTGGTATTAGTCTGATTGGATTCCGCAGGAGCAGTGCTTCCAGGGACAGTTTCATTTAAGGAGGGGATAAGGTTTTCAACGCAAAAAAAACTCTTGTGCCTTTTTTTAGAACTTTGCGTGCAGTGAATTGATCAAAACTTTTGTACATTATGGTATACTATTTCAATAACATTCTATAATTTTTCTATGCAAAAATTTCGACAAACAACTCAGTGACGAAGGTTTTTGTAGAACGTCTCTGAACATGATTTGCGGTGTTACCTGCCATTCAATAATTACTTCTAGAGAAAATTTACAATAGGACGTAAGTAACAATGAGAGATTCTCTTTGGGGTCTTTCTTATCTGTTCATTACTCAGCCATTTCAACATTTACTACTCTACTCTTTGCATAATATTCTAGTAAAAACCGTCGGCTTTCGATATGTACTGGAAAATTAGTGCAAAGTGTTGTAGTGACGTCGTAATAAACGAAAGAGAAAGTAAACAAAGAGAGGCTCTCAATGTTCCTTACGTCCTATTGAAAATTTTCTCTAGACTTAACCGATTTCTTTTAAACTTTGCATACACATTCTATTTAAAAAAATACCTAACTCCTAAGTTGAGTTTTTGAGATAATTTTTCAATTAACGGACCACTTCAATGAAAACTGTGGTTATGTGACGTCTCCGCAAAACAAATTGTTTCTCCGTTAATATCGCTCCAATTTCGTTGAAATCTTCTTACTACCTAAAATGAAGTTGAAACAATATTTAGGAATTTACCGAAAAGCGAAATATGCATTTATTACAAAAATTTCCTGTCCAGAAAATTGTTGGTCCTGTAAAAATCCAATCAACATGGCTCATTTCCGTAGCTCAATTTTCTAGTCAGGTTATCTCCGTAAATAAATAAAAGATAATACTGGACTTACCTTGATCCCTTTGTGACATTCCAAAGAAACCTTTTCAATTCACTGCTTCCACAAAAAGTACTCAAAAATCGGAATTTCCTGTCCGAAAGATTTGGGTGAAGGGATGTTTATTTACATCCATATCGGCAACACTATGGTATTTGCAATAGTTTGCATGCACAGCGTAAATGTGGATAATATATGGTCAAAAGAAAATGTTGAATATTGTAAAATGTGCTTATAAGCATATAATCACATATCTCAATAAAATAAGCATTGTATCTAGCTTATTTCATTTTGATCATCAATATTGATATGAATTTATCCCAATTTATAATGTAGAATGTTCTGAAAACATCGTTCCATAAATGACCATTCGTAACCGAACATTTGTTACATTGTGAAAACATTTAGCGTATGATGATATTCCATGGCCATCTAGCTTCAATTTGGCTCGTTTGTTGACTCAAATGACATGACTTCATTGACATCAATGCTTTTATCTAGCATGCTAATTGAAAATTTTATAAAATATACACTGCGAAAAATATCGAAATGCTTGATATGTTGATCTTTTCCATTCTTCAAAAACGCAATACTGAGTAGTGAACATGAACACTAATAATAGAGTATATTGAAAATGTGGAGCTGTTTTCAAGATAAATTAGTGTCAGAAATACAACTGTTAGCAGTTGATTATTCGGACCATCCACATCCGTCTTACTATCCGGTCAATGACAGGCGGCTTTTAAATCTGTCTTCAACAGTCGAAACAAATGTCCAAATTCAGTTCAGCTAACAAAATGTATTGAACGCAACTTTCAATATCGATGAACACCTTTTTGAAAACATCTGCATTTTACAACGAATAGTTAATCTTTTTTCACTAAAGGTGTTCAGTTCAAGGTGAATCAGGAATCAGAATTTATTGGCTCAAATGCTCTGTTCCTTGCCGGAGATTTGTGCCTAACTGTGAAAGTTGTTAAATTACGTGTTCAAATTTATGTTACAGCTATTATTGCAACGTGATTTCCCCTATCACCAGTTCATAGGACAATATCAAGTGGATTTCATATAGTGTCTTTTATGAATTTGGATGTTTAGTGGGTTCTAGTTCTCAAAATGTTCAACCAATTTCAACCAAACTTTCTGCAAATCATCGTGCATTTATTCATGTTGCAAAAACTCTATTTATTATGGTCAGCTCAGACATAGAATCGATGGTAAAGCTAGAACATATTTTTCGGGAAAACCTGTGTAAGCATTCGTTACATGTCAACATTGCCTTATATGCAAGATCCGTCTGCCGATTGCCGGAAGTCTGCTAGCCGATCGTAGCACTGGTAAGTTGATTTTACTGATGCCATTTAAAAATGACAGATATATTCCTTACACACATTGAAAGCTTCATGTTCAGTTATCAGTACCTCCGGTATCTGGTTTCGGATTTACACTGAAATTTTGTAGAATCATGTTTTTCCAACGTCTCTCAGGCATTTGGTAATATTGCAACATGATCATAGTCAATCGTATATACAAACGCTTTGAATTCATTTCGAACCATATTGATCAGTTTTTTATTTAGATTCTCCAAGAAGCATTGTAATTACTTTACACACAACCACTAACTAAATATCAATGGGCTTCCACTGAACATTATCTAAGAAAGCATCGATTTTGTAATATAAATTTTTATTTTTATAACTGGGTTGAAAACCAAACTTAGTGGATGAGTTCCATCGTAGCAACCTTCGATGATGAAAGTAAAAATGTTCACTGCCATCATGGTTGTTTTGAAAAAAATTATATGTTTGAGATTGAAAATATGAACCCACAAACGTACATCTACATCAACTATAATTTGTAATAAGTGCGTACGGTATTCAAATTCTGATGGAAAGTTTTCGATGACTCCGAGTAAACTAGGTAGCAACATGTGTGTCGAATGTTTTGAATCGGTAACTTTCCAGCTTTCTGATGCCGTAACATACGATTTTCCTGGAAATTGGAGACTGAAACTGAAGAGTTCAAAATAGATCCGAAAATTGTTATAAAACCTGGAGAGCGGAAGTACAGGAACAACAACCACGTGACAACTGAGCGTATTACTTAGCCGCAAGTTGGAATATCGGGAGACCCGAGACTACCAGCATTTTACTGGTAGTTATGAAGGCACCAGGAAGTTGTCAGTTAGATTTTTCCATTTTATTTTAACCATATTGTTTTCAGGATGGCTGCGTCTATATTAGTAATTCTTATTAGTATTAATATTATATAAATATATATATATATATATATATATATACATATATATATATATATATATATATATATATATATATATATATATATATATATATATATATATATATATATATATATATATATATATATATATATATATATATATATATATATATATATATATATATATATATATATATATATATATATATATATATATATATATATATATATATATATATATATATATATATATATATATATATATATATATATATATATATATATATATATATATATATATATATATATATATATATATATATATATATATATATATATATATATATATATATATATATATATATATATATATATATATATATTCGCTTCGCCTTTTGTTATCTCCGTCGTCTATGAAAACTGTTTCGGTTTCGAGCGTTTTCATGAAGTGGCTGATCGGCCTATTATGAAAATAAAAATGCTTGTAAGGACGACCAATTTGTATCGCAATACCGACAAAAATGTTCCCCAATTCGGAAATAAAGTGCCATGAATTCTGAAATAATCGTGTTTCTACGTTCGGAAACAAGAAACGGAAATTCATGTGTTTTATAAACGTGTTCATTTTCCCATAACGCCTGCTTTATTTTTGGAGACATTTGATTTTTTATGAGCATCACGGGTTCCGCTTAGTCATTGATAAATCGTTTTTACTGTCTGTGAGCTAGTTGATGAACATTTTTTATAAACCATGTGTTGATTAGTGAATTTATTCACAAATTTAAGAACATTGTTCATGGTTTGACGTGAACTGATTAATGATTTATTACATCTTGATCATGATCAGGTTTTGTGGTTGTGGAGGAGGTTATAAAACTACTGCTTTAGTTTCACGAATTAATATTCATGGATCCCTTCAAGCTTCGTAAACTGATTCCTGATTCCGAGTATGTTAGTCACGATAATCCCTTCGTAAAATAATTCACAAAATCAAAATACGTTTCCAATTTCATGATATAGTTCATGAAATGTGCAATTTTGTGCATGATATGCTTCATGCTTGTGAAATTTAGAAGATATCTCTAATCATTTGCACTTTCATGCAACTCTGCACCAGGTCTGGAAATTGGCACGTGGACAATTTCACAAAATTTTGGAATATTATAATTATAAGTATATAATAATTATAAATTGTACATATAATATACAACGAACGTCCTCATAAATAAACGTGAGTGACATTATTATGCCCGAAAAATCAGATAAAAACCTCATCAACTAATATAACGAAAATGTACATAGTAATTGCGAAAATCGTGACTAACCTCTTGACATCATGAACATCGTTCAATATTCAGCTCTTTTGGTCAAAACAGTGTTTCTTTAAATTATGAACTAGATTTGTATGATAAAACTAAACATATTTGGCACACAACCGCAGTGATCTTACTAAACATTTGAGTGGCCATATGATATTTGGCGTGAAATAGTTTCAGGGCCGGTGTTGGGCTAAAAGCGTGGTGGGACTAGAAAAATACCGCATTTCTGCAATACTCATACTAGCATAACAATCTGATAAAATTACCTGCGGTGCGTTTGTAGCACCTGATTTCAAATTTTAGATTTGTTGTAAAGTGGGTAATTACTCTCTCAGATATATTCGAGTGGGTAGTACTACTTATACTACCTAGGTCATCCGCCATCTCTGCCTAGTTTTGTGAAAAAATTCTATGCAGTAGCAAAATACAGAATTAGAATCATGCGTCACCGTAGTTATCAAATAGAGATTACCTCAAGACGCCATTTATCTATGCATTCACTGGTTGAACAATCTGTTTCGCTGCGGTATATCTGATTTCTTTGTATCCACAAAAATTATTGTCAAACAGGCGAGGTTTCGACCAGTGTTTGCAATGCCACTTTAGCAACATTCTCTCTAGAGGTTGTAATCTCTTTTTTGCAAACCATTCCAGTAAAGTTCAGCTGGAAAATACGCCGGCATTATGGCTGGTTCTGGTAAGTATTCCGACACCAGTAACAAAACGAATACTAATTAGAATCGATTGTGTCCCTGGAGATTGAAAACTAACCGGTCACCAACGAGAATTCCGGCTCATTTTCCGGCTGGACTTACTAGGGTGTTCAGTATACATAATATACTGAAACTTTATTTAGTCATCGATAGCATCTTGCCTCTTCACCTGTAAATTGCTCTTCCCGTCATTGAATGCTTCCTAAAAGCACATGCTAAAAATGCATAAAAATTACAGCAGAATAAAAGAGACGGAAACAGGAAATATGCTAACTCTGCATATCTTTTTTCTCAGTGTATACAAATTTGTAAAAAGTAACTTTTTCAAATAAACCGCTAGATTTTTGCTTGGTCTGTCTTGTCAGAACCATCAAAGTAATCAACAGTGTTCCTAAAATATTTTCCGTGACCAAGCATTTTTTTCCATTGAAGTGGTCCCTTAAGGAGGTTTTTACTTATATAATGGCTGAATTTTTCGGGAATAGAAAATAGATTTTTTTTTAAAATGAGTAAGCAAATTTATCTCAAAAACTCAACGTAAGGGTTAGATATTTTTTACATGAAATGTGAATGGTATTTTTTACATGAAATGTGAAGTTTGAAAGAAATCGGTTAAGTAGTTTTGGAATGGTAGGTAACACCGCAAATCATGTTTTTCCGTTCTACAAAAAGCTTTGTCACCGAGTCGTTTGTCGATTTTTTTAGCATAGAAAAATTACAGCATGTTATTGAAATGATATACTATAATGTACAAAAGTTTTGATCAATTCGCTTCACGCAAAGTTACAAAAAAATTCCCAAAAATGTGTTTCTTTTTCACGCTGAAACCCTAACTCCCCTCCTCCTTAGCGGGTAAAAATGAAATTTCAATATATCTTCGTTTTCTTCAAATGTTATTGGAAACTGATAACACCTATTAATTGGGACATTTTCCATGCGATTGGACTATTGTAAATATTCTAGCAGGATTATATTGACGACGGAAGGTCAAAATTGTGCTGCTTTAGCATTGTGAGCAAAGCACCTTAATAAAATCGGTTTTTCGTGTTTCTTGAAAAATGGATGTTGAAACCAATATACCCTAGAAAATAGTTTGCGACCATGAAAGGATTAATAATATTAATAAGACTACTCAAATAACTATTACACCATACAACGACGGTCGCCGAAAGGCATAAGGTCGAAGCAGAGAACCATCAGCTAACGCTTCGCTTGATACGGAGATTACAATCCAAATTTTAAATAAAAGAACGCGGGTGATATGTATGTATTCCAAAGGGCTCGTCGACACATTCAGGCATTCCCTGGTGAAATCAAACTTCAAAAACTAAAAAACTTTCTCGCTGAGGACAGGATTCGAACCTGCGCGGGTTAAACCCAATGGATTTCAAGTCCATCTCCTTAACCGCTCGGACACCTCAGCCTTCGGTAAAAAAAGTAATCACATTTACTTCCAGGTCCAATCGATGCTAGTTTGAAGATGTATAAAAAACACAATTTAATCACTCGGGCAAAAAAATCATTATCTGAATAACTTCAGATAAGGCTCCGGCGAGATTCGAACTCACGATCTCCTGTTTACTAGACAGGCGCTTTAACCAACTAAGCCACGGCGCCGATGCTAATCGAATTATAGGGAAGAAATTTCGTCTGGCTTATCTGTATCATTGTGTGAACTTCGTGTGAAGTAACAACATGTAGATATCAAAAAAATGTTTCGTTTGTTTCAACAATACATGCGATAAGAGCTTAATATAAACGGGTTTAAAGAAGCATTATCGTATATGTTTTGGTTGCTTGACATTTGTTAACTTTTTATTAAGTTTCATACTACATTTACTTATTGCAACCAAATTAATTGAAATCTTTACCATATTTATTCCTTTTAGTAGCGGTTCATTGCAAAAGGTGCGTGATATACTATCAAACACGCGTAACACTCTCCGTTACTTCTACCGCTCATGCAATAAAACTATAAAACTTGAAACAGGATTTTTGCACATTTAACTCTAACGGGATCGTCAAGATGAGATCAAATTGCAGCGGCATACAATTTTACACTTTACCATGACATAGGTATTTTACAAATCTACCTTTCATTCAGAGAAGGTAGAAACATTGAACGTAGTTCGATGTGATACACGCAAACCGAAAGATGTTTAAGATGCATTATTTTCCACCCGATGCCTGTTCCTATTTGTATTTTTTCATCCGATTGGATCTCGACAGAGTTGAAACGCAAAAGAAGCTTCTCGTAGTCAGTGATACCACATGTTTTAAATGTCTGTAGAAGAATAATTAAAATGTCTGTACAAGTCTGTAGATAGTTGTGTAAATCCTAGTTACACTAGAATATTACTTCGAAAATAGATTGAAAATAGATTCTATTAAGACGGAATCACTCGTATTCGAATACAGTTATTCTAGTGCAATTTTGCTAAACATTGTTACTCTTTGAAAAGTCTGTAGATCTCTGGCCTGCGTCTGTAGGAGGCTATCAAGAGTCTGTAAAATACAGACATGTCTGTAAATCTGGCATCGCTGCTCACACTTATCCCGTATTAACACTCGGAATACCAAGGGGGTAAAAAGTTACGCGGACTACCAAGGGGGTCTAAAAAAATGGGAACGCTTACTTTGACCGGTCATATCTCAGCCGTTACATAATCGATTTTAAATCTGTCTTCACCAATAGAAAGATATGTCTTTTGTGAATACGTCAAATTAAAAAACAGAAGAATAGAGTTGTCTACCGTAAGTTACAGTAAAAAGAGTATAACAAAATCAGTAAGAAAAAAATGGGAACGCTTCTTTGACTTGCCATATCTTAGCTGTTTGCTCACCAATTTTAATTCTTTCTTCACCATTGGATAGGTAAATCTTTTATAAAAACAGTGAACAAAGAATGATGGAAATCAAATTTGTATATCTGAAGTAATTGTAAAAACAGTAATTGAAAGTCAGTACAGACGAAATGACTTTTTCTGTTCAAAAAATCGTATCACGACCGTTTGTCAACCAATTTCAATTTTCCTTACACCAATGCAATCCTTAGAGCTTCTAGACTTGTAATATATGCAATAAATAGTAGATTTTCAAAAATTACTATACTTTTTCGAGTTTTTAGGAGATAGGATTTTTACAATGTACGTAGCATACGGTTGATTGAAATTCTTTGCGACTTGTTAGATTTACGGTTTGAAAATTACCTGTTTACTCAATAGTTCTACATATTATACATGGATATTATTATATTAAAATGATTGCACGAACGTGGAGAAACACATTATTGTATGTAAGTTACTAAATAATAGAGTGTGTTAGGACGATTCAGTAAATACGAAGAAGTTCAGAATTTTAAAATATTCGTCATATAACTTTAAATTTGAAGCGATGACCTATACATTTTAATACACCAGTCGATTACATGATGGCGGCTACAATTTCTGAAAAAACACATTTTTATATTTTCTCATCAAAAATAGCCAAAAGTACGTAGAAGTACAGAAATTCCATTTAGTTGGCAAATAACGTCGAGTTCAAAGTGATGGCCTATACCTTTTTATATACCAATCGATTATAATTGATTTTGGTTACAATTTCTGGAAGAACAATTTTTATATTTTCTCAAAAAATAGACAAAAGTACGTAGAACTACAGTAATTTCATTTAGTTGACAAATAACTTCAAGTATTCAAAGCTATCACCTATGCAATTTATACATCAATCGATTGTAATTGATTTTGGCTACAATTTCTGAAAGAACATATTTTCATATTTTCTAAAAAAAAATAGCCAAAACTACGTATAAGCACAGAAATTTCATTTAGTGGGTAAATAACGTCGAATTTTAAGGGATGATTTATACTTTTTTATACACCAATCGATTGTAATTAATGGTGGCTACAATTTCTGAAAGAACACATTTTTATATTTTCTCAAAAAATAGACAAAATACGTAGAAGTACGGAAATTTGATTTAGTTGGCAAGTAAGGTCAAATTCAAAGTGATGACTACACTTTTATATATACCAATCGATTGTAATTGATTTCGGCTACAATTGTTGCAAGAACGATAAAAATACGTAGAAGTACAGAAATTTCGTTTGATTACTATACTATTTATTGCATATATTACAAGTCTAGAAGCTCTAAGGATTGCATTGGTGTAAGGAAAATTGAAATTGGTTGACAAACGGTCGTGATACGATTGTTTGAACAGAAAAACTCATTTCGTCTGTACTGACTCTCAATTACTGTTTTTACAATTACTTCAGATACACAAATTTGTTTTCCATCATTCTTTGTTCACTGTTTTTATAAAAGATTTACCTATCCAATGGTGAAGAAAAAATTAAAATTGGTGAGCAAACAGCTAAGATATGGCAAGTCAAAGAAGCGTTCCCATTTTTTTCTCACTGACTTTGTTATACTCTTTTTACTGTAACTTACGGTAGACAACTCTATTCTTCCTACCTTTATATTGGTGAAGACAGATTTAAAATCGATTATGTAACAGCTGAGATATGACCGGTCAAAGTAAGCGTTCCCATTTTTTACCCCCTTGGTATTCCGAACGACCCGTTAATCTTTCGGCACAGGTACAGCACGTCAGTGGCAATGCGTTGACGTTCTGTTCCGTTTAGGGATACTTATGTATTGTGTGAATCGTACTTTACAGTCTCATATACACGTCGATTTTTCACTCTCAACTTCGCCTGTGGATTATAGTGAATATATCGCAACGAGTTGAAATATTAAACAGCCGTTATCCTTCCTTAAAGAATAATTACAGTGCAACTAGTTTTTCGAAACTCCGTTTCAAAGATGAGTTTGGAGCGCTTCAATTGTACCTTGCAGTTTCTGCAGGACAAATATCCTGGACTCTAAAAAATCTAATCTAGGTAGATAAAAAAGTTCAAGGTTTATTTATTTTTCACCATCGGTGATGTTTTATCTTTTTTTGGTTTTATTCTTAGGGAAATTAATTGGCCTGTTTTAAACCAAACCGAACAGAGCGCCATATTTTCAGGTATTACTGATGTCAAAATTCATTTTTCAATATCACATCATTAACTACGAGCCTGCAGTTTCTTGTAGTGTACTGAAATCAAAACCATTAAAGCTTATAAAGGTAATGAAATTTTGTACGGCTTATACCTAATGGGTATAAATTTTGACGATTAGTTGATTGCGTAATAAACATTTGAATTAAGTTTTTTATCGACTTTTTCACTGAATCACGTTTAAAAATTATAAATAAATAATTAATACCAATTTTATATACAGTGAAGACTTGTTTACATCAGCTCCTTGGTGAATTTGAGGATGAAAAAAACAAGGACTTTGACAAATTCGGGACATATTTTTTTAATTTTTATTTATTTATTTACTAAACCGAAACTGTTGAATGCTCATCTGATTATTTAGCATAAATTACTCTTCAGGAGGTCTCACAGTGCCTGAATTTGACTTGGTTAGTCTGCACTCAAAAAAGAAATCACGTTGATTGTATGTGAAAACATACATGAATCTCATCCACCCAACTTTTCACATAAAGGCTATCGGATAGTCCGGTAAATCGAAATCAGTTTCAATAGCTGATTCATCAGGTGAAAGTTACGTGTTTTTGATATAATAAATAACAGCAATTCACGTAAATGTTACTTGAAGCCAAATATAACGACTACATGAAGCTAAACGTAGCAACTATGTGAAATCGAACGTAACAATTATATGAAGAATAACGTGACAATTGAAGTCGTACATGTATAGGCATTTTAATTAATTTATAAAATAAAATCGGTATTCTTCAATTTCTTCCGATTTATTTAAACTTCAAATGCATATTATTAAATATAAAAACTAAATATATACAGATAGCTCCTAATATATTACCAAATACAAATATGTTGTATTTGATATTACAGTAGTTATTTCTTAAAGCTTATGCAGAGTAAGGATGTAGTAATTTAATTTCTGTCCTATCATTTTACATTTTTGCTTGGACAATCAGCCATTTCGAGCATCACAATATGTTGGCACACTTTTCCAAGCTGACGCGAATAAAAAAATCTGTTTGGAGATAAATATAACAATATAAATCCATGGATACGTGTTTCGATACAAGTGCTTCAGAGTAACGGCTTCACACACAAACCGAAAAGGTAGAGATCCGTAATGTTAGCAGTGCTTTGTAGAATATAACCAGCAGAAGCAACGTCAGAGAGTATCGGTACAAATCAAGGTATTGCGCAAACGATACATTTCCTACCAGCTCCCGAGATTTGTGCAACCTGTAATTTCGTGAACCCACAGAAACAATTGCGCTTATGGCCTCCCATCTTCGCGATCCTGCTGCGAATTTCCATAGCATTTATTACAGTACGATACTCGTTGGCATAGATATGAAATGGTCCCTTCCAGTAACTATGAAAAGCCGGGTAGAAGAGCCGTCGGGTAATCGAAAGGAGTGTTTACGCTCGGAGTACTTTCCTGTAGGTTTAAATTAGCTACAGATTTTGTTAAATACAAATCGACGAAGAATTACCTTATTCCAATTAGCAATAGCTAAACAGGAACAGTAGCAGCATAATCAGCCAACATTTGAATCACTTTATAGAAGCGTTATTTTACTGCAGGATCAGCAATATTGTCGTGATATGATC
Organism: Topomyia yanbarensis; assembly: GCF_030247195.1. NCBI lineage: Eukaryota > Metazoa > Arthropoda > Insecta > Diptera > Culicidae > Topomyia > Topomyia yanbarensis. The sequence continues at coordinate 385,573,868 of NC_080671.1, read as the reverse complement.
ACAATCGAAATGGTGAGTGCCAAATATTAGATTTCGTACAACAGCTTGTGGGATGGCGTGTAAATCAGATACACGATGAAAATGATGAGTTTAATTTGTATTTATATACCAATTCGTTGTGCTCGTGTATTTTTCTCCAATTATGTAAACCAACACACATCACGCAAATATAAAACAAACAATTCATTAGAAAGTTCAATAAATTTAGAATAAGTTATTCGAAAAAAATTTCAGCCATTTTGCCTTTTTTCACACAGGAAATTCACATGAACTGCGTTTCAGCGATTAACTTCGAATCACATAAAGTTGATGTGTAAATCAGATAGCTTCTATAGGATTGCCAAATGCCGTTCACAGGAATCACGTAATACATGTTTAGAAACGGAAAATAATCATTTAGGTGAAAATTCACGTAAAATCAAAGTGGTTTATTTTTTGAGTGTGTTAGAGCAATCGGTTCAAACTGTTGTCAAAATCGGCGGCTGATAGAATCGGGCCTACACTTTATAAGCCATACAGTTCATAGATTATGTAACGCTTAAATTGCCCAAAGTTCACTTCCCCCTCCTTCCAAGTAACAAATTGTCACAAATTTCTTTATCCCCCCTCCCCTATTACGTAACAAATTCTTCAAAAAAAATTTCTTCAGGAGAAACATGTTCCGTCACGTTCTAGCTTATTCCCCCTCCCCCCATATGTCGCAGCATGTCATACTTTGTTTTACCACCCCTCTCCCTATAAGTTCATGGCATACAGAAATTGCCATTTTGTAGCAGCCATTTTGAGTTTCCGATTTTCACGTAGTTTTAAATTATTGAAGAATTTAACCATCAGCACCGGAAGTTTGTACGACTGTCATTATACCAAAACAAATTAACAAGCTTTACCTTATTTTCGTTGTAAAACGTAAAACGTTCCCTATAAGCTTCTTCGCTGTACGCGCGACTTGTAACCAAGGATGCAAAATGCCTACCTTTTCTGCGGCTGTAATTTTTCTGCCTACATTCTCATTTCTCTCTCGATGCTGCTGTCATTCGCTAGTGCAGGACGCCCAGCGCTGTACGGCTGCCTGTGTGCAAAGCATTAACATGACAAAAACTACTGTCCCCAGTACAGCCACCAGACGCGAGCGGTACAGCTTCTCTTTGCTTATTTTACATTTTTTTAATATTTTCAATCTTTTTAATATTTTTATTCAAAAATGACGACAATGAAGGCGGCTCATTTACGCCACGGCCGGCATCAACGCTTTCGTGTGCGGGCCTCTCCCTTTGACTATGCAGAGAAAAATGTACAAAGCGAGAGAACAAACTTTACTACGCCACACTCTCACCGAGCAGTCGGAGTACAGCAGCAAAACAAAAATGTATTCAACTGCTGTACGGGAAAATGTACTCGATTTGGCTACCGTTCTGGCAAGAGCTGTAGTGATACGTCGCTGTAGCGGGCTGTACGGCTTGTGCAAATGTAAATATACCGAAAAAAATGTAGTTTATCGGTACCTTTGGCATCCCTGCTTGTAACTGTGGAACCACCCATGTGAATATAACTCGAGAGTTTTGCATTCGAGAAAACACCACACCACCAGTTTTCGAGAAAATTTAAGCTTGATCAAATGAACCTATTTCACGCTTTCCTATATATTTTCTTCTTTCGAACCCTTGCTCTATCTTGAATACTATGGCTCTAAATAAACCTTTCATATCTTCTTCTCAATTCAATTCCACCATACACAAAATGTTGTACTGACACATTGGACGATACAATCATGCCAACATGAAATCACAGAGAACAGACGTCCATTTTCAGCATTCAACTTGTGTAAAAATCTCTAACCGTTTTGAAGATAGTTGGGATATCCAAACCAGGAGCGCTGCTATCGTCATGTTTTTTTTGTGGCTGAGTTCGACTGAATTGACAGCGGTTATTCCTCTACCCAGTCAAACTAGTCCGGAACCGGTTCGGATTTCCAGTATGAACTGCAGCTCAAATGCATGAACCGATAGAGTGGGAATCGGTTGTTTTCTTTGAGCAAGATTTCATACCGAATCCATTCAGGATTTCGAACCGGTTTCGGAATGGATTTGACGGATAGTTGGGATAAGTTGGTTTGGCGGCGCTAGTGTTTATCGTATATTAATTCAAATGTTTACACATGTTTTGCCTTTCTCATATAGAAAGGTTATGCAATTGCTCCAAAAACCGACTTTCTAACGGAGGCCCGGAGGGCCGACTTTCATATACCATTCGACTCAGTTCGTCGAGATCGGAAAATGTCTGTGTGTGTATGTGCGGATATATAAACAAAATGTCCACATCGTTTTCTCGGAGATGGCTGAACCGATTTTCACAAACTTAGTCACGAATAGAAGGAACAAGACTCCCATCGGCTGCTATTGAATTTCATTTAATTCTAATTTCCGGTTCCGGATTTACGAGTTGAGCGTACTACATAGAAAATCTTGTTATAATTTGTCCACATCGGTTTCTCAGAATTTTCTGAACCGATTATCACAAACTTAGTCTTAAATGAAAGGTACAACGTTGCCATCGGCTGCTATTGAATTTTGTGTGGATTGAACTTCTAGTTTCTGAATTACAGGATGATGAGTACGATCACGCAGAAAATCCCGATTTCAACGGATACTGCGATTAATGTATAAAGGTGAAAGTTTTTCAAAAATGTGACCACAACTGCTTGGATTTGTAGTTCTATGTCACTAACAGTCATTCAAAGTCTCTTTGGCCGCATTGACCACCATCGACGGATCCGGAAGCCAAGGCGGAAGTATCCAAGAATAATAATAATAATTACATCGGTTTTTCGTAGATGGCTAGACCGATTAAACCAAACTTAAATGAAAGCTTTTACTACCCTGTAAACTGCTATTAAATTTAATTCTGATCCGACTTACGGTTCCGGTGTTGCGGGTTGTGGCATGCGGTCACATAGAAAATTCCGACTCAAAATGAAACCTCCATGAAGGCAAAAAGGTAAAAATTTCGCCAAAATGAATATATGGAAAAATGGAAGATTCCAGATAGATCTAGAACATTGGCAACGCTGGTTATAAACATCCATAAAACTGACTGGATTTAGTTTGGATTCCGCAGAAGCAGTGCTTCATTTAGGGGTCAAATAAGAAAATATTATTAATATATTTACGCAGGCCTGTGCGCAGGGGGGGGGGAGGTTGGGGGTTCAACACACCCCCTCCCATTATCGTTTTGAATTATCTTCCTGTCCAGGAAAATAAATATACTGCAAACCGTTTGGACACATAAAATGTCATTTGAGTTCGGTCACGGTCAACAAGACAATGAAGAAATCAAGGACGAAACTTTGCGAGGGTGGCTAGAAAGGGATGTATGTAAAGTTGGACGGCTTCTCTGAAGGATCGGTTAACGTATCGACAAGCTTCGATATTAGCAAAAGTAGGAGTAGACAGCAGATGTCGGTCAGAGGGCTAGCAACGGCAGTTAAGGAGCAAAAACACGAAGAGAAAATCGGGATATCGTTGTCTAGAAAAATTTTACCGCCGATGATTATTCCGTTAGGGTGGCAGCGAAATGGATCGCGAAAATTGGCATCGGTATAGGGTGAAATACTGTCGCCAAGAAATTCTCAGCACCAGCTAGCAGATAAATAGGAACAACTAGCACCAAGAAGGATAAGAAACCCGGCGAAGGTGGTTGTAAACAGATGTAAATCCTTATGGTCGACACCCCCGGACCGGTTCATGTCTCAATAGGGTACGATATTTGCAGCAGACCTGAGCAGGTGAGATATATCGCGAAGGTTTGACAGCAAGTAAGGAAAAGTAGCTATGGATAAAAACATGACGATTCACACGAAACAAAATAAGCAAGAACACAATCCTTACTCAAATATTACTTAACGGTTGCCCCGGATGGATGAGGATTACGAGGTTTAATTTTAGTCGGTTGGCTTAACAACTACTACAAACCAATCCGGAAAAAAGATCCACGGCTCCGTTAAGCTACCGCTATGAGCCGTGTCAAATAAACGAAATAAAAAAAACGTCTCACTCTCCCCTTGTCCTATGTTCATCGTTATCAATGCCGTCGGTCCATATTACCTATACCAGGTGTCCGTCTTTCCCTTCCCAGTTTTGAAATGTCAGATTCCAGAAAGGTTTTTTGGAAACCGAATGCGCCCGACTCAGCAATGAAAACTTCCACTGCTCTTCGCCCCTCCCAACTAGTTATGCAGTTAAGACCCGATTTTATCAGCACCCGATTTTATCAGCCCCCGATTTTATCAGCTTTATATGAATATTGATAGTTGGTAGTTTTATTGGCTCTAGCAGACAAATCAAGTTGAATTCGAGTAAATCCTTTTTTGAGCTTATTTTTCTTATCTTAGAGATCCGAAACATGATTTTTTTTTATTTTTCACTGTCAGACCCCCTTAAGGGAGGTTTAAGCTAAATAATCAGGAAAAGTTATGAGTCTATATCTAGGGACTCAAGAAGAATATTTTAAGAGCTTCGGTTTCTTAAAAAGAAAGAACAATAAATGTCCAGATTTTATCAGGCCAAAATTCACCAAGGGGCTGATAAAAACGGGTCTTCACTGTATCGCTTGTTTTACTTCCTGTATTGCATGTTTCTGAAGTTGTTGATAATTCCGAGCAGTTTCTTTCCGTGTACTACCAGAGCGTGAGAGGAATGAGAACGAAAACACAAGAATTTAATCTAGCGTTTTCTTCTAGTGATTACAACGTCATTGTACTATCGGAAACCTGGTTGCGCGAAGACATATTATTCGCTGAATTCTCGTCGAACTATGTGATATACCGCTGCGACTGCAACTCAACAACCAGTCATCTGCGCCGGGGCGGTGGCGCTCTAATAGCGCTAAAGAACAACCTGCGAACCGGCGAGGCTAAGCTTGTCAGGAATTCAACGTTTGGAGCAAATCGCCGTGCGTATCACCCTCACGAATCAATCTGTATCAGAGTTTACAATTTTCGCATTCGTGAACAGAATAAGGCGATATTTCACCTACTTCGACCAGCAATAAAAAAGCAAACATGCTATGTAACATTGTTTACTCTCCAACTTTTCTGTGCGATAAACTGCTTGTCGTGAGAATGAGCGAATATTTTAACCTCTGATCTTTATATATTAGCTGTGTTAATCTTAGGCCAAATCGTCGCTGTTGTGCTATCTTATGACAAACGCCATTTTGGGGTAAACTGAGTTAGATATGCCACATCACTTGTCTAAAAAATCTCTGCAAAGTGGAGTTTTAAGAATTTTGACATTCTACTTGGTTACTGAGATACAGCAAAAAACGTGCTAACAAATTCTGTGATTTTAGCTTAAAATTACTGTATTTGGGAATTGGCACAAATTATCTTGATGTATTCGATGTTTTTCTATGTAAAACTGTCTGGGAAACACAATGGTATAAAAAATTTCAAAATAAAAATACACGAATTGTGAGAAAAATGTAGATTAAGTTTTAAACTGGAAACATAGAATATTTGGCAACACTGTAACCAAAAATAACTATTTTTTTCTTGATTCCCTGACTCATTTCCTTCAAAATGCATCTCAGCGATTGTTTATATACCAAATGAAGACAAATATTTGAATAAAACTTAAAAATTGATGCTTTTTTTCTATGGAAAATTTTCCATGCACGATTATGACACGCCATACAAATTTTGTCATCAAAACACACCTACGACACGTGTGAGCGCGACTTTTGTTTACATTTTTAGTAAAAACTCGCAATAGAGTCAACCGATCTTCGTAATATTTAACCCATTCATGCCCATGTTGTTTGTGGACAACAACGTTTTTAAACAGCTATAACTTTTGATTAAGGCAAAATTTGCTCACAAAAACAAGTAAGGCTAATAAATGTGACTATTGCCTTTCATTTGAGTATTAATAGTTTCAAGGACCAGCTCTAGAACTAAACTTATTGCAATTATTCTGATTGGATTCCGATGGAGAAGCGCTGCCAGGAACAGTTTACGTCGACGACGGAAAATGAATATATCATATATCTTCTTTATGTTGCAATATTATTGAAAATTGATGAAACTTATCAATTTAGACTGTCTTTGGCTACATTTTCCACGCAACTGGACTATTGTAAATATTCTAGGAGAATTGTATTGAGCGTTCGAAGATGAAAATTGAGCAGCTTCTAGCACTGCGAAAGCACTTCTTCATGAAAAAAGTCTTTTCATGTTTCTTGACCCCACCGTTTTCAAGGAAAAATAGTTTTGAAACCCTACATGCACTAGAAAAAAGTTGGGCATGAAAGGGTTAAGAGATTAATATAGATTAAATGAAAGCATCAATTGTATTCTCTGAATTGTTTCTACCACTTATAAGTTTCAAGATATTCATTCTCAAACTTTAAAAATAGTTTTTCTCGAAATGTGCAAAATGGCGCTTGTCATAAGATAGCACAACAGTGACGAAATAGTGATCCGGATTTGTATCATGCGCAAGGCTAATGCCGTTCAAACTATTTTAGACAATGCTGGCAGCACCGACACTGTTCTCGTTTTTTTTTCTTTGCTATGTCAATTTCTTGACGGCTGAGACCGTTCACGGTCCATCTCGCCCTGTTCTCGTTTTTGGAGACTACAATCTTCCGCCAATGTTTATTTTGTTTATTAACGATATCTGTAGTCGGACCAAGTCTGGGAAATTGCTATACGCGGACGATCTCATAATCTTCCGAACTATCGCTTCGGCACTTGACGCCGTAGTGCTTCATGAAGATATCTGTCTTATTCAAGAATGGTGCACGTTTAACGGAATGCAAGTCAACGTTTATAAATGTAAAGTAATTAGTTTCGGACGCTTGCTTACTCCAGGACGTTAGTACAGCCTAAAAGGAAGAACCATTGAAAACGTCGACTCAATCCGTGACTTGGGAGTGCTCTTCGATAGGAAGTTGAGCTTTTTCGACCATATCCCCGCGACCACTACTAAGGCTTTCGAAACGCTGGGCTTGTTAAAGCGGAATACGGCGGACTTCGATGATTTCTACGTACTAAAAGTACTTTCCTGTACCCTGATCAGAAGGTATACAAAAATATTTTGAGCGATTCGATCTCAGGAAACTTCCATGGGATGATCCAGTTGAATTGCCGCCTTATGCCGATAGATGTATGCTACTCGGTCTGCAGACTCTGGCGACTCGCCGTATCTTCCTGCAAAGCATTTTTGGTTTCCACTTACTGACAGGTAATATCGACAGACGAGATCTTCTCTCGTAACCCCACTCTGTTGTGGATCCCTTGTCATCGTACTTTGTATGAACAAAACAATCCACTGGAAAGATGTTGCCGCAGATTGAACTTCTTCAGTGATTGATTTTAACATTTCCAAGCATAGAAGAAGCTGCTCAATTTTTACCTACCAATGCTCAATACAATTCTCCTAGAACATTTACAATAGTTCAATTGCATGGAAAACGTAGCCAAAGACAATATAAATTTAAGAGTTTTATCAGTTTTCAATAATATTGCAACATAACGAAGATATATGAAAAAGTCATTTTCCGTCGTCAACTTAAACTGTCCCTGGCAGCACTGCTTATCGGAATCCAATCAGACTAATTACAATAAATTCAGTTCTAGAGCTAATCCTTATAGCTGTTAATACTCAAATGAAAGGCAATAGTCACATTTATTAGCCTTACTTGTGTTTGTGAGCAAATCTTGTCTCAATCAAAAGTTATAGCTGTTTAAAAACATTGTTGTCTAAAAACAACATGGGCATGAAGGGGTAATATGAAAATATATAGTTTTTAAAGGTGTCTGTACAGTTTATATGTTTAGCCCTGGAAATGAAAGGCGATAGCTCTACTGTACATCCAACGACCCATTTCAAGAATGCCTGTTCCTACACGTACAATCTGAGGCCGCCTTCATATACAATAAGCCCCGCGCGAATACATTCACGTATCAATTGGATATTTGCAATATATTCGCATTTCCAGAACGAAAAATATTTTTGATTCTGGCACGTATTTACAAAAAGGATAATATTTATGAAGGTAGACAAGCATTGAAAAATGACATGAAACGATCTCACCAGCTCTGAATAAATTCATGAGATTTCTGTGAAGAATTCTCCTCCATCCGTGAAATTGTTGCATCTGCTACTCAGGTCCAGACGGCGCTGCAGGTGCTAAGCGGAACGAGTGGGTGTATTTTTTCGCGACTTGCTTCACATACTTCAACGGCAAAATTGTGACGATAAATCTAGACTCTTACTTACTTACTTAGTTACTCTCTTTGTTTACTTTCTCTTCTGTTAATAATTCGGTCGCTTTAACATGTATCCCTCAACTCTTTGCATAATATGCTAGTCAAAACCACCGTCTTTCGATCTGTACTGCAAAATAAGTGAAAAATGCTATAGTGACGCCGTACAAATCGAAAGAGAAAGTAAACAAAGAGAGTCACTCATTGCAGATATGTCTTTTTTGAAAAACGCTCAAGAAATCACTATGCAAAATCACACTTTTCTCGCGATATTTCAACCTAATAACACGTAACTCAACAGGAAAAACTATCCACTAAACGAATTACTTCATTTTCCTATTGAATATACTGTATATCACTAAAAAACTTTCACATCTAAGCGAATTTCCAAGTATAGGGAAAATCAAATTGACGGTGGTCTGAGCAGTGGCTTCTGGATTGTTTTACTCCTTAACAGGCAAAACTAAAATGCTCATGATATGGTATGTTTTAACCGATTTGGACACTTTCGGATCTTTTAGATTTAAAACTCATACACTTTGATATTACGTTCACAATACGAGTTATAGCGTGTTTTAACTCTATCTCGATGACGTTTATTTTGTTGCCAATAATTAAACCATCTTTTAACTCTGTAGTGTGAACATTAGACTGGTTCAATTTTTGAGTTTTAGCTCCACCTGGCTTTTATGATTCCTTTTATGGTTCTTAGTAATTGTGTAAATTTTGGTACCGATTGGTCGTGTCTACGGACCCTCCAAAAATTTCAAAGTTTATATGGAAGTTTGTATGGAAAATCGGTTAACATTGAAAATAAATTCTTAAAAAATCAACTCATCATTCAATTAATCAGAACACTATATATTTCTAAAGGTATTCCTCTACTGAACACATTCGGAGAACATTGCAAGTTTATAAAAAATTCGTTGAGAAAAGTTATTAACAAAAGAAGCAGTATGACTTCAAAACAAGTGGATTTTATTAGTAACCATAGCAACCCTGTTTGAATAGCTACATCGTTATACCAGTGTAAACAAGACTTGCCACCCACCGCTCGCGTATGGCAGATACAGGTATTCAAACAGGGTTGCTATGGTTACTAATAAAATCCACTTGTTTTGAAGTCATGCTGCTTCTTTAGTTTATAACTTTTCTAAGCGAATTTTCATAAACTTTTAATGTTCCCCGAATGTGTTCAGTAGAAGAATTCCTTTAGAAATATATAGCGTTCTGATTAATTGATTGATGAGGTGATTTTTTAAGAATTTTCAATGTTAACCGATTTTCCATACAAACCTCCATATAAACTTTGAAATTTTTGGAGGGTCCGTAGACACAACCGATCGGTACCAAAATTTGCACTATTACTAAGCGCCACATAAGGAATCAATAGAGCCTGGTGGAGCTAAAAGTCAAAAATTGAACCAGTCTAGTGAACATAGTATAAGACACGGTGAAAATAAATCAAATGAATTTATCTGATTCCCAAGAATCAGGATTCTCGGAGGTGTTTTTCAGTACTGGAATACTTTTGTTCAAATTTCTGTGAAATCCCGGCAATATGAGTGTTAACATTCTGGGAATTGGAATCAGAAGACTACATCTCATCGTTATGGATCTAATCAAAACTGTATTTAGTTGTGAAGTTCATATGTGGTTAATTATATTTTTGCTTATAACATTTTCTATATAATGAGATAAATATAGGAGCAAACGCCCGAAGAAGACAAATTGTAATTTAGCGATGACTTATCGAATCGGTTCAATCGTTTCTCCTGTTGCCCTTGATTAATGCGTCCAGTAGGAACCCCCCGTAGAAGTCGGAAGGTTGTTTTTGGATCACCTTGCAGTGCTTCCCTCCCATCGCACCACCACCGTCGTTTCCAGCCGAACTCGTCCAAGCGAAACAATTGATGAGGACATGAACAGCCAATGAATGGTTTTCCGTCCTACACACTTACTCCTCACCACCACCGAGCGGGGGGAAAAGGATCAGTAAAAACGCGGCAAAAGGCCAACCTTCCGACACTGCACCGTCCCACGCTGCTTTTATGGAGTTCTCTGCTACACATCCTTTCCCACACACATTCACTTCCGATGGTTTGTCTTTTTCTCCGCCATGCCTGTGCCCAGTTTGCCTTATAGGACTGCCTGGTTCGGTTGATTGTTGGGAGGGGAAAGTGCTGTCCTACACGACATTACGCTGTGTGGGGTGTCGGAATTATTGATTTTCATCCTTCGCTTCGCGGCGCCTTCACAATTCACATTCTCAGAATACGGCGACGTACGACGGCAAAGACAGCAGTGGTGATGATCAGCAGGGGTGCGAGGCTTCTTGGCCAAGGGTGAACTGTTTTTTGATGAATAAATCGCAATTGGGACTATCGGTAGGTACTAAATGAAAGTACTTTAGGGTATTATTTAACGCCATCGTACAGGATTAAGATAATTAATTCACCATGCTTTCTTCGAATTAGAATAGTTTTCTTCTTGCTTTCAGACAGTCGAAGGATAGGATATAGCATATGCGCACCCTTGTATTTCCTATATCGTAGCTCCTATCTTCTCGTGACAACTGTTGATCCGAGAAAACAATTTCCAGCACAGACATTACGTGTAACTATGCGGATCCATGATCTCCATCTTAGCTAAGTGTATCTATTAAAATACCTATTGAATAAGCATTGGAAAGTAAAGTCGGACGAGTTGGGAAGACAAATTGTACATATATTGTGACAATCGAGAAACACAGGTAAATTTCAAAAAAAATTGGTGGGTCTACCATCTAATGAAATACTTACACCGGAGTTTTCGCATGAGCTTTGATAAACTTAAGTTCCGCGTAAAAAACATTGTAGATCTTCAACTGCCGTCGAACCAGGTCTGACCAAGTCATCCACCTTTCGGTGTTCTCTGACAAATCGGTTACGCAAGCTTCTCCATCTTGTCTTTGTCCTTTCCCCTGGAATATATTAATACAGTTAAATGCTGCTGGTCTTGTTAAATAAATGAACTGCTTATCATCAATGTTTAACACGAAAGCTATGATCTGCCGTGCTTTTTCTTTCCTCGAGGTATTTTTAAAATCCGACGAAGCCTTGTCATACAGCAAGGGATATTGTTTTACTTCTTCAATTAGGTTGCTCTCAAAATTTTCCATCGTATCTTCGTGAATAGTGCAGTTGAAAGCTTCAAAGTTTATTATAAAACATAGAGTAAATATTAGTATTTCTCCAGCTTACCGCGGTTGACTGGAAAGATTGTGACCGGAACAGCACCAGACTACAAGTCGACCTCGAATTCCTATGGCAATATTATACTGCAAAAGCCGTGCAAACAGTCGTTTGCGGACGAACACAATCCAATCAAAATTTATAGGCAAGATATTTTGCACTGATATCGAGCATACGCCTACTTTAAGCATGCTATCAGTTTGAACGCAGCGTTGAATTTTAATGTTTTCAAAATTTTAAGCTGTGTCAGCTTTTTAGTATACCGTTATCCGTCAAGTGAAGCAATATTATGAACATGTGCATTGATATCCTTTGTTTCAAAATTAGCTGTCAGTTCAACGCTGACGCTAAAGTCTATTTGACCCTTGAAGCGATTGTTTTGTAAGCTTATGAAAAGACAAATCTCTAGTAATAGACCCCCACCCTATGGCTATCCTACTACACACTCGAGCTAAAAGCATAACGCCGACCCTAGACTAAGTGAAATGAAAGCAGACTAATCGATGTTAGGGTTTCCAGCTATATAGATCTTGGGTCCAAAATGAGAATATATCAGCTATCCACTGCAATTGTTCAGTTATGTCGAGAAGTAGTTGGAAAGGGATCTTTATGGCTGCCACCAGGGATGCCAACGGTACCGATAAACTACATTTTTTTCGATACATTTACATTTGCACAAGCCGTACAGCCCGCTACAGCGACGCATCACTACAGCTCTTGCCAGAACAGTAGTCAAACCGAGTACATTTTGCCGTACAGCAGTAGAATACATTTTTGTTTTGCTGCTGTACTCCGACTGCTCGGTGAGAGTGCGGCGTAGTAAAGTTTGTTCTCTCGCTTTGTACATTTTTCTCTGCATAGTCAAAGGGAGAGTCCCGCACACGAAAGCGTTGATGCCGGCCGTGGCGTAAATGAGCCGCATTCATTGTAGTCATTTTTGAATAAAAATATTAAAAAGATTGAAAATATTAAAAAATGTAAAATAAGGAAAGCGAAGCTGTACCGCTCGCGTCTGGTGACTGTACTGGGGACAGTAGTTTTCTGTCATGTTACTGCTTTACACACAGGCAGCCGTACAGCGCTGGGCGTCCTGCACTAGCGAATGACAGCAGCATCGAGAGAGAAATGAGAATGTAGGCAGAAAAATTACAGCCGTGGAAAAGGTAGGCATTTTGCATCCTTGGCTGCCACGTAGACATCAAATCACCGAGATTTTGGTGACAGCAGCGAGGGATACTTTGTTTATTTACAGGGCCGGCGGAACACTTTTTTCCCGAGTGGGTAGTAAGATTCGAAGTGATTTCTACCTGTAGTGACAAAAGTTCGGGCATGGTGTGTAAGTGAGAATGAAAATTTCTGGATAATAGCTGTGGGCTCTTTGGAAACATCCTTTGTTAATGGGCTGTATGACCTACGGCTCAGCGAAAATGTGTTTATTGATTACTGACACTAAAAATGTTCCACACCCAAGCCTAGAACTATTGAGAACCAGAGCTACAGGTCCCAAGCCCTGGTAAAGGAGGATGGTTGTGATGATCGGGGCCGCGGTCACCACGTAAAGCAAGATAAGTCTAACCCCAATTCCAAGGCGTGAAGCGACCCGTGCCGAGGGATTAGTGATCGAGGGGGTGAAAAAGATGCTCGATCGTTAACGGAGCCTGTGGGGTACCTGGGCAACCCCCACAGTAAGCGTCCCTTACCACGCTAATGCGGAGCTCTGGCGTGGCGGACATTTATTCTCGCGCAACTCGTGGGTATTACTATGGAGATGAACAAAAACAAAACAAATAAACAAACGGAGGTGCTAAACCCCTTTGCTAGAGGTGGTTTGGCGAGGTCTCCCCCCGTGGGGAGAGTAGTGGAGCGACGAGTGCTGCATCTGATAGCACCAGTGACCCCCCAGCAGTGGTAGGAAATAGCCCTACCAATGCACCGGAGGGGCGCAAAGTAGCGAAGCAACTCGATTCAATAATCGAGTTCACTAGCGCAAAGCAGAATATAGCCAAGGAGTTGAAGTTGAGCCTCCTGGAGCTCCGGAAAGCTGTTCGTGTCGCAAGACAGCAGGCCTATGCTAAGAGGGTGGAATGTCGGGAGAGGCCCGACAGAGAAACCCAGACAGTGGCCTCCAATAGGGAGGAAAGAGAGAAGGTCGATAGAGGTTTACAGACAGTGGCCTTTACCTTCTACGGAGCAGCCACGTCGATCGGAGCGGCGACCGAGTTCCCCTCGAAGGGAAAAGGCAAGGGCAATCGCAAGACGGCATCGAACGCGAAGCGCCCTAGGAAGTCGCCAGGCGAGGGTTCCAAAACCGACACCACTCGGCGTGCAACCGTTAAGGTCAAACGCCGTTTGGGCGAGGTAAGCGAGGGCGAGAGTGACCTCGCTGTGGAGAGCGATGGTACCAGCAACCCGGCACGACCGGGGCTGGGGGGCTCAAACCCCTGGACGCTGGTCACCAAGAAAAAGCCGGCACCGACACCGGAGGTACCGCGGCCTGCGAAGAAGGCCAAGGACAGAGGCGAAGCCTTGTGGTTAAAAACCGACAAGGACAAATACGCCGATGTCCTACAATCGATGAAGGCGGCCGAAAGCCTCTCGGCCCTTGGGCAGGATGTGCGTAGCGTAAGACGCACCAACACGGGAGAGATGCTTCTGGTGCTGAAGCGAGGCGCACAATCTAGTGCAGTATACAAGGCCTTGGCCCAAGAGGTCCTTGGTGAGGGCGCCCAAATCAGGTTGCTAGGTGCGGAAACGACTCTCCAGTGCAAGCACTTGGATGAGTTCACGACCGCAGAAGACGTCGTCGCAGCCGTTAAGGAGCATTGCGACGTCACAATCGAGCGGGCCTCTGTGCGATTGAGAGATGGACCCTCTGGCTAGAGATGGGCAATTCGTTCGCGAACGGTTGAAGTGAACTGGTTCTTTGAAGAGAATGAGCGAATGGAAGTTCTTTTTAAAAGAACGGTAGTTCTCAATTTTCTTCAAAGCGAATGAACTGAATATGACCCAAAGCCGTTTAGAGAATTTCTTGGACCGATTTTTAGGCGAACGAATGAAAATGAACTGACTTGCCGTCCCACAAACCGCTCTCTGTGCTCTCCCAGAATAAAACCGGCGAAGAACGACTCATAAGCGAACGACTCATCTCATTCTCTATTTCTCTAGTTATACATAATGAAGAAATCGCCACCCTTGATGAACTTGTTAAGCATACAGATAACAGTTTGGGCAGCATCTGTTTGGTTCCTCTTCAAGAATCGAATGTTTTGAGAGACATTCGCTAGATACAAGTAAAATATCAGCTGAACGGAAGAACGGTTCATCTGAACTAGTTCTTTTTATAGAACTGTTCAGTCGGGAATGGTTCTTCGAAGTGAACTGTTTCGCCCATCTCTACCTCTGGCACCCAAGTAGCCTACCTCAGGCTACTGAAGGCGGATGCCAAAAAGGTAACCGAGAAAGGGAAGCTGAAGATCGGCTGGTCGGTATGTCCTATTAGTATACCCCAGCCGCCTTCAGTGGATAGGTGCTATCGGTGCCTTGAGTCCGGCCACAAAGCATACGAGTGCAAAGGCATAGATAGGAGCAAACTATGTCGTCGCTGCGACGAGGAGGGACATAAAGAGCGGGGGTGCACTAAGGCACACAAGTGCCTTATCTGCACCGCTAAGAAGCAAGCCCATAAACATGCTATGGGTCAGTATAGCAAACTGAAGAAAAAAAAAACTGTAAACCATAGAGGTTCTTCGAAAATCAGTTGCTCATTTCTACGTATAACGCTCGTCGTCTAGCACGAAACTTTTCATGAGAGAGCTAAGCGCACCTAGTTGGGTATATTTAAAGCTGTTTAAAGGTTGGACAGAGAAAGGGTAAAATTCGCAAATGAAAAAAGCAGTTTTTTCCACACCGTATGTCAGATCTTCATAAAAATCCATCAGCAGTACTGTAACAACATTCTACATACGCTGATGGATTTTTATGAAGATCTGACATACGGCGTGGAAAAAAACTGCTTTTTTCGTTTGCGAATTTTGCGCATTCTCTGTCCAACTTTAAAGCCATATTTTGCTTGTGGTTTCACATTGGTAAAAAAAAATACAATCGACGAACCACCTCACAAACTCCCAAAAAAGCATGCATCGATCTACCAAGTATGCACAAAGCTAGAATTATAAGAAATGCACACGTTATATTTGATGTCCTGACAGTAAAATTGGTAGGAACTAATAAAAGCGAAGTAAAAAAAACTGGAGATGCGGGGCATCGATCCCCGTACCTCTCACATGCTAAGCGAGCGCTCTACCATCTGAGCTACATCCCCGTTGTTGCTGCTGGTTGACAAAAGGCATACATAAATCGCACTGCCGAACATATATACGCTGGTAACTCTGAACGTGCAGCATATTCCAATTAATAAATTATCTCATTCCATTGGAGCTTGTTTATTTGAGCTACATTCAGTGGTAGCTCAGTTTGTTAACTTTTTAATCGATTTGATTACTGTTGATTTTTATACAATACAGGTGTTGGACAACTGAAGACTATTGGAATTATGACACTGGAACACCGATTGAAGGACTGGCCAGCGTCGCAACAAATTTCTAGTATGCATGTACATAGGTATGTACATATGCAATGCTATTTCCAATACAAATCAAAGTACAACTAGTGATTTTAGATCTAGGAGTTAATATTGTGAGGACACAAATTTTCACTCAATGGACGTTTTCCGGAAGTCATACTGTTTCACTGGGTGCAATACGTTCAGAAACTACGGAGAAATCGTGTTTCAGTGCCAGCGGTTGCACGTTTGGAGACCGATTACAGGAAGGAGGAGGAATACAGCTTCATACAACTCAATCGGTTTTCTCAATCTCAATCGGTTCGACATGGCGTACATACTTATATGTAAATGATACAACATTCAAGTATGTATTAGGCAATTTCGTATTAGCTTTAATTATTGGATAATTACACATTACAAAATATGGGTTTTATCATCCGAAAATTAGTATTTTACAGCAATATGCAAAATATAAAAATGTTCCAACAGTAAGAAATATTAAAGAAAATGTAATTCACTGGACTTTGGTTTCAAATTGATACCGAGAGTAATTCAATATTAATTCGTCAAAAGTACTAATGAGCTTTTTGTAAACAAACTTGTTTCGCTCATTATTCCGCTGCAGAGTAGAATTCATCTTTACCCTTCGTAAAAGCAATCTCAATTGAGTTCTGCCTTCAAATTGCAGTAAATTAAGAGAAATCAAACCAAAAGTTTGTTTACAATTTTTTTTAGCCCGTTTCAAATGTTAATATGGAATTAGTGTTAAACGGTTGAGCAAAATGAGGAATCTCCAATAAAAAAGTACGGGCTCAACCGGGATTTGAACCCGGGACCTCTCGCACCCAAAGCGAGAATCATACCCCTAGACCATTGAGCCGTATGTCAAAGCGCGTGCGAATAATTCATCAGCTTCTACGCATGGCACATTATTATATCACGCTCGGTTATGTTTTAAATATTGAAAGGATAGCATGAGAATAGTCCATGTGTAGGCTTACGTATCAATGAGACAGAAGAGTATAGCAAATAAAAATATGCAGTAAACGGTTTCCATTCCTACAGTGTAATGCACACTCCCGTACCACATAAGGGTAGAAAGGTTCAGTAAATTATTACGTGTGTAATAAACTATGCGATATTTTCAAGTTAATCGAACCGAACCTTCACGGAAAAAAATCTGCTTCATGTTTTTTGTTGCATCGCAACACAAAATTTGAAGAGGATGAACTACCCATATTTTCTTCATGGTCTATTTTTCGTTATACGTGTCTTTATTGTCGTCTCCATGCCAGCCAGCCGAAAGAAAACGAGTGCCTAGCTAAAGCAATAGCAAACCGCACACCAATTTTTGTACGCCGAATGCCAGCAAAATTTTGCTGAATTTTCATCAGCTGAATGTTTCAGCAATTCAAGATGCCGAAAAATCGGTACTTTAAATTGAACCCCTGTTTGACAGATTCGCTTTGCTGAAAATTCAGTAATTCAAATTGTCAAATTTACAGCGCAATTGACGGATTCTCAGTATACCGAAATGGATTACTGTAAGTTGTCGTTGTTGACTCGTTCGTTTTTTCGGTGTCCTGTATTGTTGAAACTTTCAGCTGATGAAAATTCAGTAAAATTTTGCTGAAATTGACAACCAACTTTTTATGTGCGTATTACCAGTTTCGCCTCCATAGCTTTCAATTAATTTGCTTTTTGTTTTTACATTCAAGTAATGATCGAGCCAAATGTGATTTGTGAGACTGTCTGTGCGAAAATAATTATTAAACAATAATAATAACGGAAAACTCATTACCATATGAACTTATTATAAGTAGGTTCTTTGATTACATGATTGGATACATAATTGAGTACGGTTAATCAAAAAATACATTTCGGGCTCAACCGGGATTTGAACCCGGGACCTCTCGCACCCAAAGCGAGAATCATACCCCTAGACCATTGAGCCTCCTGACGATCGATTTTTCACATAAGATTCTTTGAACAGGTATCGGCGTGAATAGAAAAAAGGAAACGTTCGACAAAAAACACAGCTGGAGATGCGGGGCATCGATCCCCGTACCTCTCACATGCTAAGCGAGCGCTCTACCATCTGAGCTACATCCCCATGTTGAAGTCGGCACTCATTACAGATCATGTGTATTTGTAGTTGTGCCACATTTGATAATAATGTCTTTTGGATCATTACATCGGTATAAACATACAGACTGCTGACGATGCCCAGTGCTAAGCATTTTCACATCGAAACATCTATAGGGGAATTGTGGGAAAAACCGACACTGTGGGTAAAACCGACACCCCACAACTTTTCCTAGAAATCAAATTTATATTCATTTCATAATGATACAATATTATTAGTACGTTTATTTAGAGTATTTGAAAAAAAAATTTGATTTACGTTAGTGCGCCGAATGTCATAAAAATTAACAAAACATTCGACAGCAGCGTTCATACTCGCCTGGATGTAAAATTTCGTTGGTAGATTTTAAGGTTTTAACCGAACGAAAGCTTTTCAAATCACCCCATTTTGCAGTACCTTTTATTATCGGCCTGTCCTATGATCAACTAGGTGCATTGAGGACGAGTTTGAAAAATTCAATATTTTTAATTGCTTTTATAAAAAAAATGTGCGCTGTTGGGGTAAAACCGCCACCCTATGGTTAGGGTAAAACCGACACCCTGTTAAGATGGTTGTGTATAGTTGCGATTCATTTCAAAATACTGGGGATCTTTGTGACACTTCAATTAGCCTATTAGAACACTATAGTATTAGCAGAAATACACAGAAATACTTTTATTGTGTTTATTTCTTGTAAGTCTCTTTAAAAATCAAAAATTGGAATTTTTGCTTATCTGATTCTAACGAAGCTTTTGCTATTTCTGCAAAAAGGTCATCAAGCCGAATTTCTAGTGTTCTCTTGGTTTGTCATAGACGAATTTTATCACAATGAGACAATGATATTATGTATACTCCAATAGATCGTTGATAATCAGAGTCCGAAAAATCAAATCTGAAAAAGATAGTTTTACTAAGAAGTGTGTGTGTGTCACTTCTAAGTGAATGAATCCAATTAGCAGAACGTAGAACGCTTGAAAATCTTCTCTTATGAAATAAAATGCCACTGGAGGTTGCAATGATGTGCGCAAGGATTATTTGGAACTACTCATATCAATAAATAATCCTATAGCATAAAATACTCTTATTTATAGTACTACGCTTTCGAACTTTCTTCCCCTCACTACATGATGAAGCAATAAAAAGCACATATTTGCATCATACATACTCACACTTTATTAATCACGCATATATCTCATTTTTAATAAAGATAAAGATTTTAATAAAGTGGAGAGAAAATAAATTAAAGGGGGTGTCGATCTTACCCCTATGGGGTGTTGGTTTTACCCGCAGTGCTTACAAAAAGTCACTTTGTTTTCCAAGTTTTACAACCAATATTTTTTAATGAAATTAATTTTTTGAAGCGCTGAAAAAATTAAGTCTTGTTAAGAATTTTCTGAAGAAGAATTATGGATAAAAATTATAATTTTATTGGTTTTGTGGCAACTTAGAAAAAGTGTTAAGCTTAAGGTGTCGGTTTTAACCATAATTCCCCTAATCTCCACAATAATCTCTTTTGTTCTAAGCAATACTCAATGATATGGCCATTTCTCGACAAACATATTATTACGGCCTAAAAGCCTACTGTCAAAATCCACTTTGAAGGGAAATTCCAGACAAACCGTTACTAGTCGAACACAGTTCACAACAGTTCATGAAAGAGAAAACTTTTCTCTTTCATTTACTACCAACATCTGTGATTGGCGTGTAACGGTTTGTCCGGAATTTCCATTCAAAGTGAATTTTGACAGTTGGCTTTTAGGCCATAATCATATGTTTGTCGAGAATTTAGTCTAATATTATGCGAACTCTGATAATTTGGACTGGGATAAAATGCTGAAAGTGTAGTAATTAAGTTCCATATTGTTCGATTTGTTTACAACAAGCAAAACATTTCAGATTTGGCGCTTATGCGTAGTTCACGCAGCGTAAGCATTGTGTTCAGTTTATATTGAGATATTTGAATGTTTACGAAATTGGTATCAGGACCCTACCACGCACAGTGGCAAGACGAGTGACAAAACCCCATAATTCAATGTCTTATAATTCTTTTCCAAATATTTATTTATTTTTTTTAGTTTGAATAAAATTACAGGTCGGACTCGATTATCCGGGGATTTGAAAAAAATCTCACCCCGGATAATCGAATCACCCGGATAATCGAATCAATTATGGTAAATGTGCCTATTTTGGCCCTAGTCGATTTTTCAGATTTTCAGGGTGTGATTTGCATTTTCAGTTGGTTTTCATTTATTATTCATATTGGTAACGAGTTAACGATAGGTATCAGTTGTTTATAGCTATTTGTACAATAATTCTAAGATAAACTTTTTAATAAGGTGTGTCTTTTGCAATACAAGTCAAACTCCATTACCCAAGGCTTAGATTTTCCGAGGTAACTGATTCGATTACTCGAATACCAGAAAATATAAAGTTAGTAAGTAAACTGGGGGTCGTCTGTTTCTTGGCTCCAGTTTAATTTACGTGAAGTGTCACATAGCACAGCTAACATGTCTAGTCATTTTAATTAGAAGAGTGCGTGTTGCGCACCCACAAAGAGATCCTTGTCCTTGTAGCATCATTTAGTTGACCAATACTGGATTGTCAGGTAATAACTACGCGTGTAGTCTTCGCAAACTGTCCCACTCATACTTGTCACTAGCGAAGGACTACCAGGTTCCCGGGCGCCTCAGCATGAAGTACTGCTGGCGCCCTCTTTACATAGCCTATCATCCATCTTTGCGTGAGCTACCCTAGAATTGAAATCACCTCCAGTGACGGCCGGGTCTCTTTTCAGAATCTCGTTAACCGTTTCTTGACCAACTTTTTTCTACCGCGTATAGGGCCCCAAAACTATTTTTCATTAAAACTGTTGGCGTCAAGAAACACGAAAAACCTGGTTTAAGAAAGATAGGTGCTTCTTTTGCTGCTGCTCAATATTTACCTTCCGATCTAGTCCAATTGCATAAAAAAGGTAATTGAGGGCAATCTAAATTAGAAAGTTTTAGCAGTTTTCAATAATATTCCCAGGCTAAGAAAATATTCCAAAATTTCATTTTCGCCATTAACAGAAACTATCCCTGGCAGCACTGCATCAGCGGAACCCAATCAGATTAATTGTAATAACTTCTGTTCTAATGCTAATATTTATAACTTTTAGTGCTCAAATGAAAGATCTTACACCCAAAACAAAAATCTCTTGCAATAATTGCAAGCGACAATCACTTGCAAATAATGTTAGCATCGCTTGCAATTTTGCAGTTAAAGCCGCTTGCAATTGTTGCAAGCATATAAAATCACTTCATCTCTCTCTATACGTACATACGTTTCTTCAACACACTGTCAAAGGATTACCACCACATTCACGTGCCTATGCTGGTTGGTATAGCAACGCACGGCGAGTTTTTATTTTCTGTCTACTTTTTATTCATTCCTCACCAACATCATCAAACGCAGTTTTGTGGTTTATTCATTACACACGAGACAGCATCAAATTGCGGATGTGACGATTGTACGAGTTTTAGCGTGCTGTTCTCATGTGTAAGGACATATCAGTGCTTATAGTTAGCCCTATGTGCGCAAAGACGTGAGTTCAAATCTGGCTGCGTGTTTTACTTTTTTCATTAATCGTGAAATCATCCAATAGTTTATATATGATTTTTATCCACTTGTTACTATCTGATAGTATGGTTGGGTGGATAAAGAATTGCTTAGCGATCTGTTTGTGCGGGGTTCATTTTTCAATGCCAACAGTCTTTTTTCTAACTCATATTGGTCACCAATACTCATACATCGCTAAACATAGGCAAAATTCGCATTTTCTATTTCTTGCATTGCATGCAAGAAAGCTTCTTGCAATTTTCGCACATTACTGGAACGCTAGCAATTTTCGCTCGTATTTATTGCATTAATGTAAGCGAATCTTACCGGGTACGTTTTGGGTGTAGTCGCAGTTATTAGCCTTACTTGACGTTGTGTCAACCAAAAGTAATAGTCATATAGAAACATGGTTGTTCATAAACCAGAAGGGCACGAACGGGTTAAAGATTCTATTGGAATTCGGAGCAGAAATCACTTATTGAAGGGGGGGATAATGGGAGAAGACTGAAGAGCAATATTGTTTGTGTCAAAGTCCACTGGAACTCAAAGCAGGATAATCATCAGAACATTACACCGGATTCCAATGAAAATAGGACCATACTGAAAATACTGACAGAATGTATCCGGAATAAAGCATAATCTTCAGCGGAATTCTATCTTGTGAAAGATTCCACTAGACATTTAAGAAGCTTTTCTCTAGAACCCTGCATCAAAATTTAGAGAAAAAACCGTAGAAATACGGATAAATATTGAATCGAAGTTCTGAAATAGATTCCATTGGGATGCTAAGAAAACTTTTATCAGAATCTTGAAAAGCATCCCAAACAGAATCCTGAGAAGCATGTCATCATTATCCCAAGAGATAGCCAGAAACCGACCGAGCAATGTAGGTATAATGACGTTTTATGTGGCCTACAGTAACCGATGTATTACGAGAAAAAAGTACTTTTAGTGTAAAATTAAAAATTGCATATTTGGCAATATTGACATTAAAAACTTTTCATTTTTTTTGGAATCCCTAAACAAATCTTAAAAAAAATATCTCGCGGATTGATTCTAGTACAAACAGTACCAGAAATATAATCCGAAGAAAAACATTTTTTAAACAATTTGTTGAAATTAACCGTTATGTGTCCAACAAAATAACACCTATAACAGGTCAACGAGGGTACCAGAGTACCCATAAATTAAAATGCTCATAACTATGGCTTCCTTTAACCGATTTTGACACTTTTAGATGTTTTACATTCAGGAACTCGTCCACTTTTGGATTCTGTAACATTGAACCCAATGAATGGATCTGGTTCTTGGTAATCCGGATTTTCCGGAGTAATGTTCCAGTACTAGGGTATGATTTGTAAATTTAAATAATGCCCTAGCAAAATGAGTATCAAAACTCTTCAAATTGTCTCGGAAGTCTGTTATTTATTGTTGCGGGATCCTATGGTAGTTTGAAAAATGGAATTGGAATGGAATGGCCATTCACGGCCCTACGGGAGCCTTCTCCGGAATGTCTGTTTCGGGGTGAAATCACCAAATGGTTCCAATACCACGAGGTACAGCCTATTGATGCTATGCCAAGAATTTTGATACCCATATTGCTAGTATTCCATTGAAATTCACAAATAGTATCCAAGCACTGGAACATGCTTCCGGAAATCCGGATTCCCGGGAACCGGTTGGTATAACCCGATTCATTTTTACCAATTCTAAAAGTGGATGAGTACTTGAATCCAAAACACCCAAAAGCATCAAAATCGGTTGGAAATTACCTTAGTTATTGGCATTTCAGTTTTGGGGGTACCCGGGTATCCGGGTATGTCGGCCTGTGACATAGTAAAAAATTCAGGAGCCCCTCCTCACTCCCTTCTTACTATATCAAAAACATTATTATCCCAAAAGCTTGACTTAGTGAAGTTCTAAGATGTCACAAAGTTTCAATTTCCAGCTACGGATAAAACATCGGAATTTCATTATTTGTAACCTAAAAAGGTATCCGGGTACCGCGTCGGACACATAACGGTTAAGAGTGTTCCCATGGACTGAGGGGCTGCGACACAACAATTTAGGTTATTATATATTATCTCTAAATGAACAATTTCTTCAAAACTGGTTCCAATCCATGATGGTCGATTCCAAGTTTTGTTTTTTTAGGTCACTTTGCGCGGAATAACCCATATATAAGCTATTTTTGAGGTAGGTTAAAATTTGAGAAGGTTAACCCTAGACCCCCAATTGCCCGAAAAAAACGTTCTATTGACTGCAATCATCGAATTAGCACTATAATAAGACATTATAGTTGAAATTTGATTTTTTTCAAAACACCCGGATAATCGAATCATTTTCCCCGGATAATCGAATCACGGATAATCGAATCCCCGGATAATCGAGTCCGACCTGTATCTCAAAATTTTACAATAACACGGCGCTGCAAAAAAAAAATAAAATAAAAAGAATCGAATGTACTTTTTAAGGGATCTGTTAAAGGTTGTAGGTCTGGTGAAACACAACACAAAATTGTGTTCGATCAATTAAATATATTCTCAAAATCTTGATTTATAGCAAAAGAACCTGCTTTTCAGAACATTCGACACTAAAGAATTTCACAATCTATACGCGAACGAAGGTCTTAGGGGAATGAACGTACTTTATATATGTTTTCTACCATTTAATTCCACTATGTTTGTTTATAGTTAAATGCATTTGCACTTCACTATTTAACAGATACCTGGTATTTCGATTACTACTTGTAAGCTTCTTCAGTGTTTGTATCAGGTATATGTTAAATAGTGAAGTGCAAGTGCATTTAACTATAAACAAACATAGTGGAATTAAATGCTAGAACACAAATATAAAGTACTAAAGAATTTTCTAAACGGGCATTTTTCAACCGATTTTCAATTTCTTTAATGTTCTGAAAAGAAGAAGAATTGGCCTTTCAAACGGTATTCTATGTTATATTCTTTTTTTTGGAAGTACAATGAGATTTTGGGACAACAATTTGAGGGTAACCATTATTTTGAGACTTTTTCGTTAAAAATATGAAACTTGGTCCACACTCTTGTTAAAAGGCGTCTTTGTTTTAATAAGTTTAAAGAGAACATTTGATTCCGCACACAACGACCTATTTATAATTGAAATCGGTTGAAAAATGGCAGAGCTGTTATTTTTTCCAAATTAGAAACTTGCTCGAACTGTTAAGGGGACGATCTTATATACATTCAAAAGTATGTTTTTTAATTTTGAAGTTTAAATTGGAAAAAACGGAAGGTATAATGGTTGAATCCTATACAGGCCATATTCGATTATCCGTAGTCTCGATTATCCGTAGAAAATGACTCGATTATGCGTAGTGCGACAATCCGAAGAAATTGTTTCGATTATCGGCATATTATTTTTTCTCAAGCTACATTACACATCTATATTTTATTATTTGATACCAACTACAATTTCTGAAAGAATAAATATTTTCTTAAAAATAATGAAAACTTCGTAGAAATACAGAAATTTTACTTATTTAGCATATAATTTTGAATTCGATTCGATGACTTTCATATTTTCGCACACCAATCAATTACAATTGATACTAGCTACAGTTTCTGGAAGACCAGAATTTTATGTTCGGGATCATCCATAAATGACGTAACATTATATGGGGGAGGGGTGAGTTTTGCATTTTGTGATGATGTGTGACGACGGGGGGGGGGGGGGGGGGGGTAGGGGGTCATGTCAGGCTACGTAGCTTTTTAAAGGGGAATAACTAACATCGTTTTTCAATTAAAAACCTGTTTTAATCCGCCTAGAGGTGCAATTGTGCCTTTCTCATTTCTCCAAACTATGATTTAATAGCTGGTTCGTACAATATAACATTATGGAAATGTCTTTCATTCTTATTACATTTGGTAAGTATATATAAGAGCACCTTTTTGCATTCATCGCGGTATCGGTTTGAATCAGAGTTTTCTATGTGATCGCACTCCACAACCCATAACTCCGGAGCCGGAAGTCGGATGGAGATGGAATTTAATATCAGTTTCCGAGGACGCAACACCTTTCATTTGCGACTAAGTTGATCAAATCGGTCTAGCCATTTTCGAGAAACCAATATATCCGTTATTCTGAATTTGGATGCTTCCGGATCCGTCGATGGTGGCCAGTGTGGCCAAAGAGACTTTTAATGACTGTTGGTGACCTAGATCTACAAATTCAACAGTTGTGTTTACATTTTGGAAAAAAAATCACCTTTTTACATTCATCGCAGAATTCGTTAGAATCGGGATTTGCTGCGTGATCGTACGTATCACCCTGTAATTCAGGAACCAGAACTCGGATCCACACAAAATTCAACAGCAGCTGATGGACCTTTCATTTAAAATCAAGTTTGTCAAAATCGGTTCAGAAAATTCCAAGAAACCGATGTGGACAAATCAACAAATTTTGTTTTGTAACCATACTTTTCAACTCGCAATCCGGCACAGGATGTCGGTTGAAAATGAAATTCAATAGCAACCTATGGGAATATTATAGGGGAGACTGAGGAGACTTGATCCCCGGGGAGACTTTTTTTTTTTTTTCATACGTTTATTTGACACGGCATTTGCAATAGCTTTTTACGCCAGTTTCTTTTTTTACATAGCACGTTACAAAAATCCTTAAGACTAATTTTAACTATACTAGTACTTTGTCTAAAACTAACACTGAAATCACTTTATTGTTTGCTTTTTTCCTTACATTGTTGTATTTCATACTGATCTAGTATTTTCGGGTGTATTTATTTACTTTTTTTCTGTTATTGTCTAAATTTAAAAACTAAATATTCTAGGACACTTTAATTGGTGAATGATTAGCCTTGGATGAGAGTATGAGGAGATGAATTTAATTAAATTTTGACAGACGCTGTTTTTAGAAAATGATAGATAAGTTCCATGTATAGAAGATCGCGATACGCCAGGATGTCTCTAACAGGAACATGGATTGGTCTTCCTCGGACTTGTAAAGAATCTACTAATTGTGATCTGGCTTCACGATATTCAGTGCAGGACCAAACAACATGCTCAATGTCATGGTAACCTTCTCCACAAGCACAATGATTACCCTCAGCGAGCCCAATACGACGGAGATGCGCATCTAAAGTATAATGATTGGACATGAGCCTAGACATCACACGGATGAAGTCCCGACTTACATTCAATCCTTTGAACCATGCCTTCGTTGATACTTTAGGGGTAATTGAGTGTAGCCATCGTCCCATATCTCCATTGTCCCAAGATGTTTGCCAACTAGCAAGTGTCCTCTGTCGAGAAGCGCTATAAAATTCATTGTAAGCGATGGGTCTTTCATATATTTCACCATCTAGTGCACCAATCTTGGCTAAATTATCAGCTTTCTCATTGCCCGCAATAGAGCAATGGGCGGGGAGCCACATTAGGGTAAATTTATAACATTTTCTTGTCAGGTTACTCAGAGATTCTCGTATCTTCCCCAAAAAGAATGGATCGTGATTATCAATCCTCTTTGAGCGTAGAGCTGCAATTGTGCTGAGACTATCAGTGAGGATAAAGTAATGGTTCGGGGGTAAAGTATTAATTATTTGCAAACTATAGTGAACTGCTGCTAGTTCCGCTATATAAACAGAGGCGGGTTCTGCAAGTTTGAGAAAAATTGAAAAATTATTGTTGAAAATACCGAAACCAGTGGCCTCACTGATTCGTGACCCATCAGTGTAAAACATTTTAAGGCAGTCTATGTGTTGATATTTACTTGTGAATATTTTAGGGATCTCCCGCGAGCGTAGATGATCCGGAATTCCACGAATCTCTGCTTGCATGGACGTGTCGAAGAATAAAGTGGATTCAGGAATATCTAGTATATTGACGTATGTGGGAACATACTTAGCAGGCGTTATTTCTTGTGACATGTGATTGAAATACACTGTCATGAATCTGGTTTGGGGTTGAAGCTCGACAAGTCTTTCAAAATTTTCAATTACCAGTGGGTTCATAACCTCACATCGAATAAGTAAACGAGAAGAGAGATCCCAGAATCGGTCTTTTAGAGGAAGAACTCCCGCTAGTACTTCAAGACTCATCGTATGGGTCGACTGCATGCAACCTAAGGCAATTCGTAAACAGCGATACTGTATCCGTTCCAGTTTAATAATGTGAGTGTTCGCAGCTGAACGGAAACAGATGCACCCATATTCCATTACTGAAAGTATTGTTGTTTGATACAATCTTATCATGTCACTTGGATGAGAACCCCACCATGATCCAGTTATTGTTCGCAGAAAATTTATCCTTTGTTGGCATTTCGTTATTAGATACCTAATGTGGCCTCCCCATGTGCCTTTAGAATCGAACCAAATTCCAAGGTATTTAAAAGTCAGGACTTGGGCTATCGTTCTACCAACCAACTGAAGCTGAAGCTGAGCTGGATCACGCTTCCTTGAAAAAACAACCAACTCTGTTTTCTCCGTAGAGAAATCGATGCCTAACTTCAAAGCCCAACTTGATAAATTATCCAAACTATCTTGCAGTGGTTGTTGTAAATTTAAGGCTTTTGGTCCTGTAACAGAAACCACGCCATCATCTGCAAGTTGCCTTAGAGTGCATGGGCTGACAATACAATTATCAATATCATTCACGTAAAAATTGTAGAGAAGGGGGCTTAAACAAGAACCTTGTGGGAGGCCCATGTAACTTATTCTGAATGTTGCCAAATCGCCATATGAAAAATGCATGTGCTTTTCTGACAATAAGTTGTATAAATAATTATTTAATATTGGTGAAAGACCACATTGATGTAGTTTCTCTGAGAGAACATCAATGGAAACAGAGTCGAATGCTCCTTTTATGTCTAAGAACACAGACGCCATTTGTTCTTTTTTTGCGTAAGCTAGTTGGATTTCTGACGAAAGTAGCGCCAGACAATCATTCGTTCCCTTTCCCCTCCGAAAACCAAACTGGGTATCTGATAGCAAGTCGTTCGCCTCAACCCAATTGTCGAGACGTCGTAAGATAATTTTTTCCAACAATTTCCTGATGCAGGATAACATTGCAATCGGTCGATACGAGTTATGATCGGAGGCTGGTTTTCCCGGTTTTGGAATAGCGATAACTCTCACTTGTCTCCAGTCGTGCGGGACAATGTTCTGCTCAAGAAGCTTATTGAATAAATTCAACAAGCGTCTTTTTGCTAGGTCAGGCAGATTCTTCACCAAGTTGAATTTAATTCTGTCTAGTCCCGGAGCATTATTGTTGCATGAGAGGAGTGCAATTGAGAATTCCATCATTGTCAAAGGCGAATCTATGAAATCGTTACTTGTGGGAGCATCGCGAGTGATTTTCTGCGCAGGAGCAGAATCGGGACAAATTTTCTTGGCAAAATTAAATATCCAACGATTCGAAAAATCTTCGCTTTCATTAGTCACGTTTCGATTCCTCATTCTTCTGGCTGTGTTCCAAAGAGTACTCATTGATGTTTCTCTTGACAAGCCATTAACGAAGTGTCTCCAATAACTAGATTTTTTGGCACGACGTATACTGTCAAATTTGTTTTGCAAAATGAAATAATTTTCAAAGTTCTCACGTATACCCCCTTTTTGTTTCATAATTTCTTTGTAGGCAACTTGTTTAGCTTCATATGCATCAGAGCACTCTTTGTCCCACCAAGGATTAGGGGGCCGTCTATTTATTGTCATTCCAGGATTGCATTTCGTTTGGGCTTGTTCTGCTGCTTCAATAATTAAACCCGCCAGGAATTCATATTCTTCGGTAGGGGGTAGCTCTTCTGTCGAAGCAAGAGAAGTGGAAATTAATGTTTCGTATGTTTTCCAATCAATATTTCGTGTTAAGTCATAAGGAACATTGATTGAATTCGTAAGGCCTAATTCACTGTTAATTGAAACAACGATTGGCAAATGATCGCTACCGTGAGGATCAGGTACAACCTTCCACGTGCAATCTAACCGAAGTGATGTCGAGCACAGAGATAGATCTAATGCACTTGGACGTGCAGGAGGTCTGGGGATGCGTGTTGTTTCGCCAGTATTTAAAACTGTCATATTAAATTCGTCACAAACATTGTAAATCAAAGAGGATCGATTATCATTGTAGAGGGAACCCCACAATACTCCGTGCGAGTTGAAGTCTCCCAGTATCAGACGCGGAGCAGCCATGGATTCCACTACCTCAAAAATTTGACGTTGTCCAATTTGAACTTTGGGAGGTATATATATAGAAGCGATAGACATGTCTTTGCCTTTAATGTTCGTTTGGACAGCAACAGCCTCAATGCCCGCAAACAAGGGGATGTTAATTCTATAGAAAGAATAGCACTTTTTAATTCCTAGAAGCACTCCTCCATACGGGGTGTCTCGGTCTAGGCGAATAATGTTGAAATCATTTAAGTTGAAATTAATGTTTGAGGTAAGCCATGTTTCACATAGAGCAAAAGCATCGCATTTTAAATTATGCAGTAAAATTTTTAAGGAATCAATTTTAGGTATGATACTTCTGCAATTCCACTGTAAAACAGTGATGGAATCTTTCATTGGAGGAGGTGAATTACCCATTGAAAGATACAATCGCTGCAAGGATGGGCCATTGAGCAATCAGCTGCTCTAAAAATGTTCTAATTGTTGGGAGGAAAGCTGAAAGTATACTCTTTAGTGGTTCAGAAATATTGAATGCTTTAAAAATCCAATCAACAATTTCAGAAAATTTCAATAATCCTACCCCCGGCTGAGGCTCAGAGGTAGTCGAAATTTTATTATTTCCAGTAATGGTGTTCTGTTTGGATTGTACGTTCCCAAAACCGGGCGGAATTGATTTCGGTTTTGAATCGGAATTTTTCGGTTTTGGGCGCAGTTTATCTATTGGTGGAGAAATTTTAAGGCCCTTTCTTGGCAGCTTGGGAAAAGAAGACTGTTTTCTTTTTCTGGAATTTCCGGGTAAAACAAATGATGTACCTTCGCACGCTCCGTCAGAGTCAGACTGTTCCGAAAATAGAGATGCGTAAGTGTTTTCTAAGAAGATGGGTTTAGGGGTAGCATTTTTCAACATTTCTGCATAGGAGCGCTTAGACCTCTCCTTCAAGGATCGTTTAATTTTATCCTCACGCAATTTATAAATGGGGCATGCAGAGAGCTCATGTGAGTTTTCTCCGCACATTAAACATTTTTCTGAATTTTCATTGCATGTATCCTCTTGATGAGAACCCCCACATTTGCCACACCGTGCCTTATTGGAACAGTAAGTGGCTGTGTGGCCAAGCTGTTTGCAATTAAGGCAATTCATTACACGAGGGATAAAAAGGCGAACAGGGAGACGAATCTTATCGATAATGACATAGTTGGGCAGCGCAGACCCAGCGAAAGTCACTCGAAATGAGTCAGACAGTCGATAAACTTTTTTATCTCCTTCGTGTGATTCTGAATGCAATTGCTTGCATTCAAGTATTTTTACGTCTTTAAGTATGGTGTCTTTGAAACGACCAACCCCATGCTTAACTAAGTCATCAACAGTCAAACTCGATTCTGTGATGACCCCATCAATTTCAATTTCCTTTGAAGGAATATACGCACTATACTCACGCGTAAAAAGCTCGCAAGAAGCAATTGCATTGGCTTGTTTGAGACTACCAACGACAATGCGTATTTTATCTTTATTGACTTTGACGATCTCTTTTACATCCGAGAATCGCGAAGTCAAATCTTTAGAAATTTGAATAATATTTAGCGCCTTTACTTTACGCCTAATAAATACAATCCATGGTCCCGTTGACGACTCTGGGTAAATTTTAATTCTAGTCGGATTTACATTTTCAGCATAAGGCTTAGGGGGAGGGTCTGGTACTCGTTCTCCCATCTCTTCATCCATTTTACCTAGCAAGAAAAACTATCACAAAAAGGAATGAAAAATATACCTGTTATACCTGTAGAACACACCTCATGTGTTACGTTGTAAACTCGGTGCCCGTTGTTTGACAATGTGACACTTGCTGTCCTTCTTCGTCGCGTTGCTTCTTCAGTAGAGAAATAGTCCTACCTGCAACACTTCAAAACTCTCTCCGATTAAGCTGCTCGTCGGTATCACCACCACAAGCGCGCTCTCTCCGTTTCCACCACCTCGGTAGACAAATGTGGCTACCTGTGGCTTGCTGCGAAAATCCCACTGTCGATGCGGCACTTTTCGGTGCCACTTGTTTTCCTTATTCGTCGTACCACTTCTGCGGTAGACAAATAGAGCAAATGGGTCTATCTGTGACGCTTCCCTCTCGTCGATTAGAATTGCCCGACGACACCAATACACTATATTTTTTTCTGTGTGTACAGGCACGATCACTGTCGATTTCTGCCACCGCGGTAGGCAAATTCGTCTACCCGCGGTTTGCTGTCAAACACCACTTGTCGAGGGTGCCGTTGACCACGCCTCCGACGTATCAACTGTCGATTCACACTTAACAAACTGGTCTCTCTCTCTCCCACAATAACGCATACAGCGTCTCGCACTCCGTCACTCTCTCGAGAACAAAACCTTCCACCTGGAGGCACAACCGTCTCGGTCGGTTGCAAAAACTGTTATGACCCGGGGAGACTTGATCCCATCATTGTAACTCAAAGGCGGATCAGAATACATTAATCGAATATACTATAAAAGTTGCGTAGTTTTATCTAAACATAAATTTCATTAACACAGAAAAAAGAAATTGGACTTTTGTGTAACTGAATTTTTATCGATTTAAAAAGAAGTCTCAGAAGAACTGAAATAAGATTTATTTTTCAAATTTTCAAACTTTTATAAACTTGATAAAATCACCCACTACATACTCTACTTTTGCATACAGAATTACAGGAGAATGTCAATTATATGAATACGTTATGATTGAGCTGATTCTTTTGTTCAACTATATTTTTACTAAAGTTTGCTGAAATAGATGCTATGGGTTCACTTGATCCCTTCAAATTCGTGGAGATTTGATCCCCTTCGTTATACTTCATACACACCACTGAAAATAACCAAATTCACACCAGAACAATTGAAGTCATTGTTGTCATAAAAAAATGTCAAAAATGAACGCTTCATCGTAAAGAAACATAACTGTAATTGTTTACTACAGTATACGTAGCAACCATTCATCCCACATTTGACGTTCCTCAACCATAATAAAGACAGCTTTCAAATAATTGCACGGAGATTTGGGGAATTCGTAAAAAAATCAGGTGAGAGATGAATTATATTTATAAAATTGAATGGGGTAATGTACCCGTTTTTGCCCTATTAAGAAGGGTACCACATTATTACTACAGTAATTTTATTATTTCAGCTTCTTTGATTTGTTATTAAGGTCCATTTTTTATTTCGATTATAGAGGTTTTAACGTTAAGGTCATTCGGCTCTTATTAAGAGCCAATATAATAACAAAATTGTCTTGAGAATGGTGAAAATCTTCTGTTTGAGCGCAGCAAAATCTCTAATCGAGTACCCCCATTATTGCAATACCATTTGAGTCAATGCGTTGAGCAAAGATGGCAGACGCTGCTCTAACCAAAAGCTTCAGATGGGTAGGATGATAGTAGAAACAGGGCAAAAATAGGCTTATTACCCTACATGCTCTTTTAAACACGTTTTCATAAAGGAATCAAGTGTTCCCAAATTAGGGATCGAGTCTCCACTAATCTAAGAATTTTCCATTTTTTTGTTGTTTTCCAGAAATGCTCATAGCTCATATCCAGTATAATATTTCCATGTAATTTTTTTATGATTATTAGTCATCCCTAGAAACAATATAAAACTACAAAAAATACATAGTTTTTTATCATTCCACGGAGTTCGACTGAAAAATAAAAAAGGGGATCAAGTCTCCTCAGTCTCCCCTACCTTTCATTTGAATCTTAGTTTGTAAAAATCGGTTCAGCCATCTCCGAGAAACTATTTGTTAACAAATCCGCACATACACACACGTACACACATACATACACACAGATATTTTGCGATCTCGGCGAACTGAGTCGAATGTTATATGAGACTCGCCCCTTTGGGCCTTGGTTAGAAAGTCGGTTTTTGGAGCAATTGCATAACCTTTCTATATGAGAAAGGCAAAAGAATAATATTTCATTAGCTTAATCAGCATGAATTCAATGTTATCTTCATGTGATTATATTTTGAAATGTTAATGGAATGGGTTTGAAAGTGGAGGGAATGGGGGGTTAGTAGAGTGGGAGTGGAGGATGCGTCAGAAATCCTTCATCTTATTTCGGTATACGGGGTGGATGAAGGAAATGCGTACATGAGGGTGGTCCAAGGGGAGGGGAGTGATGAAGGAGGGAGGTGTAAGGGCAAGGCGGGGGGAGGGGCGGCGTCGCAATACTCAACTGCATATTTTGCCTTCCATTTGAGACTTGGTTTGAGAAAATCGGTTCAGTCATCACCGAAGAACCGAAGTGACTTTAATTGTGGAATATGCCCGGAATAGGGTTCGTCGCGGTTGCGGTAATTACCGCAACCGCGCGGTATTTACCGCACCCGCACCGCAAAAACTGCGGTGCGGTGAGATACTTTTTCCCGCGGATGCGGTGCGGGAAATGAGCATTTACCGCGCGGTATTACCGCAACCGCGCTTCAAAAAATAATTGATAAAGTATGCAGTCTGCATTAAAAAGTGAATTAAAACTATGACTTTTACCATTTGAGAAGGACGCAACTAGATTTATTTTCTGAACGAATGCTTAGCAATCTCATTATTAGGAACATCTCTCTCTCTCTCTCTCTCTCTCTCTCTCTCTCTCTCTCTCTCTCTCTCTCTCAGAACGTTCGATTTTTATTTATTACCCTACAATAGAGAAACATGATAAACATTTAATTGCTCTAATTTCCATAGACTTGACAATGATTTGAAAAGAAATCCGAATATAATCTGTATTCGACCTATCGCAATTTGATTTTTTACATTTTGGTCATTCAAATATGATAAAACATACTGTTACTAAGAAATAAAATCTATAAGCTGTGCCCAATATAATTTGGCACCATTATTTTTACGACATATTTTGAAAACTATTTGTTTTATACTTCAAAGAAAAAAAATACAAACGAACCTTTTCAAATACATAAAACGCAAAATCCAATCATTGAAAAACAATTGAATTTTTCTGTCAAATTCAATTACAAAATGCATCATTTCTCCTGATTCCTCTTGGTAATCGTGGAATTATGAATCCTTTTCAATGGCATTTTCTCGACAGTGAATTTTGATTAATTTGGAGAACTTAGAAATGAACTAATGATACTATGACTTAAAAACAATCCAAAGAATGTAATTATCATCATCAAACCAAACGAATTTGGAGGAATTTTTTTTCGCGTGCGTCCATCGTTCGTCCAACTGGGAATATTTTCTACCATATTAACGAATAATTTTTTCAGTTAGGAGTATTTTGTAACTTTTTGAAAGTAAAGCTTTCGAAGTTAGTGTAGGGCATTGCGATTTTTGTTGTGTTTCTCAAAGTCTGCCTCAAGGTCTGCTGACAAATGTCAAAGTTATCCCAGATGCCAAATTTTGCATGGTTTGGACAGTTTTTGCCTTAATTGAAAATTTATCTCGAAACTTTAACGTGGGGGTTAGGTATTTTTACATAGAATCTGTATACAAAGTTTGAAAGAAATCGGTTAAGTAGTTTTTGAATGGAAGGTAACACCGCAAATCATATTTTTCCAGATACCAGATTTTTGCATGGAAAAATTACAGCATGTTATTGAAATGATACACTATAATGTATAAAAGTTTTGATCAGTTCGCTTCACGCAAAGTTTCAAAAAAATCGAGAAAAAGTGTTTTTTTCACGCCAAAACCCTTACCACTCTTAATAAAACTTGCAAAGTTGAATATTTTCATAAATGTTACATTCTGAGGAGTCCGTCAAAGGTAATTTTCGTGTAAATAAGAATAACATTTTACTATATATGGCTACACAAAACAAATGATTAATTTTTCAACACAATTTTTATAATGCATAATTTTTACCGCATTTACCGCATTACCGCGCGGTGCGGTGCGGTAAATGCAATGCGGTTGCGGTAAGCGGTGCGGTTTTATTATTTTTTTGCGGTTGCGGTGCGGACTATCTATTTACCGCCCACATCCGCACCGCGA
The DNA here is from genome assembly GCF_030247195.1 of Topomyia yanbarensis. Taxonomy (NCBI): domain Eukaryota; kingdom Metazoa; phylum Arthropoda; class Insecta; order Diptera; family Culicidae; genus Topomyia; species Topomyia yanbarensis. The sequence goes on along the minus strand of NC_080671.1, from coordinate 385,537,932 downwards.
CGAACCCTAGCCCGGAATTCCGGACTTCCGGAATCGTCGATAGTGGACAATACATTCAAAGAATGTTTGATTGGCAATAAGTGATCTAGATCTGCGATTAGAAGTAATTTGGTGACCATTTTAGCCTCTGAGGTATTACGATTATACCGTTTATATGGGAAATTCCAGTGTATCCTTACTAACACCCCTGTAACTCCGGAAGCAAGAGTCAGAACCGAATGAAATTCAGCAGCAGTCAATGGTATTACTGTATCTTTCAGTTGAAATCAAGTTTGTAAAAATCGGTAGAGAATTCGTTGTGGAATGGGTGTGATATTAGCTTAGGAACTTGGCGGGTTCCCCGGGGGCGTCATGAACCGTCATAGGTGGCCAATGTGGTCAAGGCTACTTTAATTGATCATTAGTGATCCAGACCCGCAAACTAGAGTAATGTTACATCAATTTTAATATGTTTTACATCATTTTAACATCATGGTGGTACCAGTTTATATGGGAATTTGCTGTGTGACCGCACTCTTCAACCCGTAACTCCGGAACCGGAAGTCGGATCAACTAAAAATTCAATAGCAGCTTATGGGAGCGTTATACCTTTCAGATGAAACTAAGTTTGCGAAAATCGGTTCAGCCATCTCTGAGAAAATTGTGTGAGTTTAAATGACACACACACATACACACACACATACACACACACATACATACACACACAGACATTTGCCGATCTCGACGAACTGAATCGAATGGTGTATGATACTCGGCCCTCCGGGCCTCGGTTAAAAAGTCGATTTTTATAGTGATTGCATAGCCTTTCTTTATATGAGAAAGGCAAAACAATTTGTTTCTATCCCAATATTTAAATATCAGGTACAATCCCTAGAAGCACAACATTTTAAACTCTCGTAAAAATTACAATAAATTGGAAAAATAAAGAAATTTCATTTGATCAACAAATATTTCAATTCAATGGTGTGTGCTATAAAATTTTATGCACTTAATCGAATGGGTACAAATTATAATTTCTTGTAGATGCCAGCTATAATTATTGAAAGAACAAAATTTTGAAATCTGTGATTTTCTCTGTAATTTTTAGAATGAATACAATGATTTTGTCAGCCCCATTATGTATTGAAGACTGACAAAATTTGGACATATTTGTTTCATATTATTGGGACTATCTAAAGTATGATATAAAACCCCAAACAACTCTTCGGAAGCGGAAAGTCTATTTTAACCATTTCAAGAACATCGACATTTTGAATTCTTAACGCACTTTAGCAAAGGGCTTTCGCTTTAATTTCATCATGTAATATAGGAGAATTAAATCAGAAGACTTTGTCCTGAATGTGGCTGGCAAAGTCGGGTAAATAAGCTGACAAAATCTGTTGTAGAAAAATTCAGAAGCACGAGGACTAATAAAATAGGATCTTCACTGTAGTCAGTACTTTGCACCGTTCTGAAAAAAAAACTAATAATTCTTTACGAAGTAGATGCACCGAACAGCCTTTAAGCGACTCGGCTACGTATAATGCCGAACAATGGCCAAATGAAGATCCTGGATGATGTTTCCACCAAGCAAACAAGAGAAAAAAGTTTACTGTGCGACGATGTATAACAAACTGAATCACTCAATGCTTTTGAACATATATATGTTTAAAGCTAAAAATTTACAAGAACCAAGATTCAGCTAGTTTCTGATTGGCTCGCTAAAGCCCTAGAGCGCATGATGGCGACCGTTCAGCAGGCATCCATTATTGGACCTGTGTTGGATGGTTTTGAAACAAATTTTTGAGCTCAGATTCTCAGTGGAATCTAGCGTGTTGCTTCTCTTAGAGGATTCCCAAAGTTTTGTTGTTGTATACAAACAAGTCGTGCGTAATCTTAAATTTTGTTGTTATTTCTTGTCTGAATTTACCTAAACCAGCATTAAGTTGATCGAAGTTTCACGCAGAGAATTTAGTTCTATGCGTCTTGATTATTAGACCAAACATAAGTATCGAAATTAATCGAACACAATACTTTAAAATGAAATAAGTTGGCTATATAACTTATTTGTCTTACGTGTCTCACTCTCACTTTATTGAATATAAAGAGATCCATTTTCGTTTCACTTGTTAAAACGGTTTGACCAAAAATAAGTTCCATAAGTCAAACACTGATGCATGTACCTAAGATACTGTTTTTCAACTTATAACAAATATATTTCATGAGGAAAACAAAAAAAAATGTTTTAATTCGATTATCCGGATGATTCGACTATCCGAAGTGAAATTTTTCGGCACCCTACAGACAATCGAATCTGGCCTGTACTGCCCTTTTATGCAATTGTGACGTTAGTGCCAAAAGGAATTTTTGCCAGGAAACCATTTTTTGTGTTTCGTGATGTTTTTAAAAGCACGAATAATATTTCAACTATCTGTTTTGTACAAAATGATTACAATCCATCGTAGCTAAGAGCCAATTGCTTTATTTTCATTTTATTGCGAAAACCTTGTAAATTTTAACTAACGTAACTTTTGCAAAAAAAATAGCTGTCATTCTACTGTTTCTATGCAATTCTGACGTACGTATACAAACCAATAGTGTCGGGTAAAGCATATTGTGTACTGTCAACCGTTTCAACTGGTCGGTTTTGGATTTATACGGATGTTCCGTGGGTTATGTACGAGGGCCATTCAGTGCATTTTCATTAGTTGTTCAAAGTTTATCTGCAAATATGGCATTATTAGAAAATGTATTGAGTATATTATCGTACATTTGAATACTATGAATTTATTTTGGTATTATGTAGGCCTTTTCAGGCAACGCGGAAACGGTTCTGGGCTGGAGGATCTAGTGAATATGTCTGTGAAACCATTATCCTTCAAAATACCTGCCATGCGGCACTTGAACGATGATCTATGAACAATGCAAATATGTAAAGTCCTATGGACACACGGGGAAACTTTACGACCCATTCCGGGGATTCCGGATTTCTGTTCATCGGACGAAATTTTAAGTGAATATTCCTGTCACGCGGCACATCAAAGTGCACCAGCTCGATTTTATACGAATATTAAGTCATCCGGGCACAAAGGAACACTTTATAATCGATTCCGGTTACTCCGAAATCCGGTTTTTCGATGAAACATTTTTTTTTAAACATTTCTGTTCGGCATATTAAATAACATGAACCCTATAAATTATGGAAAATGCAAATTCAAAGTAAAATCGGGACACTTTATTCAAGATTCCGGAATACGGAAGTTCGGACTAATAAATTCCAGTAATTATTCCTGTCATGCGGCACACCAAATTCTGTGATCTGTGAAGAATTCAATCATATTTGAAGACATTTGGGTACAGTGTCTCACTTAACGACCAGTCCCGGTGATTCCAGATTCCACTTCCTTGGTACATTTTTAGTGAATACACGTTCTGTTACACAGCATCAAAATACATCATGCCGGTTGTCTATAAACTATTCAAGCAAGTCGTAACCTGTCCCGTGTGATATGATGACTTTACCACGGTGTCTTTGTCGAACAACTTTATTCAAAAAAATTCGGCATCTGTAAAACTTCGGGATATGAAAGAATGGACTTTTCCCTTTCATTTGAAAGTAAAATTAAAATATTCTGTCGGGGGGTCTAGAACAACTTTTTATTTTAAAGTTTGTTGATTGAAAACTTAAGTTTTTTAATGAAATTAATTCGCATTTTTGCTACTAATTGGTACTATAGACATTCAAAACATACTAAAAGTGAGAATCTGAAGAACAATCTCATTGTCTACAACATCGTAGGATGCTATAAATCGATGTAAAATCCCCCGAAAAAGTTATTAAAATTTTATCAATTTTTAGGTGTGCCTATATATGGATTAAGACAAAGACTTACAAAAAAAAATGTTGGGTTTAAATGAATAGTAAATTTTGATAAATTTCAATGTATACAAAGTCTCATTCTCAGCAATAAATAAATAATATATTTTCAAATTCCTCCGGGTCTTGGACGAAAATGACACTTTATGAACAAGGAGGTATGGAAAGGTGTTGACCAAATTTATTCGATAATCTTATACCTTTTAAAGATGTGGTAACAGATTTTATCATGCCTTTTTCATTTCTTTTCTCGCTCTAGGAGATAGCTAATGTAAACTAGAATGACTCTTCTACCTGATCCCATCCCTCCTGGTAAAATACAATTGGCTTAAATTCAAAGCTTTTTATTTGAATGAACTAAAGGAGACAGTTCGAGTCATTGTAATAAACGACGGATTTTATTGCAACTTTGGGTTGAGAATCCTGTTTGTCTTTATCAACATTAAAAGAAAGATGAATTAAAGAGAAAAAAGCTCTTCGAGTTTTGGATCCATGTTTGTTATCTTTTGGGGTAGACTCATTTCATCAGAATTTATAGATGCAGATTTTTTGCTTGTCTTCAAATTTTATTTCCAAATCGAACACGCTTCACATAATCTTAGAAAAAGAACAAAACCAAGTTTCATAATTTCCTTTAAGAAGAAATGCCGGAGTCGTTACTCGTTGAACACGGATCACAACAGAAAACGAACAAGAAATTTCAGGTTGGACTATACATTCAGTAAATTCTCAAAGTAATGCAAGTCTGTTTATTGTAGATTTCCCTCATAATATGGGATAAGAGCAAAGACAACATATCAAGACAGAGTTGCCAGTTCAGTTCAGAATCTGGAGACATTAACAGCAATATGTCTTTCAGGTAAAGGTGATGCTTTCTATATCTACTTTTATATTGAGATCGCTATCTTCGTACAATAGACAAAACCTTTATTTCTCATTTACTATTGCGATTTCTGTTCATTATACAGCGATTCCCAAAAGTTAACAAACTTGAACATAAATCTCATCGAATTATTTTTCTATCCTTCATAGAACTGTCAATCAGGATTCTTAATCGAAATCAAATCAAATGACTGAATATCTAATCGAGTGAGTGTTTCGCCTAAATTTTTACTTTATATTTGATCAATAAAGTAAAAATTTAGTCGAAAAATATATCCCACAAGATTCTAAGGAGCAAAAAGGTTGATTCAATATTACATCAAGCATACTCCAGAATGAGGGAAGAAATAATAAAGAAGAAACAAATATATATGTGACAGAAAAAAAAACAGTTTCATTTTGCTGCATTACCCAGCATCTTTCAAAAGAGTCTTAATTTCGTTCAAATTTTATTTACTCTTCTCTTTATCTCCTTGTTCCTAAAATATCATTAGTGCGCATAAAACGGTGGAATCTGGAATTATGTTTTTCCGCTTAAAGGTGGGACTTTGCTAGCATTCAGGTTGTTGAAATAAATCAAACCATTTTTTTACAAATGAAAATATTTTTGGAATAAAGCTTCTTAACTAATAGGCCCCACGCGAATCTAGAAACTTTGATGTGAACCAGTATCATTGAAAAACCTATGTTTTCAAACAAAAAAACTTCAAAATAAAAAGTTGTTCTGGAGCACTCGACAGAATATTTTAATTTCACTTTCAAATGAAAGGGAAAAGCTCATTCTATCACATGCTGAAGTTTTAGCGATGCCGATTTTTTTCGAATAAAATTGTTCTACCAAACACACCGTGCTATATTTTCGGAACCATATAAGCGATCCGTACGAAATTTTACCGACATCTGTTGGGATAATATAGCTATCATTTGGAACTAAGTTTGTGAAAATCGGCCCAACCGATAAACTGATATGAGTTTGCTAGTTTTGAAAGATGACCGCTTTTCCCGAGCACTTCCGGAACCGTCTATGGTGGTCAATGTAGTCAAAGAAAGTTTGGTTAGCCGTCGGTGACCTAGAACTGCAAATTTAAGTTATTTGAGAGACATTTTAGCGAAATTTTTATCTTTTTTGCTTTCATCGGAGCATCGGTTTGAATCGCAATTTGCTATGTGATCGCGCGCCACAACCCATAACTCCGGAACCGGAAGTTGGAACGCGATAAGATTTATTAGCAATTTACGGGAGCGCAACACCTTTCATTTGAGACTAAGCTTGGTTGAATCGGTCTAGCCATCTCCGAGAAACCGATGTGACTGTTATTCTGAATTTAGATACTTCCGCCGGGGCTTCCGGAACCGATGATGGTGGCCAATGTGGCCAAAGAGACTTTGAATGGCTTTTAGTGACCTAATACTACAAATTGAAATAGTTGTGGTTACATTTTGGAAAAAAAATCACGTTTATACATTCATTGCAGAATTTATTAAAATCGACATTTTCTGCGTGATCGTACTCATCACCCTGTAATTCCGGAACTGGAAGTCGGATTCATTAGAAATTCAATAGCAGCCTATGGGAACGTTGTACCCTTCATTTGAGACTAAGTTTGAGAAAAATGAGTGACATTCTCGGTCACACACACAGACGCACATACATACACACACATACATACATACACACAGACATCGAACTCGAACTCGACGAACTAAATCGAATGGTATATGTCACTCGGCCCTCCGGGTCTCCGTTAAAAAGTCGGTTTTCAGAGCAATTGCAATACCTTTCTGTTGAGAAAGGCAAAAACAAATGAAAAGGAATAAACAAAGTGAAATGAATTAAATGTATGATCTGGAAAAATTGCAATATTATGCATATTATTGCATATATGCATAATACATAATGCATATTATTGCATTAAAATTTAACAGTGAACAAAAAAGATAAATGCATGAAATGAATAAGCTGGTCAGAATGAGAATAAAACGAATGAAAAGCATACTTAATGAAATAAATGATAGAGATGAAATGACCCAATATTTTAAATTAGTCCAATATTCAAAATCAATCAAATAGGTTCTTAGTCACAATGATGATGACAAATCTTTTGTTAGAAATGTGAAACGGACTGAGAATGGTGAAATTCTTCTGTTCGAGCGCAACTAAAACTCTATTCGTATACCCCAATTATTGCACTACCATTTGAGCCAATCAATGCGTTGAACATCGATGGCAGATGCTGCTCTAACCAACGGCTCTAACCAACGGCGAATGGGGTAATAATAAAAACAGGGCGAAAAATGGAATCATAACCCTAGGAAGTATCATGTGTGTTTGTGACGTTAGATGGAGTGAAACAGGGTGATTTTTTTTTATAAGGTGAGATACGAATATCAGGTGTGCAAAGAACGGAATGCTTCTTCATTTAGTGAACGACATCGACCTTATTTGAATCGATCGCAGAGTAGCGGAAGAGGGGGGGGGGGGAGAGATTACAAGATAAAGTTGGTAGAGGACGAGGCACTCCGGACGGTGCTGTTTCTGATATGGAATTGCTGTTGCTGCTGTGTTCAGATTTCTTGGAACACTGCGAATAGGACATAGTAAATTGAAGTCCGGACTTATTCTACACAGATCGCTGATATTCACTATTGCTCAGTACGGTCAAGAGGCATAGTCGTTGAAGAGCAAAGACTGTGGAATGTTTGAGAAAAGAATTCGGAGCATTTGGAACAAGGCACAAAACTCCGAATAACATGAGGAACGTGCCAATCGAGCCAATATATTCGGATTCTGATTCCAGCGGAACATAGGATGGATGGAGAATGCGTTCTCCAGGTATACATGCAGCAGTATAAAAGTTAATAACTGTAGACTACAGTGGGCTGGACATGTAGCACAAATGCCGGAAGACAGACCAGCTAAAATTATGTTGCCTGAAAACTCAAAAGTTGTCGTCGACTTCGGGGCAGACCCCGCAACCCGATCAGAAATACCTAACAAAAAGATTTCAAAACTATATCTCGCGTTTTAATTTGTTATAATTTTCTGTTATTTTAACTACAAACGAGACCTAATTTATAACACAATGTACAGTAATGCTTCGATTATATCACGGTCGGTCTGTATTTTAGCGTGATATATTCAAAACAAACAAAAAATATATTTAAGCATTAACCACCCAAAACTAAACTTGAAGGAAGCTGCCACATTAAGGTTTTGGACAAATATCTTGACTATTAAAATCAGTGTATTCGAAGAGACTACGATTCAGTTCTCGTTGTTTCAACATCCATAAAAATAGTCCCATCACCAATTGTTGACGTTGTCCTTTCAAAAGAAAAGAATTCACATCGATTCAAAAGAAAACGCATATCTAGGCATACCTACCATATCTTGCGTACATATTTTGTTTTTCTCATTATTTTGTTAGATTTTCTTGCGGATAACTAACAATTTAAAAAAGAAGTCGATTTGTTTACTTGAATTTAAAACAAAAATTGAAATCGGTCGAAAGATATTTTGGCAATCCTAGTCATTGCAACAACGTCTTGGTAAAACATGATTTCGAGATTATTCACAGCGCTATAACTTTGCTTCTACTACTTATACCTCTATAAAAATTTCAGATACAGGTAAACTTCGATATAACGTACATTTCGATTTAAAAAATGTACGTTATATCGAACTGTACGTTATATCGAAGCATGCAAAAAACTCACAAAATTGTTGTTCATGGTGCTTTATTTTGTAGAATCTTAACAAAGCGTAACTAATTTTTAAACTCTAACCTACTTAGCAGTGTGAAACAACTTTTCTTATAAGAAAATTTTGTGGTTCCATGTAATTATTCTTTTTTGCTTATATGAATTAAATTTTAAATCTAAACCAAAATGCAATGATCATAGTATTATATTGAAAATATTCTAATTCCTATCCTAATTATTAAGCCATTGGTCAATTATTTTTCTGACTGAGCTCGTAAAATGTTTTTTTGACGTAGGACTACGTCTTTGCTTTCGATATAGGGGTGCACGTAGACTTCGCTTACATTAATGCAATAAATACGAGCGAAAATTGCAAGCGTTCTGGTAATGTGCGAAAATTGCAAGAAGCTTTCATGCATGCAATGCAAGAAACAGAAAAAAAACAAGTTTTGCCTATGTATTAGCGATGTATGTGTATTGGTGACCAATATGCGTTAGAAAAAAGACTGTTGGCATTGAAAAATGAACCCCGCACAAGCAGATCGCTAAGCAATACTTTAACCACCCAACCATACTACCAGATAGTAAAAAAGTAGATAAAAGTCATATACAAACACTTGGATGATTTCACGATTAATGAAAAAAGTTAAACACGTGGTCCAATTTTAAACGCATATAATTCAGCCATCTCACGATAAATTTTCAAATTTTTTGCGCATATCGCCCCGAAATACTTCTAAGAATAGATTCCAATAGATAAACCCAAAGATTTTTGATATCACGGTATTAAAAATTTAAATAATGAACAACCTAGTCAAAATATCGCTTATTTACACACAGAAGATAGCGCTTCCCTAGTCCAGCACGACAGATTTGTGCACCTAGCGCGCTACGCTTCTATGAATGACGTCATCATCGACTATTTAAACGGACGGATTTCGCCGAACACGCTCAGTTGCCTGTTGAGGCAGGCGAAGCAGATCACTGCGCTGTGTGTTTTCACAGCCAGTGTAGCTGAGTTAGAAGTTCGTTACACTGCTTGTGGAGGTACGCTACCCAATGAATGCGACTGAGCTTGTCCGTTCAAACACTATGCTATCTTTTGTGTTGTGTTCGTTTCCAGCACACTTTTATGTATAATTATTCGTACACAAAATCGCTTGTACATTCGAGCTCCATTTGCAAACACGGTTAACATAGTGCTTTGTGCGCTTGGGTTTAATGTTTGAGGCGAATGTGTAGGTAGGTAGATCTAGTTTGTTACTAAATTGCACAACGAAAGTTTATTATTTACGTTCGATCAATTCATTGATTCATTTCCTCATCACGTGATTCATTTCCACTCAGCCTATAGTATTTTGATTCTACTAATAGGTACATATACTACAAAGCCTATTTATGAATGAATACACTGCCACTTGAAAAACCGTTGCAAAAACGCATCTTGTCCATATATAAAATTGCTTTCGATTCTTGTTTATTTATAGTTTCGATATATGATTAAGACCACTGCATTCGCTATATTTGTATGCGTACTTTAGGAAAGATACAATAATGGCAAAATATAACTAGAATGCTTGGCCTATACATGAAATGTGATTATATTGTCTAAAATTTGATTTTTCTTCACTGGTCCGGGTTTTTTACCACACACAATCGAAAAGCTTTACAAGCTGATCTTATGCTATAAAGATTTAGTTCCAGATACTAGTACGGTCACAGTTTTCTATCTTCTTTCTTCAGATCTTCTTAAATAAGTTTAATCGGATTCGATCACCTACTACAAATGAAATGACCTGATAACCAAGAAGGTTTGGTTCAATATGTAATATTCGATGTTGATTGGTTGTGATTAAACCAAACGTAAGAAATATGTTTGATCTATTATTACTATAAATGTACTAAGAAAATAAATATTTTACACTAAATAGTATAGTCCTACGTCTACAGCTCGTGCAACCCCATAGGGCTGCCCCTTGTAGTTTTATATTCACACCGTATACGTCTTATCAAATAAAAGCAAATTACAAACTTGAATCATTACAATAGACTAACTGACTGATGGAAGAATTTTTGAAAATATTACTCATTCCGTTAACCGGTAATCCCTAAATACTCAAACCGGTCGTAAAACGTGCCCAGTTGTCCGTATAACTACAAATATGATCTCTCACTCTTAGGATGTTAGGATACGAAAACAATCATTGGTCCTTGTAGCCGGTTTCAGGAGTCTCAGCAACCAGCAGAAAAAAAATGATAAACTTCACTGAGTTTCTCATAGGTCGTCAAGGGGACGTCATTACTTGGGTATGGCAAGCTTTAAAATTAATCATCAGTCCAGGGAACTGAATTCCGCAATATGCGATATCGGAGTTAAATGTGTCCGCATTACTTTCAATATGATTCGTAGATCATATGGTTGATATAATTTGATGAGCCACACGTCGAGAATGATAAAAAGAATCTGTAATTCGAAAAACCTAACTCCGGAGTTTCGTGAAGCAACTGTATCTGATTGTTATTAAGTATGATTGCATTTCACGTGTTGTTTTTTGTTGCACAGCATTCCATGGAACTTAAACATTGTAATTCAACCCAGAGAATCAGATTTCGCCGTCCCGAAACCATTGATAGATAGCCACACCAATATTATTAATTCTAGTTTTTCTTGTTTCCAGTTTGAACATACTGATCATGGATTATTTATTGAGATAAATGGTTGGTTTTGATAAACTACGATCATACGCAAATAAAATTGGATAAAAACCGCTCGAAACCTTCAATGAAGTAGCCAATTGCTAACATCCTCAATAGAAGCCCAATTAGTACGTTTTAAGAGTGTGTAAAACATATTCAATTCTTGAAATATGGAATACATGCGTAATTGAAGAGAAATTTGGACCAGAAAAACTAAATTTTTAAATATGTACGTTATATCGTGGAAAAATGTACGTTTTATCGAGTGACGCTATATCGAGGGTACGTTATATCGAAGTTTACCTGTACTTTCTTAAGAATCTATACTTTAAGATAAAAGAATAAAAAAATTCGACTTTTTGACCGACCTCATCATATATAAACCCTCAACGAAATACTCCGAAACCTAATAATAGGCTCATTACCCTATATGTAAATAAGCAAATCAATTGTAAAAAAAATCCTAAAAGTGCCAGGACACAACATGTGGCCTAATTGGATCAAAACGTAGTGTGCCTTGTCTGTTTTTCAAAAAGCGTGATATAATCGAGATAAAACCGTGCTATAAGAGTGCCGAGAGTGCTATAAACGAGTATTGATATAAACGCATAGTGATATAATCGAAACATTACTGTATTACGAAAAATGCATTATGTTATAATCTTGTTATTTCATTCTGATCGGGAAGGCATACAAAAAGACTGTAGCCTGGTGGACCAAGTTCTAGAAACCTACATTCGGTTATGATTTGGAATACCCAGATTGTTTGATCACGATGATGATGAGATAATGATGAGAACTAAACTTTTGCCTTCTTGTGAAGGAGTCGAACTATGGTATATAGTTTAAGATACACAGCATGCTTGAAAAGTGAAGGGCTCATTTTCCTTTATTGCTCGAATGGACAAAAGTGAAAGACGATCACACTAAGCCCGAGAAAAAAGCGAAGGACTACCACGACGAGGAATACTCCACTATGAAACGACTCATCCTAATCTAACCGGCCGTGTATAGACCCGGCCCAAGCAAAGATGAGGTTTGCCTATGCTAACGGTTCAGCGACCACGCCGCACACGTCACGCGCCAATGCGGAACAGTCCGACTGACCTAAACATATAAAAAGCATTCCCGTAATACTATCGGTTCCTCTGCAGTGCAGCAGGATAAGGTATGAGACTATATCGATAAAAGGTTGTTTTCGTTATCAATTAGCATCCCCATCGCCAGCATCCATTCCATTCCGGACCATGGCGGCACCAACGAGTTGATGATGATCCACTGCTTCAATTGTTTCGGAAAATCAATTATCATCTTTCTGTTTTATGTTGTTGTTGTTTTTTCGCTCATTCGAATATTGTCTCGGTCGCACACCCGGCCTGACCCGTTCCGATGAGCAACCCACTCTGGACACTTGGTTGCAGGTTGGAGCACACAAATTGGCCGACTTGAATTACCCACGTAGCATCGTTTCTGTGATGATAGCACGTGTAGCCTCTTCTGGCCTTTGCCACCGGTATTATATGAAAGAGAAAGAGTGGAGAGACCAGCGTAGACGAAATGAGGTTAAGAACAATAGACCAAAAGCAAGACATCATCATTATCATCCGCATCATCGCTCCAACCAAACTACATAGTGGCAGTAGCCAAGGCAAAGAGAGAAGGCAGGACATTTGCAGTAGCAACCGAGCCTCTCGGTATCATGTTTTGTTGCTATGGTGAGGCCCTGCATAAAATGCCTACCACCGTACGCGCCCCGCACCCGAACACAACACCATGTGAAGCCTCACGTACAGATGTTATATTCATCATAAGAATCATGGACAACACAAAGAGAGAAGCAAACCACATAAAGAGTTATTACATCAAAACATTAAGTACAGTTAGCAATTTTACTTCCCGACTATAAACTGGAGGCCGGGTGTTTCTTGTTTGCCTATGCTTGGTGATCGTGGAGCAGCAGGTTCATCCATAGCCACACCGCCACCACCACCACCACCCGGCACCGGACGGCGGGCGGCGTGTGGCAGAGTGAGTATAGGACCTACTCTGTCATCTGACCCCTGGCTCGGATTCGAGATGACTTTAACAGGTACTTCTTTCGAAAAGTGATTGTTGCCACAAGCACTCCATGAACAAACATCTCAACACCACCCATTACATGTAGCAAAACAGATGCGCCTACTGCTGTTTGTGAGATATGGTTGATTTTTTGACAGATCGCTTAAATTTCTCAAAACAACCGGACTAATCAACAGAAAACTAATAAAAGCAATGAAAACATAACGCGTTTCCGAAAAACCGCCAGAGAAACTAATTTTAGTATTAACGACAGCCACTTTAATAACAAAAAGATTGTCGAATTATCGCGCACTCTACGGAGAGCGCACCAACCGATCGACTAGCAAGACACTGGCGATATTTCTTACGAACGGTTATGTTTCACTCCTGAGTGGTTTTAGTTTTATCAAATTGGTTATGCTATTTTATCTGGCACGCGAAGACTGGTGCCTGCTTGCTTGAAGAAGGTTCATCGATGAGGGGCCGTGGTCGGTGTGAATTTTATGCCATGGGAAAAACGGAATATCTTTTGCAGCCACTTCTGGAGCTTCTGGTCGACTTGACGATGATAATGATGATGATGAGGATGACGTTGATGATGATGGTGGGGATGGTGATGATGCTGGTGATGGCGAAAAGCGTCTGCAAACGGTGGAAAAATAACTTACGAAGATGTGTTCGCGCCTCGGGATCGGTGAATATAGTGAATACCTGCTCGGCCGTCGAGGTCCATCAAAACTCCTGCATGTGGAAGGTCGGTCCATCGAGAAAGAGCGTGTGGCTGGCAAGCGGCAGTAGCGACCGGATAACGGTTTGAGACCATGACCATGAGTCGGTGGGGTCGGAGCATAACAAAAAAAAATGAAAGAAGTTTTTGCCCAAATTAATTGTGTTCGCGCATGCATGTGTGAAAATAAGGATGGTCAGCGGGGCGGCGGAGGAGGTTCATCGTTCGGATTCGTTTTGGGTTGCGGGAGGGCACGAGATGAGTTAATCGATAAACTGAACAGGTTAGGAGGGAAGATACCACCGCTGAGTTTGTCCAGAGCTGGTTGGTGAATTTGGAGCAACATCGTTTGTCTATTGGAATTACATAGAATCATTCTTAGTCCATTTACTAAATTGGATCAGTTGCTAGAAAAACGATGCATTATCACGAAAAACATAATTCATAAGTTAGCTGGTTCAACAGAAACGCAAAAAAAAGAATGGAAAACGAAACGACATACCCACCTAGAAACGAATTTAAGCACATTGCACTAGACCGGTACGTCTAGCAGAAAACAACGTAATAAAGATTTATGGACCTAAGCAGTCCTCGGGAGTTGTGGGTACGAGATGGAACGGAAAACGTATTCCTTTGAATACAGAATATAGGGCGATTTTGTGTGCGACCGACAATGGCAGCCAGTGTTGCCACATTTTCTTGTGTGTCGGGGGTTATAGAAATGCTGAACGCTTTTCTCATTTTTTTAAAGAAATTTGTACAATAAGATTAAAAAAATGCAAAAAAATTACAAAAAATATGATACATGTGCTTCCATTTATCTCTTGGGACTATAAAACTATTTAGAACATTTATTTGACTCCGTACTTTGTGCTCAGTTTTATGCTTCGAAATTGTTTGTTTTTTTCAAGGTTTTTTCTTGAAGTGGTTCGAATTGTTAGCTTAACTGAGCCGTGGATCTTTTAAATATTTAAAAAGCACAAAAATGGATGAATCTTACGCCGACGATTTACATTTCTTCCCAGGCAGAGAGCAATTTTCAGGTTCATTGAGAGCTGTTCATGCCAACGTAAACGAAACTGAAACTAAACCGAAAACGACAAAGACAACGACAACGACAACGACAACGACAATGACAACGACAACGACAACGACAACGACAACGACAACGACAACGACAACGACAACGACAACGACAACGACAACGACAACGACAACGACAACGACAACGACAACGACAACGACAACGACAACGACAACGACAACGACAACGACAACGACAACGACAACGACAACGACAACGACAACGACAACGACAACGACAACGACAACGACAACGACAACGACAACGACAACGACAACGACAACGACGACAACGACAACGACAACAACAACAACGACAACAATAACAACAATAACAACAACAACGACAATCAACAACGAAACCGAGTACCGAAAACCAAAACGAGAAAGAAAATTCCACAACTCGAATATACGAAATTTCGGAAATATGAAAATTCGACAATCTGAAAATTCGAAAGTTCAAAAATCCCAAAAATTCTACAAAAATCGGATAGTTCGAAAATTCGAAGGCTCCCAATTTGAAAATTCGAATATTCGAAATTCAAAATTTCTAAGATTCAAAAAATCCGAAGTCTGGAAAATTAGAGGAATCTAAAATTTGAAAATTCGCAAGATCGTAAATTCAACAATTTGAAAATCTAATATTCAAAACATCATAAATTCAAAAATTTGAATGTCCGAAAATTCTAAAATTTCAATTCGAAAATATAAAAATTCGGAAAACAGAAGATTTGAAAATACGAAATTTCAAAACTTCGGTAGTTTAGAATTTCGAAGATTCGAAAATCCCAAAAATTCGAAAGTTCTTGAATACGGAAATTTGAAAATTCGATGATTCAAAAATTGGAAAATTCGGGCATTCGAAAATTCCATACTGCAATGATTAAAAAATTCGATAATTCAAAAATTCAGAAATTGGAGGATTTGAAAATATAAGAACTATATAAGGACAGCCACTATTGAAATCAAAAATTTCAAAATTAAAAAAAATCCGGAAATTTGATTTTTCGAGAATTTGAAAATTACAAAAATTCAGGAATTCGAAAACCCAAAAATTCGAAAATTGAAAAAGTCAAGAATTCAAGAACTTAAAAATTCCAAAAATTAGAAAATTTAAAAAATAATGAAATTTGGAAAATTTCATTATTTTTTAAATCCAAGAAATTGAAAATTTGAGAATTCAAAAGATCAGATACTCAAAAAAACTAGAAATTTTGAGACGTCAAAAAATTCGGAAATTTGAAAGTTCGAAAATTATAAAATATGATAATTTGATATTCGATCGTTCGAAAACTTGAGAAATACGAAAATTCTTATATTTTCAATTCGAAATTACGGAAATTCGAAATTACGGAAATTCGAAATTACGGAAATTTGAATATTCAAAATTTCAAGATATTCGAATATTCGAGAATCTGAAAATTCGAATACTCAAAAATTTAAAGAAACAAAAATTTGAAAACGCAAAGATTCGAAAATTTCAAAATTTAAGAATTTGAAAACTCGAAAATCGAAAATTGAAAATCGAAAATCAAAAATCGAAAATCAAAAATCGAAAATCGAATCTCGAAAATCAAGATTCGAAACCGAAAACGAAAATAAAAACAAAAACTGAAACGAAAAAAATAATTCAGAGACACGAAATTTGAAGAATTCCAAAATATCAAAATTTGAAAATTAAATATTTCAAAAATCCAAACATGCTAAAAATTCGAAAATTCGATAGTTCGAAAACTCAAATTTAGATTTAAAAATTCGAGAATTTAAAAATTCGAAAATTCGAATGTTCGAATATATGAATATTCGAAAATTTCGAAATTCAATATCTGGAAAATTCAATTTTCTAAAATTCAAAAAATGGCAACATAAAAACTGGAAAATTGGAAAATGCGCAAGTTCCTGAATCCGAAAATTCAAAAATACGGATATTGAAAAAAATTATTGATTTAAAAATTTGAATAATCGAGATTTCAAAAATTTGAACCTATTGAAAGAATTTGGAATTTTCGAGATTTCGTCAATTCGAAAATTCTATACCTTGATAATTCCATAATTCAAAAATTCGAGGACTTGAAAATTTGAGAACAAATGAATTCGAAATTTCCAAAATCGAAATATTTCAAGAATTTGACAATTCAAAATTTCGAAAATTCGAGAATTCGAAAACAGAAAATTATAAGAAAATCCAAAATTTTAGAATTCAAACATTACAAAATTTAAAAAACCGACAATTCAAAAATTCCAATCCCCAAAAATTTGAAAATTCGAAAAACCCAAATAATAAAAATTCCAAAATCTAAAAATTTAAAAACTCCAGATTTCAAAAATTTTAAAATTCAAAAGATCGGATTAAAGAATTCAATGATTCGGAAAAATTTGGAAATTTGAAATTTCGAAAATCCGATAGTTTAAAAAATCAGAAAATTTCAAAAATTAAAAAAAATCTGGAAATTTCATGATCTAAATTTAAAAATTCGAAGATTCAAAAATTCACGAATTTGGAAAATTTAAAATTCAATAATTTTAAACTTCACAAATTAGAAAATATTTAAATTACTGATTCTGTAAATTCGAAGACCGAACAATTTAAATCCGAACATTCGACAATTCCAAGATTCGAAAATTCGCAAATTCAAAAATAATTTAACTTGATATTCGATACTTCGAAAATATCTACATTAAACAATTCGAAAACTCAATGATTTGGAAGTTCGAAATTTGGAACGTCGATTATTCGGACATTCAACAATTTGGAACCACAAAATTGCTACGATTCCATTGCTCGGAAACTCGACAGTTCGATAATTCGAAAGTTCAAAATTTCAAGAAATTCAAATACTCAAAAATTTGAAAATTCAAAAATTCAAAAATACGAGCTTTCGAAAATTTCTAAGGTTCTAATATGAAGATTCAAAAATTCAAGAGCGTAAAAATTTGAAAATTTGTGATTCAAAAATTCAGTAATTCAAGAATTCCAGACTTCAAAAATTCAAGAATTCAAAAATTCGAGAATTCAAGCATTCAACAATTCAAGAATTTAAAAAATAATGATTCAAAGACTCAAAGATTCAAGCATTCAAAAATTCAAAAAATCATGAATTTTAAAGTTTAAGAACTCAAAAGTTCAAAAAATCCAAAATGCAAGAATTTGAAAATATTGAAATTTGAAAATTTGAAAATCCAAGAATTCCAAAATTCAAAACTCGAAAACTCAAACATCCAAAGATTTGAAAATTTGAAATTTTTGGAACACAAAATTTCTTAAATTTGTAATGTAAAAATTCAAAAATTTGAATATTCGGAAACTCGATAATTCGAAAATTTCAAGATTTAAAAATTCATAGTTTCGAAACATCGAAATATTTAAAACACGACAATTTGAAAACTCAAAATCCAGCAATTTGGAAATTTGAAAATGCAAGAATTCGAAAATTTAAAAATCAGGTTTGAAAATTCGTAAATTCGTAAATTCGTAAATTCGTAAATTCGTAAATTCGTAAACTCGTAAATTCGTAAATTCGTAAATTCGTTAATTCGTAAATTCGTAAATTCGTAAATTCGTAAATTCGTAAATTCGTAAATTCGTAAATTCGTAAATTCGTAAATTCGTAAATTCGTAAATTCGTAAATTCGTAAATTCGTAAATTCGTAAATTCGTAAATTCGTAAATTCGTAAATTCGTAAATTCGTAAATTCGTAAATTCGTAAATTCGTAAATTCGTAAATTCGTAAATTCGTAAATTCGTAAATTCGTAAATTCGTAAATTCGTAAATTCGTAAATTCGTAAATTCGTAAATTCGTAAATTCGTAAATTCGTAAATTCGTAAATTCGTAAATTCGTAAATTCGTAAATTCGTAAATTCGTAAATTCGTAAATTCGTGAATTCGTAAATTCGTAAATTCGTAAATTCGTAAATTCGTAAATTCGTAAATTCGTAAATTCGTAAATTCGTAAATTCGTAAATTCGTAAATTCGTAAATTCGTAAATTCGTAAATTCGTAAATTCGTAAATTCGTAAATTCGTAAATTCGTAAATTCGTAAATTCGTAAATTCGTAAATTCGTAAATTCGTAAATTCGTAAATTCGTAAATTCGTAAATTCGTAAATTCGTAAATTCGTAAATTCGTAAATTCGTAAATTCGTAAATTCGTAAATTCGTAAATTCGTAAATTCGTAAATTCGTAAATTCGTAAATTCGTAAATTCGTAAATTCGTAAATTCGTAAATTCGCAAATTCGTAAATTCGTAAATTCGTAAATTCGTAAATTCGTAAATTCGTAAATTCGTAAATTCGTAAATTCGTAAATTCGTAAATTCGTAAATTCGTAAATTCGTAAATTCGTAAATTCGTAAATTCGTAAATTCGTAAATTCGTAAATTCGTAAATTCGAAAGCAGTGTCATGTCTTGATACAAGACAGAGTTTGATTGCACTGCTGACGTTTGCACAACCCGGTTGGCGGTATTTAGCGAAACGAAGAACGAACGGAATCATCGGACTGCTGTCAACGATAAACTCAGTTTGGTAACTCTACAATTTGGTATTGAATTTGTAATCCGTCAGGGTAACAATTTAGCACTGGGTGGAAATATACCTATTTTTGCGTACACTCTCCGTAGAGTGTATTTGTTGACATAATATTATGCTCACCGCTGTTCGGTACCATTCACATTTAGTTGTAAATTTTTGTTAATTTTCGCGTTTGTGAAGGGTTTTGTTCATGCTAATAGGTTAGATAATTTTTGTTTTATGGTTGTGAATAGATAACATAAGGTTAAATAGGCTCGGATTCTCTTATTGCTGCAAAAAAGAGGTGTATGGATTATGCTGCCGAGTGACAGCTTTCAGCGGCAGTGCGGTTTCGATTTCTTTGTTGACATCGTGCGACAGAAGGTAACGAACCACGGCGACAATCAGACGTCAATACCGAGTATCAGGACAGTTTACCGCCACCTGAACGAATTGTGAAGTGCGCGTGTACAACGGAAAGTGAATCCACCGAAAAGTGCCGTGGTTTCAGTTACTAGTGATTGAGGTATTGGATCGCCGGTGGGGGGAAGCTAACCACCAAGAAGTTTTCGCTTCCCCAGCTAACCGCAAAGGATCCTAAACGCCCACCCCTCTCGCTGTAGAGGAAAAGCCGAACGAGCCCTGCTCTTTTCTACAGATAACAGCCAAGAAGAGGGAAGCAGGTGAGACATCGGCTCCACCTGGGAAGAACACTTCGCTGTCTTCCGAGATTTCTTGCGGGGAGCAAGCGAATCCGACGATATTTCGTCACCGTCGCTAGGGAGGTTCCAACAAAGGAGCCAAGCTCATCTCCCTAGCTCCCTAGCAGCCAACAGAAACGATCAGGGAGAACGCGGCCGTTGTGTTACCGACCGGTTGGAAGAAACCGCCTGCTTTCCCGTCAACAGCTGCAGATCGACAAGCAGCGTAGAGTGCACAGTGTAGGAGAATTCGGTAAATTTAGTATATTTGTTGTCCTCTTTTTTGTTTGTTTACATACGAAAATCCGAAATTCCGGTAGGAGCGCCTAGGCCGCCCTGATTAGAAGGTTCCGCCGGGCAATCAGGACCCGAGTAGTGGACAAACATCTTCTTACAATTTAAAATCCTTTAAAATCCTGATGGTATACTTCTAAGGATACTGGCGGAATTTCATATGGAATTCTGATATAGTCGTTCCCAGGATTACGTATAAGTATTTTTCAGGTTTTAATTGTGAGTCTGATTGAAATAGCACACAGGCAGAGATTCAAAAAACTGGGAAAAACTGGATCCTTTGCATTTTTTCGAGAGTTGTCCTAATGAAGCTGTAGAGCTGGGTTCTCGTAAGGGCCGTCAGAATCACTCACTATGTTTGCAGCCGAGACGGGAAATGTCTGATTGGTTCAATTGAAGGCATCGACCTAGGCCGCTGAGGGCGAGAGCAGAGAATTCCGGACGTAACCGACTCATGATCGCGCGAACACGAGCGTTTGTAGGTTCACTCTCAAGAGCGCGTTTGTTAATTTATAAGCGATAAAATATTCAGTTAGATTCCGCGATGCTATACTGTTTGCGAGATCGCGGTTGTATCGGTTGTACGTGGATGATCGTGAAGGAAGCGACCGTTTGTATGTTAACGTGGTTGTCGCGTGTGCTAGCGTGTATGTAACCATGTGGGTATTCGCAAATTCGCGTGTGTTCTTGCATGATCGCGCGCGGATACTTCATTTTAATGCATGGCTCAGATGTTAGAAGCGAGTAAGTTTCTCCATATCACTAGAGTCCCTGTCATGTCGCCATGGAACGTATTGTGTAGTGGATATGTGCGTCATTTTTATTGGTCCCACTGCAGGCATGAGTCAAGGCTGCTAGGACCGAGAGTGGAGAGTTCCGGGCGTGACCGATCCATAATCGCGGGGTCACTGCTTGACACCGCGTTTGTAAATTTATATGTGCTAAAATGTTCACCTAATTATCTGGGTGGGATAGAAAGAGATTAAGTGGAAGCGTATAAGGTGACCGATATTATTTTTGGTATACATGAGTAATGGAAAAGCGAACAAGTTGAAGCACAACAAAAACCTGTTTTAATCCACCTAATTATGTAATTGTGCCTTTCTCATTTATCCAATAACTGGTTATATTCAATATTTTATATATATATATATATATATATATATATATATATATATATATATATATATATATATATATATATATATATATATATATATATATATATATATATATATACATATATATATATATATATATATATATATATATATATATATATATATATATATATATATATATATATATATATATATATATATATATATATATATATATATATATATATATATATATATATATATATATATATATATATATATATATATATATATATATATATATATATATATATATATATATATATATATATTATATCTATCTATCTATCTATATATATAAAAGTCAATGTTTGTATGTATATGATTTATGGACTCCCAAACGGCTTAACCGATTGTCGGAAAAATTTATACACAGTAGGCATTTGTTCTGGAGCGTGTTTGTGTGCTATTGGCTGGGGATTATCTGCCCATCAGATGGCGCTTCGGAGCAAATTGTGTTTTTCTCCTATTTCGTTGAAAGTCGCAGCAACGCGCGATGGGTATTAGCTAATTCAGTATAATTGTGTAAATGCCTATTACATTCTTATTACACTATGCACATTAGAGTGACAGGAAAAAAAATGACCGTTATCGGTCCACCCCTGAGTCGATTCCTAGTCCCGCCAGGAGTACTTGCACCATATTTGAAGCAAATCGGATATGTCTAGCTATCGGACCAAAGTGTCTGAAGTTTGCATGAGATTTTTCACAATTTACATGGAGAAAACCCACTAGCTCGCATTTCGACGCTAAAAAATAGTAAAGTGAAATATAAATAAACAAACAAAACGACGGAAATGAAAAAAAAAAACAGAAATTAATCAACAAAGCGAAAAATTGGGACAGTGTGAAATAATGGGATACAAAATGGGATGAACTATAAAAGTAAGCAAACTGCATGCAAAAATAAAATATATGTGGCAAAATAGACAAAATATAAAAGAGTACAATTGGAAATGGAGCAAATACGCAAATAGAAAAAAGTGAAATATTAAAATATGACGCAGTAAAATTAATGGAATAAAGACAAAATAAAGGTTATAAAATTATTTCTTTCACCTGAAGTACTGAATAAATCTTTAAGGTATCAATTATAAAATTTCAATTTTTCTCAATTTAAATGTTTTTTTCTGTACATTCTATAGTTTATAAGTTATCAGCGATTGAAAAATGTTTAATTTATGCGCTTCAAAAACTATAAGTTAAAAAATCCAATTGAAAAATCAGAAAATATATCACATTAAAACAAAAACATGTTTAAATTATTCTTCTCTTAACGAGAATTATTGTTTGAAGAAGTTTAAAATTGCTGCAATTCAAAATTTTCGACAGACAAGCTATCACTATGCACAAGGCATTAGAATTTTAATTTTATTTTAAAATAAGTGCTTGTCAAAATAAAATTAGTCAAAATAACAGATTCTGGGACTTTAACAAATTTACTATTTTGGTGTAAACATTTTTGTATTCCAAAATAGCAGATTAAGTACAGTATAGAGTGCGCAACAAGAAACAATGAGACTCGAATATTTATCGATGTCATTCAAGTTAAACTTCTTTATTGTTAGTTTTAAACATTATCGGCGTAAACAAAAATTTAGCTCTGAACAATATGCGTTTCCCTTAACTCAATATGTTCTGCACTGCATTGAGGAACCCCTTTCCAAAGTGTGGCGTGTATTCTTCAACAACGTTTGGTTTTCCAAGGCGCACGTGTGGTCATAGTTGATTTATTACATGGTAAAACAGCCCTTTCCAGTTCTCCCACCCTACCACTATATTATATATGGTGGATTTTTGGTTCGGAATTGTCGAATGTAACATACTGGACAACCATGCTAAATTGACGAGTTGTCTCAGTTTTTAAACAATTGTCTATTTATAAAATAAAATATAGCGCCTTTGGGCATTTGCTTAAAACCAACTCTACAGTCAACCAATCAATGAACCCTCTGATTAAACTGAGTTAATTTAACTCCATCATTAAAACTGAAGGGGTCTTACAAAGCGAATGCTAATTCAGCGTTGCATTTAAAAAGAGTAGAATATATACAAAATAGAGCACCAAAATCATTCTTATATTTACAAGCATCCCAGTAATTCCCTAGAACCGAATCCACTGCATTCCGGACATCAGATAGAGAATTTGTGAAAGAAAGCCCAACAATGCCTTTTACCGAGTATACCTACTTACTTCCACTTCCTCCTGCCCGGCAGCGAAGCGGGTGTCATTATTTTATGCTTCATCCCAGATTTGCTTCGGCTTCGTAAACCTACATAATATAGCTCTTGAAGGTATCGGTATAGGTATAGCGTGCAAGCCGACTAGCCAACTAGAGATGGGCCATTCGTTCGCGAACGGTTCAAGTGAACTGGTTCTTCGAAGAGAATGAGCGAACGGAAGTTCTTTTTAAAAGAACGGTAGTTCTCAATTCTCTTCAAAGCGAATGAACTGAACCTCACCTAAAGCCGTTTGGCGAATTTCTCGGACCGATTTTTAGGCGAACGAATGAAAATGAACCGACTTGCCGTCCCACAAACCGCTCTCTGTGCTCTCCCAGAATGGAACCGGCGAAGAACGACTCATCACATTCTCTATTTCTCTAGTTATACATCATGAAGAAATCGCTACCCTTGATGAACTTGTTAAGCATACAGGGGTATAATAGTTTGGGCAGCATCTGTTTGGTTCCTCTCCAAGAATCGAATGTTTTGAGAGACATTCGCTAGATACAAGTAAATTATCAGCTGAACGGAAGAACGGTTCATCTGAACTAGTTCTTTTTACAGAACTGTTCAGTCGGGAATGGTTCTTCGAAGTGAACTGTTTCGCCCATCTCTATAGCCAACCCCCCCTGAACCACCAGCAGCAGCAGCAGCAGCAGCAGTCGGTGTTGTTGTTTGTTTGTTATGCATTCGGCAGGACTGGCATCGAGCAGGCAGGCTCGATGCTATAGCCGTTCGGTACCTCCTATAGGTACTACGGGATTCGGGGCTCACACAGCAAGCGAAAAACCTCATCGTGTAAAATCTATCGGCAGTTGGAAAACATATACCTACACTCAGCACTCATACAACCGCAGCCGGGCAGACTTTCGGAGGACCAGCATAAGAAACATGCCAACAGGCAAACGAGGGTGATACACATGTAACCAATTTCTTATCTCTCACTCTCTTATGTGTGCTTATGGCAATGGTTTTATGCGTTTTCGCTTCGCATAGAGCTACTCGGTGTCGGCGCTCCTCTTTTGTGGGATGAATGGTTATCCGGCGTTTGGGAGATTTTTTCACCCATTCTTACGTGTTTTTTTTCGAAAATTGGATGAGGAGGTTGGTACAGGAGTGGAAGAGGCGGAGAGCGGATTACTTACGCTTCAGGATTGATGCTTTGGCAGCTTTTTCTCGTCGAGGGTGATTATGGGCTCACATAAATATTGAAGTAATTATTCAATGATTGGGTTGGTAGAGGTTTTGTGGGAAAATTCGATGGTTTGTGTGATCTTTTGAGTGACTCGAGCTCATGATATATACAATCGAGAACATTTTTCACTTTCAAATGCAATCATTGGCATAACGGAATAGTACATCTTCAACTAGCCACGTACGTAGTGAATATGGAATCAACGGCGAGAAGAAGCAAATAGATGGGAAATAGCATTCCACTGGCAACTGCTAAACTCTCTTCGCTTTCACGCGAAATTATTTGCGCTTACGGAGCTCTGAAGACGAGCCGAGGTTTACCCACGCAGCACGGCCAGCAAACATCACACACAGGCCAAAAGCCAGAGAGTTCCGTGTTCCGTTAATGCGGGCGGATGATGGTAGGAGGGGCGGGTGGCGCGGTGGGAGGTGATTTCGATCAGTCAGTGGGCTGGTAGGGCGCTCTGGGAAATGAATATTCAACGATTAATAGCTGTGACCATAAATTCAAGGGTTACAACAATGTCGGCCAGATTGCTGCCACTGTCAGGTTGGCTGATATGCGGGACTATTTTGCACTGGAGGGGGTTTACGTTGATCTTATTCTATTGTCATTATAGGTACTGCAATAATAATTTAAGAAACGTTAAATTGTGCCAAAGAAGATACTAAATGAACATATGAAAAACTCCGATTTATTTGAATTTTGTTACTTCTGTGGAAGAAATTGAATTTCATATTCTTTTTAACCTTCTTTGGGCGTTGGGGTCAATATGACCCAAAATGAACTTTCAAAATGCGATAACTTTTTAAGTTTTGCACCTAGAAGTTTGTAAGTTCTTGAATTTCAATCGAGTTTAAAATTTTCGGACATTCCTGAAAGGCAGTACAAAAAAAGTTACGAATAAGGTGTTAGCGGCTCATATTGACCCCGATTTTGAACTCAATTTGAAGACATTTTTTCAGTCAAATCTATATGAACTTGTACCCAGTTAGAGCTATAATTTTCAGTTTCTGGTAAATATGACTGTATTTGACCAGGTTGGCCAGCGAGAATTGTTGCCGATGAGGTCATGTTTGGCATGCATAGATGTATGTTGAATCGTCATCATAAATCACCAGTTTATTGACAGAATACTAATAATAAACACAACCGGAGTCCGATCGTAGCAACCATCGACAAAGGAAGTGAAAAAGTTATGGCTGTCACCGTTTTTGTAAAGTTAAATGGTCGCAAGGAATTCCAATACATTTTGGTTTATTATATTTCTGATAAATTGGTAGAAATAGTTTGAATATTTTCGCTTGTTGTGTAATAGTGAGCAAAAAAAACAGAGGAAGCAATATAGTAACGGATCTACTGAAAATATTTAAATCGGAGTACATCATAGATCACTAATAAGATAAGTT
Source organism: Topomyia yanbarensis (assembly GCF_030247195.1). Classification (NCBI taxonomy): domain Eukaryota; kingdom Metazoa; phylum Arthropoda; class Insecta; order Diptera; family Culicidae; genus Topomyia; species Topomyia yanbarensis. Next base: position 385,511,430 of record NC_080671.1, on the reverse strand, counting down.
CTTTCTGTAATTTTCTTTCGTTGATTCAGTTGGTAGTAGTTATGAATCGATGAAATCTCGAGCCGTTAGTTCTGGAGTTTGAGATTTGATTCCTTGTCATTCGAACTATTCGGTAAACCACGATGTGTAACTATGGACTGTTTACCTAAGCTAAGCCAAGTTATGCTTAGCTCAATGCTAAAATGAATACGGCCTGATTTTGATTTTTTCCTATAAATTTAGCCAATTTCTGGATGTACAAAGTAGATGACGTCGATAAGTTCTGACAGATATCGGGGTTACGCCTCTAAATTTCAGATTATTTTTAGTTTCTACATACACTGAAACAAATCAATATTTTTTCGTAATGGATGCGTACCATTTAAAACCAAAACCGCATATTAAAACTATTTAATATTTTTGTTAGTCCCGAAACAAAAAATGTATCAAGAAATAAGCTGCGTAATCAGTTTATTTCGGTATACAAAAGGGTCTGAAAATTCAGTTCGGGGCTCAGGATCACACGTTGAAAAGAATCGAGCTGTTATAAACCCATTAAGCATTTTCTTACTCATGTTCCCTCTAACAGGTGATAATAATATACTATTCTTTTTCTGTTTCATTAGTGTAGAATTTTATCAAGATTTATTAAAATGTCTTCTAATATAAATCGGAAATATTCAACCTGTATTACAAACTGCAGTATTGTCAGTTTTCTATAATGTTTCTTATACTTATCTAGCTTTTACGCTTATTATCACACTGAGAACTGTCCCTTTGAAATGCTATCGGCAAGTAGCAACTTGTCACTGGCCGGTGATACAATTGACCATTAATCTCTATACGGACCCTGCATGCAAATTTGGACAATATGGTGATTCATTCAAGCAGACCTGTGTGCGATGGTGATTTTCAATGGATTGTCCTAATGTTACTGATTATGGTTTCCTATCGTTTTTGTCTTTCGTGTTTGTATGTTTGTTTGAGGAATCACTATTGTTGTTTTGAGCCGGATAGAAATAGCAATGACTTCTCAGTCGATTTTTAGTATCGGTTTGGCCTATTGTGAAATATACGGTACAGTTATTTGTGTTTTCTGTCAACGCTCAACGAACGCGGAAGGTTTCTGTTTTCATGATCCTGTACTACCTATTAGGACATAGAAGTCCTGTTTGTATTTTTTATACGTTTTTGTTTATATTACTACTAATTAATCGATTTCGCCAATTTTCTCTATTGTTTCAGAGAGCGAGTAAGGGCGCTATAACCCTGGCTCATTGGCCAGAGCAGGGCTAAATACTTCTGTCCCACCCCAGGAACCTAGGACCAAAGGAGTGACATTAACCCAACTCCCAACGATTTATCAAACCCCCATCAAATTGAAACGGTTGTGTACGGTTGTCCGCTTTTCTTCCTTATTCAAGGTTCAAAATAATCCGTTCATTAAATTATTCATTGAATGAATAATTCGATTGCCGTATAATTTTGAATCATCTTTATTTTGTACGCTGCACAGTTGGCCTGGCCGCTTTAATGCTTGCATCATATTCAATATGTGCCACAAACATTAATAATGACAAGAAAAATTGTGGACGAACGTCTGCAATTTTCCAGGATCCCTACATGTATTGGCTGTGTATGTGTAGACTAGACTAGACTAGACTAGACTAGACTAGACTAGACTAGACTAGACTAGACTAGAATATTAATAATAAACACAACCAAAACAAAAATAAGAATGCGCATATCAGTTTTGTACATGATTGGACCGATCTTGGATATTCCGCTTCCGATGCTGATACCATAGTATTTTTCATAATATTGAACTAATGACAATGTGGTCAATCAATGAAACTGATGCCAAAGCTTTGTGATATTCTTGAAAGCTTATATAAAATTCCTTCTAAACTGATATTGATACTCTGATTCAAATACAGGCCAGATTCGATTATCCGTAGGGTGCAGAAAAATTTCGCTTCGGATAATCGAATCAAAACTAATGGTTTTTTTTCTTTATGTAATATATTTGTTATATTTTTATTTTTTTAATTCATTTCGTTTTTTGATAAGGCACGTTTGCGTTAGCTTAAAGGTGCCATTTTTTCATCGTTTTACATTTTGAATTTCTTAAAACTAGGGGTTACACATTTCAATATTATTTTGTTTTTATATAATAAAACTAAAAAAAAAATAAATTTTACAGCTAACTTATGCATATACAAGAGGGGATAATATAATATTCGTAAGATTAGGGGGACGGGTCGTTTCGTGTGTTCTTTGATAGTAATGCATATGATATTTAGAAGGGAGGTAGTTGGAGCAATTAATTATTAACTAAGCGGAACATTTTACAAGCTTATTAACTAGAAATAACTAGAGGGAGTGGTTCAATTTTATTAAGATTAGAGAGGATTAATTATGGATATTTTTAAGCTGTGGTACTGTTGGGCATTTCTTAACGAGATTAAATATTGATCAACTAAAATAAAAGATAGGGGGCAACATAAGTTTTGGGAAGATATTCAAAGGAAAGAAGGGGGGTGCAGTCCTACATTTGTTTATCAGAGACATGGGAGAGAGGATGGGCAAGGCTGACAGGGAGGAGGGGGAGATACAAACTTCCAGTTTCCGGCATCGGGAATCAACGACAGGGTTTACAGATTCGGACGGATGCATCATGTATTGGGACGCCAGGCGGTCTGCCTCGAGCCGGCAGGGGTTCCTCCAGACGATTTCGTAGTACGGCTCAGATACGGATCGGCAACACACCGCGTTGTGCGTGTGATGTTGTACTGTAGGTCTCGTGTTGTTGGGTCATTCAAATATTTGTTATATGTTGAAAAACAGTATCTAAGGTACATGCATCAATGTTTGACTCATGGAACATTTTTCTGATCAAACGAATATCGATCACTTTATATTCTATAAAGTGTTAGTAAGACATGTAAGAAAAATAATATATAACCCAAGTTTTAAATTAAAGTTATTTTATTTTAAAGTATTGCGTTCGATTGATGGGATACTTATGTTTGGTCTAATAATCATGACCCATAAAACTAAATTCTCTGCGTGAAACTTCAGTTATCTTAATGCTGGTTTCGGTAAATACAGACAGAAATAACAACTGAATTTATGATTACGCACTACTGATTTGTATATAACAACAAAACTATGGGAATCCTCTAAGGGCCGATTTGTTCACCCTATAGCTTAACGTTTAAACCAGTTTCACCAGTCCATTTAAACCTGGTTTAAGCGTAAAGCGAAGGTGAAGAAATCGGCCCTAAGAGAAACAACACGCTAGATTCCACTGAGAAGCATAAAAATTTGCTGCACGTCGATTAACGTTGGTCCAGCGAAAGACCAGCATTGGACGATTTTAAAACATAGATTTCTAAAAGGATGAGCTTTGCACACGTTACAAGTAAAAAATCTTTTTTACGCGCGACACCAAAGATCGTGCGTTGTTCAATCAGCATCAGCAGCATCATAATCGTCGTCATGCGCTCTAGGGCTTTGGAGAGCCACTCAGAAACTAGCTGATTCTTGGTTCTTGGAAGTTTTTAGCTATAAATATGTTCAAACGCATTGAGTGATTCAGTTTGTTATACATCGTCGCATAGTAAAATTTTGACGTAGGACTACGTCTTTGTTTTCGATATGGGAGTGCACTTTGCAAATTCCACAAAAATGGTATGTAACGAAAAGTCCAATTTTAAACACATATAATTTAGCCATCTCACGAAACATTTTCAATTTTTTTGCACATATCGCACAGTGGGACGGAATCAAAAAAGCCGGACATTGATATTTGCGACGAAACTACTGGTTATGGCACTTTGATGTCTTCGGAAAGGTTTCTTCATTTTTTAAGCAGTTTAATATAATGTTAGAATTTTTTTTATTTAAGGGGGTATATACGTAGATAAAAAATAACTTTGTAAGTTGTTGCCAAAATTGATAGTCATGTATGGAAAGTTTGTAGACGAAATGATTTTATGAAACTTTGTTGAAGTAGTGAAATGGCTATCTGTTAAGCGAAAAAAGTTATTGGGTGAAATTGAAATACATGTCGGTATACCCCCTTAAAAAGTGTTTTTTCATTGTAACTTTTTTATTTGATTTTTTACAGTTTCTCGATGTTCTAAAAAGTTGTAGATGCATTCAAAACACACCTTTTGTGGAATAGACCAACTCGCTATCTCTTTGTTTTAGGGTGCATGTCTGTTTTTTTTTGTTTTTTTTTGGGCTAACTTTAAGGGGCTATGGTTTGTAGAGTAGCAGGTAGTAGCAGCTAAATTTATTTTTTTGATGTTTAGCAAGAAATACCCTATTGATACATATATAAATCATAGCGGGATCTAATAGGATCCTTGGAATAATACGGGGTAAAATAGACTAGAGTTTCAATAAATTATTTGTATTATGAAGCATGAAAAATAAACTATTATGCGAAATTAATAAACATTTGAAATATTATAATTCATTCCATATACTCCGACATTCAAAGTTAATTTTTTTGTTATTAACATGCTCATAAGTCATCAGTGTCCAATTATCTTCGTCATTGGATGAACAAGGTATTTCGTTGCTTAGAATATTCGGTTATATTATGAATCAGGGAATCTAGAAAAATAATAACTTTTGGTTGCAGTGTTGCCAAATATGATATATTTCCAGTTTAAAACTTAAACTGTGTTTTTCTCGCAACTCGCGTATTTTTTCTTGAAAATTTGTGTTTCCATTGTGTTCCTCAGACATTTTTACGTATAAAAACATCTAAAACTTCAATAAAACTTGAGCAAATCTGAAGATATAGTGATTTGAACCAAACAACTAATAATTTCTCATCATGTTTTTCGCTATATCTTAGTAACCAAGTAGAATTTCAAAATTCTGAAAATGCCACTTTGTAGAGATTTTTCAGATAAGTAATGTGGCATATCTAACTCAGTTTGCCCCAAAATGGCGTTTGTCATAAGATAGCACAACAGCGACGACATGGGACAGTGGTAGGCCTCAAAGAAACACTCAAATCAACATCTTCGGATATTATATCGATCAAATTAGCATGGGACAACATCTTTGCGAGAAACGTCTCAAGTCAAATCAAAATAGAAGTAAAACGAAAAAAATGCTTTTTAAAATAGGCCGGTAATCTATCTAATACTATGCTTTGTGAACAAAATATTTAAGTTCTTCATTCAATGCATTATTTATGGGAAAACTGAATTCCCTTTTGGGGACTATATATGTGCTGGCCCAAAAAAAATGGAAAAAATAAGGTAAGGGCTTCAGCGCTAAAAAATCAGTTTTTTTGCCAATTTTTTTTTATACAGATGGGTGAAGCGAATCGATCAAAACTTTTGTACATTATACTACATCATTTCAATAGCATCCTGTAATTTTTTCATGCAAAAATATTTACAAGCGACTCGGTGACAAAGCTTTTTGTGGAACGTCTCTGGAAAAACACGATTTGCGGTGTTAATTGCCATTCAAAAACTACTTGACCGATTCATTTCAAACTTTGCATACACATTCTATGTTAAAAATACCTAATCCCTACGTTGAGTTTTCGGGATAATATTTCAATTAAGGTGGATTTATACTCATAAAACGGCGGAATTTTTCTTGAAAAATAGCAGAAAAATTCAAGAAAATCGTTCTTAGTTGCGTTTCGGCTTCGCCTCATCAGAAACCGACACTAACTTATTGTTGGAATAGATTAGCGCCGGCTCCCTTAAAACTCAAACACACCTTGTGTTTCAATCGAACGACTGATCAAACGTGATGTCCCGTTCGAGCAGAAGTTCTGTTTATGCCGATGAGACACAGTGAAGCCGAAACTTGTCTTGGCTTATAGCAGGCCTATGCGAAAGCACTATGCTATATTTCACCCTAAGGAGGAAAATTTGGTAAAAACCATAGCATAGCAAGAAAATTGGTTGAGTGGCAATCGTGATCACGGAAAAACTACTTTTGGAAAAACGACATTTCGAGAAAATCGAGTTTAAAATTTCAAGTTACCACTACTCTTGGTAGACGAAGCGCGCTTCAAAACGCTGTAATTTTCGATTTATTTCTCGTATCTCTATAAAAAAATTGAAAAAATATTGTCAAGGAGTTGCACTTTCAGATAAAGTAATAAAAAATCGATTTTTTGAAAAATAAAAAAGGTATGTAACCCCTTAAATATTTGAAATTTGAAAATTTTAAGAATGCAAATTTAAAGATTCAAAAGTATAAAAATTTTATTTCGAAACACAAAAAATACAAAACTTAATTAAAATTAGGTCTTGTGCCCTTAACGCGCAAAACGGTCCAGTCCAATTTTTATTGCATAATACCAGGCGTTTGGTTTCTTGAACCAAAAGACAAGAGTTCGTCTTCGCTTTCTCGTCAGCAAACCAGAGCTATATTTGCTTCCCGGGACATCACTCGGGACATGTGGCTTTAGGCGTTCACATATGTCGTGTGAACTGTTTGGAATTTTTTGTGTCTAACTAGTGCTAATTTGGGTACTAGTTCAGATACATCGTCTAACTAGACACCCAGATGGTGCTAGTTACTGACGAGATGAATTCGAAACACAAAAAATACAAAACTTAATTAAAATTAGGTCTTGTGCCCTTAACGCGCAAAACGGTCCAGTCCAATTTTTATTGCATAATACCAGGCGTTTGGTTTCTTGAACCAAAAGACAAGAGTTCGTCTTCGCTTTCTCGTCAGCAAACCAGAGCTATATTTGCTTCCCGGGACATCACTCGGGACATGTGGCTTTAGGCGTTCACATATGTCGTGTGAACTGTTTGGAATTTTTGACATTAAAAATGTCTTACTCCACTATCTGGGGCTAGGTGTCATTCTAAAATCTAAACTATCTCCCATGTAACGAAACTATGTAAGGTTTGCACGCTTATAACTCCGATATTACTAGATGGATTTTAATCATTCATACACCAACCGATTCAGAAACACCTAACTTAAATATTGGTAATAATTTAATATCTCCCCAATAAAAGTAGACTTTTGGAAATTGGTAAAATTAAAAAGTTCACAAAAAACGGGAAAAATACCATTCGTGAGGCAGATTTCTCAGACACAGCCGTCAAAAGAGGGCAGCTTAGTTGCTCAATGAAACACGAAAAGTCATAAATAGAAGCAACGCATGTCCGTTTAAATCAGTTGTTGCTCTTATCCCACACGAGCAACGTCGTCTCCGGGCGATGCAATAAGCGCTATCGATTTTCGGTAACGTTGGCATTTGCACACACTCGCACCTAAGTGACTAAACCATATACGGTTAGTTTATAAATAGAGGTGACGCGTACCCGTTTGAATCAGTTTTTGTTCTTATGTCGAACGGGTAAGATCATGGCTGCAGCGTCTGGGCACTACAATAAGCGGTAGACGCTATGCATTTTCGGCAGCGGTGGCCGTGTGCGGATTTTTCGGGTACCAGCACGGTGTCACAGAATGATTTGCAAAGTGGGTGGGCGGGGTGGTTCGGATTTAATTCAATACGGTGTGTGCTGCTTAAGAGTGTTGCGTTTGAAAAAAATATATTTATTTTTATGCGTGCGTTGTAACTTGTTAATCCATGTTTACGGCGCTTTGTAGCTGCGTAGGGTAAAGAGCCAATTGGTTTTCATGTTTCATATTTCGGTTATATGTTTTTTATCAGTAAGGCATCTGACAACGTGCTTCTGTAGTTATTGCACTGTTCAGCAGCGTAATATTTTATATAGGAGAGTACACTCAGGTTTTTTACGCGGATTTTGAAATTTACGCGGTTTTCATTAACGCGTTTTTTTTTAAATTTACGCGGTTTTCATTTACACGGCCTGTATCCCCTGCGTGAAAAATCTGAGTGTAATTGCATCGGAAACAATCACATTCCCAGCAGAACTTTTTGTTTTCTAATTTCAAACACTTTTGTTTCGTACTGCACACAACGGAAAATTTTAAAACAGAACTTACCGTCCCAGCAGCAGTTGAAGCGGGTGTTCTTTTTCGATTCAAATTCAAGCCATGTCTTAAGCGTTACTGGACTTAAAATTGTTTTCCCAGTTTAACCAGTCAGAATATCTGTCCTACCCTATCTATTAAAAACACAGTTCTAATTGCGTTTTAAGGTATACAACAAATACGGTTGGGTATACTAATTTAAATTTTAAAATAAATCTGTTTTAAATTATGAAACAAACCGCTGTACTGAAGATATAATTATGTCAGTCCTATTACCACATAAAACACCTATATAACATAAAACGCTGCAGAATTGGTTTAATAATACAATGTTTACACTACAGAGTTATAACACGTTTTAATAATTAGCAACAAGAAAAATGTCACCAAGATTGCATAAAAATCCGTTTTAACTGGCAGTGCGAACGTTGTATAACAATGTCATTTATCAAATAATTTCATTTTTCCACCACTAATCGATCAAGAAATACTTACACTTAAGATTGTTTACTTAAGTTCATTAGTACATTATTGAAAATTTAAATGGAAAATGAAATTTTATATTTTATGGAGAATCTGTATATTTCCGTTGGCGGGCGTGGGTTTCCTCATCACAGCTCTCAATATGGAACTTTTCTTTTGAATATATTTTCTGGACAGACCAGCCTATTTTTACTAGATGGATCAGCCAAATAATGCCAATCACCTAGTGAGATACTTGATTAATTAATAGATTACCGTTAAAAGACCTTCAATAAATTATGTTTTGATGGGGAGGGTATATAGCAAATTGTAACATATGAAAACAGGCGAGTGAACAAGAACGTGTGTCGATATGTGTGATAGATAAAAAAGCTATATTTTTAATGTCACCGCGGTCGTGTCCTGTACACAACCCTTTAATTTTTTTGTGTCTAACTAGTGCTAATTTGGGTACTAGTTCAGATACATCGTCTAACTAGACACCCAGATGGTGCTAGTTACTGACGAGATGAATTCGAAACACAAAAAATACAAAACTTAATTAAAATTAGGTCTTGTGCCCTTAACGCGCAAAACGGTCCAGTCCAATTTTTATTGCATAATACCAGGCGTTTGGTTTCTTGAACCAAAAGACAAGAGTTCGTCTTCGCTTTCTCGTCAGCAAACCAGAGCTATATTTGCTTCCCGGGACATCACTCGGGACATGTGGCTTTAGGCGTTCACATATGTCGTGTGAACTGTTTGGAATTTTTTGTGTCTAACTAGTGCTAATTTGGGTACTAGTTCAGATACATCGTCTAACTAGACACCCAGATGGTGCTAGTTACTGACGAGATGAATTCGAAACACAAAAAATACAAAACTTAATTAAAATTAGGTCTTGTGCCCTTAACGCGCAAAACGGTCCAGTCCAATTTTTATTGCATATAAAAATTTTAAATATTGCAAATTTAGAGATTAAAATAATGAAAAATTTTAAAATTTAACCATTTAAAAATTCAACAATTTACATTTAATGATTTAAAAAATAATAACTTTTTTAAAAATTCAAAGACTAAAAAATTAAAATTAAGGCCCAAGATTTGAAAAATTTAGGAATTTAAAAATTTAGAACATTTTAAAATTTCAGAAAATTTGAAAATTCATCAAATTACAAACTCTAAACATAGAAAATATAAAATTTATAATTCAACAAATTAAAAAAGGATGTAGGAAATAAAAGAAACTAAAATTGAACCATTCAGAAATTATGAATTCAACCATAAAGAAATTTAAAAATGTAAAAATCTAAAATTGTTTGTTTATAGCTTTAGAAATTTTAAAATTTGTAAACTTAGGTTTTTAAAATTTTATCAATCGAGGTATAAAAAGATTAAAATATAAAATTTGCAACGTTAACAAATTAGAGAATTGGAAAACTTAAACAATTCAATGATTAAAAAATTTTGGAATTCAGCAATTTACAATCCAAAAAAATCAATATTCAAATATCTTAATATTTTAGAATCTAACATTTCAGAAATTTGAAAATTTTATTATTGAAGAATCCATGAATTCAAAAATCAATTATCTAAAAATTTAAAAATCTGGATATCTAAAAATTTTGAAAATTCAACAAATTATTAATTTGATTAATTTATGAATTCAAAGATTTTAAAGTTTGAAGATATAAAGATGTATAAAATTTTAAAAGTTTGAAAATTCAAAAATCGAAAAATGACTACATGATTTATAAATGGTCCCATAGCAGTAACAAAATTCTAATTCCTATAGAAGCCTGCACGTGCTTTTGAAATACCTATAGAAGCGTGTTGTCAGGTACTTTAGTGATAAAAAACCGATTTAATCCACCTATCAGTGATATGAGGCATTTCTTACACTTATCACTGTTGTATTATTCATTAGGTAGCCGAACACGCACAAAGTTGGCAAGCAACTAGATGTGAGACAAGCACAGTTTCGAGTTCTGCACGAATAACACTTCGAATAAACTTAATAAATTGAAGAAAAATAATAAAACAAATAAAAATTTAAAATAATTATGAAGTAAAGAAAGTTATTCATAAAATGGATAGAATGATTAATATAAATCAAATTGATACGAATAAGATGCATGAGATAATAAACTGATCGGAATGCATACAAAGAAAAAAATGAATACAAAAATAATATAGATAAAATGAGGTTGAATAAACAAAATGAATCGAAAGAATGCTAAATGCAAAAAAAATCATTAAAATGAAATGATCATATATTTAAAATAAGTCAAATATTTAAAATGAAATAATAAACATATCGAATATAATCCATGAAATGAATGATCTGGAAAAATGAGTATATGGAATAAAATTTAAAAATGTTAGTTAAATGAAGTAAATGAATAAAACGAATTTCACGAATTCCAAAACCATTGCAATGAGCACGTTTTCGTTCTTCTTTTCTTGAGGGCGTTTTAGGATTATCGGGTGTTTCTACTATTTTGATGGGCCTTAATTAGTCATCAGGAAATCCAGGAACCAGAAATTTGCCTTGGAATTAAAAAATGTCTTTTTGGTCACAGATATCTGAAAAATGATTTTTGCACAGTATTCATTTGCATTGAAATGTATACAAAAGAGTGTCAAGTGTTCAGGTTATGTTGGCAATTATATTATTGTCGATGGCACAGAAGCCGTACATTCAGTCGATTACAATGCAGTATCTTTCCACCCATCCTTATCACTTGCGAATTGTTTCGTTTGGAATTCTCGTTCTTTTTTTTTATTCATTTCGTTTATTTGATAAGCACAAATGCGTTAGCTTGGCGGTGCCGAATTCTTTTGTTTTTACATTTTGAATGTCTTAAAACTAGGAGGTTACAATGTTGAAATATTTTTTTATAAAAGAGAAAAAATTTACAGCTATCTTAAGACTAGAAAAAAATTCTATATATAACAGAGGGGGCAAAAGATTTTTTTTTATGAAAATTTTTAAAACAAGGATTTCAAAAGTAATTGTTTTTTAGGAAATATTTACAGTTATCTTAAAACTAACAATATAGTTTGATACACAAAAGGGGGAACAAATATTTATGAAAAATTTCACAGATGTTTTAAAACTAGGGATACAATTCTATTTACAAGATGGGGGACAATAGTTTTAACAAAGAGTAGAAATTACAACTATCTTAAAACTAGGAATACGGAATACAAATTTGATTTTTTATCGGATACTTATGCTTGGTCATTTCCAAAATCGGTGTAGAAGTAGTTGTATCAAGGACAGGGGAGAGAAGGCGTAGATGGTGACCAGTAGAGAAGAGCAAAACTTGCAACTTTCGGGCAAACGGGAGATCAGCGAAACAAATTTGCGCCTCAGTCTAGTAGGTCGGATTGGCGGATGGTATTCTTCGGACCCGCGGGGAATCCTTCAAAGGGAATCCTTCGGACCTCGAGTCGCTCTCGCTTCAGATTCCGTAGTGATAAGGGCGACGGCGGTTACATAGTGGCAGTCTGAAGCTTATCGGTTCCACACGGCAAGAGGAAACTTCTAAAAACGAGAAATAAAAAGAGAGGGGCTAAATTGGGATATTTATCGTTTTTATGAAAGTATAAATAAGAGACATATAGGGGAAATCACGATTTGCCAGCATATCTCGGACTGGGACATTGGGTGGTCTACCTCGGGCCCGAAGGGAATCCTTTAACTGAGACCTGGCGTCCAAGTACCCGGCGCATACCCAGACAACGTGCTCGATGTCGTGATAGCCCTCGTCACAAGCGCACAGACTACTCTCCGCAAGCCCAATACGCCGCAAATGTGCATCTAAGGTGTAGTGGTTGGACATAAGTCGGGACATTACACGAATAAAATCCCGACCCACATCCATCCCCCTGAACCAAGGCTTCGTTGATACCTTTGGGATAATCGAATGTAGCCATCGTCCAAGTTCACCATTGCTCCACGAGGTTTGCCAACTGTTGAGCGTCCTCTGACGACAAATACTAAAAAATTCGTTGAAGCAGATTGGTCTTTCGTATATGTCACCATTTAATGCGCCCACCTTTGCTAATGAGTCGGCCTTTTCATTGCCCGGGATAGAACAATGAGGGGGGACCCAAACAAAGGTAATCTGATAAGATTTTTCAGATAACGTACACAAGGACTCTCGTATCTTCCCCAGAAAATACGGGAATTGCTTTTTAGGCTTCACCGCACAAAGAGCCTCGATAGAGCTGAGGCTGTCCGAAATGATGAAGTAGTGATCTGTGGGCAGAGTGTCGATGATCCCAATGGTGTACTGAATTGCAGCTAACTCTGCGACGTAAACTGAGGCGGGATCATTGAGCTTGAATGAAGCGGTGATAGTATTGTTGAAGATACCGAAGCCAGTGGACCCATCGAGATTTGATCCGTCAATGTAGAACATTTTGTCACAGTCGACTTCTCGGAATTTATTATAAAATATATTGGGGATCACTTGAGGGCGTATATGGTCCGGGATCCCACGAATCTCTTCCTTCATGGATGTGTCGAAGAATACAGTAAAATCAGAAGTATCTAGGAAACGAACACGGTTGGGAGTATATGAAGAAGGATTAATGTTCTGTGCCATGTAGTCGAAGCACAAGGCCATAAATCGGATTTGAGAATTAAGCTCGACGAGCCTCTCGAAGTTTTCAATCACCAACGGGTTCAGAATGTCGCATCGGATGAGCAATCGATATGAGAGTTCCCAAAATCGATTTTTTAGCGGAAGAACGCCCGCCAGCACTTCGAGACTCATCGTATGGGTCGAGTGCATGCAACCCAAGGCAATGCGCAAGCAACGATACTGGATTCTCTCCAGTTTGATGAAGTGTATGTTCGCAGCCGAGCGGAAACAGAAACACCCGTACTCCATCACCGACAATATCGTTGTTTGGTATAACCTGATCAGGTCTCCTGGGTGGGCACCCCACCATGTTCCAGTTATTGTCCGGAGAAAATTGATCCTTTGTTGGCATTTCTGTTTCAGATACCTACTTATGTCCACTATGTCAGAAAATTTCATTAGTCCGCTACTGGACTGAGTATCTGTTTGAAAAAAGGGAACACTTGGGGTTTTTGGTGTCCCTGGAAGTGGTGGATACTCCTTGTTAGAATTAAAATTTCCAAGTCCTGGAGCAAATTGCTTCGGCTTTTGTGCATCACTTCCGTTGGATTTATTGGTTGTAGATGGCGCACTCTGAGTGGACGACACCTTGGCACCCTTACGAGGCAATGTAGGGGAGGCTGGATTTTTCCTCTTCCTGGATTCCCCTGGGTTAACCAAAGATGTTCTCTCTCGTGGGTCGTTAGATTCTTGCTCAACGTTAGCCAAATCAGCATAGGGATTTTCGGACAGGACAGATGGCGAAGCATTCTTTAGCATTTCTGCATAAGAGCGTCTCGAGCGATCCTTAAGGGAGCGCTTAATTTTATCCCCGCGCTGCTTGTACGCAGGGCATGATTTAAGAGCATGTGAAGGGCCCCCGCAGCAAATACACTTTTCAGTTTCTTTGCCGCAAGAGTCATCCTTATGCTCTCCTTCGCATTTGCCGCATCGTTTCTTATTTCCACAATATGTGGCTGTGTGACCCAACAGCTTGCAATTGCTGCAGCTCATGACCCGAGGTACAAACAGGCGAACAGGTAGGCGAACCTTGTCAAGGAGGATGTAGTTGGGAAGAGAGGACCCGGTGAATGTCACCCGAAGCGAGCCTGATAGAGAGTAGGTAGTCTTAGCTCCCTCGGTGTTTGCGGTATGCAAGTGTTTGCATTGCAAGATCTTAATCTGTTGAAGTGAGGGGTCTTTAAAGCAGCTAACCCCGTGCTCCAACCGTTCTTCGCAATTCAGGCCCGGTTCGGACACTACCCCATCGATTTCTACGGCCATAGCAGGCATGTACGCCTTAAATTCCTGCGTAAAGCGTTCACAGCAAGCAATCGCGTTTGCCTGGCCGAGATCATTGACTAGAACACGAATCTTGTTTGCCCGAACACGTGTTATCTGAGTTACGGCCGGGTAGTTAGCAATCAGATCTCGAGAAAGTTTCAATATATTAACCGGTTTCTCTCCGGTCCGAAAATATACCACCCATTGCCCAGAGGAACCTTGTGGGTACTGCTTTATACGGGGAGCAATGCGAGTGTTACGGGGATCAGGGACTTCCATGATAACATCAGATGGTATTTCGCCCTCCGCCATTTAAGCACGAGGGCAGAGCGTTATATAAACGGGGATGTGTCTTATTATTTGATTACAAGGTAGAGTAAAATAAGGGATAAGGAAAGAAAGCAAACGAGAAAAAAAAATCAAATAAAACTTATTAAACGCTCCAGCGAAAACAATGTACTGGATTTACTACCGGCACCAGCAGAACGGCAGCTAAAGAACGAACAAAGGATGACCTTCACTCAATGAAACTTACACACCGAACACCACTGTGAAGTATAACGATCCGTTCCGTTCAAAGGTTGGGAGACGTATGACGAATAAATTGTTAGCGGGTCATATTAACCCAGATTTAGAATTGAATTTTAAGTCACATTTTCAGTCAAATCTATATGAACTTGCACCCAAATTGTCAGTTAGAGTTTCAATTTTTAGTTTTTAGTAAATATTACTGTTTTTGATCAGGTTGGCCAACGGGAATCGGTGCCGAATGGGGTCATGTTTGCTATGCATAGATGTATGTAGAACATGTAGAACATGCCATCATAAATCACAAGTTTATTGACAGAATACTAATAATAAACATAACCAAAACAAAAATAAGAATGTGTATATCAGTTTTGTACATGATTGGACCGATTTTAGATGTTCCGCATTACGCTTCTGATGCTGATTCCGGCGATACCATAGTATAGCTCAGAATTCTGAACAATGTGGTCAATCAATGAAACTGATGCCAAAGTTTTGTAATATTCATGAAAGCTTATATAAAATCCCTTCTAAAATGATATTGATACACCGATTCAAATATTGTATTCTACGTGAAAATCAACCGGAAAATCGGGAACGTCCGTAGAACTGTCTAAATCATGATTTTTTTCGAACAAAAAATTGTTCACGTTGCATTGGCATAAATTTCTAGTTCCGAGTGAAAAATTGACCGTATTGGCCACATTCGCTGAACTGATCAATTCATAAAGCTGGTCTTAGAACCATGGATTTTTTCATTCAAAGACCCTATTTGTGAACTAATTGGTCAGTCGAATCATCCGAAAGGTCAATGGGTCGAATTTATACCCTTATATTCAATAAAATTTGTAAAGCTTAGACTTGCAGTTTCTCGATGAACCAAAAAGAATAGGATAAAAATTCGAATATGGTGTCATAAACCGAAAAATCTCATATTTTACTGAAAAATTTGCCAACTTTTCTTCAAAATAATGATTATGATGATGATGAACCCACCATCAGTGCAAGGGCTACGCCAGTGGTTGCAGTTGCTTTTAACAACAAAGCCAAATGTTACTAGCAAACGACTTTTAATTTATCGGTGTACGAAGGGCTAAAAAGAGTTGGATCTATAAGCAGAAGTTCTTATGCGCACTCCACAGGGACGATGAATCTCCTTCCAACAATAAAACAATCTCGTTGAGACTTAAGACATTTGTGCAATGGCTATATTTTTTGCTAACCAAGTTAAACGCCTCCGACCCGTCCCTACGTCTTGGATTCCAAGCTGTTCTACATAACTTTTTGAGTCGAACAAGTTCTGTATTCCACCAAGGTGTTCCTCTCGAAGCACACACAACTCAAAGCGGACAAGCCTCCTGGCATGCTGGCACTATGAGTGAGTTTGTTGTATCCACAACCTCATCCAAGTCACGTAGAGATTCATACCCATGAAACCTAGTCGACAAGCCCTTTTCGCGGAGCTCCTAGTTCATAGATTTGGGATAATGATATGACACAGCGAGGCATTTAAATGACCAAAGACGATGTGCATATGGTCAGATAACGGCGGTTCGAGCTCGTTTGGTACGAGCCAGTTTGCCAACTTATGCGTAATACCGTCAGAGCAGTGAGTTACATCTAACACCTTTTCTCTGCCAAATCGTTCAAATGCTGGGCAGTTTCCTGCATTAGGTATGTGCAAATTTGTACTACTTAAGTATTCCATTAATTCGGTGTCTATCAAATTGATATCTAAGATGCCCCAAATTATGTGGTTGGCATTTGCATCACCGGCGATTATGAGGGAAAACACATTTCTGCAATAATATGATACAACCCTTTTGAAATAATCAGAAGGTGATGCTTTATTATGTGGAAAATATGCCGAACAATAGACGTATTTCAATTGACTATGACAGCACAAATTTGAGTTAGCTATTATAAGTCAAACCAGTTATATACAGAAAAGTTCAATAAGTCTGTAATGGTTGAGATTTGAGGGTACGTGTAGAACGTATTTTTGCCCGAAATATGATCCTATATCATTTCTCGATAAGTTCTTAACCATGAACCAACCGTCCAAACTGTATAGTCTCCAGTCTTCAGAAGTGTCGATAGTTATGATAGATTAAAACTCATTCGTGAATTATACTACATGCTCTTGAAAAAGGTTACATTTTTAAGGGGATGTTCTCATCTAACATTTTCAAAAATTTGATTGTTTTTCATTGCATTTATTGAAATGTTAAGTATCTATTATATTGTGTTAAAAAGGTTTTCCGATACGGGCATCAAAATGTTGCCTAATTTGTCTGAAAATCACAAGTTATGCTAATTTTGACGCGCTGAGCTCATCCAAATATGTGCATGAAAATAAATTTAAAATTACAATTTTTTGTTTGCGTTTAGGCTGCTGTTAAAAATTATGTTCTTATCCAATGATCATAAAATTTTGAACATATATCATTCAATATATGAGAAATTTAGGAAAAGTACAAAATATCAATATTTTAAACATAACTTATTGAGGTTTTGTGCGGCCTCCAGCCACTGTGCGGCGTATTAGCCACTATGGGACGCTCTCAGCTCGAGACGCGCGCCTCAGGTAGAAACCTCTTCATGGCATTATACTCATTCCCATAATGCTTCGCGTTGCGCTATACATGTGTACAGGTCTCGTGAACGTATTTAACGGTTAGATCTGTAGAGTCGTCGCAGACTAATCGTGAGTTATCAAACGACCACATGAAACGATGAAAAACGAAAAATTTTGGTTAAAATTGTGAGTCTTCATTTTAGTCCGCCATATTGAAATCACTATTTTCATTGTTTTTTTTTATTTTGATACATATTAGCTCAAATTCTTGTTCATAAATCACCAATCTCGGTTTTGGCTAAAATACAGCTTATTTTTTTAATGAGGGACCGCCATATTTGATCGGCTATTTAGAATTTCGAAAAACTGGCTTGAGATTCATAAATAGCGAAGTCCAAAACCCATAATTCCATGTAATTATAAAATATTGACACTCTACCAGGAATAATTCATCGAAAATGTTCTCAAACTTTTAAAGGTGTTTATCTCAAAACATGGTTTTTTAAAACAGTGGTTCAATTTAAGGACTCTTGACTTCTCCATAGAAATTTTTTTTCATTGGAGGAACGACCTACAAATTCTTTGTACTCACTATTTTTAATAAAGCCTTATAGTGGATAATAGGGCCAAAAAATTGATCTCAAAGTTACGTCAATATTTTTACTCATTCTTATGTCATTACTTCACTAAACTTTGTTTTCTTTAGAGCCTTGCTATTAGTTTTGTGTTTCAGATCGATCGTGAGGCAGCAGGCTGTACGCAGTTTTGGAATTCTACGCGCACCTAACCTTAGACAGAACATTACCACAGACACCCGATTTTATCAGCTTCATATGAAAATTGATAGTTGGTAGTTTGATGGGCTCTAGCAGATGAACCAAATTGAATTCGAGTAAATCCTTTCTTGAGCATATTTTTCTTATCTTAGAGATCTGAAATATGCATTTTTTTAATTTTGCGCTGTCAGACTCTCTTACGCGAAGTTTAAGCTAAACAATCAAGAAAGGTTATGAGGCTATATCTAGGGACTAAAGAAGAATATTTTAAAAGCAACGGTTTCTTAAAAAAAAGAAAAATGTTTGTCCCAATTTTATCAATGTTTCTGTTTTATAACTCTAAAATTCACCAAAGGGCTGATTAAAACGGGTCTTCACTGTATAAGCTTGTGCAATCCATAAGTTGTTTTCTTCTGTTTTTTCATTAGCCCACAAGAAAATTCCAAATTTTGCTTACGTTTTGGTCATTTTAATGAGAACCTCCCCTTAATGTCACCGTGGGTTGTGTCCTATGGACAACCCTTTAATTTCTTTCTTTATTAAAATCTTTGAACTAAGTAGTTCAGTAAACACTCACTTCGGTGGCGCCTTCGCCTTTGCCGCCAGCGTAAGCTATCATTTTCAACCCCGCAGACCCCAACGATTGTGCCTCTTTACATAATCGACCTTGACGGTCATATGTGCGTTCAACAAGCAGTAATTGAAAGACATTTCCAGCATTCAAAATACTGCCACAGCTTCGCAGCAGAAAATCAAAATTGCTCAGCTGGTTTCAGGTAACGTAGCCGCGGGTATGCGTGAGCCATTATCGCCCACATTCTGTGAAGGTTCGCATATTTTTCTTTATGCTTTACGAACGCTTCTTCTCGTGCTACCACATCCGTATGGATGTGTATATTACTGTAGCATTTCCTTGTCCTCTGCTGCTTCTGCTGTTGCTCCTGTTCCCAGTTTTTGCTCTAGCTAGAAGGCGGTGGATGGCGGTGAGAGGAAATTTGCCGTCCTAAAGCTAGCCGGAACGGTCGATTGGCCAAGCTGCTGCTGTGCTACTGTAGGCTAGTATTTCACTGTGGTACACACGAATATGGAAGTGTCTCTCTAATACCACTTGAGAGGATAAACAGGTTTCACTTTTTCGCTCCCGCATCGTTGAACCGTCGAGAGTGGCAAGGGCAATGTTTCTGTAGAGCGGAGCAGGCGGTGAGCAGTTGAGTGCACCACTCAGCAAAGGCAGGAAAGGCGCACAAAGAAGGTGAGTGACCGATGAGTGTTCCGCGGTAAGAAAAGAGTAACCGGTCCCATCTCAAAGATGTGTTGGTGCGAAGGAGTAGGTGTTGGTAGGCACCCAAATGGTGCTCACTCTCACGATCTGGCCCAATGCAAAGTGTTTGACGCGCGGTAAAAGCAAAAGAGGCATGAAAAGATAATCAACGAGTGCGATTAATTCGCTTAAAATATTTGTTTTTCCTTACTTTTCGTTTGTAATTTCGGTTAATTTTCGTCGAAGCAATAAAACGATGGATTTTATTTATTTTTTCGCAGAGTTCGATGGATGCCTGATCAATAAGATTCAACGAAATGCTACGGGGTCATAAAAGTTTCCTCACCTCTGGAGAAATCCCCCGGCATTCGAGTCCTCAATCGGCGCTATAATAATTCATAGAATCGCACAGTGTATACACAGAGATGACAGCGGCGGCTACAGGCCCTGAATACAAACGTTGTACCCTCGACCGACCATCGGATCGTGAACATTGGAGCAGGCAGAACACAGAAGCATATATTTCACAAAAAAGCAAGCTTCAAAACACCACCATCATCGCACAGCTCGGTAGAAGGACGGAATGTGCGACAGGCCGAGCAGAGGGCACGAGGAACAGCAGATTGAAGGTACTGGAGAGAACTACGACGACGGAGACTATACATACTAGAGAGAACAGCATATTGGAAGGCCGCATATAAACCATGCACGGTGAGGGAAATTACAACCCAAAGTTGGCAATAGAGTAGCAAAGCTACGGCAACAACAATTTCTGTGTTCGTCTCGTCTGATCCGCCCCTCATCGACGGGAGAAGATCGCGCATGCATTTGCTTTGCCGAGGGCTGTTTGATAATCATACGGAATTGAAAACTATTTTGAATGGAAATCGATGGGATAAAGTCCCACTCGTTCTAAAATTACAATCTGTATCGAATCAAAGTAACCGAGCTTTGCACCTAGTGGCGCTGACGTTTCTCCTCCGGGCTATTTTCGTTTGAATGCTAACTAAAACGGTTCCGATTCGATGATGGTGATGATGATCTATTTAAACTTTGCGTGCGAACAAAATAATCACACCCGAAGCCGCATGTCGTCACATAGCAGCAGCAGCAGCAATGGTTGTGTTTGTGGTCGCGAATCAAAAATAATAAAACAACAGCTACAGCAACAACCCACTCGGGCCCGTTTTGCGCCCATGTATCTATTTGTATTTCGTACGTCACCCTTTCGTCTCGGCGGCCAACAGCAGCAACAGCAACAGTACCACAGTTGGCTTGGTTCGATTCGATCCGACACTGCCTGCTGGTGCCGGATAGTAGGTAATTCGTAATTGCTCACCATAATAAATAACAATAATAATGAACGCGCTCTACTGGTCCCCATCCATCCGCGTGTGCGTTATTCGAAGTCAAGTCTGTCGTCACCGTTTGCGCTACGGTTACGCTGATAAGCTAATGAATAAGCATATTCTGGTGTTAGTGGGAGGAATCGAATCGAGCTTCTCGCTCCTTCCCTTCCCATAGAATAGAGTGTGAGAGACAGGCGCGTATGTGTTTAGTGGTTATCGCCTGTGTTGTTTTTCGTTTCAGCACAGGCTGCCGCTGTGGTAACGCGCTTTTCACGAAAGGGCAAGTACTCCGGGGCACCGTACATAATTGCGATACATTTAACATTCACCGAGGTTGATATTGGACACTGTGTAATCAAATTATACGCTTCATTATCAAGTGTATTATCTCGGACGGCTTCTGCGGGTAGAGGAAGGCCAATGTCGGTTTCCTGTTGTTCGATATTTGGGGTAAACGTGGGAGAAAATAATACAGTCTGCAAAAAATCGGTTATCTTAAAATTAATCAAATACTGTGTACTTTAAGGTTCAGAGCGCTTGCGAGGGGAGAAGTTGCATGGGACGCAGAAACCTAACTATTTTCCAACTTGAAATATTTGTAGCTATATTTCTGGAATAAAATGCGAACACGCAATTCGAATGGAAATCTATCTGGCGAACAATGAGTGAGCTTAGCGGGACCGTATATGTGTATTAACTATAAATAAGTAATTCTAATATAAGGAAGGATTTGCGTTTCGAATTCGTCTTCTCAGTACCTGACACTGACTTAGTTACGCATTATATTGTTTGTCGCGGGAAGGAGTTTTTGTTAATAGAATGGGGTAAAGAGTTACAAAGATCTGGATTCACCTTAATAAGTGATACGATCTATGCAACTCTCAGAAGTGTTATCATGTATTTATTCCTCTGGGCAGCTGGCTACTGAGAATTTATGGTAGATATATCGTCTATTGAATTGATTTTGAAATGCTCGGTTTGTAAAAAAACAACTTTAGTTCCGAACAGCCGACAGTCCTCTATGGGAAGGTTCCATACATACGCAGAAAAAAATATTGTGTAATTTTAACTTTATTTTCATGCACATATTTGGAGCATGAATATAAATGTAAAATTAAGTTCTACCATAAATACAGACAACTTGTTGTGCTTTCTTCATCGAATTTTATTATAATTTTACACGTTGATTGAAAATTACAGTTTCATTAAACGGAATACCTATGCACTTTCATTTTCATCAGCAGCATCAATAGAAAATTTCCCTTCTTCCTCGATGGTCGGCAGCGTCGAATCATCTCCGATGTATATGTTGGTGTCGTTTTCAGGATTAAGAACACGCTTTACAATATCATCGTCCTTCAAAAATTCGACATCGTCATCTTCTTCGTCCTGTGTTCGTGGTTCAATAATTTTTTGAGTAAAATTTCGTAATTTATCTTGGAGTACAGATAATGGTAGGTCGTCTTCGTCATCACAATCTACTGGATTATAAAACATATCCCAGGATTTTCTTATTGCGTCTGCTGGGACATAATCCCATGATTGAGCCACCCAGAAAATCGCATCTTTGATGTTAATATTCTTAATATGTTCGTGAAAATCGTCAGATCTGCCCATTATCTACTGCATTAATATTTTTCGGTAGCGCGCTTGGATTATTTGAATTGTGTTTTGATCCATCGGTTGAACAACAGCGGTCGTATTACAAGGAAGGAATTCGGTCCGTCCAAATTTTCCCATCTTCAGTCTGCAATTCTCCACCTTTGAAGTGGGCAGAGCAGTTATCCAGAACTAACACGGTCTCAATAGGACGATTAGATTCTTGCAAAAACTTGGTAACGCGAGGAACAAATTCTTCAAGAAACCATTTTTTGAACAAAAACTGCGATATCCAAGCATTTTTAGAAGCCGCGTAATAGACAGGAAGCTGTCTAACATGCTTCAAAGCCCTTGGTTTTTCAATTTACCAATTAGCATCAACCGAAGCTTTAATGACCCATCCATGTTAGAGCAGGGCATGAAAGTAAGTCGATCTTTCGATACTTTTCTTCCAGGAGCTGACAAAGCATCCTTATCGACAAACGTTGGAGTATTCCTAAAATACAAACCACTTTCGTCCGCGTTCGAAATTTGGCATGGATGCAGTTGCTTCTCGCGCATTTTTTCGAAAAGTTGTTGACAGAATCTTCCACAGCCGCGACATTACTCGACAGTTTCTCCCCTGTGATCTTTGACAAACGAATTTGGTATCGTTGGATGAATTTGTGAATGTACCCGCGACTGCTAAACTCTCCCTCTCCAACAATTTTATTAAAAAACTTCAGTGCTTGAACCTGTAACATTACCTGACTTAGTGGAATATGATATAGCTTCGTCGACCATCGGATGCTGAGGCATTTTGAAGCGCTTTCGCTTGGTTAAATAAATACAAAACAATACTTAACTGCCAATAACATCCGGGAAATGAATGTATTTTTACCTATTGAATCATGGGATTGTGCAGCTTGTTCTTTTATTTTATCTTTCGACTGTCTGATTGTTGCAACTGTTGAACGAGATTGTATGTTATGCTTCACCATGATCTCTCTGATGTATAGTCCATTTTCTAAATCTTCAATGATCTGCCGCTTTTTAGCGATCGAAATTTCAACCTTTATGCGCTTCTGTCCAGCTAGTTGTGTTTTACCCATTTTAAACACTCGAAATCAAATTTATATATCGATATAAACTCCAAAATAAACACAAATGTGAAAAAAATCCTTCTTTGTATGAAGCAAATAGAATTTGTATTACGCAATCCGAAGATCCACCGGTAAGTCAAAATACTTCTATGACAACCTCTTAGCAAATGACACAATTACTAGTAGTGGTGAACAGAGTCAGCCTTGCATGCAATACACCAATACAGAGATAGTTCTCTTTATGACGCATACTAAAGCTTTTCTATGGTTAAAATAATTTGCCAGCAGAGAATCTCAGTCTGATTTCAGACCATCTATCACTCTTTCTCCAACGTGGAAAAAAGGATATGTAATTCTTTCATCAACAATTGGCATTATCGACTGAGGATTGTGCTATTTTGAGTAAAATAATCATTATCTCTCTTAAGTTAAAAGTTGAAGGAAGAAAAATTTTAGACTACATACTAGTAGGTAACGAAAGTTCTTCGGGTACATATTTTAAGCAAGTAAAACAGTAGATTTGGAACGCCAATGTCGCTATTGTAGTTGTCTGCATCTACGGCCTCGGAGCAATAGTATTGACAGTTTATAGTTACAAGATATTTTAAATTAGGTTTTAACAAAAAAAAACAAATATTTCGTAAAATTATACTCTTCTTATTAGTTCTTCACGCCTCTCCCTTACAAACTGTAAACAATCCAACTTTTTTCATTATGACCGTGGAAAACAAATGCTTCTAATGTAATTGCTAAAGCTGCAAATTTTCACCGGGTTGTTTTGAACTTGAAGGAAGAACAAATCTCAAATCATGCTCTACTATGTTCAATTCCCAGTTTTTCGTTTGCATCATTCATTAAAACAGCCGAGCTGCTCAATCATTTTTCATTCATTTTCGATTTCATTACCCTGTACTGTACTGAGATATTTACTAGGTTTTTTAAGCAAAACTACTCTGAACATACTTCTTACTGTTCATGTAGGTTTAAAAACTCAAAATATGTCAACATTTAACCTAAACTGGCCTTCACAGAGCAGATGACAACTCTGGTTGGTGAATGAAAAAGCATCAATTTGGAATGAAGACGTACGGTTTGGTTATGAAAATCCCGCCAACTTGAAAGTGATGATTAAGGGAGGCTTTGAATTTGAATCATGGTTGGGTTTGATTGAGCTGAAAGTTGGCATTTGAAAATGAAAATTTGCCCCACTGGTAATTGTACCATGGAGAAACTAGCAACAAATACAGATAAACATATTTTTTAAAATTATATTATTTGAAGACAAAAATCCATGTTTTTATAGACTATGATCGTAAAGCCATTTCTAATCAAAACGCTCATAAAATGATAAAATGTAGGTAGTCTTAAAGATATTTTAGATTTTGTTCCAACAAAAATTTGTGAAATTACGCCCTCTTTAAAAGTTATTCACGTTTCTGCAATTAAAATAGTTGGTTCGTAAAAATGAACAAGCAATTTCTTGCAACTTTCCTTTTGATACCAATGTAACATGGAGATCCTTACAATAACTGCAAGAAAACAATAAATATCTCATTCGACTATATATGATGTCACCCTGGCTAATTATTGGAATAATGGTTTTGCGACCCTTGCAGACCGATACTAAAACATTCTACCTCAACTATACTTTAAATACATGCCTACATTTAACGTATACATCAAAAAACAAAATTTATTGAAAATGAAACAACAAAATTTTTGCTCGTAGGTGTACGTACTATCGAGGTAAAATGTACGTACTATCGAGCTATAAAAAAGCTATAAAATGTTAGAGGATTTTTTAAAGCGAAAATGAGATTTTTGGCTTCAAAGTGGTACGAAAAACTCAAAAATCGAAGAAACTCAGGTAATGTGTCAGATTTTCTACGGAAATTTTAATTCCTTCCAATTTTTTTTGTTGCTTTCTTTGGCAAAAAATAATTGACACGTATTTTTTGTTATGGCTGACAATGGAAATTTTTTCAAGTTATTAGTTTTTGAACTTTTGTAGTTTATAAAATTGAACATGATAACTCGAAAACGATTCGATATATGGAAAAAATTAAATAAAACAAGTTGCGTTTTCAAATTAGCTTACCGAAAAAAGAATCCCAAAAAAAAATTTTTGTTATATATTTTATGAAATCTGCAATTATTAAAAACTTGATTGATTTTTTTAAAGTTGGCCGATATTTTTTACTTATTATTTTCTTTAAATATTCAAAATGACGTTAAAAAGATTGTGTAAAAATTTGGCAGTGGATATCAAAGTACTTTACGAATATATTACAATTATAAACTTAAAACAAGGCAAATTTACACTAAACGCTCAGTGTTAGGTCTGTTATAATCGAAATATCTCGTAAAATACTTCCAGTTCCATTCTAAAATTTTCACACAATTTTCTTATTATAATTATGTTATCAAAAAAAATGTTTTCAGGCGTATTCGGGCAACTAAAATCTTCGCTATTGGTTAGAAGATACATTATCTTTGCATTCCCCATCGAGAGTTCAGGGGAACATTAGGAGACTTTTTTCCTGCATCTAATTTGTGGATATTTTCCATATAACTCTTTGTCAATGCGACATATTTATACTCATTTCTAATAATATAATTACAAAGTAGACATTCTTAGCTTTAAACTGGCATTCAAAATTCAGCAAAAATACGAACAGTTGAGAAAACGCACATGATATGTCTATTTTTCATAGTTTTTATCTTATCATATTACACAGTTATGTGAAATATATTTCCGAGATACTCTGAGAAATTCTTAGCTAGAGCATATATAAACATTCAGTATAGAATTGAGTTAAATTGGAGTTCTTAAATCTACGCGGATTTTCAAATTTACGCGGTTTTCATTTACGCGGTTTTCATGCACGCGGCCTGTATCCCCCGCGTAAAAAAACCTGAGTGTACAATATATTGAAAAGCGATTACCTTTAGTGTCTCGATACATTTGCCGAAATTGATATGCTAGCATCTATGTAATTGGAGATTTTGTAATACAAACATTATTTACCGTGCATAATATTTGGAAGTTACATAGCGAACTAGCTAATAACCATCGCGCGTTGCTGCGACTTTCAGCGAAATAGGAGGAATACACAATTTGTTTTGAAGTGCCATTTGGCGGGCAGATAATCCCCAACCAATATTATACAAACACGCTCCATAACAAATGCTATAGCATACTATATATAATTTTGTACGGCAATCGGTTAAGCCGTCTGGGAATCCATGATTCACATACATTCAAACATTGACTTATTGGCAGAAAGTATAACTTGATGTAATTAACTTATTCCTCGTTTTAAACGAGGAATAAGTTAATTACATCAAGGTACGCCCAAAACGTACCCGGTAAGATTCGCTTACATTAATGCAATAAATACGAGCGAAAATTGCAAGCGTTCTGGTAATGTGCGAAAATTGCAAGAAGCTTCCTTGCATGCAATGCAAGAAACAGAAAAACCTAATTTTGCCTATGTATTAGCGATGCATGTGTATTGGTGACCAATATGCGTTATAAAAAAAGACTGTTGGCATTGAAAAATGAATCCTGGCACAAACAGATCGCTAAGCAATACTTTATTCACCCAACCATACTACCAGATAGCAATAAGTGGATAAAAGTCATATATAAACACTTTTAGATAATTTCACGATTAATGAAAAAAGTAAAAAAACACGCAGCCAAATTTGAACTCAGCCCCTTGCGCATCATAGCGCTAACTATAAGCACTGATCTATCTTTACACATATGGACAGGACGTTAAAACTCGTACAATTGTCACATCCGCAATTTGATGCCGTCTCGTGTGTAATGAATAAACCACAAAACTGCGTTTGATGATGTTGGTGAGGAATGAATAAAAAGTAGACGGAAAATAAAAACTCGCCGTGCATTGCTATATCAACCAGCATAGGCATGTGAATGTGGTGGTAATCCTTTGACAGTGTGTTGAAGAAACGTATGTACGTATAGCGAGAGATGAAGTGATTTTATATGCTTGCAACAATTGCAAGCGGCTTTAACTGCAAAATTGAAAGCGATGCTAACATTATTTGCAAGTGATTGTCGCTTGCAATCATTGCAAGAGATTTTTGTTTTGGGTGTATACTTACTGCCAAAGAATACGTGCTGATACACGAAACACCTTCCGGAGCTGTCGTCATAACCGAAGCTACAAGGCGTCGCTTTACAAAAGAAATATATTTTAAAAATGATAAGCCATAGTTTGTCAGGCTCCTCACTCTTGAACACTAGTAAAACCCTCTTATATCATGCTCTCAATGCTATTTGAAAGTTGTTCATGTATTCGTGCCATTATTCTAGCTATAATATAAAGTGATTATTCAAATTCAATATCAGTAATAACCATGCGTCTCCATTCACAGTTTTTTTTTAAATTTTGACTGCTTATTGCAAGTTTTCGCAAAACTAGCATACACTTATTTTAAAGAGAAAATTAAAATCTTTCGAATAAATATAGCGTGCGGGCATTCGTTGTTGTTATCGCATTGGAAGTTCGAATTCAATAAAAATCATGACAAACAGTTATCTAAACAACCCAAGTAACAATTAAAATGCCTCGGGGATTTATCATTGTTTTATCCTGGTTTTATGAAGAAATCTTTGAAACCAGTGATTTTATTATGGTTTTATGCAGCTGTCATTTCATTTGTTCCTAAATTTCACTATAAAACTATGCTATGACTTCCACGGTAAAGCTTTAGGTTACAAGTTTATATAGTGGTTGTGAAACGTTTCTATATACTTTGTTGTAGGAAGGGAGGCAATGTACAGACCGGTGATCGGGCCTAACAGCCTGCATTCCGTATCAAATGACAACGGCCAACGATGTGTGAACTTCGCAGCCTCCCGTGGAATGGTAGTCCGAAGCACCTTCTTCCCTCGCAAAGATATCCACAAAGTCACCTGGAGATCACCGGACCAAGTAACAAAAAATCAAATCGACCACGTTCTAATCGACGGTAGATTCTTCTCGGACATCACAAACGTCCGCACTTATCGCAGTGCGAGTATAGATTCGGACCACCACCTGGTTGCAGTATGCTTGCGCTCAAAACTTTCGACAGTGCATAGCTCTCGTCGAAGCCGAACACCGCGGCTAAACATCGAGCGGCTACAAGATGGCAGAGTGGCTCAAGAATACGCGCTGCAGCTGGAAGTGGCACTACCAACGGAAGAGCAGCTAGGCGCAGTTGCCCTTGAAGATGGCTGGAGAGATATCCGATCCGCCATAGGTAGCACCGCAGCCACTGCACTAGGTACGGTGGGCCCGGACCGAAGAAGCGACTGGTACGACGGCGAATGCGAGCAGTTAGTCGAAGAGAAGAATGCAGCATGGGCGAGAATGCTGCAACACCGCACGAGGGCGAACGAGGCGTGATATAAACAGGCATGGAACAGGCAGAACTCGGTTTTCCGGACCAAAAAGCGCCAGCAGGAAGACCGAGATCGCGAAGCGATGGAGCAGCTGTACCGCGCTAAAGACACACGGAAATTCTACGAGAAGTTGAACCGCTCGCGCAGGGGCCACGTACCACAGGCCGACATGTGCAGAGATACAAACGGGAATCTTCTCACGGACCAGTGTGAGGTGATCCAGAGGTGGCGGCAGCACTACGAAGAACACCTGAACGGCGATGCAGCAGACGACGAGGATGGCACGGTAACGCACCTGGGAGCACGCGCGGAAGACATTACACTACCGGCTCCGGATCTCCAAGAAATCCAGGAGGACATCAGCCGGCTCAAAAATAATAAAGCCGCTGGGGTTGACCAAATACCAAGCGAGCTACTAAAACAAGCTAAAGCGCTGCACTGGGTGATTACCAAGATTTGGGAGGAGGAGATTTTACCGGAGGAGTGGATGGAAGGTGTCGTGTGTCCTATCTACAAAAAGGGCGACAAGCTGGATTGCTGTAATTACCGAGCAATCACCCTGCTGAACGCCGCCTACAAGGTACTCTCCCAAATACTATGCCGTCGACTATCACCAATTGCAAGAGAGTTCGTGGGGCAGTACCAGGCGGGTTTCATGAGCGAACGATCTACCACGGACCAGGTGTTCGCTCTTCGTCAAGTACTGCAGAAAAGCCGCGAGTACAATGTGCCCACACATCATTTGTTCATCGACTTCAAAGCCGCATACGACACTATCGATCGAGACCAGCTATGGCAGATTATGCACGAGTACGGATTCCCGGACAAACTGACGCGATTAGTGAAGGCGACGATGGATCGGGTGATGTGCGTAGTACGTGTCTCAGGGACGCTCTCGAGTCCCTTCGAATCACGCAGAGGGTTAGGGCAAGGTGATGGTCTCTCGTGTCTGTTATTCAACATCGCACTGGAAGGTGTAAT
Source organism: Topomyia yanbarensis (assembly GCF_030247195.1). Taxonomy (NCBI): domain Eukaryota; kingdom Metazoa; phylum Arthropoda; class Insecta; order Diptera; family Culicidae; genus Topomyia; species Topomyia yanbarensis. The sequence continues at coordinate 385,481,528 of NC_080671.1, read as the reverse complement.
AAGAAGAGCAGGGATCGACACGAGTGGTACGATTTTCACAAAGTCCGTTCAGCTACTTGGCTTCGCCGATGACGTTGATATTATTGCACGAAACTTTGAGAAAATGGAGGAAGCCTACATCAGACTGAAAAGAGAAGCCAAGCGCGTCGGACTTGCCATCAACACGTCGAAGACAAAGTACATGATAGGAAGAGGTTCACGAGAAGAAAATGAGAACCGCCCGCTTCGAGTTTGCATCGGTGGCGACGAAATCGAGGTGGTTGAAGAGTTCGTGTACTTGGGCTCACTGGTGACCGCCGACAATGATACCAGCAGAGAGATTCGTAGACGCATCGTGGCAGGAAATCGTGCTTACTTTGGCCTCCGCAAGACACTTCGGTCGAACAGAGTTCGTCGTCGTACGAAGTTGACCATCTACAAGATGCTGATTAGACCGGTAGTTCTCTACGGGCACGAGACCTGGATCATGCTCGTGGAGGACCAACGCGCACTTGGTGTCTTCGAACGGAAAGTGCTGCGTACCATCTACGGTGGAGTGCAGATGGAAGACGGCACATGGAGACGGCGAATGAACCATGAGTTGCATCAGCTGTTGGGGGAGCCGCCCATCTGTCATACCGCGAAAATCGGACGATTACGGTGGGCCGGGCACGTAGCCAGAATGTCGGACAATAGCCCGGTGAAAACGGTTCTCAATTGCAATCCGACCGGTACAAGAAGACGTGGCGCGCAGCGAGCACGATGGATCGACCAGGTGGAAGACGATTTGCGGACCCTTCGCAGACTGCGTGGCTGGCGACGCGCGGCCATGGACCGAGTGGAATGGAGGAATCTTTTGTATACGGTACAGGCCACTTCGGCCTTAATCTGTTAATAAATAAAATAAATAAATAAATAAATAAAAATACTTTGTTAAAACTGGAATAAAACTAACATTCAACAAGAAATTAAGTTATAAGACAGTTTTATCGGAGATTATTGCACGTATTCAGGTTTTGGAATATCTATATTAAAACCTCTTTAAAATAATTACTCTTATGAAAGGCATACTAAGGAGTTATAAAATTGTCATCAGAAGCTCGAATCTTATTGTTTACTTGCATGTAATATAGTAACTGTAGTGCAAATAAGTTACTTCGAAAATACCATTTGGAAATGAAATTCTCCCTCAATTTCTTTTAACCCAAAGCAGAAGACGAACCAAGTCAGGCTTATTTCGTCTTTGCAGGTTAATAACTTTTAAGAATTTCTGAACAACCGCTGACAGGAGGATTGGTTTGTTTTTCTCGTTTCTCCAGGATGATTATCAAGATGGTAAATAAAGGTGAGAGCTTTTGTGTGCGTGCTGATGCAGTTGCCAATCACGAGAAGCTCATTAATCTTTAATTGTTTCATTTTTAAAACGATTTGCGATTTGGTGGCTTATGTTGATGCTAGAGAATACATTTAACCAAATAACATTCGTTTGCAAAATAAGTGAATATCAAAATTAGATCATTTGTGAAAATTATGTCATTATTGATAATTAAATAAAAGCTGGTAGTTGATTCAAAGAGCATGGTAGTTTTTAATATTGAAAGCAGCAATGTAATAAATGGACTTTCATTATTTCTATAGGTGTGATGAAGAATACATCACTTACAGTGGCTAAATTACCTGGGAGGGTTGCAATGATTTGTTTTTCGACTGTTTACAAAAATTGACTTTGCCGACAAAAACAGCCGTTGTAATAATTTTAAGAACCACTTCTCGCATTATATTACAAAAAAGGAAGTCCGTCTGCGTTTTAGTACTATAAACAATAAACTCATGGGGTGAGCGTAGCGTAGTTGGTAAATCGATTGCCTTGTACGCAGCGCACCTGGGTTCGAGTCCCGACCCCGCACATAGGGTTAGAAATTTTTCATAAGAGATTTTCCTAACCCGAAGAGGCGAATGACCTTAAGGTTAAAACCTCTATAATCGAAATAAAAAAAAATAAACTCATACAAATGCATTTCGGTCTAGGGCCAGATCACTCTAGAAATACATAACAAATTTGAATCCAATTTGAAAAAGTGCATTTGCAGGGCTTTGACGTCTTACACGCAACGCAAAATGCATTTCAAATTCCTATTTCGATGGAAAGTAAATATTGAATTTCGTTGACCTTTAAAAATGCATCTCAAGAGATCTGTCCCTAGATTTCGGAACGCAATCTGAAGAAAATATCTGCGAATCGTTATCGAACGAGGACTATTGACAAATCTCGTGCTCGATTGGAATGACACTGACAGTGAATGGTGAACACACTATAGAGATGGCGAGTATTCAGTGTGTTTATTTTAATCTATTGCGCTACTCAAATTTGACAACCGCACCGTTACATAGTAACCTTTAATTTACCATCCTGGACAAAGTTACTGTCAAAATAATCAAAACAAGCACGCTGTGATTTAGTCCAGCAAAAAACTTGTCACTCTCAACATAGATGCAGAAGTGCCATGATAAACACGCTTGCTATATGAATTGCTCAGTTATGGCCGTTTTAGGAGGAATAGTCTTATGAAAGAATTATTCAAGTATACCAAATTTTATTAAAGAAAAATGTAGCTTTGAAGCAAAAATAGCAGATTGCAAAGTAAGATTTCTCAAATATACGTCTTTTTGTTCATATGAAGGGAGAAATCAAACGTTTTGAGACATTTTTTGAAAGAATCTGCACTTTTTAACAAAACATTTAACATTTTTTACTAAAACTTGGTTAAGTGTTGTTTCAATATTTGCAGAAAAATATTACCGAATGCTCCTTTTTAGTATAATTCATGGGGTACATTTATTTAGCGTTGCACCATAAATCCTTAACGGCATACCTTCAAACACGCATGGGTGTGTTATGAACAATAATAAAATTCTCTTAATCACTGTTCTGAAAAAATGTATACCTTACAATATGGCATTTTGTTCGATGATTGGCAACATGCGATGTTAAGGAATAAAACCACGATAAAATTTTATTGAATACATCTAATCAGTGAAAAAATTCAGGTTAAAACTGAAAGTTCTAACATGGACAGCATACGAAGTTATATGGACTTCTTCAGGAAGACTTTACACAGTTTTATGATGGTTTAATAGCGCTCATATAGTGGTTTTCCACACTGCTAGGTCAGGAGAAGGTTTTATGCTGTTGGTTTAATATCACACCTAAAGAGTAGAATAGAACTGTAATAAAACTATTACTCCTATGATAGTTTGCATAACAAGTTCTACTGATTACAATAAAACTGGGCCAATTTGTCATAACATGGGTTTATAGCAGCCTGCAGGAAGTACATAAGGTTTTAAATACTAGTTTTATTAAGCGCTATAAAACTTCAATATAACCAAAATTGTTACTTGGGAATAACTAAACCAACTAGTGACTTATTTTTGGCGATTTTATTATGTAATCTCATCACACGGATAAATTTGGTGAAGTAATGCAATGCATAAAATCGCCCGTTTCTTTGAAAAACGAACATAACGGGATGTAGTTCCTATGGTCAAACAAAGAAAAAAACACGTGAGTTATGCCGTTCAAATTACCTAAAATTTAGCAAAAATGTCTCTGGTGGCTCAGCTGATACGAGAAAAATATTAACGAGAATATTGCGTATCAAATATCAAAAACCCCACGTGTTCCCATATCTCGGCCAGAGAAAGAAACCAGCGTTGGATCAATAAAATTCTCTGATATTGTGGACCGTATTTTTACAGTTTTGAATATTTCTGACCCTCTTAAAAGCATCCTGATAAGCTTTCTCCCCGCAGCAAAAAGAAATTCTTTGATGCAGTTGACTACAAAATGACCCCTCCTTTCAGCGATACACCTTCGATGGCTAATTCATCGAACGAGGTCACAGATTTTGTTCACTGTTCTATAACGGAATTGTAAAAGCATTATCCCGAAAATCGATACCTTTAAAATTTTACTAAATAACATGAAATGCGATGCCTTTGGATTATCCGAAACATGGCCTACTTCAGAAAACGACCTCAACTTTCACGATTTTAATATTAATCGCCTGATCGAGATACCCCTACGGAGGAGTACTAAGTACTGCGTAATCCTTTTGTTTTAAGAAATTTCCAAATGTAAAACAAAGAAATTGGCCCCTTCAAGCTAACGTAAACGTGCATTATCAAATAAATGAAATGAATAAAAAAAATGACTTGTGCGAGTGGTTCCGGTTGAAATTGTAATGAAAGAAACAGCATAAGTTTCTTGTTTTTGCTTCTAGTTTCAAAATCCTGTTGGGAAGAAGAAACTTTTTTTTGGCCATTCTTGTGTCACACCCCGACATACAAATTGTCTAGCCTACTACGCAAAACATGTATCTGATTAGTTCACAAGGGTTTTCTAACTTAGGGGTCATGCATAAATGACGTAGCATTTTGGGGGGTAGGGAGGGTATACCAAATTTGTGACGAAGTGTGACTAGGGGGAGGGTAGGGTCAGAAGTTGTGCGACGTAGCATTAAGTTTGAATTTTTTTTTGACGGGCGTCAAAACCCATTGATTAGAGAAAACAATTTAATGTGCCTCCATTCCCAAGAGCAATAAATTTAAATTCACACGAGTTACTCATGCGGTTTTTCATGAGGAAAATTTTACGATTCGCAGAATTACAAGCTCGCAAAAATACGAAAAAGTTTTGTATGCGGATTTAAGTTAGTTTTAAGTTAGTTAGTTAGCTAATGTTTTAGTTTGGTAGCTGAAATAAATTTTCTCATCGGATTCATCCAAATAAAATTTAATAATTTAGGTGAACGTATATCATTGTTAGCAGCAGGATTGTGAACTGAGAGAACTTCTCTACATGCTCTCCTTGACATATAAAATTCAAAACAAAACTATCACCACTATATTTATCAAGAAATGGGCTTATTTTTTTTTGTACGCAATTTGCTGTTATAATGATGTTGATAAAAATCGTCAAAGATTTTGAAAGGACAAGTATTTAAAGTAATTGAAAAAATATGTTTTTTTTTTCATCCCCCGGTCGCGTTGCTCAGGATGAGAGGGGGGGGGGGTAGGTAAATGCTACGTTATTTACGAGGGGGAGGTTAGAATTTTGTGACCAATGCTACGAGGGGGAGGGAGGGGTCAAAAATCGCCGAAAAAAAGCTACGTCATTTGTGTACGGCCCCTTATCTAAAAAAGAAAAACACCCAGCCCCAATTTGTTCAGCTGAGTCAATTGGCACACATCAATTAGGTTTTACACCAACCGACATAACCCCACAAAACGAGCCGGATGAACTTCTTTTGACAATTCTCGGTGGTTTGTTTACATGGAAGTTACGTGAGTTCGAATGTAACAGATGAGCAACCGTTGCGCTCGCACTCACGCATCTGACAAAGTAAACAAACCACCGAGAATTGTCAAACATGAACTTCATTCATTATGAGTTCATTCGTGTCGTCATCTTGTAGAACTCAATTCGGCCCTCAGGGCCTCTAAAAAAAGTATCGAAAACTTCAGCGAATTCCATATACTTCTTATATGTAGAAGAAATATAAACAGAAACGGATCAAGCCACCAGCTTGGTATCTCGCAATCCTTTTTCTCCAGACAATATCATTTCGATTCGCTATAGTGAATAAAGTCCCGTAAGCTCCACGTTCTCAACTGTCGGGCGTTCTCTACATTTCTATACCTTCCAGTGTTCCCCTATGCGCTACTTAGTCGCGTGCATAAGAATACCTACTAAACACGATTCACACGACTGCCGTGCACGTGTACCAACCTCACCACCACAGCAGCGCCACAAAGCTGGCTGGCTACAACTTGTCAGTCATTGTTTCACGTTCGGGGGGTCTCTGCATTAGAACCGTTGGCGCTGCTGCGCCTGCTGCAGAGGGGGTAACGCTTTATACGGTCTGAACGTGCCAAACCACGAGTACGGTTATGAAGCGGATTTTAGAGTTAAAAGCAGATTTCACACGGATTATGGTTTCCTTCTCAGTCAACAGTATTGAGTTTGGTACGATTTTTTTTTTCAAACGAAAAGCAATCATCATGGTGACAAATTATGAATGCATTACTCATCGGAAGGATCCTCAAAGGTCTGCGCTCCAACAACGCGTTACCCGGGTAGATCCAAAGCAGCGCCAACGAAAGGCCCGCAAAATAGGAACATACATATATGTAAATCAATTCTTAGATCAACAAAAAGTTCGCCCAAAGCGGTTATTTTGGGATTTCAATTAAACGCAAGCTCCGTCGTTTATTCAACTTTTTTTCGCTCCACTAAAGGGTGATCCGCCAGTTCCTCGAAGCATCTTGATGTTTATGGCTCACAGGCAGAGCGCAAATAGTCAGCCAGTTCAGCCAGCGCCCAGCTGTGCCTCCGCGTGCCCATACTATCGGCTGCCATTAGACTAGTGTGCGCTGGTTGGGTTGATGGTGGTCGTACTACTACGGTATAAGTACTACAAATACCCATGCCTATACCTGTTCTGTTTGCTCGGCCTGCTGTGTGCTGGTAAAAAGCACTGGCTCTGGCTCTCACCGTTCACGTTGATGTAAATATTTCAAACCATCATCGTTCGATGATCGCTGTTGTAGGGTACGGTACGGTGTGTGGTACCTAACCGGGAAGGAATGCGGTGTGACCGAGCGCGGGTAGCTATATTTGCGCTTCGACACAAATTTAAATAGCTATGGTAGTTTACCTTTTTGCCTTCGTCCAAGTTCTTATCAGGTTCTATGTTCTGGTTTACCTTTTGCCGTTGTCGCGACACCACCGTGCCAATATGCCCTGGTTATTTTTTATTCTATTAATTTCTGTTTTTCTGCTTGATGACTGTTATAACCGTTGTCACTTTGCAGTCGAACCTCTATCGCAATCATGTTGGTATGTACGTGGTGTGTCTGTCATATCACCGTACCGCTCGCTCGGTGGTGGAAGCCACACTTTCATATAGGAAACGGTATCGGTTGCGACTATGTTCGTCAAACTCAAAACCCCCCTCAATCCTTCCAAATTCACCCACCTTCACGAGCACGAAATTCGGTTCAAGGCGATTCATTATTTCGCTTGTTGCTCCTACCCGCTTGAGCCGAACAACCTAAATGGGTTGACCTGCTTATGGCTTTTTTTCCTGTGCTGAACGACGCATCGGTTGTGCCCTTCTTCTGAACGAATTGAAGAATAAGTTTGAGCTTTGAGCAAGGAAAAGAGGTGGTTGTGAAAAATTCATGCAATGACGGAAACGGAAACTTCTATCAACAGAATTGTTGTTGATGCCGGGGACCTATGGCACTATGTAAGCATGTCGATGGCCGCTTGAGTATGCAACATTCGATTTCAAATCTTAACAGTTTTATATACAGTGCTGGAAAAAAATGAATTACTCTTTAGGGTATAGAGAATTTCGGAGGACTGTACGGATTTTTTTTTATTCACAAAAAATACTTGTACGAATTTGATCGGAGATCATTGGAAATAGAAGTGCTCCTGGGACAATATTAATTCTTTTTATTAATTTTGGTGGTAAAAACCAACTTTAACCACCTAGCAGTGAGATGATTTCTTACACATATCACTGTTGAATCCAACCCAGGGCAACTGAACAGATAGTAAATCACCAAGCTTAACAATTCGTGAACCTACGACATCTTGTTTCAAGTTCATTAAGAACGTCAAGAATTCTAGTATTTTTATCGGGAAAATAAACAATATATGTAAGATTTTCTACCTATTTAGCAAAATTCGTTTTGAATAGAATTTGTGTGCTTTTATAAGAATTCTGGCAGCAGACCGACAGTGCTCGGTTTCAGCAAGAATGCTGCCAGGAATGTACAATTTTGTTCGACTCCTACGGATCCCTTCAGAATTATTCTGGCATTTTACTCCAGTCTAATAGAAACCTAACGGAATGACATCTACCGGAGGATTTCACTACTGGGGAAATGTTGATTCGATCCAAAAGATTTTCGGAAATTCCAATATAAGTAGAAGTGGCTTGATTTTGAAGGTCATCTTCTTGTTTTTCCGAAAATCGAACCTATTTTATTCTGAATTTTTTAAAATTCAAAATAGAATATATGTTTCTGTTTAGGTACGGCGGAGTGAGAATAGCTTCTAATTTGAACAGCGAAATAAATTTGATGATAGAAATACTTAATTTGTTTATTTTTTACAGATATGGAAAATAATAAATGGGATGCGCCTTTTTTCAAATTTTGCTCCATTCGAGCCGCCATGACATCACCAAATCACCACAAAATTTGCTTATGAATTTAATATATGGGAGCTTATTCAAATCGTTTATTTGATAAGGCACGTTGCGTTAGCTTAAAGGTGCCAATTTTGTTTTGTTTTACATTTTAAATTGCTTAAAACTAGGGGATTACATATTGATTTTTTTAAAATGAAACTAATGCGATTTTATAGCTATCTTATATATCTACACAAGGGGATAATATTGTTTTCGTAAGATTAGGGGGGTCATTTAGTTTTTGTGGCAATATGGTTTGACATTTTTATCAGTGAGATTATTGGAGCAAATAATTAAGGGGGACAATTTTTTACGACTAACTTAAAACTAGGAATAACTAGAGGGCATGATTGAATTTTGTAAAGATTCGTAATTATAGTTATTTTTGTGGGTAGTAGAGTTGGGCAATTTCAATGAGATTATATAATATAATAGTTAAAACTAGAAGAGACAAGAAGAGCTAAATGCTTCGTGATGATATTTGGGGGGGGGGGGGGGGGGTAGGGGTGTTACTTCTGGGTATAAGAGTCAGGGGAGGGAGGGTAGACAAAGATGGCAGGGAGAGAAAATTATTTCAGTTTCAGGCATCGTGAGATCAACGGATGGATTACAAACTCGGGTGGCCTTCATCAGGGGAATCATGTACTGGGACGCCGGGTGGTCCTCCTCAAGATGGCAGGGGTTTTTCCAGACGATTTCGTAGTACGGCTCAGATGTGGATCGGCTACATTTCGAGTTAAGCGTGTTATGTTCGTGCCGTAGGTCCCGTGTTTGTTGGCTCATTCGATACAGATGGTTTGATACAGGTGGAAGAGCGTTCTGAGAATGATAAGGAGATAACAAGGGGCAGTTAGACTTGTATATTGATGGTTTTCACAAAGGTGTATATAAGGGACATATAGAGAACATCGCGGCTTGCCAGCACATCTCGAACCGGGACGTTGGTTGGTCTTCCTCGGGCCCGCAGGGTATCCATTAGCCGAGACCTAGCGGAACTGTACTCGGTGCACGCCCAGACAATGTGCTCGATGTCGTGATAGCCGTCGCCACAAGCGCAGATACCACTATCCACGAGCCCAATACGCCGGAGATGTGCATCCAGCGTGTAATGGTTTGCCATGAGTCGGGACATCACACGAATGAAGTCACGACCCACATCCATCCCCTTGAACCAAGGTTTCGTCGATACCTTAGGGATTATCGAATGTAGCCACCTTCCCAGCTCTCCACTGCTCCACGAAGTTTGCCAACTTTCGAGGGTTCTCTGATGAGTAATACTGAAAAATTCGCTGAAGCAAATTGGTCTTTCGTAAACGTCTCCTTCTAAGGCACCCACCTTAGCTAAGGAGTCTGCCTTCTCATTGCCCGGAATGGAGCAATGAGAAGGGACCCATACCAAGGTAATCTGGAAAGAGTTGTCAGATAAAGCACTCAGTAGCTCCCGTATTTTCCCCAAAAAATACGAGGAGTGCTTGCCTTGTTTCATCGAGCGAATAGCGTCAATGGAACTGAGGCTATCCGAAACGATGAAGTAATGGTCTGCGGGTAATGTTTCAATGACTCCAAGGGTATACTGAATGGCAGCTAGTTCTGCGGCGTAAACTGAAGCAGGGTCACTGAGTTTGTAGGAGGCGGTGAACTTTTGATTGAAAATACCGAAGCCAGTGGATCCTTCGAGGTTTGATCCGTCAGTATAGAACATCTTAGAACAGTCGACTTCTCGGAATTTATTATAAAAAATTTTTGGAACCACTTGTGGGCGCATGTGGTCCGGAATTCCACTAATCTCGTCTTTCATGGATGTGTCGAAGAAAACAGTAGATTCAGAAGTATTTATGAAATGCACACGGTTGGGATTGTAAGAAGAAGGGTTAATATTCTGCGCCATGTAGTCAAAGTACAGGGACATGAAACGGGTTTGAGAATTGAGCTCAACAAGCCTTTCGAAATTTTCAATCACGACCGGGTTCAAGATATCGCATCGAATGAGCAATCGATATGAGAGTTCCCAAAATCGATTTTTCAACGGGAGAACGCCCGACAGCACTTCGAGACTCATCGTATGGGTCGACTGCATGCACCCTAAGGCGATACGCAAACAACGATACTGAATTCTTTCGAGTTTGATGAAATGTATGTTCGCGGCGGAGCGAAAGCAGAAGCATCCGTATTCCATTACCGACAGTATCGTTGTTTGATACAACCTAATTAGGTCTCCTGGGTGGGCACCCCACCATGTTCCGGTTATTGTACGAAGAAAGTTGATCCTTTGCTGGCATTTCTGTTTCAGATACCGAATATGGCATCCCCAAGTACCTTTCGAGTCGAACCAGACCCCTAGATATTTTACTGTGAAGACCTGAGCGATAGTTTGACCCATTAATAGAAGCTGTAGTTGTGCTGGGTCACGCTTCCTTGAAAATACAACTAGCTCAGTTTTCTCCGTGGAGAATTCGATACCCAGCTTAATAGCCCAAGCAGACAAATTGTCCAAGGTATTCTGTAATGGTCCTTGTAGATCGACAGCTTTGGGTCCCGTAATAGACACCACGCCATCGTCTGCAAGTTGCCTTAACGTGCAGGAATTGTCAAGACATTCATCAATGTCGTTGACATAGAAATTGTATAAAAGGGGGCTTAGACATGAGCCCTGGGGAAGGCCCATGTAGCTAAATCGTGATGTCGATAAGTCACCATGCGAAAAATGCATGTGCTTTTCCGACAACAAGTTTAGTAAAAAGTTGTTTAAAGTCGCTGAAAGACCATGCTGGTGCAGCTTCTCTGAAAGAATGTTGATCGAAACTGAATCAAAAGCCCCCTTAATATCTAGGAACACTGATGCCATCTGCTCTTTGCTAGCATAGGCCATTTGAATTTCAGTTGAGAGCAACGCAAGACAATCGTTCGTCCCTTTGCCTTTGCGAAAGCCAAATTGTGTATCTGACAGTAAGCCATTTGCTTCGACCCAATTGTCGAGGCGGGATAGGATCATTTTCTCGAACAACTTCCGGATACAGGATAGCATTGCGATCGGACGGTACGAATTGTGGTCGGAGGCTGGTTTTCCTGGTTTTTGGATGGCGATGACCTTCACTTGTCTCCAATCGAGTGGGACAATGTTAGCCTCGAGAAACTTATTAAATAAGTTCAACAAGCGTCTCTTGGCAGAGTCTGGCAGATTCTTCAACAAGTTGAATTTGATTCTGTCTGGCCCCGGAGCTTTATTGTTACACGACAAGAGAGCAAGTGAGAACTCCACCATCGAAAAAGGTGTTTCGTTCGCGCTATCGTGAGGAGACGCGGCGCGGTAAATCTTCTGTGCCGGGGCGGAATCCGGACAAACCTTCTTGGCGAAATTGAATATCCAACGGTTTGAATATTCCACGCTCTCATTAGTACTGTTTCGATTTCGCATACGTCGGGCTGTTCCCCAAAGAGTGCTCATCGATGTTTCTCTCGTTAATCCGTCGACGAACCGGCGCCAATAACCGCGTTTTTTGGCTTTCATCAAACTCTTCATTCGCTTGTCTAACGACGCGTACTGTCGAAAACTAGCGGGTAACCCGTCGTTCCGGAAGGTCTTAAACGCGGCGGCCTTCTCTGCGTACACGTCTGAGCACTCTTTATCCCACCAGGGATTGGGAGAACGTTTTTGTATGTTCGCGCCGGGTACTGGCCTAGTCTGAGCTTGATTCGCGCTGTCGAGAATCAAGCCAGCCAAAAAGCTGTACTCTTCCTCCGGAGGAAGTTCTTGGGTAGATTCGATGTTGTCGGATATCGCGGCAGCATAGCTCTTCCAATCGATATTTCGTGTGAGGTCATACGAAATATTGATTGATTTCAATGGCCTTGAACCGTTATTGATTGAGACTACAATCGGCAGATGGTCGCTGCCGTGGGGATCAGGAATTACCTTCCACGTGCAATTTAACCGCAGCGATGTTGAGCAAAGGGACAAGTCTAAGGCGCTCGGGCGCGCTGGAGGAGCAGGAATCCGTGTCATTTCACCCGTGTTTAAAATTGTCAAATTGAAGTTATCGCAAAGATCCTGAATTAAGGAAGACCGGTTATCATCATAGAGGCAACCCCATGCTGTACCGTGAGAGTTAAAGTCTCCTAAAACTAGTCGCGGTGCTGGCAGGGATTCTAAGATGTCTTGTAGCCGTCGGTGCCCAACCGCGGTGTTGGGGGGAATATATATGGAAGCTATGCAAAGGCTTTTACCTTTGGTTGTTACTTGACAAGCGACAACTTCAATACCTGTTATCGAGGGAAGGTTAATTCTGTAGAAGGAATAGCACTTTTTGATCCCCAAAAGCACTCCTCCATAGGGGGTGTCTCGATCCAGGCGAATAATATTAAAGTCGTGGAAGTTGAGTTCTATGTCGGAAGTTAACCAAGTTTCACATAATGCAAATGCATCGCAACTCAAATTATTTATTAAAATTTTGAAGGAATCGATTTTCGGGATGATACTTCTGCAATTCCACTGTAGAACAGTGATCAAATCCGTGACCTCGTTCGATGAGTTAGCCATCGAAGGATACAATCGCTGAGAGGAGGGGCCATTTAGCAGTCAACTGCTTCAAAAATGTTCTCACTGTAGGGAGAAAAGCTAACATAAGACTTTTAATAGGATCAGTAATATTGAAAGTTTTTATTATCCAGTCCACTATGTCCGAGAGTTTTATAATTCCAGTGCTGTGATTACTCTCGAACTGAAACAAAGGAACACTTGGGATTTTTGATGTTCCTGGAAGTGCTGGGAACTCCTTCTCCGAGCTTAATCCTCCGAGACCAGGAGCTAATTGCTTCGGTTTGGTTGCAACACTTCCAATAGATGTGACTTTCGGAGCCCCCTCAAGGGACACCTTCTGGCCTTTACAAGGAACTTTACGAGAGGAAGTGTTCCTCCTCTTCCTATAAATTCTAGGCACCCTAGTAGATGTTCCCTCTTGTGGGTTACCAGCCTCGCCCTCGTCAGGAGGCAAGTGAGTATAGATGTTTGCTGAGGATGGTGGCGTAGCATTCTTTAACATTTCTGCGAAAGAATGTTTGGATCGTCCCGCAAGGGAACGTTTCAGTTTATCCCCGCGTAGTTTGTACGCGGAACATGCCGAGATATCATGCAGACTCTCCGCACAGTAAGGACACTTTTCGGCTTGCTTACTGCACGAATCATCCAGATGATTCTCCCCGCATTTTCCACAGCGGGCCTTATTACTACAATGGGTGGCTGTGTGACCCAATTGTTTACACTTTGTGCAATTCATGACCCGCGGCACAAACAGACGCAAAGGCAGACGAACCTTGTGCAAGAGGACGAAATTTGGCAAAGCGGTACCAGCGAAGGTCACCCGATAAGAGTTTGATTGGGGGTACGTTTTTGAACCATCCCCCGCAACTACTACTGAGTGCAAACGTTTGCACTCAAGTATTTTAACTGGCTGAAGTAAGCGGTCTCTGAATCGGCCAACCCCGTACTTCAGCAGGTCCTCGCACGTCAAACTCTCATCGGTTACGACGCCTTCGGATTGTACTCTTACAGCCGGAATATACACGTTATAATCCCGCGTAAAGTGCTCACAGCAAGAAATATCGTTTGCCTGCTTTGAGTTGGCTAGCAACACCCTTATCTTGTCCGAGCGGACCTTTGAAATTTCGGTCACAGCCGAGACCCGTTCCGTCAGGTCTCTAGAAATCTGAAGAAGATTCAGTGATTTAGTCTTGGGCCGAAAGAAGACCACAAATGGACCAGTTGAGAGTTCTGGATAGCATTTGGGCCGGGGGGGAGCCTTAGAAGTTGAACCCGATTCAACTTCCATTTGACCATCCGGAGAGGGAACCATAGAAAACGTCAACGCACGGGGTCAGCGCCCGCGCAGACGAAAGAAAGCAATAAATGTGTTACAAAAGACAAAAACCACTTAGCTTTAAACTGGTGTCCAACGACGAACCGATCCAGCTTATACAGCTGGCTATTGTTTAATCCTCACACGCGAACAAAAGACTGAGGACCGAACCGAACTGGCAAAATAACCTTGAATGCGGATTAAAACTATTCTTTATCGCCTCACACAGCACTACGGACTAGAAAAAACAACCTCTGACTCGATGGAGAGCTCGAAAACGAATGATATGGGAGCTGTTAAGTTGTCGCCGGGCTGTTTGGATCATTCATTTGGGTCCTGCCAGAATTAAACCTTATTCAATAATGAATGAGCAAAAGAAATTCAATAAAACAAATGAAATTATAAAATTATTAAAGCAAAAAAATTAAAACAGCTCTCAAATTCATATTATGACTAGAATAATTAATATAAATCAAATTAATAAAATAAATAAGTCCTATAAGTCCAGCTTATTAAATTTAAGCAATATTAAAAAATATATGTACTGGAAAAAAATCAATGAAATGAAAAAAATGAATAAAATAGATACATTTATAAAAAGAATAAAATTAATAAAGTAAATAAAATAATTTTAAAAATAAAATGAATAATACAAATAAAAATAATAAAATCTCTGAAATCAATAGAGTGAATAAAATAAACAGCATAAATAGAATTGATCAAATCAATGAAAAATAACGGATATTCAGAATAGAAATAATTAAATGTATAAAAGGAAAAATTTAATAGTAAAAACATATATACGGAATAAATATGTGTAAAATTAATAACTAGGATGAAATAAAGAAAATTAACGACTAAAACCTATTTTAATCCACCTAGTGGTGCAATTGTGCTTTTCTCATTTGTCCAAACTACGCTTCCATGGCTCATTATGTTCAATACAATAATGGAAATGTATATTACATATTCAGTACGATTTGCACATATATGCAATGGATCGACAGCCAAGATCTTGAGATGCTATGTGTCGACACTGAAACATCGCTTGAAACCAGCCGCGCATCAAGGAGCAAGATCTGGGGGGTCCGGACCCTACCAAAAATTTTCAACTTGTTAAGAAATTTTAAACTAGTTTTAATTTTAAAGTAGCAACCCCTTATTGCATATTCCTACCTAAGCCTTTATAGGTAAAAAAATTTGGCCCTCCGGGATTAGGTTGCCAATTTTTAGAGTGATTGCATAACCTTTCTATATGAGAAAGGCAAAAATGTGCTAAAATCCAAAAAAGTCAATATTCGTCAATTTTTTTTCGAGATTTCATCAAATCTCATACGTTCAATGGTAATCCATTATTGTCCAAATTTATTTCATAATCAAAACCTTTCATGAAGTAGCTGTTGAAAATAGATTGATTGATGACTAATTCCCAATCTGGTTGGGATTATTTCTTTCGAATTGGTCCACCGCGACCAACATTTCGCATAAAACATCAATTTACCTATCGATTTATTTTTTATTTTTTGGTTATTTATGTATGTATTTATTCATTTATTCATAACTTTTTTTATTTTTTATTATTTATTTATTTATATAGCTATTTATTTTTATTTATTTATTTATTCATTAATTTGTTTCCAAAAATACTTTTTGAATTTTTGATTAAAAATTTCTGTTCCAGTATTTTACCAATGAAGCGCATCAGGAATCAGTAGCGTCTGGCTCAAATGGCACGTTCCCCATGTTGATCGGAGATTTGTGCCGCGGAGCGCATGGTATGTGCATCATACATCATACTGGTTTTTGATTAGTGTTTGTTTCATACTTCTGTACATGATTTCTTAAATACTTACGTCGCATTTTGAAAACCTCTATTTTGATAGTTTTACTAAATAAAACTTTTGGTGCAAGAGGATGAGAATGAACTATGAACGAATTAAAGTACATCAATGTCCGCTATCTGCTTTGAAATGAGAATTTCCATTTCAGAATTTTATTATTAATTATTTATATATAGGTCTTTATTTTATGCGTTCTGCATGCTGCCGTATGATTTCTTAGTATCTTAGCCAAGAACTAATCCATATAATCCATGTGATGTGATAGGTGCCGATATTAGGAATATGTTTTTTGTTGCATTATTCTTCAAGAAAGAAGAAAAAAATAAGAAAAAGCGGAGAGTATCTGAACCTTTGACAGGTTAACTTTTACCCGCTGATCAGTTTCCTCGTGTTTGCTGACCTTAGATGCAGTTTGACGTTACGCATTGCCATTCCAGTACATTCATTTCATCGATCAAATGATTTAATTGCATTAAATGACTTAACAGACCAACATAGCCGAGTTAAAGGAAGGAACGTGTTTTTTCACTGCATTATATTCATTGTATTCGTTGTTACCCATTTATTACTAATATTACATGGACTGTGTGTGTACAATAAATAGCATATGCATCATATTGTTTATATTCAATAAATAGTATTGTTCTTTATATTCATTATACTCATAATAATCATCAGTATATCTGCTGTCGTTAAGTTACTTTTTACTTCCTAGTTAATTTACTCATAATATTTTTTTGTTTGTTTTATATTTACCACTTTATAATTAAATTGATTAACCATTCTGCCTCGCTCCAATCTATTTATACTTAAATACTAAAACTAGGAAATAATCACATATATTTTTTTCTTGAAATAATCTTCTAAGGACTATAAAAGTTTGAAGCACAGGTGCAGTCTAATGCTGATTTTATTTTTGGATTGCGGTCGCTCTAGGTTTGCTCTGAACTGTCATTTTAATATGGCTTTTGTAAATATTAGAGCGAACCTAGAGCGACTCTGATCTAAACCCGATGTCAGCATTCGTTTGGAGGAGAGCGAGTAAAGGCGCTTTAACCTAGGCTTAATGAGCCAGGGCAAGGTGTAAATACCTCTGTCCCATCCCGAAGGACCAAAGGAGTGACATTAACCTTCTTAGCAAAGTCACTCCCAACGTTTTATCCTAACCCCCTATAAACTGAAACGGTCGGTACGGTTGTCCTCGTTTCTTCCTCATTCAAGTTTCAAAACGATTCGTTGGTTGAATTGGTCATTAAATGAATAATCAAGGGGTGAGTCGCTTAGAACAATGTGCTATGCACAGTATATCACCTACAATAACACGATATAACATTACGATTCACAGTAATACACGATCATTTCACCCGTTACCACAATGTGTGGC
Organism: Topomyia yanbarensis; assembly: GCF_030247195.1. Classification (NCBI taxonomy): domain Eukaryota; kingdom Metazoa; phylum Arthropoda; class Insecta; order Diptera; family Culicidae; genus Topomyia; species Topomyia yanbarensis. The sequence goes on along the minus strand of NC_080671.1, from coordinate 385,464,205 downwards.
ACAATGATGCACACTTCTGACAACTCGAAAACTGTCAACAAAGTGTAGTTGAATAATCATAGCAACCATTGCTTTTGTTTTACTGAACACCATGGCACAGCGTGGCACACCGTGGCACATCGTGGTACATTGCGGCACGAGCAACCACGCTGTTTGTTTGTGAGCACAATTCGATTTGTGCTAAGCGACTCACCCCTTGTGAATAATTCAATTGCCGTATAATATTGAAACATCTTGAAACCCAACTCTGCACAGTAGGCCTGGCCGTTTTAATATTTGCGACATATTGTAATATGCTTCAAATATTAATGTTGACAAGAAAAACACTAAAGAATATCTGCAGTGTTTTCCAGGATGCTTTTCAATATTGGCTGTGTAAGGGTTAGAATAGAATAGAATAGAATAGAATAGAATCTCAACGTTTCATGCATTTTAAAGTAATTTTGCATCAAAAATGCAAATTCGATTTTGAAATTTTCCCTTACTCCCCCCTTTGAGAATTTTTCATTTCAGTTTATATGGGAATTTGCTGTGTGGTCGAGTTCTTCAAACCGTAACTCCGGAACCGGAAGTCCAATAAAAAATAGAATAGCAGCCGATGGGAAGGTAGTACCTTTCATTTGAAACTATGTTTGTGAAAATCGGTCCAACCATCCCTGAGAAACAGAGGTGACATTTTTTTCCACATACACACACATACACACACATACACGCACACACAGACATTTTCCAATCTCGACGAGCTGAGTCGAATGGCATATGACACTGCGCTCCGGGCCGGCATTAGGTTGACGATTTTTAGAGTGATTGCATAAACTTTCTATATGAGTAGACCTGTGCGCCGCCGCGCCACGCCGCCGCCGCCGGTAATTTTTAACGTACGCCGACGCCGAACGATATATCGGCGGCGCGCCGCCGATGCATTTTTCCCGCGCCGACAATTCGCGAACTCTAAAATTGTTGACTCATAATTTTATCCACAAATCTAGGAACATTGTCTATGGACCGAATATACGACGTTAACTGATTGATGATTTATCACATCTTGATCATTATTTGGTATTAGTGGTCGTCAATTGGATTACAAAATTAAAATAATCTTGATATTTTCTCGAAAACCATTACACTACACTCGTTATATAATTCAAAGATTCATTCTTGCTTCGTCAACTGGTTATGATTGTGAGCATATAAGTTTCAATTCACCATTCGTGTGCGTGAAATGGTCCACAAATTAAAAAAAAACTTCCACTTTCAAGATATATGTGCCTGAAATTTACGATTATGTGCCTGATCCTAATCTTTGCACGTAATAAATTTCACTGGAACGCAGTGTATTATTCATTGATTTTTAACCGATTCTTAATTCCTAATATGCTACACACGATTCACCAGTCGAGTTCGTGAAACTGTTCATGATGTAATTCATGAAGTAATTAATTTTCCACATAATCTTATTATACTTACGTAAACAATTCATGGATTATTCGCTCTGCTTTTTGGTTTTGAAATTGGTTGGTGGTTGGTGAAATAATTTAGAAAACTATAAGACACGTGACTCTGTGTAAAAAATCCAACGGTAAGCTCAAGACTAAAATATCACGATAACACGACGAGAATTTACGAAAATCGTTGCACGTCGTTCAATTCTTGACTGTTTTAGTCAATAAAGTTAATACAAATCAATGTTTCATCGAGTTATGAATTATAATCATAAAAATATTAAACATATTCAGACACAACCACCTACTAAACATTTCAGTATAATGTCTTTTTTTTTACGTGAACTAGTTTTGTGAAAGCACAAAATTTATTTTCAATACGAGGTTGATTTATAATTGATTGAATCGTTACCTATTTTAATTTTTTTCCCGAAGAATAATTGAGCAAAGTGATCTTGACTTTTCGCGACGCTGGTGCACAGATATGGCGATGCAGAGGGTAAGATTTCTAGTCTCATAAATTATTCATCGTGTGATCTAGCCCCACTCAAGAAAGATTTTCAGTGTCAGTTGCACCAGCCCGGTATCACAGACAAATAAGACGTAACACGAGATGAATTTTCATCACTCGTAGAAAAAACGGTCGATTTCAATTACAAATCGGTGACTTTAGTGAGATTTTGACACGGAGCTAATTACGTTACTTAGTTTCCGCACCCACCCGAAAACCTTACGGTCTTTTTAATCTCATGCAAACCAAAACAAACAATATGGGCCGGAAATGTGAAATTCATTCTTGTCGAAGTGCCCAAGGTGGGAGTTGTTCACAACCATTTCTTAAGTTACAACACGATGCCGATCGGTGAGTAAGCACATAACAGGACGTTAGTAATTTAATTGATTCGGTGTATCGAATGTATGCAATGGATTAGAATTCGTTGGTCCCCGGAACTGCTGGAGAAATTGGCAGGGTGCAGGTGCTACAAAAACTAGAGAACGCTCAGATCATTTTCAATCAGACTTGTTTAGTGATCAGTTTCAACCTAACAGGGGCTAACACGTCAAGTCGTGGAATGATTATGATTGGTAGTAACTGTATATTTAGGTTTCGTCAGGGTGTAGATCTGTATTATTCCAGCAAATCGAGCATACTTACATACATGCACTCAAGATAGAAGCAGACCGTACGTTGTAAGAAAATGTAGTGCCAGGGAATCGTATTCCTTATCATTGGCGATTTTGTACTTACAAGAAGTAAAAGTAAACACCAGCCTGGAAAATTAAGTAATGTGTCTACCTTGAAAGGTGTCCTTACACGATCATTAAAAGTGACATTTCTGCGCAGTAATGCCAATAATAACGCCTCGGTTCCTGATATCTGCGAGATTCTAAAAGAGCGACGGTAAACAACCCAGAGACAACTTGACAGATAGTTCTTGTTTCATATATGCACCACCGATTTGATGGTGGCGCTAGTATGCCTTCTCTGTATGAGTACCACGAACAACGAAACGAAAAAGTTTCAAGAGAAAAGCGTGTTTCGTTACGTGTGTTATGAACGCCGACAATGCGGCTAGAACAACATTTAGAAAAAGCTTATTCCAAAATGTGAATAAAGAAAATTATTATTAGAGAATAAATTTATCCCTAACTGAAAACCGTCAGCAAAGTTACATAAATCTTATTATATATTTAGCTGGAAGTCGTTGTTTTTAACAACCGGCTCTCTTCCCTCCTAAACATGTTTTGGTTTTCTTGTTGTGTGAAGTTTGAAACCGTTAAATCATTGGTGCTTTTTATCTCGAGAAATGTAAATGAAAAATATTTTGGCCAATGAAAGTACATCACCACCAAGCTTAACCATTCGTTTTGAATAGAATTTGTGTTTTTATTAGAATTCTAGCAGCAAAAAGAAATGGTAGAAATGCTTAAATTGATTATTTTCCACAGATATGGAAAATAATAAATGGGATGAGCCTTTTTCAAATTTTGCTCCATTCGAGCCGCCATGACATATTAGACTTAATTCGTCGAGATCGGACAATGTTTGGTTTTCGTGAAACATTTAGCTTCCCTGCGTTATCACGATCTATTCGGATAATCCCAGGTGGGAGAGTTCCCCGGCGGCGGAATTTCCGATGTACGTTTCGTGAGCAAATCAACTTCCAGCCTTGTAATTAAATTATTAGTTCAACGTACTTCATCTCTACATTTAAATTGGGTAATTGTCAACATGGTTACTATGCTGGTTTGTTTATTTTTTTAATGATGGTTTTTTATCTGTTTTATTTTATTTTATTTTTTTTTATTCATGTATTTTTTATGTTTAATTTTCTGAATCTCAAGTATTGACTGTGTAATTGATTTCGTTCGATACTTCTTGGAATTTTTAACATGTTCCACATTCTACACTCCAAACTGTGATAGGTTTCGAACTGACGTGAAACGAACGAACGAAAACCATTGATATACATACTTATATCAATTGCTTTTGAGCATATTTTCCACACAAAGTTCCACTGCGTTCTCCCTAAAAAACACTGAGCACATAACATACATAGCATCCCGCATCAACATACCGGGGTGGACGCTCCATGGCTCAACGAAGGCAGCCGAACCCAACAAAAAAAGCAAAACAGAGGAACAACTCGCTCACTTTCTCATGTTCCGTCCTCTCTTCTTGTTAAATACTTTCGTTCGCCACCATCTGCCCATGAAGTAAAGGGAAGATTTTACGGCTAGTGACGATTCGTTACAATATGCCAAAAGAGGGGTGATTTAGCCCGACAGGATTCTGGTGCACCTGAATCCTTTGTGGCCTTGTGGGACTGTTGAAGTAAATGATTTAACACAAGATCAGACGATAGGGGCGGCTTGCGATGGGTGAATGAAACAGGGGATTGCCACACCAGTTAAACATTTGCTTTGTTGAGTTCATTTACGCTTAATTTATGGCATTTTTGTTTTTGACACTACACTACACACCGGTGTATTTGGTGCTAGGATCATGCAAATTCTGCTATTATTACATCGATGCAGCACCGTGCAAAAACGAAATTGATCGATAATAAAAAAGGAACATATTGACCGCAGCAAAAAACTCGCAGTCGGTAGGATTCGAACCTACGCTCCCAGAGGGAATCTGATTTCTAGTCAGACGCCTTAACCGCTCGGCCACGACTGCCACCTTGGTTTCAATTTGCTTATTTATGGTCTGCTCATATTGGACAGAACCTAACTATCGGATCACACATTGGTGAGTTATAAAGAGCGGAAAGCATACGAAGCGGGTATAATTTTAGACAACTACCTACAGTCAGGTTTTAATTTGGGTGGACCACATTAAAATTGCAAAGTTATCCTATATTTTAGAACGATTGAAACCGTTAATTCCTGTATTCGAAGATAAGTTGCTTTTAAAAATCTCAACCGACGATAAATCGTAAAATTTTTACTTATTCTGGAGACAAACAAACGAAATGACGACTGTATCTACAAATTTCTGATTGTGGCGTTCGTTACCTACCTGTATGCATAATGAAATCTGTGCAATGTTTTCATTTTGCACATGAACGCGCTATTTCAAAGCAGCATGCATATTCCACGAAACAGTAGACGAGATTAAATTTGCTGTATGACTTGAATTCACGGAATAGCTTCTATCTTTCCTGGCACTTGTTGGTTAGATTGCTACAATGGATCAAAAATGGTTTTTGGAAGGTTTTGGGCTTTATTGTTTGGATGTTAAACTAAGAAGTCTATGAAAAAGCGATTTTGTTAATAAAGGTGTGCTTTAACATTGGATCATTTTGGTGCCTGAGATGCATTTATCACATGGTTCTTAATAAAGAGGAAGATAAATGAGCCAGAGATATCAAAGCAATTTAATGTAAACGTGTATTCAGTTATTTTCAACATTTTCAATCAAGCTTATAATGTGCGCAACGCGCTATGTACATATTCGAAAATTCGCTATATACATATTCAATAAATTGCTCTGATGAATATAAACAAGATTTATTTCAACCCAGGGCCAACATCTTTGAACCTAATAGATATTCGTTTAATAAGAATAAATATTATTACTAATATTCCAGTATTCGTTGAACTATACTTTCACGAGTTTCTATTTTTTTTTTCAACTTCTAGATAAATAATTTTTTTTTGATTTTTTTATTAATAGCCCGCCTCTTACCCCCACACCAAAAAGCTCACAAACGGAGTCCCCTGGTAGTGGACACATCAGTTCTCAGCGTACAAAAAAAAGGTCAGCACAACAAAACAAAGTTACGAATCGCGGAAACGCTGAGAACAAAAAAAAACAATACGAGACCGACAAAACACAAAATTTGACAAGAAGCTACGGCGAGTACCCAGCGGAAAAGAATCCTTTTAAGGGTCCCATCGTAGCTTTGCAGGAAGCTTATAATAATTTAAATTTATTTATTACTTATTGCTAGAAAAAATGCCTTTATCAATTGTTTTTATTAAAAAAAATATTATCCAATTATAACTAAAGGAATAAGCTCGATTGGTGGTGAACGAAGTTTATATTAAAAATTCTCCCATTTTATTTTTTAAAATTAGTTTCAATTTTGCTTGGAAACGAGTGCGACATGTTATTGGCTTTAAATCAGTAGGAAGCTGGTTGAATAACTTAGGTCCGATGAAAGAAATGCGTCTTTGACCAAGGTTCGTGGATACTCTGGAGTATAATAAATGATTGGCTTGTCTAGTGCTGTGAGCTCGAATGCCTGTTGTAAATTCTAGATTATTATGAGCAATAGTGTTATGCAAAGCATTGTGGATGTATATTATTGTTTGGTAGTTAGTCAACCCAAGCAAAGGTAAAATGTTATGGGCATTATTATTGTATAACAAAATAGTAGGGTACATAAATGTTTTTTTATAAATAATTTTGAGACATCTGTTTTGAAGCGTTTGTAGCTTTTTCAGATTCGAGATACTGGCACGGCCCCACACAGATACAAGGTAGTTCAGCAATGAGTGGATGTGCGCATAATAAAATTTTAGAAGTACATGCTGGGGAACAAAAGAGCATACTTTACGCATAGCCCCACATAACGATGCAACTTTTCTCTCTATAGATGTTATATGCTCAATCCAGGAGAGTGTGGGGTCTAAGTGAAGTCCTAAATATTTGAAGCAGTTAGATTCCTGAATTAAAGACTGTCCCATTCTTGGTTCTGGATGCACGCCTATAGCTCTTCTAGATGAACGAAACAGCATATATTTAGTTTTTGGTAGGTTCAAGGAAAGAAGGTTTTCGTTGAAATACGTCGTTAGTGTTTTTAAATCCGATTCAATGTCGCGTACAATATCCAGGCAGATGTTGTTCGGGTAGAACAACGCTGTGTCATCAGCGAAAAGACGAGGGGTCCCTTTTAACCCGAGTCTACCTAGGTCATTGATATACAATAAAAATAACAGTGGCCCAATATTACTGCCTTGGGGCATTCCTATTTCTATTGGTCTATAAGAGCTACACGAGTCTCCAATAGATACGAATTGGTTCCTATACGACAGATAGCTACGAATAATATGATTTGCAAATCTCCTGATACCATAGCATTCTAACTTCTTAAGCAGGATTGAGTAATCCAGAGTATCGAATGCTTCTTTTAGGTCCAGAAAAAGGGCACCAACAATTCTTTTGCTATCAATTTGACTAATGATGGAGTCAATTAGTTTGGTCATTGCAATTAAAGTGCTGCAGCCCTGTCTGAACCCATACTGGTAGTTGTAAATTATGTTGTGTTTGTTCAAAAACTCGAGTAGTCGAGTGATGAGCAATTTCTCAAGAATTTTATTGAAAACGCACAATGTTGAAATTGGTCTATAGTTGCAAGGTTGGTTTGGATCACCAGCTTTGAAAAATGGAATTACTCGGGCTATTTTTAAACAGTCTGGGTACCTGCCGGTTTGAATTATTAAATTAATAGCTTTGGTGAGGATGTTTGCAAAAGTGGTACAGTTACTCTTAAGAACACTAGCGGGGATCTTATCAGGACCACAACTGTTATTTTTTTCGAGGTCTTTAATCAAAAGGATCACTTCGTTTATGGTTGCAGGACGCAAGAAGATTGTTTCTTGGACGTGTTGTATATTTGTAATAGGATTTGAGTTGGGACTCGTGGGAACATTGTCAGCCAAATTTTTGCCAATACTAGAGAAATATTCGTTGAAAACATTACATACTTTTTTAGTCTCAGTGACTCTGATATCATTGCAAATTAGGCTGATGGGAACATCCGACTTTGAACAACCAAAAATGGTATTAATATTTTTCCAAAGTTTTGAATGAGTTGTGTTGGATAGAAGGTTTTCAAAGTACGCCTTTTTGCACCGCTTTTTCAGTAGATTAACTTTTTTAGTTATGTGTTGCAGAAGAGCTTTGAGGTTTTCATCATTGGGGTTATTTTTTACTCGTTTTTAATCAGTGTCCACAAATCGAAATTGATCCAGGGGCAAAAAACTCCTTTACATTTAAAAGTTTTGGAGACCGTTCTAGTGTTTTCCGCAAGTAAAGAATTGTAGGTTGTGATGATATTTGTAAGACATACATCTACATCATCAATCAACTCGATGTTTTCTATGAAATTTTGGAAGTCGTTATTGAGTTTTTCATGATTGATTATTGATTTAGTTAAATTAACGGGTTCTCTGTTTACTGCAAGTTTATATGAAGATATAATTTGAACGTGATCACTAACTATGGTGTAAACCGTGTCGTTTCGTAAGCGAGCAGCATCCTCCAGTCTACAAACAACGTAATCAAGAATATTTGAACTAGATGGGCGAGTCGGAAATGTGTTCGTGCATATGAAACCATACGATTCCAGGAGAGTTTTATAACGTGAGACGACATTGTTATTCGATAGGTTAACCGGTATATTGAGATCTCCTACAATGAAACAGGGGCGCGAATTTGAAGCGGAAGCAAGAACTATTTCAAGCTTGGCAAGGAATTGACCAATGTCGTAAGATGGAGGGCGATATAAACAATGCACATCGAAATAATGTTGCATTATGAAGAGTTCGATGTGAGCATGATGAAAGCCGCTAACAACAGTGTTCAGCACTACTCTATGAGAAATATTCTTCCTGACGAAGATGGCTACTCCACCGTTCGATTGTTCTCTACAGGAAAAAATCCCATTATAACCCCTAATTTTAAAGATATCTTTATTCATTCATTAAACTTTTATTTAGCATGAAGAGCACAATACTTAACATAACAACATAAAATACAATAAAATATTAAAAAAGCGATTTAATCCACCTAGCAGTGAGATGAGACATTTCTTACACATATCACTGTTTATCATGAATTAGTTTGCAGAACTCTTACGAAGTTAGAACCCAACTAGAGGCGGGATGAAAACAGTCTCTAGTCCTGCACGAATAAACTGAATAAATTATAGAAAATCAATAAAACGAACGAATAAAAAAATAAAGCAAAAATGAAATAAATGGTTTTCAAATTCATAAAATGAATGGAATAATTTATATACAATTCAAAATTATAAAATACATAAATTATAGCTCATTAAATGAAAAATTAGACAATATTTAATGATAGTTATAAGATTAATAGAATAAAATAAACTGACACAAACTAACAAATTGAATGAAATAAATAAAAGGAGCAAATGAATAAAATTTTAAAAAATGAACAGAATAAATTTAATGAATGATATGAATAAAATACACGAAAAAATAAACTGATCATAGTGAATTCAAAGAATGAAACGAATAAAATAGATAAAATGATCCCAATTGAACAAAACTCATACGTCTCCCAACCTTTGAACGGAACGGATCGTTATATTTCACAGTGGTGTTCGGTGTGTAAATTTCAGTGAGTGAAGGTCATCCTTTGTTCGTTCGTTAGCTGCCGTTATGCTGGTGCCGGCAGTAAATCCAATGTACATTGTTTTCGCTGGTGCAGAACAATCGACGTTGTTTGCAGATAAGTTTTGCTTGAGTTTCCTCGTTTGCTTTCTTTCCTTTTCCCTACTTTTACTCTACCTTGTAATCAAATAATAAGACACATTCCCGTTGATACAACGCTCTGCCCTCGTGCTTAAATTGCCGAGGGCGAAATACCATCTGATGTAATCATGAAAATCCCTGATCCCCCTAACACTCGCATTGCTCCCCGTATAAAGCAGTACCCAGAAGGTTCCTCTGGGCCATGGGTGGTATATTTTCGGGCCGGAGTGAAAACCGGTTAATATATTAAAACTTTCTCGAGATCTGATTGCTAACTACCCGGCCGTAACTCAGATAACACGTGTTCGGGCAAACAAGATTCTTGTTCTAGTGAATGATCTCGGCCAGGCAAACGCGATTGCTTGCTGTCAGCGCTTTATGCGGGAATTTAAAGCGTACGTGCCTTGTGTGGCCGTAGAAATCGATGGGGTAGTGTCCGAACCGGGCCTGAAATGCGAAGAACTGTTGGAGCACGGGGTTGGCTGCTTTAAAGACCCCTCACTTCAACAGATTAAGATCTTGGAATGCAAACAATTGTATACCGCAAACACCGAGGGAGGTAAGACTACCTACTCTCTATCAGGCTCACTTCGGGTGACATTCGCCGGGTCCTCTCTTCCCAACTACATCCTCCTTGACAAGGTTCGCCTGTTTGTACCGCGGGTCATGAGCTACAGCAATTGCAAGCAGTTGGGCCACACAACCACATATTGTGGAAATAAGAAACGATGCGGCAAATGCGAAGGAGAGCATGAGGATGACTCTTGCGACAAAGAAACTGAAAAGTGTATTTGCTGCGGGGGCCCTTCACATGCTCTTAAATCATGCCCTGCGTACAAGCAGCGCGGGGATAAAATTAAGCGCTCCCTTAAGGAACGCTAGAGGCGCTCTTATGCAGAAATGCTAAAGAATGCTTCGCCATCTGTCCTGTCCGAAAATCCCTATGCTGATTTGGCTAACGTTGAGCAAGAATCTAACGACCCACGAGAGGGAACATCTTTGGTTAACCCAGGGGAATCCAGAAAGGGGAGAAATCTAGCCTCCCCTAGATTGCCTCGTAAGGGTGCCAAGGTGTCGTCCTCTCAGAGTGCGCCAACTACAATCAATAAATCCAATGGAAGTGATGTACTAAAGCCGAAGCAATTTGCTCCAGGACTTGGAAATTTTAATTCAAACAAGGAGTATCCACCATTTCCAGGGACACCAAAAACCCCAAGTGTCCCCTTTTTTCCAACAGACACTCAGTCCAGTAACGGACTAATGAAATTTTCTGACATAGTGGACTTAATTTCCACAACTTTCAATGTTACTGATCCTCTTAATAGCATTCTGATACATTTTCTCCCTATAGTGCAAACATTTTTGAAGCAGTTGACTGCTAAATGGCCCCTCCTTGCAGCGATCGTATCCTTCGATGGCTAAGTCATCAAACGAGGTCACTGATTCGATCACTGTCTTACAGTGGAATTGCAGAAGTATCCTCCCGAAAATCGATTCCTTCAAATTTTTACTAAACAGTTTAAAATGTGATGTTTTCGCATTATGTGAAACTTGGTTAACTTCCGATATAAATCTCAACTTCCAAGACTTTAATATAATTCATCTGGAAAACCGAGAAAACCCGGAGGAGTACTTTTGGGGATTAAAAAGTGCTATTCTTTCAACCAAATTAACCTTCCTTCGACACCAGGCATTGAAATTGTCGCTTGTCAAGTTCTAATCAAAGGTAAAGACCTTTGCATTGCTTCCATCTACATTCCTCCTAGAGTTTTGGTAGGGCACCGAACGCTTTGTAATATCACGGAATTCTTACCGGCACCGCGGCTAGTTCTAGGAGACTTTAACTCGCACGGTACGGTATGGGGTTGTCTTCACGATGATATTAAATCAACATTAATCCAAGATCTTTGCGACAATTTCAACATGACCATCTTAAACACGGGAGAAATGACGTGGATTCCTACACCACCAGCACGCGCGAGCGCGTTGGATTTATCACTATGCTCGACATCGCTACAGTTAGATTGCATGTGGAAGGTGATCCCTGATCCCCACGGTAGCGATCATTTGCCTATCGTGATTTCAATTGCTAACGGTTCAAGACCATCGGAAACAATCAATGTCTCGTATGACCTCACACGGAACATTGATTGGAAGAGTTACGCGACCGCGATATCCGTTAAAATCGAATCCACCCAAGAGCTTCCTCCGGAGGAAGAGTACATGTTTTTGGCTGGCTTGATTCTCGACAGTGCGAATCAAGCTCAGACTAAACCAGTACCCAGCGCGAATACCCATGGACGGTCTCCCACCCTGTGGTGGGATAAAGAGTGCTCAGAGCTGTACGCGGAGAAGTCCACTGCATATAAGGCCTTCCGGGAAGACGGGTTACCCGCTAGCTATCAGCAGTACGCGTCGCTAGAAAGGCGAATGAAGAGTTAAATAAAAGCCAAAAAACGCAGTTATTGGCGCCGGTTCGTCGACGGGTTAACGAGAGAAACAGCGATGAGCACTCTTTGGGGTACGGCTCGACGTATGCGTAACCGAAACAGTACCAACGAGAACGTGGAATATTCAAATCGTTGGATATTCGCTTTCGCCAAGAAGATCAGTCCGGATTCTGTCCCGGTACAGAAAACGAACCGCGCCGCGTCTCCTCCCGATACCGCGAACGAAACACCGTTTTCGATGGTGGAGTTCTTACTTGCTCTCTTATCATGCAACAATAACGCCCCAGGGTTAGAAGAATCAAATTCAACTTGCTGAAGAATCTGCCTGACACTGCAAAAAGGCGCTTGTTGAATTTATTTAATAAGTTTCTTGAGGGTAATATTGTCCCTCATGACTGGAGGCAAGTGAAGGTCATCGTCATTCAAAAACCAGGAAAACCAGCCTCCGACCACAACTCGTATCGGCCGATTGCAATGCTGTTCTGTATTCGGAAGTTGTTCGAGAAAATGATCTTGTTTCGCCTCGACAATTGGGTTGAAGCAAATGGCTTACTGTCAGATACACAATTTGGCTTCCCCAAAGGCAAAGGGACGAACGATTGTCTTGCGTTGCTTTCTACAGAAATCCAAATGGCCTATGCTAACAAAGAGCAGATGGCATCAGTGTTCATGGATATTAAGGGGGCTTTTGATTCAATTTCTATCAATATTCTGTCAGAGAAGCTGCACCAGCATGGTCTTTCGCCAATTTTAAATAACTTTTTGCTAAACCTGTTGTCTGAAAAGCACATGCACTTTTCGCATGGCGATTTAACAACATCGCGATTTAGCTACATGGGTCTTCCCCAGGGCTCATGTCTAAGTCCCCTACTCTACAATTTTTACGTGAATGACATTGACGATTGTCTTTCCAATTCATGCACGCTAAGGCAACTTGCAGACGACGGCGTGGTCTCTGTTACAGGGCCCAAAGCTGCCGACTTGCAAGGACCATTACAAAATACCTTGGACAATTTGTCTGCTTGGGCTCTTCAGCTGGGTATTGAGTTCTCCACGGAGAAAACTGAGTTGGTTGTTTTTTTCTAGGAAGCGTGAGCCGGCGCAACTCCAGCTTCTATTAATGGGTGCAACGATCAATCAGGTTTTCACATTTAAATATCTCGCGGTCTGGTTCGACTCTAAAGGTACCTGGGGATGTCACATTAGGTATCTGAAACAGAAATGCCAACAAAGGATCAATTTTCTCCGAACAATAACTGGAACATGGTGGGGTGCTCACCCAGGAGACCTGATCAGGTTGTACCAAACAACGATATTGTCGGTGATGGAGTAAGGGTGTTTCTGTTTCTGCTCCGCTGCGAACATACACTTCATCAAACTGGAGAGAATCCAGTATCGTTGCTTGAGCATTGCCTTGGGTTGCATGCACTCGACCCATACGATGAGTCTCGAAGTGCTGGCGGGCGTTCTTCCGCTAAAAAATCGATTTTGGGAACTCTCATATCGATTGCTCATCCGATGCGACATTCTGAACCCGTTGGTGATTGAAAACTTCGAGAGGCTCGTCGAGCTTAATTCTCAAACCCGATTTATGGCCTTGTACTTCGACTACATGGCACAGAGCATTAATCCTTCTTCATATACTCCCAGCCGTGTTCGTTTCCTAGATACTTCTGATTCTACTGTATTCTTCGACACATCCATGAAGGAAGAGATTCGTGGAATCCCGGACTATATACGCCCGCAGGTGATCCCCAATATATTTTATAATAAATTCCGAGAAGTCGACTGCGACAAAATGTTTTACACTGACGGATCAAATCTCGATGGGTCCACTGTCTTCGGTATCTTCAACAATACTATCACCGCTTCATTCAAGCTCAATGATCCCGCTTCAGTTTACGTCGCAGAGTTAGCTGCAATTCAGTACACCCTTGGGATCATCGACACTCTGCCCACAGATCACTACTTCATCGTTTCGGACAGCCTCAGCTCTATCGAGGCTCTTCGTGCGGTGAAGCCTAAAAAACAACTCCCGTATTTTCTGGGGATGATACAGGAGTCCTTGTGTACGTTATCTGAAAAATCTTATCAGATTACCTTTGTTTGGTTCCCCTCTCATTGTTCTATCCCGGGCAATGAAAAGGCCGACTCATTAGCAAAGGTGGGCGCATTAAATGGTGACATATACGAAAGACCAATCTGCTTCAACGAATTTTTTAGTATTTGTCGTCAGAGGACACTCAACAGTTGGCAAACCTCGTGGAGCAATGGTGAACTTGTACGATGGCTACATTCCATTATCCCAAAGGTATCAACGAAGCCTTGGTTCAGGGGGATGGATGTGGGTCGGGATTTTATTCGTGTAATGTCCCGACTTATGTCCAACCACTACACCTTGGATGCGCATTTGCGGCGTATTGGGCTTGCGGAGAGTAGTCTGTGCGCTTGTGACGAGGGCTATCACGACATCGAGCACGTTGTCTGGGTATGCGCCGGATACTTGGACGCCAGGTCTCAGTTAAAGGATTCCCTTCGGGCCCGAGGTAGACTACCCAATGTCCCAGTCCGAGATATGCTGGCAACTCGTGATTTCCCCTATATGTCCCTTATTTATACTTTCATGAAAACGATAGATATCCCAATTTAGCCCCTCTCTTTTATTTCTCGTTTTTAGAAGTTTTCTCCTGCCTTGTGGAACCGATCAGCTCCAGAGTGCCACTATGTAACCGCTGTCGCCCTTACCACTACGCCTGCATAGAAGGAAACTGTAGCGAGAGCGACTCGAGGTCTGATGACTTTTGAAGGATTCCCCGCGGGTCCGAAGAATACCATCCGCCAATCCGGTACTCGACGACTTACTAGACTGAGGCGCAAATTTGTTTCGCTGATCCCTCCCCCCCGTTTGAGCGAAAGCTGCAAGTTTTGCTCTTCTTTCCCTGTCACCATACGCCTTCTCTCCCCTGTCCTTGAAATAAGCCACCCTCTGAATATCTTGACCAAGCATAAGTTTTCGTTAAAAAAATCAAATTAGTATTCTGTATTCCTAGTTTTAAGATAGCTATAATTTTTACTCTTTATTGAAACTCTTGTTTTCCATCTTGTGAATAGAATTGTATCCCTAGTTTTAAGATATCTGTGAAATTTCTCATAAATATTTGTTCCCCCTTTTGTGTACTAAACTATATTGTTAGTTTTAAGATAACTGTAAAATATTTCGTAAAAATCTACTCCCCCTCTTGTATATCAAACTGAATTCCTTGTTTTAAAATTTTTCATAAAAAAAATCTTTTGGCCCTCTCTTGTGTATTGAATCTTATTTCTAGTCTTAAGATAGCTGTAAACTTTCTTTTCCTTTGCAAAAAAAATATTTCAACATTGTAACCTCCTAGTTTTAAGATATCCAAAATGTAAAAACAAAAGAATTTGGCACCGCCAAGCTAACGCATTTGTGCCTATCAAATAAACGAAATGAAAAAAAAAGACTCTTTCGCCGACGATATGAAAATTTTTCGACAAATGCGGGATAAAACCAAAACCGAGTCTTATCAGAATGAACTAGAGAGCTTTAGCACGTGGTGTGATCTAAACAGAATGGTTTTAACCCGAGTAAATGCTCAATCGCTACGTTCACGCAGAAACGCTATCCGACTCAGTTAAACTGCCATTTCTTCGACTCGAGTATTCGAAGACATTCACGTCAAGAATCTCGGAGTCACTAACGTTCATACATCGTGGATGTCATCAAGACAGCTGCGATGACTTTTGACTTCAATCTGACAAGGACAGATAAAAGGTAAAATATTTTCTATCCTGAAATGTAATTAGTTTAAGCAACCATATTGGGGCCAAGGGGCTATTGGTGAAGATAAAACAATTAAACAAACAGGGATGGGCTCATGAACTACGAAAAATCTTCCAAAGAAGTAGTAAGGCTAGGTTGTTTAGTTTTAGTTAAAAGTTTCCATTCTGGATCATTATGCAATGGGATGGATTTACGAAAAAACAGCTCAGATATATTAGAATTTAACGTAATTAACCCTTTCATGCCCAACTTTTTTCTAGTGCAAGTAGGTTTTCTATTTTTCCTTCAAAACGGTGGGATTAAGAAACACGAAAAGCCTCGCAGTGCTAGAAGCTGTTGAATTTTTACCTTCCAATGCTCAATACAATTCTCCTAGAATATTTACAATAGCCCAATTGCGTGGAAAATGTAGCCAAAGACAGTCTAAATTGATAAGTTTTATTAGTTTTCAGTAATATTGCAACATAACGAAGATATATGAAAAAATCATTTTCTGTCGTCTACGGAAACTGTCCTTGACAGCACTGCTCCATCGGAATCAGACTAATTGCAATAACTTCAGCTCTAGAGCTGATTATTATAACTGTTAATACTAAAATGAAAGGCAATAGTCACATTTATTGACCTAACTTGTTTTTGTGAGCAAATCTTGCCTCAAAGAAAAGTTATAGCAGGCATTCATGGGTTAAATGGGAAGCAAATCACAACATTATCGCACTTGTTTACAATTTTCTCGAAACGAATTCAGACGACGCTACCATATAAATGATGGAAGAGAATAATAAATGTTGCAAATGTTCATTCGGTCGTAAGTAATAGTGAGAGATTCTCTTTGTTCACTTTCTCCTCTATAATTTACTCGGCCACTTTAACAGTCACTCCTTTCCTCTTTACATAATATGCTAGTCAGAAACGGTCGTCTTTCGATATGTGCTGTAGCACTACTGGAAAGTTTTACAGCGACGCTGTAATAATCGAAAGAGGAATTAAACAAAGAAGAGCTCTCAATGTTGCTTACGACCTAACAAAAATTGTCCTCAGAATACCTACTACGATTCCGCACAAACTTCAGATCTAGCGTGGAAAAATGAAGTTGCAAAAAAACACATAACTCGCAGTCGGTAGGATTCGAACCTACGCTCCCAGAGGGAATCTGATTTCTAGTCAGACGCCTTAACCGCTCGGCCACGACTGCTTACTGTCAACACTTTGCCAAACGTGCTACTGCTACTTTTAGTTGTTTCCAACTCGATTTCACTTATTCCGCTTTCCTACGCTTTTGGCTTGAACATTTCAATTGAATCGAAATATAGTGATATACATATATATGTGGTAGTGTGCTTGCTTTGTTCCGGTGTGGATCGTTGAGTGGCAACATATATGTAGGTATGTATAAGCGTACACCTATCCAGCAGAAAAGGTACATTTCGTTTTCAATCAAATTATGTTTTTGCTCTTATTCCCCTTTGTGTCGCTTGCTGTCGAACATGCAAGCTATGTATAATTAATGGTGTGGCAGTACAGGAGTGTATTGCCTAAAAGGAGATTCGCACAAACGAGCTTGTGAGTAGTTATATGCGGTGAAAGGGGGCAATAATGCTTGTGTTTTGACTTTGTGCGGATTAAATTTTGCTCATCCACTGAAATCCTGGCTCTGACAGAATGGGAATACTAATTAGAACAGTAAAAAAGAAGGTAAATTGTTCAGTTTTTCGGGTGGTTTCCGGTCGGTATTGAATGATTTGTGGTGTCTGTTAAAAACGCCTTATATAGATGTGGCATTTATTATCGCTTCGATCATTAAATTTGTGATTTTGGTAAACGCTAACTAGTCAAATGTATACGCAATTTCGAAATTTGCGTGGGTATCTAAACCAAACGCTGTATCAGAATCACTTGATTGTGAATCACACTCAAAACCTGTCAATTTCAATCAGACTTACACTTGAGCAAATCAATATAATGCGTAGGGGAAGATGGGGTAAAACGCACCCCCGGGGCAAAATGCACCCATTGCTTATATCGAAAACAGCTGAAAATTTCGAGAAAAGGGTAACACCAGTCGGAAGTCCGTCATAGTTAACAAACACTGGCAAAGTTTGATAACCGTACATCAATAGCAACTTGAGAAATAAACAAAAGACAATTACGTGCTCTTCTCATGTAATTATTATGGCTCGTGTAACAAAGATTTTCAGCTGTTATGAATGCTGTTTTACTATTATATCAGAACATTCCAGTTCTATTTATACCGTTGCTCATTATTCTGTCGCACTACATATGAAAAATCTACCAAATAATTCACTTTTTACTGAATTTATATTTCTGCTCCATCGGGGACAAAATGCCCTCTTCTTTGATTTTGCTGGTTTTTTAATCGAAAACAGCAAAATCGTTCTGAAAAGCTGTTAATTGCATAACCTAAGGCTATTTAATGGCACACTTTTGTGATATCCCGTCAGAAAACAAAACTACTTGCTTGTCCACCGACCATTCTGCCCCGTTGTTGAAGTGGATTATGCCCCGTTGTTGTGGTGCATTTTACCCCCGCATAGGTGCATTTTGCCCCGCGTATTTTTCAAAGAGCGATTTTTAATGATTTTGAAAAATTAAATATTTTTCATGTTTTTGAGTATTTTGCAAAGTGTTAGGATTGTGATCACTGAGGAAAATGTTGGCTAGACGATATCATTAAATAAATTCTCCCAATTGATGCTCTATAGCTGAGTTATGATCATATTTCCTTAGGGGGTGCGTTTTACCCCATCTTCCCCTAATTCGGGTTCCATCATTTGTCGCATTACTGATGGGGATTGATGTGGATTTCAACAACGATTTGCTATTCTACACGTCGACGGAAAAAAGTCTTTTTTTATTAGTATAAGAGGCATCACCGAGTAAAGTTGTCCACGTTCTCATAAGTATTGGTATAAAGTTGAATAGAGGCGCCAAAAACCAACAATAACCGTGCGTCTCCATCAACAACGAATGTTACGTAATGGAAAACCAATGCCTATCATTTGATTTTTTCAAAAGAAATATTCTCAAAACACTATTGTTTTAAAAATAACAATCATCCTTAGATACAATAATATTTGTGTTCCACTGCCGATAAGTGGTCTCAAAAATAGACAAATGATGGCACAAACAATCAGAGGTAAAACATTCTTTTTCTCATCACTCACAAGAGGCCATCCATAGACCACGTGCACGAAAATTTGAAACTTGAACCTCCAGTCTCGCTCGTAAACTCTAGTAGACTTTTCCTTAATCCCTTTCCCTCAGTAACTTTTCGATTTTATTTGAGGAAAGTGTTGCGATTTATCTGAAAACAAAGTCAAGCATTGCTCTTCTTTCGACGTCGAACCGATGACATACGAACAGTATGTGCTCGGCAGTTTCGTCGACACCTGGGCATGTCAGGGCAGATGGGGATCTCCGCGTGCCCGAACCTGTGGAGGTACTGTCGGAAGCAGCCATGGCCTGACAGGAATTGTGTCAGATGGAAGTGAACTTCCCCATGGGGTCTACCCACCCAGCTCGATATGTTAGGTATCAGCCGGTGGGTCCACCTACCTTTCGAGGAGTTATCCCACACACGCTGCCATCTGACGACCGAGGTCACCCTGGTGCGAATGCGAGCTCCTATATTGCCACGTAGCTCAAAGCACTCCTCATCTTCCCGGATGACCAGCCTGACTGGCATCGTGCTCGCTATCACGCAGGATGCATCGTGTTATACAGTGCGGTAGGCAGATATTACTCTGAGGCACATCACGCGGTACGTGCTCTCCAGTTTCTGCAGGTAACTAGTTTCCATCAGTGCTCTTGACCATGACGGGCCGCCGTACCTGAGGATAGATACGGCAACGCCTGCCAGTAACCTACGTCTACTGGCGCACGCCTTTGAGCTGTTGGACATCATTCTCGATAGAGCCGCAACAGAAGTCGACGCTCTCTTGCATGTATAGTCGACGTGGCTGCCGAAGGTCAGCTTGTCGTCTATAATGACTCTGAGAGACTTCAGACTTCGCTGTGAAACGATCGCGACTTCTCCCACATGGATAACTGCATATTGTGCCGACTTGCGGTTGTTGACGATAACTACCTCCGTCTTATGCTGAGCGAACTCCAGGCCTCTCGCGCTCATCCATTCCTCCACCGTGTTGATCGCGTGTTCTGCAGTTAGTTCTACCTCAGGGATTGACTCCCCATAGATATCCAAGGTTACGTCGTCGGCAAAGCCGACGATCTTGACCCCAGGAGGGAACTTCAGTTTCAGAACCCCGTCATACATGAGGTTCCATAGCACCGGGCCTAGGATCGAGCCCTGCGGGACTCCGGCGGTAATCGGAACTCTTTTCTGACCGGCATCGGTCTCGTATAGCTGTACGCGGTTCTGGAAGTAGCTTTCCAGGATCCGGTACAGACCCACCGGTAGGCTAAGCCGGTGTAACGAGAGCGCGATGGCATCCCAGCTTACGCTGTTGAATGCGTTCTTCACGTCAAGTGTCACTAACGCACAGTATCGAATGCCTCGCCTTTTTCGTTGGATCGCTCTCTCGACAGTTTTTATCACTGAGTTGATAGCGTCCACCGTGGACTTACCCTTCCGAAAGCCAAACTGGTTGCTTGACAGGCCGTCCGTACCTTCCGCGTATGGGGTTAGCCTGTTGAGGATGGTCCTCTCAAGCAATTTGCCAGTCGTGTCGATCAGATAGATTGGTCTGTACGCCGATGGGTTGCCTAGCGGCTTCCCGGGCTTCGGCAACAGCACCAATTTCTGCCTTTTCCATCTATCGGGGAAGCGGCACTTATCAAGGCATCTCTGCATAGCTAGCCTGAACATGTTCGTGGTCGCTATGATCGCTGCTTTGAGAGCGCTGTTTGGATCTCCATCCGGCCCTGAAGCTTTGTTCATTGCTAGGGAATTAGCCATTGCGAGTAGTTCTTCGTTCGTCACCGAAGCCACTATTTCGGCCGTACCCGCACTGTCACGTGGTGCAGGTGTCCAGGGGCTTGTGGCTCGAGACGGAAAGAGTGCTTCTATAATCGTCGCCAACCGGTCCGGAGACCGTTCTGGGGGTGAAGAGCCCCCTTTGGTCTTGGCCATCACGATTCTGTAGGCGTCACCCCACGGATTCGCGTTGGCACTCTCACACAGGTTGTCGAAACACGCTCTCTTGCTGCTTTTAATGGCCTTGTTAAGGGCCAATTTCATAGCTCGAAACACTTCACGGCGGTTCGTTCTTGCATCCTCGGTCCTACGTCTAGCTCTGAGGCAGGCTGATCGTATAGCTGCAATCTCGGCACTCCACCAGTATACCGGACATCTGCAATTTCTTGGCAGGGTTTTTCTCGGAATAGTGGCGTCACACGCGCGTGATAGGACGGCTACCAGAGCATCCCCGCTTAGACTATCGGTGTTGGCCTCCAGTCCCAGGGCCGCGGTTAATGCTTCGCTGTCGAAGTGATTGGACTTCCACCCGCGTACCTGACAGGGATCTCCCGCCCTCGGATGCTGCACACCATAGTTGATCCTAAAGCGGATTGCTAAATGATCGCTATGGGTGTAGCCTTCGTCTACCCTCCATTCCATGACTGGAACCAGACTCGGGCTGGCAAATGTTACGTCAATCCATGCCTCCACCCCGTTTCTACGGAACGTGCTAGCGGAGCCATTATTGGCTAACACAACGTCGAGTTTCACAAGTGCCTCCAGTAGCGCTTGGCCCCTGCTATTTGTACAGCGGCTGCCCCACTCTATTGCCAAAGCGTTAAAATCTCCCGCTATGACTACCGGTTTTCGGCCCACTAGGTCTGACGAGAGCCTGTCGATCATCTGGTTGAACTGTTCTATTGGCCACCTTGGTGGAGCGTAGCAGCTGCAGTAGAACACACCATTGATCTTGGCAATCGTAACACCCTCGGCGGAGGAGTGTACTACCTCTTGAACCGGGAACCGTCCCGTTGTACAGATTGCCACCATCCCAGGCCCGTCCGACACCCAATTGCCGTTGCCGGCAGGGATGTTGTACGGGTCTGGTAGGGGCGACATCTGTTCTCGACTCCGAGACCGACTGCCACAGCAGCTGTTGGGCTGCTGCACAATGGTTAAGATTTAGCTGTGTAGCGTTCACGGCTTCTTCTAATTTCCCTCACCGAAGGGACACGAAGGTCCACCCATAGCATGATTACGGGCTTGCTTCTTAGCAGTGCAGATAAGGCAATTATGCGCTTTAGTGCAGCCCCGCTCCTTATGCCCCTCCTCGTCGCAGCGACGACATAGTTTCCTCCTGTCTGTACCCTTACATTCGTACGACTTATGGCCGAACTCAAGGCACTGATAGCACCTATCCACTGAAGGCGGCTGAGGTATGCTAACTGGACATACTGACCAGCCGATCTTCAGTTTTCCAGTATACTAGATCTAGCGCTGTGGATTAGTCGAATAGACCGCGACAAACCACTGAGTATGGGTCGCCTGAGCGCCATCGAATCGGACGCCACGCTCTACCTGCAATCACCGGACTGACCCAGCCGGTAGACCAGAGAAAAAAAAAACAGAATAAGAATCGAAAAGAAAACGTTCGTTAAAAGTCACCATTGTTTTCAAACTTCCAGGGAATAAACCAAAACGAATTATTGATTTTTTCTGTGTTCCTTTTATTTAATTTCATAGTAATATCCAAATGCTCATGAGGTCTTGCACAAAGTTTGGGCCAACTTGTTTTTGTATGGAGATCCATTTTTTCCGCATTCCTGCTTACTATTACACATCTTTAGGATGCTTTCGGAGTGCCTGCTTCGGAGAGACCCAGTATTTCTTTATCAGTCGCAGTTCCGGTGAATTCGGAGGATCAAAACACTTTGGCACAAATCTAACCTCATTAGTCTTGTACCACTCCAGAACATCTTTCCAGTAATGGTACGAGGTTAAAATTGGCCAGAAAAGCGTAGAGATGCCAAAAAGTAGAAGTAGACGCTTTTAAATGCATTTTTTCAAGTACACCTGCCCATTAACCGTTCCGGTTATCATGAACGGGGTACTCCGCTTTCCACACTAGCAAATTGCATGCTAAATCATACATTTTTTCAGCAAACTTAGACATCATGTGCTCTTCAGCTTCCTCAGGAATGTCAAACTTATGACGAGCTGTAAAGAAAAGGAAGTCTCGTCATCCGTGACCAGATGATACGGTTTCATAAACAGTTGAGTGTAGAGTAGTGGCTTTCAACCGGGGGTGAATTCACCCTCTGAGACGAATTAAACGTTGTAGGGGGTATATTTTGCGGAATAAATTTTAACTTTTTATTCTAACATTGGATATTTATCTTTATATTTTGTTTCAGTGTTTCAAGAATTAAGATGCTGGCTGAATGTCTCTAGGAACAGGTTTCAAATAGGAAAAAGTTCGGTATTAATCCAAATGAAAATTACTCTGATGAGGTAATGGTGGTAAACAATTTTCATAAAGGGGTATACGACGGAGATCAATATTCGGAAACTTTTTTTTTGAAGTTTTTTCGTAACAATATAAGTTTTACTATTGGAGATAGTTCATATTTCTGTCCCTAGATGGTGCTTTATACATTCGAACAACACTAAAAGTGAGAATTGTATAGAAAATTTAATTGTCTACAAGTTTGTTGACCACTAAAAATTGATCTGAAATCATCCGGAAAAGTTGTTTAAGATTTTAACAAAGTTATATCTAAGATAGTTTCACACGAGGCCTAGTGATTTGGAAATATGTTTTCTCGCACTTATTATATTACAAAAAAAAAAAATAATTGGGTTTAGTGGCATAAAAATATTAGACGGGATTCATTACGTTGACAATTCTAATTGAACTTCTGAAAATTAGGATGTTTGACAGAGTAATCTTTCCCGATAGGTTCGAAGGGACTACCATTCATCGGAAGGTATTGCTTGCTTACAAGGGTTTGCTTACATTTATGTTCTGTTACACGGGTGTTTTAGAAAGGACCATACATCGTATAATTTAGGTTATGATCGCTTAAGTCAGCTATTATAATTTCGTTCAAGACGAAATGTTGGGACACACCGTTCCTAGTTTAACGCAAACCACAGCAGTAACTGTCCAAATTAGTGGCTAGTGTGAAATGATTTATTCAAATTTTCTCAGCAAAGCATATTGTGGCAGTTGGATTTTACGGCCATTTCCTATCAATTATGCGATATATCGTTACTAAATTGATCCTAGATTATGCGATATGTATTACTTTTGAAAACAAAATATGATTTGAGTATAACAATAACCTTATATACTTAAAAGTCCTAGAATATATCCCAAAAAAAATTATCTTGATCCAAAAACTCAAAGTTTTTTGTTCACTGTTTGTCACATTGAGTTAATTTTGAAAACGGATAATCAGCGTTTTGAACCAAGCGTTGCAATGAAATCTGCGAAATATTGCAATGGTGCGTTAAAAGTTTCATTGAGTTTGTTCAAATATAAAGGTTGAAGTTCAGGACAAGTCAATTTTATACGAAGATGCTAACAGAGTAGGAGATTCATGTAAGAATAGTTATCAGTCATCCCTGAGAACAATCGAAAAAATGAAAAAGATGGCATACATAATTGAAAAGGCTGTTTCTGCGGGAGGAATCACTTACCATCATGAAAAAGAATATTAATATCATACTAGTTTGGTCAAAACTTATCTTAAACTTCTCATCCCAAAAATATGAATGGTGCCCTGTATCAGGGAATTATAATTTTCAGCTAAAAGATGACTTTCCTAGCTCTCAAATTCCGCTGAATTCACTATTGAACTAAACACAACTATTTGGCAAATAAAAAAAGTGCTTGTGAATTAACAAACCACTAGGTCTTCTGTGAAACTAACTTAGACTTAGAATTCGTTAAAATATTAAACTACTTTTCGGGATAATTTCAAATCGGTTTTTAGTTGGTAACAAAGTTGTAGACAATTAAATAATCTATCAGATTCTCACTTTTAGTGTTGTTCGAATGTCTAAAACACCATCTAGGGGCAGAAATATGAACTAGTTCCATTGTAAAATCTATGCTTTCACGAAAAAAAAACTTCAAAAAAAAAGTTGCTCTAGACCCCCCGACGGATTATTTTGATTTTGGTTTCAAATGAAAGGGGAAAGCCCATTCTTTCATATCCTGAAGTTTCAGAGATGCTGAATTTTTTTTCATAAAGTTGTTAAAAAAAGACACAGTGTACGGAGCTGTACAAACTAATTATTACAGTCAGTCCACGGAGTCACCTTCTCTCCCGATATTGAAATGTAGTCTCCGACTATTCAAACTAATTTTTACAGTTAGTCAACGGAACAAACAAATCACAGATTTTCTCGTTTGAGTAGCAAGATATTCTATATTAGATTTTTGGATTATGTTTACGATAGATTATTTTTAACAAATCAAAGATTTTTCCATTTTTTTTAAATTATTAAGATTATCGCTGTGATAGCAAATATTTAAATTTATTCTTTATTGTTTGTTATAGCCCTTTAAAGGGCTTTCAGTTGATGAAAAATATACGATTCAAAAGCTAGACCAAATTTTATCATGGAATCGTAGATAATCAATAAATTACTGTAATACCAGTACCCGAAATTATTTCATTCGTAGTGCGGGTTTATGCTAACACTGCCGAAAATTCATGGCGTCTCCCGCTTATCGCACCGCCCGGGTGACAACCCAGATGTTGCTCGTTCGAGAAGCTAGCAAAGAGTAGTATAAAATAAACATGCGGTTCTTATATATATATATATATATATATATATATATATATATATATATATATATATATATATATATATATATATATATATATATATATATATATATATATATATATATATATATATATATATATATATATATATATATATATATATATATATATATATATATATATATATATATATATATATATATATATATATATATATATATATATATATATATATATATATATATATATATATATATATATATATATATAAAGCCTTTTGGTTCTGATAGTCACTTAGGTACTATCTATTGACGGATCTGCCCGGGATAGATTGAACAATGTATGGGATGAATGAATGTATGTATTGAAATACAAAGCAATATAGCGATAAAACTTAATTTGAGTTGTTTCCAAACTGTTTAGTGGCAAAAAGCCGGAGATCCTTCCATAAATAACAGATCTATTAGCGTTCAAAATAGTGACGCAATTACGGGCTCTGGATTATATGCTACGCTCAGTATCTGGGAATAAGAATTCTAGACTCTGGTTTCTGCTCTTTGGGCTCTGGACTCTAGGTTATGGACTCTGGGCTCTGGCATCTGAACTCTGCACATGGAACTCTGTATTCTGGACTCTGAGTTTTGTCTTCGGAACCCTGGGTTCTGATCGCTGCGCTATGGACTCTGGACTCTGCTTTTTCGACACTGAACTCTGGATTCTGGATTCTAGATTCGCCTCAGTATATTGGATTAAGGACTCGCAACTCTGGATTATGGTCTCTCCTCGGGACTCTGGGCTATGGAATCTGGAGTCTGACATCTCTCCTCGGGATTCTGGGTTCTGGTTTTTGGGCTATGGACCCTGAATAAAAATATACTGAAAAAATTCATTCAGTTTGGACAAGAAAAAGTTTTCTTAAAATAACTTTTATTCCTTGAAAGTGCCCAACTTGAATTTTGTGAAAATCACTCCTACAACATTTTTTTGTGGGATTTGTCATTATAGCCATTTGTAAAAAATTGGTAAAAAAAGTTTGAACCTTTTCAAAAGACAGTCTAGATCAAAGATGCAAAGCTTTTTGTGACAAAGTCTCCATTCTATTCTATTCTAACCCTTACACACCCAGTATTGAAAAGCATCCTGGAAAACACTGCAGTTTTTGTGAAATGTTTTTCTGGTCAAGATTAATATTTGAAGCAGATTTTCATATGTCGCAAATATTAAAACGGCCAGGCCTACTGTGCAGAGTTGGGTTTGAAGATGTTTCAAAATTAAACGGCAATTAAATTATGCATTTAATAAATAATTTAATTAACGAATTATTTTGAATCGTAAAGTAGGAAGAAACGAGGACAACCGTACCGACCGTTTCAATTTAAAGGGGATATAATAAATCGTTGGGAGTGACTTTGCTAAGAAGGTTAATGTCACTCCTTTGGTCCTTTGGGATGGGACAGTGGTATTTACACCTTACCCTGGCGAATAAGCCTAGGTTAAAGCGTCATTACTCGCTCTATGGCTTTTTATGACAAATTCTCCATGTACAGAAAGTTTCATTAAAATCTTTGAGGGTGCTGCCAACTCTGAATACGATGTAGCTCGAAATTCGTCGAATATATATTTTACATGTGTTTCAAATGAATTTTTGAACACAGAAACAATAGAAGACGTAGTTATGCTTTATCGACATTTGCTTGAAATTATTTTACACACTGCAAAATAACAACAAAATCAAGAGGGGAAAAGAAGACCGTCTTCGCACGTCCCGTCCCAGGTGTAGACTATTCCAATCACACTTCACAAAGGAATTTTTGATTTTTTTGAGGTTTTACACCTTCATGACGGCCTAAAACTTTTTTTTGGCAGTGCGGAGTGTAGTAGAAAAATAATAATAATATTTCCGTACCAGTCTATGAAGGCATCGTGTAAGATGCCAAATCCGGCCGAAAAAGTATCGAGGTTTCGTAAGACCTCAAAGAAGTTCAGAAGTCACTTTTGGAAGCTTCCACGTAGATTTGTTCGTTCACGGTCCTAGGCGTGGTGAAGAACTGAATATTTGCCCCAACCGCTAATCGTTTGCCAAACAAGGATTTTGTAGCGAATTTCGACATTATCTTCTTCCACTCTCTGTATTGCTACTTGTGTCAGTTTTGCTACCGTGTTCTGGGTACCGCTCCTGCTCGGTCTCTTTTGAACTTTGTATACGTGTTGTACAAAACATTTTATTGCTTTTGCTAAAAAAAATGAAATTTGAATCGAAGTGTTTAATTGACGTCCAAATTTGTTCAGTATCATCATACTACTAATCCATTATTACCAACACGCTAGAGAACAATGCGATTAGAATGTAGAAAGATTGCAATTCATTCTAAATTGGGGGTCCCTAAAACAACGGGGCCCCTGTCCCTGGCCAAGTGTGCCTATGCGCAAAGACGGCACTGGTCACGGGTCCTAACCAGACTAATGGTAAATAAGTTGGCCACAAAGCCATAGACAATAATTGTTGGCGCCCTGTATGTGTTGAAATTTGAAGTGAGAATCTTAGAAAATCAAGTAAAAATGTGTTAAAAAAATAAACTGTTGAGCGTCCTAAATTGTATTTCACATGAATTGTTTTTAATAGTTAGGACTCCTGAACTTACAACTGTTTTATTCAGTGAACATGAACGCTAGCAGTACAATATTCCTAATATAAAGAAATTCGACAAAAATGGCTTTTAGTCACGCTTTGTTTCTCAATAAACATTTCGCTTCGCTCACAGAAGGTCGAATCTGGCATCACTTGGAAACAAATGATATTCTGTTGGTCCTTTGAAAAGTAATCTATTTTCGATGATTTTTTGTATATACTGAGCGTAGCGCCCGCTAGATCCTGGGGCCTCTGGCTCTAGCGCTTTAGAAAAGGTAAGGTTTTCCTTTAAAAACCGCGACACCTATAAACGATCTAAATAGTCAATGGACAAACATGGATTCACGCTTGAAGTCTGGTAGAAAACCCATCTATGACCGCATACCACATCCAAACCGTTATAAATTTCGATTCCGTCAATGAAATATTTTCAAACTTGCAGGGGATATACTTGATTACTATATCTTTCGAATGCCATGTACTAAATAAGTAGACAAAAAAAATTTGTTTGTAGAGATAGGACCAAAGCCGTGGGTGTTTGCTGGTAGCCTTATGAAACGTGTCATAAAACTTCAAATTGCAATTTCTCTCGAATCCCTCGATGGATCATTTTGAAATTCACTGAGAAGATGCTTGGATACTTATCTTTCGAATGCCGTATGGCAAATTTATGGTCATTTTTTTGATAATAACGGTTTTAGGAACACCGTGAGCAGTTAACGATACGACACGCTCAGAGTTCGACATTAAACTAATTTCACCTTAAGTTTTAACGGAAAATACAGTTATAGCAATTTGAAAGTGTACACGCTGTTTAATATATAAAGTTTGTTTAAAATTTCGAGTGGATAATTACCCACTCGGATATTTTCAAGTGGGTAGTAGTACCTATACTACCCACGTCATCTGCCGGTCCTGTAAGTGAAACTCGATTAAGACGATACATTAGCTTCCGTCAACCGAAAAGAACGACGTCATGTCACCATTCCGTCAGGATAAGTTGAATGCGTTCCTTATGGTCCCATTTACATGTTCCGTACGTCAAAACGTTCCGTACGTCAAAACGTTCCGTGCTGTACATGTTATATGTGAATCAGTACCGTCTTTACGCATGGGCACACTAGGTCAGGGCCAGGGGCCCCTGGCTTTTAAGGGCCCCCAACTTAGGATGAATGTAGAATCATTCTCCTGGCTATGTTCCAAAAAATAGTAGAACTCACTTGTTACTCTTTAGCGTGTGGATAATAATGGATCAGTTGCTCGTATTCGCACATTGCACCTTAACCCATGTGACGAGAGCATCAGACAATCAAGCGAAGTTATGGTAGCGGTAGGAAACGAGGCACTGCATGACCAGGACGTAGGATTGGACCAATGCACAGTGGTCGCACTGGTACCAAAACGTGCGTTTTATGTATGGTGCTCTAGGAGTTGATTTTAGCGATTTGGTGTGTTAGAAACACTTTTTCAGAATGGAATCCCCCTTCTTTTGATGTATGCTGAATTGTGATTAATCCACCTAAAAGTGAGAGAAAATTTATTTCCACTAACTTTTAAGATAGAGGCATGATGTCAATGACAAAGTTATTGAAAATTCTACTGCGAAAAAACTTGTTGAACATGCAAACTCTCCAAAATATAATGGTGTTGAGATAAAGCACGTTGTTTTTGGGAGGAACCCAAAAAATCATTTTTTCATTATAACTTTTTTTCTGAGATTTTTGCAATTCTTCAGATGTTCTATGAAGTTGTTGAAATTAAGAAATTGCAGATATTTGTCGAAGACGTCAACATTTTTTATTACAAAACTTAAGAGTTATTAAATGAAGTGGGTTAAAATACCGCCATTTTGAACGTCAATTACTAAGAGATGTGGAAATATGTGGAAGACATTTCGATTCTACGAGAAAGACAGTGACAAGTATTATAAGAAAAAATACTACTTACAACGGGTATCCACCGACCTGTATACAAAACATACTTTCCGGCAATGTATGTTTTGCATTTTGTAACAAAATAAGTACGACTGTGTGGTCAGAGTTGCTACTTAGGATCCGACTTGTCAGAAAATCTTTAGAAAAATATTTTCACCTATATATTACATCTTTGTCAAATTTTAACTCTCAAAAAGGCAAGGGGTCTCAGAGGCTCGGCTAGTTACAGTTTCCTAGTTTCAATGAATTTGTAATTCGAAATACAAATGATCGAGCGTTTTCGGGCTTTCGGTTCTCTCACTGGTAAAACGATAAAAAAGAGGCTCTTGGTTTCATTGGGTCTTAGAAGCGATGCTTTATGAAGTCACAATTTTCGCTTGCCTTTTTGAGGGTTAATTTCAAATATTTAATCATTTAATGCGTGCTTGCAAAAGAATTATTGACAATTCTGGCCACGTAATTGTTTCATGAAAACGGCATATAGGGTAGACGAGCCCTTATCCATCTCATTAATCGGAATGTCACAATATTTCGTTGATAACTCGACTTAGAGTGACTGGATTGCGCTTAAGTAAGTATCACCATCTTTCCTTCGTTCCTTAGAAGCAGTACAGTTAGACTTTTTGAGCTAATGCGTTGAATAGAGATAGCAAATACTTCTCTAACTAATGAGTTCCAATGGGTGGGACGAATAGAGGAGTTAAGATGAATTAGGGCGCAGTAACCCTAATACTGTTTGTAATGGTTTTTATTCTTGTAAAGACAGCCAAAATTTTTTGCGCATTTTTTAGTTGATCACTTTTGTTGTTGTGCTAGTTTAGGAATAATTCGTAAGTTGGAGACTACAGAGCTGAGAGTTTTGGATTCATATGTGTACTTTGACATTTCCAAAGATTTTTTAGAATATTCGTAGAATAGAATAACACATAGAAACAATTGCTATAGAAAGTTATGCTTAAAATGTCGTAATTATTTTGTTACAAAATGAAAAACATGCATTGCCGGAAAGTATTTTTTATGTACAGGCCGGTGGATGCCTGTTGTGAATAGTATTTTTGCTTATAGTACTTTTTACTGTCTTTCTCATAGAATCGAAATGTCTTCCACATATTCCCACATCTCTTAGTAATTGTCATTCAAAATGGCGGTATTTTTAACCCACTTTATTTAATAACTCTTAAGTTTTGAAATAAAAAATGTTGACGTCTTCGACAAATATCTGCAATTTCTTAATTTCAACAACTTCATAGAACATTTGAAGAATTTCAAAAATCTCAGAAAAAAATTATAATAAAAAAATGATTTTTTGGGTGCCTCCCACAAACAACGTGCTTTATCTCAACACCATTACATTTTGGAGAGTTTGCATGTTCAGCAATTTTTCTCGTAGTAGAATTTACTATAACTTTGTCATTGACATCGTGCCTCTATCTTAAAAGTTAGTGGAAATAAATTTTCTATCTCACTTGTAGGTGGATTAATCACAATTCAGCATACATCAAAAGAAGGGGGCTTCCATTCTGAAAAAGTGTTTCTAACACACCAAATCCCTAAAATCAACTCCTAGAGCACCATTAATTATACGCACGTTTTGGTACCATTGCGACCACTGTGCAATGCAAACGTCAATCCAGCATTCCGATTCAAGTTTTAATTCATTTTGAGCAAAAACAACACGTATAGAAAGTTCGACAGGCACCAAGCAGTAGCGGCAACCAACAAGGTGTCAAAATTTGCATAAAGAAAGCTGTACAGAAAGTGGAAGAAGAAGATGTCGAAATTCGGTACACAATCCTTATTTGGCAAGCGATCCGCGCATTTGGCAAACTTTCATTTCTTCATCACATCAGGGATTGTGAATGGAAAACTACATGAAAACCTCTAAAAATAACTCCTGGACTTTTTGAGGTCTCACGATACTTTTGCGGCTAGATTAGGCATTTTCCACTAAGCCGCACAGTGGTCAAAATGTTCAAATTCATGCGTGTAATTATTTTGTGGTTAAACCATAAGCTTTTGAGTTTTGATGGCTTTAGACAAGTTTTTGGAGTTATTTGGAGCCAGTTTTCCAAGAAAATTGCGATAATAGGCAGATGAAATAGTGTGATCTTGAAAGTACTATCAATGTACTACAAAATCCTGAAGGAATGGTTGGTATCCATTATTATCCAAGGATGTTGCGATCGAAAGCGAGTATTTCAATTCTTACGGCGTTCATATTCTATTCAATCTTAAATAATGATGAAAGTAGAAAAGGTCTTCAATATAATGTTCACGATCTAGTTAGCTTCTACTCTTTCGATGAGTTGCTGTGCGTCGTCATGTAACTTTTTATTTGGATTGACCTCGGTTTTACTCCAAAACTGGAACAGCTTACGTTTCTAATTAAAAAAAAAGAACATAACATAGCATATCGTTGGAAAGGTTATTTTTTCTTCTTTCCAAAACACTCAAAAAATTTAAAATAGGTTGAAAAAAGACCGCGCAAAATTTTTTAGTGTCAAAAATTCCGAAAAATCGTTTTTTTTGCTTTAAATCAAGATTTTGAGGATATACTAAATTGATCAAACATGGTTTTGTGTAGTATTTGACCAGACCTACAACCTTTACTGCATCACTTTAAAAGTGCATTCAATTATATCTATTTTGTAGCACCATGTTATTGTTATTATTTATTTTTTTCCTTTGGTCTCTTACTGCACCGACACCAGAGAGGCGACTTTACCATAAAACCATAATCTTGCCACTTAACTACCGGCGCCGTCTTTGAGATAATTCGTTGAATTTGAAAATATTTACAATGTACTTGTTTGCTATTATCGCCTCTCAGAACCGTTCACTATACTTCTGTCAGAATACAGGTAAACTTCGATATAACGTACATTTCTATTTAAAAAATGTACGTTATATTGAATTGTACGTTATATCGAAACATGCAAAAAACTCACTTTATTTTGTAGAATTTTGACAAAGCGTAACTAATTTTTAAAACCTAACCTACTTAGCAGTATTAAACAACTTTTCTTATAAGAAAATTCTGTGGTTCCATGTTTCTTTTTTGCTTATTTGAATTAAATTAAAATTGTTTGGTTTTTATAAACTACGATCATACGCAAATAAAATTGGATAAAAACCTCTCGAAACCTTCAATGATGTAGCCAATTGCTAACATTCTCAATAGAAAACCAATAAGTACGTTTTAAGATTGTGTATAACATATTCAATTCGTAAAATATGTAATACATGCGTAATTGAAGAGAAATTTTGACCATAAACATAATTTTAAAATATGTACGTTATAGCGAGGAAAAATGTACGTTATATCGAGTGACGCTATATCGAAGGTACGTTATATGGAAGTTTACCTGTATATAATAAAAATCTACTTGACCAACAATTTGTGCATGAATAGACACTATTTTAAAAAATCGTTCTATTCCTGCAGCGAAAAATGTTAATATCTAAAATGAATGAATCTGGAATCGCGCACTTAGATTTGACATAATATCGATTGATTTCAATCGCTGCAATATTCAATATTGTCATCTGTAAATGTAGTTGAATTATGATTGAAAAAATGTGGCTTTTTTAAAGCCGGAAATTGATTTTTTCAGCTTTAAAAAGCCACAGGGACAGCAAGAAATTGAGAACAACATTACACGAATCAATGTAACTTTTGTAAATCACGTAGTCGTCATCTATTAACGTTGAATTTTATTGGCATATTTGCTTAATTTGCTATTTGCTTAAGAAAGAAGTTTAAATAAATAAATAAATAATATTTTTACTAGACAATCATAGTGTAAGAACATTTATTGAATGAATCGTCGACATTGTAGTGTTGACATGTAACCCGCCTTACTCCATCATTCCTCATTATTGACGGAGGAACTCTTCAGCTTCAAACAACGCCTTACAACTATGAAGGTCAGATTATATCATCTGGGGAGGGAATAGCGCAGCTGGTAAGTCCATTATACTGTACGCAGCTCACCTGAGTTCGAACTCCCATAAACGCGTATAGTGTGTTAGGCCTTTTGCCACTTTCGGCCAGATTGGTCAGCAATGCAAATATCTTTTAAGGATCTATCAAAATCATCTTCCGTTTTTCGATGGTACCGGAACATTTACAATGCCACCTATAGTGATGGAAACTTAAAATTTTTTCTCCATATATTTTGATTCCTACAGTAATTTTAATACTTTCACATGGTTGAATGATTTGGCTTAAATTTGAAAAATAAAGCTCAAGGTGGCACGGATGGTATCACTGGGGAACATTTCTGGATCATCCTACTCTACAGCAGTTTATATCTGTTCAATTATAGGGGCTTCTCAACTCAGTTGTGCCCAGCGGCTCCGAGTGGTCTTAAGACGGCTCTGATGTGAATGCCTCCATATAACTGCGTGTAACTAAGTTTGACGTTCCGTTGTCCTTCTGTATCGTGTAAATCATAATAATCACGAATAAGTGCTTATCTATACTTGCACGATCAAGAATCCGAAAAATACAACTTGCTCCATTTCGTCTCGAGTCTATGGAATTCGAAACACGCTGAAAATCAAGTGCCCCAGGAGAAAATATGCGATGAAACAGAAATAAAGTGAAGTGACTATTGCATCCAATAAAATCATCCGACATTCCACGGGCAAACAGCAACCCGCTTGCTCGCACGCGAAAACAAAAACAAACCAAGCGGCCGATCGAAGAAAACAACACACCAACACTGGCAAAACGAATATGGTTATTTAAATATTGGAAGCATAAATATCACCGTGAGTCGCGACAAAAACACGATAATAATGCCCGCGTGTTCACAGCGAATTAAAGTTGAATTGATCACTCCATCCGAGCAGCCGCGCCATGCCGCACCAAGTCTGAGGGCAGGCATATTTAGATCGGTTTCCCTTCTCTCGAGCAGCTTCGACGACACTCTCGGCAGTCAGTCAGTTAGTGTCTCGGCACGTGTTACGTGTGCTTTGCTCGGAACAGCATCGAGTCGTAAAGGCAAAAAATCTTTTTCCACAATCACTCACCAACCCAAGCAAGCAAGCAAGCGAACAGTCTCAAACGCACCTCTCGGCCCCAACCGATGGAGATGAGTGAGCGACTCTGCTCGGTGGTTTGGTTGTTGAACATTACGTTACGGCCTCCTACTCCCGCGGCGATTCACGATGCGGAGACCTGTTCCCGTTTCTACACCCACCACCATCAGCCAGCCAACGCCAACGGGTGAGCCACCCGCCCCGACCCCCTGTACCCCGGGTTCGGACCGGACAGAAACTGAACTGACTATACATCTAGTGGTTTTGCGATTTGTTTTGTTTTCGCGTTAAAACCCACGCCGCGAATGAGTGCGAATTGCTATCGCCTCCAGATGCGTTACTGCCACCAGCATTCAACAGTCCACCCCCAACCCCAACCCGCGCAGAGACTGCAGCAAAAGAAAAACTGCGAGAGTAGTTCAAGGATTCGTTCAGGTATACCTATACGAACGTCGTAAACGTAGCCCATCAGAGTCACTGATCGCGCGACGAGAAGACCCTCACCGTCAAAGCTGTATGCGGCAGAACGGGCGAGTGTCGCACCGCACTGGTTGGTTGTACAGCAGCAGTGCCATCACACGCGCCTGACGCCGACGGTTTTTTTTTATGAACGTACATATATGCAAATCGAATGCATCTCTGTGATGAAGTGCAGCTCATCCTTCTACGGTGATCTGCCGTTCGCTTGGTTTGAGCTTTTAGAGTGGAGGAGGGGGTACTTAGGTGATCAGGTATTCGGTATTCGGTATTCGGATTGTTGGACTCTTATACTCAATACTGTGATTTGATTTTGTTCAGTTTTGAAATAGAAGGTTACTAAATGTGTGAATTAGCAGAGATGTCACGAAAGTCTTGTTTTTATTTTCTCATGTTTCGGTAATTAAAAACTCCTGGAACTTCGTATAGGCCAACATTAGAGGACAGAAGAGAAGCTCCCTCAAAATACTCCAAAATTCTTGATTACTCAAGCCAGTGGAATAGAATGTCTTATTCGGAATTTCCTGACTTGCTCGCTTCGAGCAGACGCGCAATAATTGCCTCGAATGTAAACAAGTTTTTCTCCGTCGATGTCGTCGCCGTTCCCGGTGATGACGACGACGTGATTCTCAATACAAAACAACGTGCCGAGAGAGAGAAGCGAATGTAAGAATAATTTCGATTGCCTGTAAAAAAAACCCGTCAGGCTTCTACTACGCCAGTAGCGGTCCTGTCCGGGATGGTTCGTGCCAACCACGCGACGATGTCGTCAGTTCGATAGATCGAAGTAAACATGAGAAATGCGTCACCACTCATCAGCTCTTTCCCGTGTTTTTCTGCGGGTTATTCATATGACGATAAACAAGGCTATTTATTCTACAGCCGAGATGCGTCATTCCATATTCCATACAGTCACCATAGTGAGGATGTACAATTTAACCGTGAAATGAATTACCGCGAAGCTGGAGACAAGTGGTTACACAGATGGAGATAACATTCTGCTTAGTAACATGTCACTATATTTCGATACGTTCATTACTTTTGAACTTTTTTCTTATGAATAGGTAGATGATTGAGTCGCTTATGTCATATTGAATAGCCAAGACTCCAACCAAGCGGCTCAATGGTCTAGGGGTATGATTCTCGCTTTGGGTGCGAGAGGTCCCGGGTTCAAATCCCGGTTGAGCCCGAATGAGCTTTTTTGGACACATTAAATTTCAACAAAGAATCGTTCCTTTCTCACCAACAAATAGTGATTAATTAGGAGAATAGTTATTCGCCTGGATTTAAGCATATTAGGATAGCCATATTTTAATAATTATGTACACTGAAACCTCCATTTACGAACTTTTTTTTACGTAATATTCTATTTACGTAACTTTTTTTTACGAACGAAAAAACGAGCTTTTTTTTGGAAAGTTTGAGTTCCTACATTACTAATATAAGTTGGGTATTTTCAAAATGTTTCGATGAGTGCATGACGGAATCCGATGTCTTGAACCGTTTTGGAATCCAAAATGGCAACTTCCGATTTAGGAAATTCTTTATAACCTCAACAATATGAGTATTTTCGGAATTGAGTTGACTAGTGAATGACGGAAATCGATGTCTTGAGCCATTTTGGAATCCAAAATGGCAACTTCCGGTTTAGATAAATTCTCTATAACCTCAAGAATATTGGTATTTTTGGAATGGGGTTGACGAGCGCATAACGAAAATCGATGTCTTGAACTATTTAAGAATCCAAGATGGCGACTTCCGGTTTAGATAAATTCTCTATAACCTCAACAATATGGATATTTTCGTGATAGGGTTAACGAGTGCATAACGGAAATAGAATCCATATTGTTAGTTATCAAGAATATTGCTCAACCGACAATCGTCATATTGGACTTGGAAAAGGTTCCCATTGTCCATTTTCAGCATCTAATTGGCAAGCCCGTTCCAAAAATACTCATATTGCAAGGGTTATCGAGAATATTGCTAAACCAACGAATATTAATACGAATGTGAAGCTAACTTTTTTTACGAACTAAATCCCAAATAACGAACACTTTTTTTACGGACTAATTCAATTTACGAACCCCCGGTTTGGTTCGTAAATGAAGGTTTCAGTGAACAATGATTTTATTAGCGACACGGTTTATTTTTGGCTGACAACATCGGGGTGTTTTTCTCATTCCTAGCAAAACCACAAAATATTTCCTTGTTTTCTAAACCTAACTTAATATTCATATCTTGTTATTTTGAATAATTTTTTAAGGTTTTCGTCCCGTGCAAAGATCTTTTTTTATTTTGGCATATATTGCATTCATAATATAATAAAACCGATTTAATCCACCTAGCAGTGAGATGAGACATTTCTTACACATTTCACTATTGGATTAGTTTGCAAAACTCACGAGAAGTAGGCACCCAATTAGAGGTGGGATGAAAACAGTTTCTAGTCTTGCACGAATAAAATATCGAATAAACTGAATAAATTATAGAAATCAACACAACGACCGAAATAAAAAAGTAAAGCAAAAAATGAAATAATAGGTTTTTAAATTTATGAAATGATTAGAAAAATTAATATAAATCAAAATTATTAAAACCACCATCAATCAAATTAGATTAGGTTATTAAATAAAAATTAAGATTATATTTAGAAATAGTTATAAGATTAATAGAATAAATTGACTCATACTAACAAATTGAATGAAATAAAACGAACGACAAATGAGTCAAATGAATCAAATGAATCAAATGAATCAAATGAATCAAATGAATCAAATGAATCAAATGAATCAAATGAATCAAATGAATCAAATGAATCAAAAGAATCAAATGAATCAAATGAATCAAATGAATCAAATGAATCAAATGAATCACAAGAATCACACGAATCAAATGAAATGCATAAATAAAACAAACGAATCAAATAAACAAAATGAACTGAAGTGATAAAATGAATAAAAAGAAGAAAATGAGCAGAATAGAATGCATTGATAAAAATGAAAAATTAAACAATGGTAAAAGGTTATAAATTAATATAAAGAAATAAGGCCATTGCAAATCTTTTTTAAAAATTATGTCACCCCCCCCCCCCTTCAAAATCGCTGAAAAAAATCAGGGGGCAAATAAATTTTTTAAAATAACCAAAATTCGAAAAATTTTCACGTTTTATAGAACAACAATAACTTCCATAGAGTTTTGCTTTTCGTAACTGAAAACTATTATGGTAGTTTTAGAAATTACCATCCCATGATAATTTTTATTTTGACCATTCTCGGGTAAATGTGAAGTTTAAATGAGATCATCGATCCAGTCCAACATCAAATGGAACGTTTGCTGGTCGCGGAAGGAAGGACCCATCTGTGTATTATCAAACAAACATCTCATGGAAAGGCTAATACAGACCGACTTCTGAATCGATTCCATTTTAAACGCAACAGTCGATAGAGACATAATCGATCGTTGCATTCGAAAATAATTTCGATAAAGAAACAATCTGAATTCAAATCAGACTCCTGGAGATTTATATGTGGTTCAATATTCAATATACATGAGCTTTACCCAAAGGTTTTTGACATTTAAAGATTTCATATGGGATCGTAGTATTCATACCGTATTTCCGCAGCCATATGTGCGATTCTTATGAACTTGATCAGATCAAAATCTGCTACCAAACCTTCCATTTAAGGCTAAGCTTGTGAAAATCGAATAAGCCGTTTTCGAAGAAGCCGAAGAGACAATAATTCTGAAATATTCCAAGAACCAGAAACATGCGAAATTTTCGAGATAGACGCTGGAATCAAAAGAACTTTGTCTGGCCATCAGCGATCAAGAATGCTCTAGCAAAGCTAAATATAGATCTTACAAATAGTGGTATCATCGGCACTTACCGCAGGAAGAACCGGGAATCCATTATCGATGTCAATTTTTGTAGCCTTGGAGTAACCGGAAAGATGGACTGAAAAGTGTGCGAGGATATATCCACAGCGCCCACCAAGCGATTTGCTACAGCGTTGATAACAGGACTATGAACTACACATGAATATGAATATGTAGGAGATATATAAACGAGGGAAGATGGAAAACAGCGATTTTTCACAGGAACGTGTCCGTCGAAGAACTTGAATTTGAGGGTATCCTCTTCAACCTAAATGCGAACGAGTTCACGGCACTATTAACAAAGACGTGTAATGCGACCATACCAAGGGATGGGAAACTGAGAAACGGTCGCCGAGTGCAATACGACGATTATCGATCTACGTATAAGTTGCCTCCGAGCTTGTAGAAGAAGTCGGAGATCACTTCGGTTTCTCATCTCGCTCAGTTCAGAAGCTAGAAATCGCTCCGCTGCAATAGCAGGGCAAGTAATCAAATTTACCCGCGCGACGTTTAGCAAAAATTGATTCCTTCTGCCTAGTGTGTGATACGTGAACAAACAATGAGTGACAATGCCAAGCAAAAGTATATCACGATGCGGGCAAACTGTGTTGCTGTTGACTACACGAAATATCCGGTAATACCATCAATTCATGAAAGGGAGCAAATGTTGAAGGTGAACTTGAAGTTCAACGTAGCTTGCGGTACTTTTTGCGGTGCAATTTCACCATTTGCGTCATGCGGTACTGAATATGTTAAAAAATATTAGTCAAGCAGAATCATTCGCTTCCCAGAACAACATGAAACACGTCATCGAATGTAATGACATTTTATACAGTATCCCAACGTATATAGATGTTGACAGTATTGAAATAAAGAAACATGACCTGGCACCACGTACTAGTTCCTTCGCTATCAAACAAATCCTGTCAAAATACGGAGAGGTGAATAGTGTTAAGGAAGATAGTTGGAGGAACTTCTTCCCAAGACTCCGCAACGGAGTTCGTGTAGTGAGAATGCGTCCGACAAAACCTATTCCCTCTTACTTGACTTTCACATGCAAATCACCTCATGGTGTTGAATATTCTCAACGAACACTAGTCACGCACCCAGGACAGATTCCTACCTGTCAATATTGTGATCATCCGCTACACCACGGGAAACCTTGCGCAGAGAATGCTAAAGAAATTCCACCTGATACGACCAAAGCCGGTATACAATCATCGTATGTTAAACCATAACCAGTTGGTAAACCAACGACTGCAGACCGGGCATTCACAAGCACCAGCTCAACAACGATCGGCCCCAGTACCACTAAACCAACTGCCATTACCAACATCGAAGTAACAACGATTACAGCAAATGTTTCCAAACCAACAACCAACACCACCAATAAGGAATCTAATACCGATGAAGAAGGATTTACAATAGCGACCCGTAAGCACAAACAACAAATAAGAACATCCGACGATGAGCAAGATGAATGCAGTACCGATGATGACATGGACGTAAACGAAAACGCGAGAGAAGACGGACCAAATGACCCCCAAGGTGCACTCCACGGCTCAGTTGTGCTAACGCATTGAGCCGTGTTAAATATATTTAAAATTAAAACAGAAGTCAAAAAGCTCAAGAGAAGCGAGCTGCAAGAACCGCTCTCAACAAAGCAGTCAAGCTGTACAAGAAAGCCTTGCAACGAAGCCAACGCGAATTTCCTTAGGAGAGACCTACAAAGTTGGCATAACAAAGATAAAAGGCACAGCTGCACCACCTGAAAGGTGCCCGGAAACGATGGAGGTCACTATCGAAAGGTTTTCCCCACAACATGAATCTATTTTCGCCGTACAGTGAGGAGGATGATCACAAAGATGAAGATCGATTTACCAACAAACAGCTTATCGAGATGGCGAAAGTCATAAAAGTGAAGTGATACATGAGAGCCCGGATATGTTCAAAACGATCCGATAATTGGAAGCGACAAAAGCTGATGTTGCTTCTTGCTTCCGATGCCAGGACAACATGGAGATCTTTCAGCGTAGTCAATATATCCCTTGGTAATGTTAGAGAGAAGGAGTAATCCTGAACAAGCTAAAGAAGTACGCGGACCGTGAGAACGGCATCTCATGTAATTCGGCTTCCTTATAGGCAGGTCTACAGTGAAATCCATCCAAACGGTTGTGGGAGCTTTGGAGACAGCAGAGATAAGGATATCGTTTTTGCGTGGTGGTTCCCTTAGACGTGAAGAATGCTTCAATAGTACTAGCTGGGAAGCAATCGCGCATTCGCTGTACAGCATGAGTAACTCTGCAGGATATTATAGAGCTACTTTCAGTACCGAACACTGATCTACGAGACAGACAAGGGAGAATCACAACTACAACTGACGTTCCTCGACTCGACGCTGTGGAACGCAGTGTACGATGGAGTATTGAAGCTGAACCTTCCCAGAGATATAACGATTTTCGGCTTCACGGATGATGTGGTGTTCCAAGTAATCGGACAATCGCTAGAAGAGGAGACACTCGACACGGAGACGATTGCCCATCATAAAACAGATGTGGGGATGACTAGCAGCCGAAAGACAGCGCGGTCGGAAAATATATCATCGATTTGAACTTTTAAAGTTACGATGATTAGGGACCATTCATAAATTACGTATCGCAAAAATTGCCCAAAATTGACTCCCCCCCCATGTAACAAATTGTCACAAATTTCTTCATCCCCCCCTCCCCTGTTACGTAACAAATTCCTAGAAAAATTTTTTTTTCTTCGGTGAAAACATGTTACGTAACGATCTAGCTAACTCCCCCTCCCCCCTATGTCACAACATGTCACAACTTGTTGTACCCCCTCCCCCCCCCCCCCCCCCTAAAAGCGTTACGTAATTTATGAATGGTCCCATATGTTAAGGGGAAGGCTGTGAGAGCAACCACAGCTTTGCTTGAGGCGCCAGTGTACTGGGCACCACGAACCAGCTGGAATCGCCGGACCGAAGCATGTGAGCAGACTAGTTTCACTGTCAGGGACATGATCGAGTAGGTCGAGTGAAGCACCAGCGGTGGGTCGTCGAGTTTTCAACGAACCGGAAGCAGCGAACCAGAAGCTACGCTCCATCCGGTATCGCCGAACCGTCCTCGCCAAGTACTGGTTGGCCCTTTGAGTAGGATTTATGGGCTATGCGAGAAGATTGCGACAAAACTGGGAGCTAAATGACTCACGCAACAGGCATCGGTATCGGGAGAACTTCCGACGATGAATTGAGATGGTTCGCGAAAACAGGAACTAAATGGTTCACAGAAACGGGAGCCAAATGGCTAACGGAAGTTCACCACTGCGATTAGCCGGATATGTGTTCGGAGCTAAACCGCTCTAATGTATCATTTTGTCTTAAGACTGAATCAGCCTCCCCACGATATAACACTTCGATGCAGTCTCGTGGAACAAAAGGATGGAAGAGAAGTAAGGACTATTAGTAGCGGTTACGCCCAAAAGTGAATCCCACCTAGAGCCAATGCACTTTTGAAGCTATTTAACCATACTATAAAACATACAGACATTTTCAGATATCGACGAACTGAATCTAGTGGTATATGACACTCGACACTCCGGGTGTAGCTTAAAAAGTCGAATTTCAGAGTGATTGCACAGTCTTCCTTATATGAAAAAGGCAAAAAATGAACTGATGATTGCTATACATTTCATAAATCCGTACGACTATCAAATGAATTTATCTGATGTGGCTACCTACTGCGCAACAAGATGGAGAAAAATGCAAAGATTTCGAAGATGTACACGGAACCGAGCCGAATTACTATCATGTACCAAACAAACAAATCTACAAGTCTTCAAGCACAAGCTATAAACCAAAGCTGATGTTTCCACTAGAGTTCGAAAAAGTATAGTATGCACAGAATGTACGTTCGCCAGGCTACTGTATACGAAATACGCAATAGAAAAAAATATCAGAGAAAACCATATCTGAGATGAATAATTCCATTGACGCACACTTTACCTTTGGATTCATTCCAGAATGTTTTCCAAAAGTCCATAAGTGAAATGTTGCAATCCTGTTTCTGTACATTGTTATCAAGCAGGTTCACCTTTGACCGATTTTCATGCCTTGTGTGTACAATCGGTCCATGTGCCGCCACAACGGAACGAAAACTATTCAAGCAACCAAAAGTTAATACCTTAAAGTACTCTTAAATGTTTACATTAAGTTCTTAGAGAACTTTCAAGCTTTTATTGGGAATTTAAAAATTGCACTGTTGGGAAAATTTTTTAAAACGAAAACTTTAGCATCCCTTTCCTGTGTGAACTTTTGATTGATTCAGTAATGTTTGCTTGAATTTTTCTAGTAAAACAAATAGCTCAACCCCGCTATACGAAATCACCCTGCGGAAACGTCCACGAGAACAATCGAAAGAAAATGCAAAAAAAATGTGTTTATTAAAATAATTTTGCCCCTAAAACACCAGTAAAGCAATACTCTGTGTGAAACAATCTCATTTTTAGTTAGTGGAAATTGGTAAGCGAGGACTAAAAATACAAAATGACCAATATCTCCGCCGCTCGCGCATGGATTTGGACAATCTATAGCTTGTTAGGAAGGTATTTTTACAAGCTTTCTATTTATGTGCAGTTTGCGGGACAATAATGTATTGTTTGAAAGTAATTTGCAAAAAACCTGCTGTGTTTTGACAAAATCGTCCATATCTCAGAAAGTAAACAACATATCGAAAATAAAAAATAATAGTGTCAAATGGCAACGTCAGGCCTTTCATTTGAAACTAGTTCATTAGGATCGGTTCAGCCATTGCTGAGATAATTACATGACATTTTGTACATACATACATACACACATACACACACACATACAGACATTGTCTCAATTTGTCGAGCTGAGTCGATTGGTATATGAGACTCGGCCCTCCGGGCCTCGGAAAAAGTTTTCAAAGTTTGAGCGAGTCCTATACATTTCTTTTGTAAGAAATGTAAAAATGTGATTAACAAAGGATTTGGCTTGGTTCGTTAAGGCATCATACATGCTTCTGCGATATAATTTGTGTTGAGTTGCTAGTTGTAGCAATTGTATTGCCAAAAGGAATATGCAAAAAAGGCATATTGTCATGTGAGTAAATTTGATTTCACTATTAGTTCCTATTATTTG
Source organism: Topomyia yanbarensis (assembly GCF_030247195.1). NCBI lineage: Eukaryota > Metazoa > Arthropoda > Insecta > Diptera > Culicidae > Topomyia > Topomyia yanbarensis. The sequence goes on along the minus strand of NC_080671.1, from coordinate 385,419,625 downwards.
ATTTTTACCACAAGCGTCTTCAAATAATCCTAATAATCCTTTTCTGTTCGTTTCGATTACAAAAAACTTCCACCTAGTGGTACAATTGCGCCTTTCTGATTTATCCAAACTATGATTAACCCTAGAACGGTTTTGTGGGGTACATTTCTACCCAGAGCTATTTACAATCCTCGTTATTCCATTACGATTTATTTTACCGCAAGCTATATTAAGCCTAAATCATTATTATTAAACTTCTATTAAAGCAGGTGTAACCTATTTGTTTCACTTGACCAACTTTGCAGTGCCCGCTTAATGTTTCTCTGGGGTACAAATGTACCCCACAAAACCGTTTACGTTAGTGTTTTGTCATGTGTACATAGTTTGGAAAAATTATTATATCTTTATTCAAAAGCAGAATATTGATACATAGTTAGCGAGAAGGTTGTGTAAAATTGTATAAGCTTCAACATTGCTGAACAATATCTATTGTCTTATATTTGATATAAAAAAGCTACTGTAGCAAAATAACTAGAAAATGCGTTTGGATCGTTATCGTAATTTTTGTGTTTGTGTATAAAAGAGGCAAAACACATTCGTGAATATGATTTGTATGTGATATGCCCCACGCACCACTCGATTCATCATCTTCTGTAGCTCAGGCTCTGGAACATACTTACTTTATACACACGTACAATGCACCGACTCTAGGTGTCCCTTCGACGCCTTCTTGTTTTATTTCTGTTACTGCATATTGCTGTATTTTTACTGTTTGTATTGGCTTTTGGTGTTCAAAAAATACATTTTTTGACCGGTTTTGAGTGATTTACTTCTCAAAACGCCGTATAAATGGTCAAAATCAATTTGTGACTACCGGAGTTATAGCAATATTGAAAGAAAAAGGGAATTTTGAGATAGTATTTAAAAGAGTTGTTCTATAAAAAATGAAACATTACCTACATAATAAAATAAACAAAACACGATTATTTTTGAACAGGCTACATTACGAATGATTTTAGAAAAAACTAATTTAATTATAATGGTCACATTGGAGCCATTTTAGTTATGGGGTCCGAATGTACCCCACAAAACCGTTTACGTTTAGAAAAAATCACGATACCGTTGTAGGATTAAGTAGCTGGTTACATTCATTATAACATTGTAGAAATGCCTGTTACGTTCTTATTATGCTTGGTAAGTATATATAAATGCACGACTGCCACGAACCTGATGACTAGCATGTCGACGCTGACACACTTGAAAAAAGTCACTAGCAGGTTATGGGAGCGATATACCGTTGATTTGAAACTAAGTTTGTGCGAATCGGTTTAGCCATTTCTGAGAAAATTAAGTGACGTTAATTGGCATACACATACACAATGTTACACACCTATATACATACATAACTCCGCTAGCGAATGACGGATCTCAATAGTAGCATGTCTGTAATAACATACGTACCTGGAGCTATTGAGAACCAGAGCTACAGGTCCAAAGCCCTGGTAAAGGAGGATGGTTGTGATGATCTGGGCCGCGGTCACCACGTAAAGCAAAATAGGTCATAACCCCAATTCCAAAGCGTGAAGCGACCCGTGCCGAGGGATGAGTGATCGAGGGGGTGAAAAAGATGCTCGATCGTTAACGGAGCCTGTGGGGTACCTGGGCAACCCCCACAGTAAGCGTCCCTTACTACGTTACTGCGGAGCTCTGCCATGGCGGACCTTTCTTTCTCGCGCAACTCGTGGGTATCAACATGGAAGTGAATAAAAGCAAAAACAACAAACAAACGGAGGTGCCGAACCCCTTTGCCAGTGGTAGAAAAAAGCCCTACCAACGCACTGGACGGGCCACTATCCGCGATGCGCAAAGTGGTGGAGCAGCTCGATACAATAATCGAGTTCACTAGCGCAAAATATAAGCAAGTAGCTGAAGCAGAGCCTCCTGGTGCTCCGGAAAGCTGTTCGTGTCGCAAGACAGGAACAGCAGGCTTACGCCAAGAGGGTGGAATGTCGGGAGAAGTCCGACAGAGAAACCCAGACAGTGGTCTCCAAGAGGGAGGGAAGAGAGAAGGTCGACATAGGTACCCAGACAGAGGCCTTCACCTTCTATGGAGCAGCCATGTCGCGCGAAGGGGCGGCTGAGTTCCCCCCGAAGGGTAAAGGCAAGGGCAATCACAAGACGGCGTCGAACGCGAAGCGCCCTAGGAAGTCGCCAGGCGAGGGTGCAAAAACCGACACCACACGGCGTGCAACCGTTAAGGCCAAACGCCGTCTGGCTGAGGTAAGCGAGGGCGAGAGTGACCTCGCTGAGCAGAGCGTTGGTACCAGCGACCGGCGCGACCGGGGCAGGGGGGCGAAAACCCCTGGACGCTGGTCACCAAGAAGAAGCCGGCACCGACACCGGAAGTACCGCGGCCCGCGAAGAAGGCCAAGGACAGAGGCGAGGCCTTGTGGTTGAAAACCGACAAGGACAAATATGCTGATGTCCTAAAGTCGATGAAGGCGGCCGAAAGCCTTTCGGCCCTTGGGCAAGATGTGCGTAGCGTGAGACGCACCAACACGGGAGAAATGATCCTGGTGCTGAAGCGAGGCGCACAATCTAGTGCGGTATACAAGGCCTTGGCCCAAGAGGTCCTTGGTGAGGGCGCCCAAGTCAGGTCGCTAGGGGCGGAAATGACTCTCCAATGCAAGCACTTGGACGAGTTCACGACCGCAGAAGACGTCGTCGCAGCCGTCAAGGAGCACTGCGACGTCACAATCGAGCGGGCCTCTGTGCGATTGAGAGATGGACCCTCTGGCACCCAAGTAGCCTACCTCAGGCTACTGAAGGCGGATGCCAAAAAGGTAACCGAGAAAGGGAAGCTGAAGATCGGCTGGTCGGTATGCCCTATTAGCATACCCCAGCCGCCTTCAGTGGATAGGTGCCTTGAGTCCGGCCACAAAGCCTACGAGTGCAAGGGCATAGCTAGGAGCAAACTATGTCGTCGCTGCGGCGAGGAGGGACATAAAGAGCGGGGTTGCACTAAGACACACAAGTGCCTTATCTGCACCGCTAAGAAGCAAGCCCATAAACATGCTATGGGCGGACCTTCGTGTCCCTTCGGTGAGTTAAATAAGAAGAAGCCGTGAACGTCACACAGCTAAATCTTAACCATTGTGCAGCAGCCCAACAGCTGCTGTGGCAGTTGGTTTCGGAGTCGAGGACAGATGTCGCCCTCTTATCAGACCCGTACCGCATCCCTGCCGGCAACGGCAATTGGGTGTCGGACGGGTCTGGAATGGTGGCAATCTGTACAACGGTTCCCGGTTCAAGAGGTAATAAACCCCTCCGCCGAGGGTGTGGCGATTGCCAAGATCAATGGTGTGTTCTATTGCAGCTGCTACGCCCCACCAAGGTGGCCAATAGAACAGTTCAACCAGATGATCGACAGGCTCTCGTCGGACCTAGTGGGCCGGAAACCGGTAGTCATAGCGGGAGACTTTAACGCTTGGGCAGTGGAGTGGGGCAGCCGCTGTACAAATAGCAGGGGTCAAGCGCTAATGGAAGCGCTTGCGAAACTCGATGTGCTAGCTAATAATGGCTCTGCTAGTACATTCCGTAGAAACGGAGTGGAGGCGTGGATTGACCTAACATTTGCCAGCCCGAGTCTGGCTCCAGGCATGGAATGGAGGGTAGACGAAGGCTACACCCATCGCGATCATTTAGCAATCCGCTTTAGGATCAACTATGGTGTGCAGCATCCGAGGGCGGGAGATCCCTGTCAGGTACGCGGGTGGAAGTCCAATCACTTCGACAGCGAAGCTTTCACCGCGGCCCTGGGACTGGAGGCCAACACCGACAGTCTAAGCGGGGATGCGCTGGTAACCGTTCTATCACGCGCGTGCGACGCCACTATACCGAGAAAAACCCTGCCAAGGAACGGCAGATGCCCGGTATACTGGTGGAGTGCCGAGATTGCAGCTCTACGGTCAGCCTGCCTCAGAGCTAGACGTAGGATGCAAAGAGCTCGCACCGAGGATGCAAGAGAGAACCGCCGTGAAGTGTTTCGAGCTGCGAAATTGGCCCTTAACAAGGCCATTAAAAGCAGCAAGAGAGCGTGTTTCGACAACCTGTGTGAGAGTGCCAACGCGAATTCGTGGGGTGACGCCTACAGGATTGTGATGGCCAAGACCAAAGGGGGCTCCTCACCCCCAGAACGGTCTCCGGACCGGTTGGCAACGATTATCGAAGTACTCTTCCCGTCTCGAGCCACAAGCCCCTGGCCACCTGCACTACGAGACAGTGCGGGCACGGCCGAAATGGTGGCTCCAGTGACGAATGAAGAACTACTCGCAGTGGCTAAATCCCTAGCAATGAACAAAGCTCCAGGGCCGGATGGAGTTCCAAACAACGCTCTCAAGGCAGCGATCATAGCGAACCCGAACATGTTCAGGCTAGCTATGCAGAGATGCCTTGACGAGTGCCGTTTCCCCGATAGATGGAAAAGGCAGAAATTGGTGCTGTTGCCGAAGCTCGGGAAGCCGCCAGGCGACCCATCGGCGTACAGACCAATCTGTCTGATCGACACGACTGGCAAACTGCTTGAGAGAATCATCCTCAACAGGCTAACCCCGTACGCGGAAGGTACGGACGGCCTGTCAAGCAACCAGCTTTGCTTTCGGAAGGGTAAGTCCACGGTGGACGCTATCCACTCAGTGATAAAGACTGCCGAGATAGCGATCCAACGAAAAAGGCGAGGCATTCGATACTGTGAGTTAGTGACACTTGACGTGAAGAACGCATTCAACAGCGCAAGCTGGGATGCCATCGCGCTCTCGTTACATCGACTTAGCCTACCGGTGGTTCTGTACCGGATCCTGGAAAGTTACTTCCAGAACCGCGTACTGCTATACGAGACCGATGCCGGTCAAAAAAGGGTTCCGATTGCCGCCGGAGTCCCGCAGGGCTCGATCCTAGGCCCGGTGCTATGGAAGCTCATGTATGACGGGGTTCTGAGACTGAAGTTCCCTCCTGAGGTCAATCCCTGAGGTAGAACTAATTGCAGAACACGCGATCAACACGGTGGAGGAATGGATGAGCGCGAGAGACCTGGAGCTCGCTTATCATAAGACGGAGGTAGTTATCGTCAACAACCGCAAGTCGGCACAACTTGCAGTTATCCATGTGGGAGAAGTCGTGATTACCTCACAGCGGAGTCTGAAGTCTCTCGGAGTCAAGCTGACCTTCGGCAGCCACGTCGAATATACATGCAAGAGAGCGTCGACTGCTGTTGCGGCTCTATCGAGGATGATGTTCAACAGATCACAGGTGTGCGCCAGTAGACGTAGGTTACTGGCAGGCGTTGCCGTATCTATACTCAGAAAGAACCCATGGGGAAGTTCACTTCCACCTGACACAATTCCTGTCAGGCCATTGCTGTTTCCGACAAGAGTCCAGGTGTTGAACGAACCTCCTGCCCCAGACCTACTGCGAGTTGGTGTGTTTTGCTAGGATATGATGGGGTTTGGATTGGGCTCTGCTAATCCTCTGAAAAAAAACCATAGCCCCAAAAGCAGCTCCGGAGAAGCGAGTCTGTGCCACTTCTGCTAAGATCCAAAAATTCCGGTAATCTAGGATCTTAGCAATAAAAGCACCCTAGCCCAAACGAAGTGCCAACGGGCACATCAGGATTGACACCAGTGACATCCTGATTATGGCATACTGGCCTTGGCGAACGGCAAGACGCGGATCACGAATTGAACGGCGACTTTGGTTTGACAGGCTTGCTGTTCTACTCCCTGAGTAAGGAAGGATGAGACCGATTTGAAATGGCGAGTGGGCTAACAGCACGGTTGCCGCCGTCCCGACAAAACCCTGACAGGACTCCGGGTACGTCCGTGGCAGCAGCAGCGGCAACAACAGCTACAGCAGAGCTGGATGAGTTACATCCCACAGACGTCAAAAACGTCCGGCAACGCGGAGGGCAGATGTAGCCGAGCGAGTATTGGCGTCGGCTAGGGCTCCTCCAAGACCGGGTAAGGAGAAGCAGTTTGGAGTGGAGAACACGTCAGTTCTCATAACTCCAAAAAGTACAATATCCTCACCAGGAGACGACAGACCATGCGGGCGAAAGAGGCAGACACTCGAGGACGTTGTTGTTGCCGAAGGAAAGGACGCCACCCGACAGGGAGAAAGCTGGATTACCGTTGGAGGTCGGAAGGAGACACTCGTGAAACAGCAAAAAAGAAGGAGGAGCGAAAAGGGGAGCAGAAGAGGAAAGCAAAACCCTCCGCTCGTCAGAAGGCATCAAAGGGAGAAGCCGTGCTCGTCAAAGCCAATGACGCGACGACGTATGCAGCGCTGCTCAAGAAGATCAGAGAGGCAGGAATGGAAGGATTTGGGGGAAAACGTGGTAAGAATCAGGCGTTCCCAAAAAGGCGAGATGCTCTTCGAATTGAAGAAGGATCCCACGACTAGCAGCTCGATCTTGCAGGAGACTATTACCAAATCGATGGGTGAAAAAGCAAATGTTAAAGCCTTAAGCCCGGAGATGGAGATTGTGTGCAAGGACCTTGATGAAATCACGACCGAAGAAGATCTGAGAGGCGAAGCAACAGTGTAAGTTGGGCGAGGAGCACATGAGGATCCGGTTAAAGAAGGGATACGAAGGAACTCATTTACGGTAACCGCTACCGATAAGGCGCTCGAGTTAGGCAAATTTACGGTCGGATACTCGAGATGTCCTTTGAGAGCTGCACCAAGAGTGAATAAACAAGCGGAGAAATGCTTCAAGTGTTTGGGCTTTGAACATTTGGCAGGGACTTGCAAAGGCCCGGACAGATCCGCGATGTGCTGGAAGTGTGGGAAGACGGGCCATCTTGCGAGAGGCTGCACGCTAAGGCCGAAACGTTTGCTTTGCACTTCAGCGAAAGGAAACGACAGTCAGACGGGTGGCTTTAAATGCCCTGCAAAATTAAACGTACGGTGGTGCAAGGAAGCTTCTGTTAGCACAATTCGGAGAGGGAAGGGACTGATACATAGCGGAAACTAGGCGATCCGCTAACGTATCGGCCAACCCTGCTGCAGCGCATAGAAGGATAACCGACGAGCGAACGTGGAAAACGAAAACCTTTCACAAAGACCTCTTCGTAGAGAGATTTCGACCGGTCGGCGTGACCGAGAACATAGAAGCGGTTGATCTAACAAGAAGGATTGTGAAAGGATTGTTTGTTTCAGAACCAGAAGGGGGCTCAGAGAGTAGTATCGGAGCCAGAAAGAGAGGAGCGCAAGGCAGTGTTTCGGGAAGCTGGGGTCGCTTTAAAACGGGAGATTAAGATTAGCAAGTCAGATTGCCACAAGGAGCTGGGCCGAAAAGTAAACGCCAATCCTTGGGACGAAGCTGACGACCATAAGCTGAAAATAATCGTTGGGGGTCTCTTCCCAAAGCACGATCCAACTACTTGACCATAGACGCCGTACGGCGAAGAAGAAGGAGGACGATCGGCAAGTGACTAACAATAAGATTGCAGAGGTATCGAAGCGACTAAAATCAAAGAAAGCCCCCAGTCCTCATGGAATACCAAACGTGGTGCTAAAAGTTGCGGTTCTGGCATACTCCGACATGTTCAGGATAGTGCTGCAGAAGTGTCTAGATGAAAGCAGCTTCTCCGAAATGTGGTGTTGCTGCCGAAACCAGGAAAATCGCAGGGTGATTAGGCCTTGTAAAGGCCTATATGTTAGCTGACCACGTTTGGAAACTCCTTGAAGGAATCGTCCTTAACAGGCTGAAGAAATGCACGGATGGCGAGCGCGGACTGTCCAAAATGCAGCTCGGAGTCCGCAAAGGAGCATTGACAATGGATGCAATTCGGACAGTGTTCGAGAGTGCGGAGATGGCAGCTGAACGGAAACGAAGAGGAGACCGATACTGCGCTGTGATCACGATCGATGTGAAGAATGCATTTAATAGTACCAGTTGAGGAGCCATCGCTGCATAGAATGAGGGTTCCCGACGATTTATGCCAGATACTGAAGAGCTACTTTCAGAACAGAGTGCTACTGTACGAGACGAGCAAAGAGCAGAAGTCAATGCGAGTCACAGCGGGCGTTCCTCAGGGCTCCATTCTTGGTCCAACTCTTTGCAGTGGGATGTACGATGGGGTCTTAACGCTGCAGCTGCCCACAAACGTGGGTTTCGCGGACGACGTGTCACTCACCCATAGACACTAGAAGAAGTGGAAGTGTCGGTGACGGAGACAATTGACGCGATCGAGAGCTGGATGAACGGGGTCAAGCTGACGGACAAGACGCAGTTGTCGTTGGCCAGCAACTGCAAAGCGGTTCAGCGAATGCAGATCGACGTCAGAGGGCACGTGATTGCATCGAAGCGTGCACTGAAGCAATTGGGAGTGATAATCGACGACCGGTTGAGCTTCAACAACCACGTTGACTACGCCTGTGACAAGTCGGTGAAGGCAACGAACGCAATAACGAGAATCTACTGTTTCCATATCATACCATATCGTCTGCCATCTACTGTTTCGTCATCGATACTCCGATATGGGGTTCCTGCCTGGAGGGCTGCGCTGAAAACCAAGCGGAACCGTGAAAAGCTAAACAGGACATTCCGACTGATGGCCGTACGAGTCGCGAGTGCCTACAGAACAATATCGTCGGAGGCAGTATGCGTTATCGCCGGGATGATCCCCATCTGCATCACCCTGGCGGAGGACGTGGAATGCTACCAGCGGAGAAATGCACGGAATTCAAGGTCACTGGTCCGAGCGAACTGGTTGGCTAAATGGCAGCAGGAGTGGGACAATGCGGACAAAGGAAAGTGGACCCACCGACTCATCCCAAATGTGTCGGCTTGGGTGCATAGACAGCATGGAGAGGTGAACTTCCATTTGGCGCAGTTTTTGTCCGGGCACGGATGCTTCCGGAAGTACTGGCATCGGTTTGGACATGCTTCGTTACCCCTTTGCCCGGAGTGTGCGACTGTGCGGGAGACACCTAAACACGTGGTCTTCGACTGCCCTTGGTTTGAAGAAGCTCGGAGGGGTAGACCTGGTGTGACAATATCGTCGAAGAGATGTGCCACAACGAACATACCTGGGACGCTGTCAACAGAGTGGTTACGAGCATACTCTCCGAGCTGCAGAGGAAATGGTGAGGGACCAACAAGAAGCCACAAATCGGGTTTCGAGAGAAATTCCGCCACCTGGGAACTTACCGACTGTGTAGACTAGGTCCACCGCCGGGGACCAGTTGAGTAGTACGCGACGTAGTACCGAGTTTGGGTCGTCGGGGCGCCTGTGAAGCGGACGTCAAGCTTCACCGGAATCGCTGGACCGACCTGGACACCCTACTGGATAGCTCGTGAGTAGGCTAGATCCACTGCCGGGGATTAGACCGAGTAGACCGCGTAGCCCAGCGAGCAGTAGGTCGTTGGGGCGCCGGTGAACCGGAAGCTACGCTCCCTCCGGAATAGCCTGGTAGACCTCAGCACCTACTGTATGGCACGTTGAGTAGGCTAGATCCACCGCCGGGGACTAGATCGAGTAGATTGGGACGACGCGGAGAGTTAAATGGCTCATGGAAACGAACATCGGTATCAGGAGAAACAGGAGAACCTCAATCGCCGAGGAACTCTTCGTCGGAGTAGGCTAGATCCATTGTTGGGGACTAGACCGAGCAGTTCGCGAACAAGTTAGGGCGGGAGTGAATGGATCATCGGGAAAGTAGAGCGAAATGGAACGAGAGGGAGCCAAAGGGCTCGAGAAATTGTGGCACTAGAACCAAAGAAGAATCGGTATCGGGAGAACTTCTTTCGCCGGGGAACTTTCCGTCGGCGTAAGCTAGATTCACCGCCGGGGACTAGACTGAGTAGACCGCGACTAGACACCACCAGTCGCGGGTCGTCGGGGCACCAGCGAACCGGACGCCCTGCTCCACCGGAATCGCCGAACTGACCTCGACACCTGGCTGGTTGGCTCGGTTTCGGGAGAACTTCTCTCGCCGGGGAATTCTCCGTCGGAGTAGGCACGGAGTAGAGTAGATTCCAATTGGCTGGGAACTAATTGGCTCACGAAATAGACACCGTCGAATAATATCTGACTAGATCTCGATAAACATGAGAACTAAATGATCAAAGGAAGTAGGTATCGATGTCAGGAGAAATTCTTCCATCAGGGAACTCTCAGTCCGAGTAGGGTGAGTTCACCGCCAGGAACTATTCGACTAGATCGTGATAAGGCTGAATGGAATGGAAACAGGAGCCAAATGATTCTTGAATTCAGCAGCTAAGCGGCTTTTGAGACAAGAGCTAAATGGCGACGTAATAGATAGAGACTCGAAATCGAGAGTAAAATGGATCAAAGGTCGAGCCATTTTGTGGATCAAGTTATGCTCCGGGATAGCAGCGGAAAACTCGTGAGTAGAAGAAAGAGGTGCGACGAAAGTACAACGAGACCCCCTCCACAGTCAACGAAAGCTTCAAGTTATTATTGAATAAATATGCATTGCAATTACTTGAGCGGATAAGTCGAATAATTTTGAGAGCGTCTGCGAAGGACCGGAGAGGAGCTTTCAGTCATTGAAGTAAAGCAGAAATATCAACGCTCACAAGTAGCTTCTCTGGTCTATTCTTGACGTAGAAGCATAAAAAAAGGTTTCAGCTGTGTATTTTTTTTTCTTTTGTGCCAAATTAGACAAATGACTCTCGGGGTTAAAGCCTAACAATAAACAACAACTCGGCGTATTGGGCGTTTATATTTATTCGCATCAAATATACTGTTGTTCCATATCATATCATGGTCCGGTAAAAATCTCTCACGGGAATCCCAAAACTCAAATCTGCAGTAGTTCTGACAAATTAGAGGTTTATTAGATTTAAAGTCTAGGGAAATATTTATATGATACGATTTTAACAAGAAGATTATCAACGATAATATAAATTAAACATACATCCATGTTTAAACAACATATCATACATCCATAATCAATTCACCAAAAAATCTTCCTAATGCATATGAAAGAATGTTCAACAAATGCAACCTGCTCGCAGACAATAAATATAAAATTTTATTGCCCCACCAACTTAACTACAGCACAGGGCGACCGACTGAGCCGCAACGGCAACGACCAGCCAGCCGTTCGGTCGGACGAACGGGCGAGCAGGTCGACCGACGACGCGTCGGTCGTGCCTCGTCTTGGCTCTCGGGCTGGGCTAGTTAGGTTCGCTTCGCCCGCCAGCAGTCCAGCTGACGGAGAGAGAGCCATATAAACCCACAGACAAAGGCCATCGCATCGCAGCCAGCTACATGTGTACCAACGTCGCTTGATTGCCATGGTCGTCGGCCGCCAGTGGCGGCTGTGGGGTTGCGGGTGCAGAAACGAAGTGCGCCCAAGAATCGAATGCAAGAGGAACCCAGCCAACCGAATGGGTATATGTATGAAATGAACTGAAGCAAAAACGCAAACAACAAGTTGGATAACAGTAAACGAAAAATTTGCCTCGATATCTGCAGGAGCGGGGTTAGTGCTAGTGGGACGATTACTACATTCATTGCAGCAATCATGTACATACATATTATTTTGGCTATGCCAAAGCGTCCTGGTTCTAATTCATACTTTTCTTTTGTGGAATTCTTAGATTTTATCAGGATTCTCTAAAATTTGGCTCATACTTCCACGAAAACTACGTTTTATAGTCCTGTTTCAGTTAAAATTAGAAAAAAAAATTTTATGCGCATATTGAGTTGTATACTCATTACCAATAGATCTGTTATTGGTTGCTATCAAAATAATGAATTTGAAACAGAATTCCGATATTCGTAACTAATTTGTAGCGTCAAGTGTACACATATATACTGGTAGAGTCTCCACGATCAGGGCACTTGTTCACACAGCCACAGCCGAGTACGAGTTCTGCAGTCCATGCCCTGCACAACCAACAGCGAATTCAATGCTCACGCCGCATTTCTTGCTTTGCTGTCTGAGAACCTGGCTAGCTCTGCCTGACCTGGTCGATTGTGTTCGAGTTTTTCGTTTGCCTGTGTACCTACCTACCTCATGTGGATAATAAAACATATACACAAAGTTGGCTGGATATATGTAACCTAGTAACAGCTGATAATACACATCATTTTTGAGACCGGTCGATCGGTCGGTCGGTTGGAAAGGGCTTTGCGGTGCATTTTGCTTGAGGGGAAACCTCTGCTGTGGTAGCTTGGTTGTACGCCTTGAAATGCTTGGTTCTCGATATACGCGTACAAGACTCTTATCGACGACGGTGGCGACGGCACGAATTCTTGTGTTTTCTTTACGTTGACACATTTGAATTTGTGTAGAAGGTCGGTGAGCGGTACGAGCTGTCGATATTTGTGGTATGCGGCCTGAGTTGTACAGGGATAATCGACATAATTTGTTTGTTTTTAGTGTGGAAAAATCATCTTTTACAATTTTATTTTAGCAACCATGTTCACATTTGTTTTAATTTACACACCAAAAAAATCTGAATTTTATCGTTGACGTAATTGCAAATATGACACAATTCAACAAACCGTAATTTACGAAATGGCGGAACATTACCGTGTTCCGTTTAATTTTACATGAAACATATACTTTACATGCGCAATGACATAAAATTATACTTCCTACCATTCAGAACAAACGCTGTATGTGGAGTAAAATTACATGATTTAAGAAATTAAACGTCATGTAAAATTAAAATCAAACGTAAAACTAAGTCATTTTTGATGCTCGGGTATGTCAGGGTCAGGAGACGTAAATTTACACTATTTTTTCTAGGTGTGTAGGTACATTTAAGTAATGGTAAAAATATAAGTGTTCCGATGTTATTTTATCATTACAATGATATACTTTTGGTTGACAAAGAAATCGGCTTGTAGCCAGGATTTTGTTTCGGGAGGGGCTTAAAATTATTGCATAAATGTATTGATTTTGATGACTATCTCAAGTCGTCGATGTACTACAACCTTTCTTGTAACAACTAATGAATTTTTAGAATATTTAGTGTCTATTGTCTTAGTTTTCGAATCAAAAAAATTTCAACATTACATTCAATTTACAGTGACTATCTCAATGTAATGTTGAAATTATTTTGATGCAAAAACTAAGACGATAGACGCTAATAATTCTAAAAATGTATTAGCTATTACAAGCAGGGATGCCAACGATACCGGTAAACTACATTTTTTTAGGTATATGTACTAAACTACAACCTTTCTTGTAACCAAGGATGCAAAATGCCTACCTTTTCTGCGGCTGTATTTTTTCTGCCTACATTCTCATTTCTATTTTAACGCTGCTGTCGTTCGCTAGTGCAGGACGCCCAGCATTGTACGGCAGTCTGTAAGCAAAGCAGTAACATGACAAAAAATACTGCTCCCAGTTCAGCCACCAGACGCGAGCGGTACAGCTTCTCTTTCCTTATTTTACACTTTTTATTATTTTTAATCTATTCAATATTTTCAATCACAAACGACGACAATGAATGCGGTTCGTTAACGCTACGACCGGCATCAACGCTTTCGTGTGCGGGCCTCTCCCTTTGACTATACAGAGAAAAGTGCACAAAGCGAGAGAACAAATTTTACTACGCCACACTCTCACCGAGCAGTCGGAGTACAGCAGCAAAACAAAAATGTATTCTACTGCTGTACGGGAAAATGTACTCGGTTTGGCTACCGTTCTGGCAAGAGCTGTAGTGATGCGTCGCTGTAGCGGGCTGTTTCCGATTCTATCATGTACGTTAAATCGAATTTTATGTTAAATCGAAACACAAAAGAAATATTTGTTTTCGAATAGAATTATTTTTTTATTCATCACACGAAATATTTACGAGGACATTACTGATTGTATCCACCTAACAGTGACATGGAAACCACATATTCACAATTAAACAATTAGATTGCTCTTCTGAACATAAACAACATATTTATCTTAACCTTGCCAAGTATTCGCCAATTCTAACAGATATTCATTTCATAAAGTTCGTCGCAAAATTTTCTCAGAATTCAGGATAACTTATAAGAATAGTCAACAAAGTTGGATTAACCATTGTATGCATGAAGAGCACAATGCCTAATTTTAGTAAATTAGAAAATTTGTGTTTCTATTTTTTCTCATCTTTATCTTGGTAGACCAACCTGTCCGTCAGATAATCGCAGAATTCAAAAAGAGAACACTACTTGAGTTCAAGAGCAAAGGACTAGTCACGAAGTTTTGTAAGCACAGGAGTTCTACTTGCAGAAAAAACAACCAAATCGAGCCATTGTAGCGCTATAGTTCTCTTTAAGGAAAAAGTTGGATTACATCATTTTGTACACGACAGATACAATACCTCAGTTTAAAAGTCAGAATGAATAAGATATTTTAATTACAATTCAAAAATATTTAAAAAATGTTTAATCCTTATGTACGACGAGCAGGTGGAATTTACTAGAATGTTGATGTCACTATTATCGATCTCAAAAATAGCCACGTAGCATGTGATGTTTAAAGCCAAGAATTGATCCACTGGTTTCCTGCTCCTACGTTGTAACAGGCGACAAAGACGGAAATCTTCTTTTCATTTTTTTGGATCTATCTCCTTTTTTTTACATATTTTATTAGCTTATTATTTATTGGATCTATCTCCTAGATTTCTATTTAAACGTGATCATTTATTATGGTATGGTATCCTGGGGGCCAAGTAGCCCAGAGTCTTCGATCATCTTAAATCGTACGCAAACGCCAGTACAGTTTATTCGAATCCCAATCTCTACTAACGACCATTCTCTACCCGCTGCAGTTGTTGAGAGTAATATATACAGATCAGGCCCGTAGCCAGGATTTTGTTTCGGGAGGGGCTTAAAAAAATTGCATAAAGCTTTTAATTCTGACAATTTGATATAGTCACTAGAAACTAAATTAAATTTTGAAAAGCTCATAATGAAATCAATTTCAAATCTACGACAATCCTAAAAATATGTTCATTGTCACAAGAAAGGTTGTAGTACTTACTCTCGTTACAACAAAGTATATTCTAGAGTTCACAGTATTTATGCGCTAACCGAATATGACAATGCATGACGGTGTTGAAATACACTAGGTGTTCCAAGCTACACCTTTAAAAGGCGTAGAAGATGCTAAACCGAAATGAGTAGAAAAATATCCATAAAATGTTCGAACGAAGAGAATGTCGAAATTCGCACAAAATCTTCTGATTTAGCAAGCGATTTGTAGATGCGCAGAGACGGTTCAACTTCTATTTTCTTTGTCTTGCGTTCTGCGAGTATTACCAGTTCTAAGGCATCATGCTAACACAATAGATACATTCTATTTAAATGAAACTATTTTCAAGACTAGTCTTGGTCTGGTAGATTAGAGCCCCAGTTAGGAAGGATTTTTGGTGATCAATAGGATCAAAATATAAATTTAAATGATTAAATCAACTGAAGGAAACTGCCCACAATTTAATTTATTAAAGAAAATTGTCTACTAATCGAATGAAAACACTGATTACTAATATCTTCTAATTATTATAATTACAAAGTTATTGAACTTTTAGTGTTAAAAACTTATTTGTCTTAAAATACCTCTAACTCAAAAAGTATACTTTGTATTTCAAATATTTTAGGTCCACTGAGAAGATGAGAAAAATTCCCAATGCCCTCACATGTTTCAGCTAATGAATTTAAATAACCTTTTCAAAGTAATTTATTGAAATTAAACAATTTTAATCGATTTTTCGTTCATTTCTTGAAAATCCTAATAGTTAACCTCATCATTTTAATAATCCAGATTGTTAGTCTTGAAGAACTGCATAATTCGTTCTTTGACATGATACACATACAATTTACTTATTTTCATGGGTTATTCAACTTGGATATTTTTATCTCATTTTCACTGATACCAGCTCTAATTGAAAAAGTATGGCACTTATTGTACTTTTTTCTTTTTATTCGAAAGCCAGAAAAATTTTAGAGAAAAAATGTATTAATAGCTTTCAGTTAGGTGAATTTAGTATTCTTTTAGAAGTAAATTAGTTTAAAGTTAGTGCTATTATTAGCATTTTCGATAATTTTCTTAAATAAATAAATAGTAATATGAATAAATAAATAAACCATTATTATCATGAAAATAATGTATCTCAGCAAGTTCTGCAGTTTTTTCTTTGACACCATTCAATTATCTCTTTTGGTTTCGACACAAAATCGTTTTTATCACATCGTTTCATATGCAAAAAAAAAACGATTTCGAACCCACTACATTTGTGGCGAGGTCATGCTGTGTTAACTATTAAATAACAGCAATATGAAAAGAGATATAGACAAAGTGTCAAATAAAAAGTTATAGAGAACATAAAGAGGCATCAAATGAACAATAGTAACGATAAATTTTGTTGATTAATAATTAGAATAGTTACAAAACTCTCCCAACAACACAAATTTTGAGTTATTTCGTTAGTAAAAAATCATTTAGTACCCTTAACTAAGAGATATTTATACATACACTGATAGGAAATTTTCTCAGCTCTCCAATGAAACCTTGTAAATATCGATATAAAACATATTTTTTAGATTAGAGTCTTTTAAGCACTTGCAAGGCGGGTACAGGAAAAGTATAGTAATGAAATTACAAAGAAATCAGAAGAGATAAAAATATGACGTCCAAGAACAAATTATGAATCGTCTTAAAACCCAACTTTTGGATAATGGATATTGCTATAATCATACTTCACTATTTCGAGAAAATTAGCAAAAACCTCCTCAAAAACACTAACTTTTAACTACTTTACAGCTAAAAGGTAATTAAAACTAATTAATTAAAAGATATGAGAACACCATTCAATAGAAAATTTTCTCACCTTTCGAATGGAACTAAAAGATTTAAAATACAAAGTATACTTTTAAAGTTAGAGTTAAGACAAATTAGTTTTTTACATGAAAAGTTCTATAACTTTGTAACGGTTGAGATTTGATGGTATGTGTAGTACAATTCTTTACTTCAAATATGACAGTCTATCACCCCCCGAGAGGTTCTTAACCATGAACCAAACACCCTGTATATTACCGCACTCTGGGTAATTCCGTGAACTTCGAACAAAATCCTAAAACTTTGGATGAAATCTTTTAAATCTCCGGAAAGTTCGTGAATCTTCAACAATATTTAAAGGATTGCACAGATCTTATTTTTTATGAAATTCATCTTTTTATATCATTGGACACGCGAATTAAAAATATCGTAAACTGACTTTTCTGGCTCAGAAGAATCCCTAGACCTCTGAAACTATAGCAAAATGCGATAAGATTGATAAGATTACATAGATTAAGCAAATATCATATAGAAATATTTCAATGGTTTGATCTACTAATCGAATGTACCCAGAATTTCTTCTGCTAAAGAAAACTGCCCATCTAAAATTATTCACTAATCGAAAGAAAATCACTTAGCACTGATTACTGAGTTATTCTACTTTACGTAAAGTTTGTTAAACGTAACATTGATGACATCTCCAAAATAACTAGAAACTATAAATATGGGTGAGAGCAATAATTTCAGCATCACTTGCTTCCGACACATGGAAAAGAACACATCGCACTTACTTCTCTATTGGCGAAGAAGCTTTCTTATAGATTCCTCTGTTTTCAAATTACTGCAATTTATCCGATTCCTGTGAATTTTTACAAAGTTTTTGTCAGTGGTACGCACTGTCCTATTGTCTAGTAGGGCATTGCAAAAAATTTTTTTTTGAATTCTCGAAGGCCCCCCCCTCTCTTTTTGTGACAAATGTCAAAGTAAGCTCAGATGCCAAATTTCACATCATTTGGACAATTTTAGACCCCCGCCCACTTCGCTTGATTTTTTTTAAATTGGTACTATGGGAAAATATGGAGGAAAAATACATTAAATGCTATAACTTTTGAAGTAGCAATCAGAAAATTACAATTTTTACCTCTTTTGAAAGGAAATAATCTTAGTATGTGTATGAAGTGAATGAAGATATGTTTGTTTCTAGGAAAATAGGGGAAAGTGGGGTACTGGGTCATTTTGGCCCCCAAAATCCCATATTTTTAATGATTTTTCTGCTCCGTGATGAAAAATTATACACATTTTGTAGTTTTTCTAATGTGAAAAAATATCAAAAATCGATCGGAGCCTTTTTGACGTTTGTCCGAATACGAGAAGTTGGGGTTAATAGGCTCTTTGTCATTCATATTAAAATTCATCATTTTCTCGTGCATATATCTCTATTATTCTTCACTCAATTTTCATAAACTATATCTTGTTGAACGTGGAAAATCCTTAGGATTATAACAAAAATAGGTTCGTTACCGGTAAAATTCAGGAATATCAAATTATCTGACATATAGTGTCGATTTCACATTTTTATCATAAAATCGCACATGTTAAATCCATTTAACAACAAAATTCTTATTTAATTTACTACATTCAGTGTAAAAAATGCTTAGGGATCACATCAGAAAAGTTTCATTCCTAGAAAAATAGGGGAAGTTGAGGTATTAGGACAAATAATCAAAAAAATGAGATTTGTAGAGTAAATATCAAAAAGTTGATGTTTCTGAATTTTACCTCTAACGTTTTTATTTTTGCTTTATTCCTCAGAATTTTACACGTTCAACAAGTTACATTTTATGAAAATTGATTGAAGAATAATAGAGATATATGCATGAGAAAATGATAAAATTTAATATGAATGACAAAAAGCCCTATAACCCCAACTTCTCGTATTCAAACTAAGGTCAAAAGGGTCCCATTCGGTTTCTGAGATTTTTTCACATTAGAAAAGCTACAAAATATGTATGATTTGCATCACGGAACAGAAAAATCATTAAAAATAAGGGATTTTGGGGCCAAAATGACCCAGTGCCCTATTTTCCTAGGAACAAAAATATCTTCATTCAAATACTAAGATTATTTCCTTTCAAAAGAGGTATAAATTGTAATTTTCTGATTGCTACTTCATAAGTTATAGCATTTAATGTATTTTTCCTCCATATTTTCCCATAGTACCAATTTAAAAAAATTTCAAGCGAAGTGGGCGGGGGTCTAAAATTGTCCAAATGATGTGAAATTTGGCATCTGAGCTTACTTTGACATTTGTCACAATATGAGAGGGGGGCTTTTGAGAATTCAAAAAATTTTTTTTTTTGCAATGCCCTATTGTCTAGTTCCTCTAACTCTTCAAAAAATGGCAGTGATTTTTATTTGAAAATTCTAGCAAAGTTCCCATGTATTATTCACCTGAATCTTTTATTAATAGTCTACACAAATCATGTCTTGCTACTTGAAAATATTGCGAGCTTACCGACTTATTTTGAAACATTACAACCCAAAATATTTTCGACAAAATATTATAATTGGGCTGTGCACGCGGACGAAGTCGACATAAAAATGACGTTTACTATGAGCCGTGTTTACCAACACTACCATTAAACTGTGAAGCAATGTTTGTAAACACGGCTCACAGTAAAAGTCATTTTTAAGTCGACTTCGTCGGCGTGCACAGACCAATTGATGTATTAACTATTATAATTTGGATTGGATCTGATATCCGTTTGGTTTTGCTGTCGTTATTGAGAATGGAAATCGTATTCGTTCTAAACAGATCCGTGCATAACTGTTCTTTGACAAAAATGACGTCCGATTGCACAGACAGTGGTTTGGTATCAATACCTTGGCGATCCTTGTACCCGACCATGACGTGATTTCATTACTTTTGGGCAGAAAGAATTCACTCCTTTTTCCATTGCATTGGAATTTGAGAAAGCACTAACTATGTTAAAAGGTTGCACAGGATAACAAGATATAAACTTTCTGAATGGATTGCTGTCAAAAGCTTCTATAACCGACCACAAGGATTATTTCAGCGGCCTAAAAAAACTGCGCAAGCTTCATAGTTGAATCCAAATAAGAAATGGATTCAACATTTTTAAATTAATTTCAATTTCAAAAAGTATAACCAGATTCTTGTTCATATTCGAAATTATCCTAAATAGTATGCAAATTCACTTTCAGATTAATTTTCATAACCATCAGGGATTATCATTCCCAGCGATTGGATTGATTGTTGAGGTTAGGAGATGTTTCGATAAAAAATTTGAAAATTTTATTTTTGGCGCGATGCACTATGGGTCACAAGGGCAGTTTTTCGGTACAAAAATCAATAACTCCCAAACCGTTCATTTTAGAGAAATTATGTCTAAGAGAATAGTTTTTTTGGAAATTAAATTGGCTTTCTTTTAAAGTAAAATGTAACATTCTTTTCGAAAAATTATTTTTCGAACTAAATGGTGTGGCAAGGTACTTACTTCAGCAAAGTTGTAGAAAAATGTTTTTCAAGTAACATTTTCAAATGCATCAAAGTTATAGCATTATCGGTTTTCATGCTATAATTATTTTTCTTCTTTAACCTAGGGTGTTTCTGAAAAAGTCAGTTTTTTAACTATAACTTTTTAAGTAATTAGTCAATCTTCATACTCTGTATGAAGCAATTTTAGTACTTTTCATTGCGCATATTTCTGCTGATGAATGTGAATCGATATCATTTTTCGTTATCGAGTTACGATCATTTTTTTAAATAAAAATGATAGTTTTCAATGACCTCTAACTCAGAAGGTTGCGAAAAGTAGCAGCTAAATTTGTACTTTTTCGAAAGTGCGTCAAAAATACTATAAAGAATCTCAAAATCAACTTTTGCTTTTTTATCCTTCAGCGAAAAATGTTGACATCAACATTATGATCAAATGACATCAGCTTACGGCTGTTTTTAAGGGCCTGCTCATCGCCATTTAGCGCCTGCTTTACTAGATCAAAAAGTCGAGTTTTATATGATTTTTTGAGCTTGTCAAATATATGTACACAAATATTGAAAACGTTAGGCTCAAGCAGATATTTATTTTACTATTTTACATAACTATTTTATTATAATCGTCATCCTCATAATTATTATAATCACAATCATCAGCATCGTCGTTGTTATAGTTATCTGAATCGTGTTTCATACGTCTCCCAACCTTTGAACGGAACGGATCGTTATATTTCACAGTGGTGCTCGGTGTGTAAATTTTAGTGAGTCAAGGTCATCCTTTGTTCGTTCGTTAGCAGCCGTTCTGCTGGTGCCGACAGTAAATCCAGTACATTGTTTTCGCTGGTGCGGAACAATCGACGTTGTTTGCAGATAAGTTTTGCTTTATTTTTTTTCCTCGTTTGCTTTCTTTCCTTTTCCCTACTTTTACTCTACCTTGTAATCAAATAATAAGACACATTCCCGTTT
The DNA here is from genome assembly GCF_030247195.1 of Topomyia yanbarensis. Lineage (NCBI taxonomy): Eukaryota > Metazoa > Arthropoda > Insecta > Diptera > Culicidae > Topomyia > Topomyia yanbarensis. Next base: position 385,398,363 of record NC_080671.1, on the reverse strand, counting down.
ATATAACGCTCTGCCCTCGTGCTTAAATGGCCGAGGGCGAAATACCATCTGATGCAATCATGGAAGTCCCTGATCCCCCTAATACTCGCATTGCTCCCCGTATAAAGCAGTACCCAGAAGGTTCCTCTGGGCCATGGGTGGTATATTTTCGGACCGGAGAGAAACCGGTTAATATATTAAAACTTTCTCGAGATCTGACTGCTAATTACCCGGCCGTAACTCAGATAACACGTGTTCGGGCAAACAAGATACGTGTTCTAGTGAATGATCTCGGCCAGGCAAACGCGATTGCTTGCTGTGAGCGCTTTACGCGGGAATTTAAAGCATACGTGCCTTGTGTGGCCTGTGAAATCGATGGGGTAGTGTCCGAACCGGGCCTGAAATGCGAAGAACTGTTGGAGCACGGGGTTGGCTGCTTTAAGGACCCCTCTCTTGAACAGATTAAGATCTTAGAATGCAAACAATTGTATACCGCAAACACCGAGGGAGGTAAGACTACCTACTCTCTATCAGGCTCGCTTCGGGTGACATTCGCCGGGTCCTCTCTTCCCAACTACATCCTCCTTGACAGGGTTCGCCTACCAGTTCGCCTGTTTGTACCGCGGGTCATGAGCTGCAGCAATTGCAAGCAGTTGGGCCACACAGCCACATATTGTGGAAATAAGAAACGATGCGGCAAATGCGAAGGAGAGCATGAGGATGACTCTTGCGACAAAGAAACTGAAAAGTGTATTTGCTGCGGGGGCCCTTCACATGCTCTTAAATCATGCCCTGCGTACAAGCAGCGCGGGGATAAAATTAAGCGCTCCCTTAAGGAACGCTCAAGGCGTTCTTATGCAGAAATGCTAAAGAATGCTTCGCCATCTGTCCTGTCCGAAAATCCCTATGCTGGTTTGGCTAACGTTGAGCAAGAATCTGACGACCCACGAGAGGGAACATCTTTGGTTAACCAAGGGGAATCCAGGAAGAGGAGAAATCCAGCCTCCCCTACATTGCCTCGTAAGGGTGCCAAGGTGTCGTCCACTCAGAGTGCGCCATCTACAACCAATAAATCCAACGGAAGTGATGCACAAAAGCCGAAGCAATTTGCTCCAGGACTTGGAAATATTAATTCTAACAAGGAGTACCCACCACTTCCAGGGACATCCAAAACCCCAAGTGTCCCCTTTTTTCAAACAGATACTCAGTCCAGTAGCGGACTAATGAAATTTTCTGACATAGTGGACTTAATTTTCACAGCTTTCAATGTTACTGATCCTCTTAAAAGCCTTCTGATACGTTTTCTCCCTATAGTGCAAACATTTTTGAAGCAGTTGACTACTAAATGGCCCCTCCTTGCAGCGATCGTATCCTTCGATGGCTAAGTCATCGAACGAGGTCACCGATTCGATCACTGTTCTACAGTGGAACAGCAGAAGTATCCTCCCGAAAATCGATTCCTTTAAATTTTTACTAAATAGTTTAAAATGTGATGCTTTCGCATTATGTGAAACTTGGTTAACTTCCGATATAAATCTCAACTTCCACGACTTTAATATAATTCGTCTGGATCGAGAAAACCCCTATGGAGGAGTACTTTTGGGGATCAAAAAGTGCTATTCTTTCAACCGAATTAACCTCCCTTCGACACCAGGCATTGAAATTGTCGCTTGTCAAGTTTTAATCAAAGGTAAAGACCTTTGCATTGCTTCCATCTACATTCCTCCTAGAGCCTCGGTAGGGCACCGAACGCTTTGTAATATCACGGAATCCTTACCGGCACCGCGGCTAGTTCTGGGAGACTTTAACTCGCACGGTACGGTATGGGGCTGTCTTCATGATGATAATAGATCAACATTAATCCAAGATCTTTGCGATAATTTCAACATGACCATCTTAAACACGGGAGAAATGACGCGGATTCCTACACCACCAGCACGCGCAAGCGCGTTGGATTTATCGCTTTGCTCGACATCGCTACAGTTAGATTGCATGTGGAAGGTGATCCCTGATCCCCACGGTAGCGATCATTTGCCTATCGTGATTTCAATTGCTAACGGTTCAAGACCATCGAAAACAATCAATGTCTCGTATGACCTCACACGGAACATTGATTGGAAGAGTTACGCGACCGCGATATCCGTTAAAATCGAATCCACTCAAGAACTTCCTCCGGAGGAAGAGTACAGGTTTTTGGCTGGCTTGATTCTCGACAGTGCGAATCAAGCTCAGACTAAACCAGTACCCAGCGCGAATACCCATAGACGGTCTCCCACCCTGTGGTGGGATAAAGAGTGCTCAGAGCTGTACGCGGAAAAGTCCACTGCATATAAGGCCTTCCGGGAAGACGGGTTACCCGCTAGCTATCAACAGTACGCGTCGTTAGAAAGGCGAATGAAGAGTCTAATGAAAGCCAAAAAACGCAGTTATTGGCGCCGGTTCGTCGACGGGTTAACGAGAGAAACAGCGATGAGCACTCTTTGGGGTACGGCTCGACGTATGCGTAATCATAATAGTACCAACGAGAACGTGGAATATTCAAACCGTTGGATATTCGCTTTCGCCAAGAAGATCTGTCCGGACTCTGTCCCGGTACAGAAAACGTACCGCGCCGCGTCTTCTCACGATACCGCGAACGAAACACCGTTTTCGATGGTGGAGTTCTCACTTGCTCTCTTATCGTGCAACAATAACGCCCCAGGGTTAGACAGAATCAAATTCAACTTGCTGAAGAATCTGCCTGACACTGCAAAAAGGCGCCTGTTGAATTTATTTAACAAGTTTCTTGAGGGTAACATTGTCCCTTATGAATGGAGGCAAGTGAAGGTCATCGCCATCCAAAAACCAGGAAAACCAGCCTCCGACCACAACTCGTATCGGCCGATTGCAATGCTGTCCTGTATTCGGAAGTTGTTCGAGAAAATGATCATGTTTCGCCTCGACAATTGGGTTGAAGCAAATGGCTTACTGTCAGATACACAATTTGGCTTCCGCAAAGGCAAAGGGACGAACGATTGCCTTGCGTTGCTTTCTACAGAAATCCAAATGGCCTATGCTAACAAAGAGCAGATGGCATCAGTCTTCTTGGATATTAAGGGGGCTTTTGACTCAGTTTCTATCAACACTCTGTCAGAGAAGCTGCACCAGCATGGTCTTTCGCCAATTTTAAATAACTTTTTGCTAAACCTGTTGTCTGAAAAGCACATGCACTTTTCGCATGGCGATTTAACAACATCGCGATTTAGCTACATGGGTCTTCCCCAGGGCTCATGTCTAAGTCCCCTGCTCTACAATTTCTACGTGAATGACATTGACGATTGTCTTGCCAATTCATGCACGCTAAGGCAACTTGCAGACGACGGGGTGGTCTCTGTTACAGGGCCCAAAGCTGCCGACTTGCAAGGACCATTACAAAATACCTTGGACAATTTGTCTGCTTGGGCTCTTCAGCTGGGTATTGAGTTCTCCACGGAGAAAACTGAGTTGGTTGTTTTTTCTAGGAAACGTGAGCCGGCGCAACTCCAGCTTTTAATAATGGGTGCAACGATCAACCAGGTTTTCACATTTAAATATCTCGGGGTCTGGTTCGACTCTAAAGGTACCTGGGGATGTCACATTAGGTATCTGAAACAGAAATGCCAACAAAGGATCAATTTTCTCCGAACAATAACTGGAACATGGTGGGGTGCTCACCCAGGAGACCTGATCAGGTTGTACCAAACAACGATATTGTCGGTGATGGAGTACGGGTGTTTCTGTTTCCGCTCCGCTGCGAACATACACTTCATCAAACTAGAGAGAATCCAGTATCGTTGCTTGCGCATTGCCTTGGGTTGCATGCACTCGACCCATACGATGAGTCTCGAAGTGCTGGCGGGCGTTCTTCCGCTAAAAAATCGATTTTGGGAACTCTCATATCGATTGCTCATCCGATGCGACATTCTGAACCCGTTGGTAATTGAAAACTTCGAGAGGCTCGTCGAGCTTAATTCTCAAACCCGATTTATGGCCTTGTACTTCGACTACATGGCACAGAGCATTAATCCTTCTGCATATACTCCCAACCGTGTTCGTTTGCTAGATACTTCTGATTCTACTGTATTCTTCGACACATCCATGAAGGAAGAGATTCGTGGAATCCCGGACCATATACGCCCGCAGGTGATCCCCAATATATTTTATAATAAATTCCGAGAAGTCGACTGCGACAAAATGTTTTACACTGACGGATCAAATCTCGATGGGTCCACTGGCTTCGGTATCTTCAACAATACTATCACCGCTTCATTCAAGCTCAATGATCCCGCTTCAGTTTACGTCGCAGAGTTAGCTGCAATTCAGTACACCCTTGGGATCATCGACACTCTGCCCACAGATCACTACTTCATCGTTTCGGACAGCCTCAGCTCTATCGAGGCTCTTCGTGCGGTGAAGCCTAAAAAGCAATTACCGTATTTTCTGGGGAAGATACAGCAGTCCTTGTGTACGTTATCTGAAAAATCTTATAAGATTACCTTTGTTTGGGTCCCCTCTCATTGTTCTATCCCGGGCAATGAAAAGGCCGACTCATTAGCAAAGGTGGGCGCATTAAATGGTGACATATACGAAAGACCAATCTGCTTCAATGAATTTGTTAGTATTTGTCGTCAGAGGACGCTCAACAGTTGGCAAACCTCGTGGAGCAATGGGGAACTTGGACGATGGCTACATTCGATTATCCCAAAGGTATCAACGAAGCCTTGGTTCGGGGGGATGGATGTGGGTCGGGATTTTATTCGTGTAATGTCCCGACTTATGTCCAATCACTACACCATGGATGCGCATTTGCGGCGTATTGGGCTTGCGGAGAGTAGTCTGTGCGCTTGTGACGAGGGCTATCACGACATCGAACACGTTGTCTGGGTGTGCGCCGGGTATTGTGACGCCAGGTCTCAGTTAAAGGAATCCCTTCGGGCCCGAGGTAGACCACCCAATGTACCAGTCCGAGATATGCTGGCAACTCGTGATTTCCCCTATATGTCCCTTATTTATACCTTCATAAAAACGATAAATATCCCAATTTAGCCCCTCTCTTTTATTTCTCGTTTTTAGAGTTTCCTCCTGCCTTGTGGAACCGATCAGCTCCAGAGTGCCACTATGTAACCGCCGTCGCCCTTACCACTACGCCTGCATAGAAGGAAACTGAAGCGAGAGCGACTCGAGGTCCGATGACTTTTGAAGGATTCCCCGCGGGTCCGAAGAATACCATCCGCCAATCCGGTACTCGACGACTTACTAGACTGAGGCGCAAATTTGATACGCTGATCTCCCTCCCCCCCCCCGCCGTTCGAGCGAAAGTTGCAAGTTTTGCTCTTCTTTCCCTGTCTCTCCCCTGTCTTTGATACAACTGCTGCTACACTGATGCGGAAATAAGCCACCCTTTGAATATCTTGACCAAGCATAAGTTTTAGTTAAAAAATTCAAATTAGTATTCTGTATTCCTAGTTTTAAGATAGCTATAATTTTTACTCTTTATTGAAACTCTTGTCCTCCATCTTGTAAATAGAATTGAATCCCTAGTTTTAAGATTTCTGTGAAATTTCTCATAAATATTTGTTCCCCCTTTTGTGTACTAAACTATATTGTTAGTTTTAAGATAACCGTAAAATATTTCGTAAAATACTATTACTCCCCCTCTTGTATATCAAAGTGAATCCCTTGTTTTAAATTTTTTTCATAAAAAAATCTTTTGGCCCTCTTTTGTATATTGAATCTTATTTCTAGTCTTAAGATAGCTGTAAACTTTCTTTTCCTTTGTAAAAAAAAATATTTCAACATTGTAACCTCCTAGTTTTAAGATATCCAAAATGTAAAAACAAAAGCATTTGGCACCGCCAAGCTAACGCATTTGTGCCTATCAAATAAACGAAATGAATTAAAAAAAAATCTGAATCGTGTTTCTTTTCCCAAAGATTAAGTTTCCTTTTCCTTTTCAAGCAAAATTCATGCACTCGTTTTTTTTTGAATTTTGAACATTATATAACCAATATAAAATGTAGAGCGTCTTACTTTGAAAAGCGAATGAATTAAGGATTACCCTTCATTCTGTGCTGAGTGAGCGACGAATTTCTTTGATTGCTGGTTTGGGAGAAAGTGCATTTTTTGGAACTGTTAACGGCTTCTCAAAATATTTCGAATTTTTATCGAGCACTTTCGTCTCAATTTGATGATTGTCTTTCCAAAATTGATCAAACCTTTTACATGTTTTAATTGCTACAGCTTTTGCATTCTGAGCGAAATTTTTTTTCATTTTCTCCCACATCAAATGATCTCATAATTTCCTCAAACACAACCTTTATTTTATTTTTATTTTCACCTTTGGTCACTTTACAGATATAGAATGATTTTCTTTTATCCATTGAATACTTTACACTGACGTCACAAATGAACTCGATGTTCATTTTTGACAGTTCGCTTGTACTGTTTACACGGACTTAGAAAAATTCTTTACGATTTGCTTGGAGCGAATCTAGTCGTCCACAAATTTTTCTAAGTCCATGTAAACAGTACTAGTGAACTGTCAAGAAAAGTGAGGTTAACTGCGTCAGTAAAAAACCTAATTTTAGCGGAACTAATAATACAAAGCACTACACGCGTTCATCAAAGCAGTCGTCGGCTACTGCGATTCGATTCATGAATGGGATTGATACCAATTAAACTGTCACGACTTGTGGTGTTGTTGTTTATATTTGACATCGAAGGACAAAAAAGCAAAAGTTGGTTTTGAGATATTTTATAGTATTTTTGATGCACTTTCGAAAAAGTACAAATTTAGCTGCTACTTTTTGCAACCTTCTATGTTAGAAGTCATTGAAAACTATCATTTTTATTTAAAAAAATGATCGTAACTCGATAACGAAAAATGATATCGATTCACATTTATCAGCAGATTAATATGCGCAATGAAAAGTTCTAAAATTTCTTCATAGAGAGTATGAAGATAGACTAACTATTTAAAAAGTTATAGTAAAAAAACTGACTTTTTCAGAAACAGCCTAATTTAAAGAATAAAAATAATTATAACATGAAAACCGATAGTGCTATAACTTTGATGCATTTGAAAATGTTTTTTGAAAAACATTTTTCTACAACTTTGCTGAAGTGAGTACCTTGCTATACCATTTTGTTCGAAAAATAATTTTTCGAAAATAATGTTCGAGAGGGCCACCCTAGTTACATTTTACTTTAAAAGAAAGCTAATTTTATTCCCAAAAATATTCTCCCAGACATAATTTCTCTATAATGAACGGTTTGGGAGTTATTGATTTTTGTACCAAAAAACCGCCCCTGTGACCCATAGTGCGATGCCTTAAATTGATATCTTTGTAGTCAAAGCTGTATTGGTAACAAAGACGTTATGCGCTTTCGACGATGTCGATTTATCCAAACCGAAATGAGTAGAGGTGAGTGCATTTCCGAAATCGCTCATGTCGAGTGCATAGAAAAGATAGAAGAGGCACTCTTGAGTCGGTTTCATTTGGGTGATTATTTTTTCCTCTCTTTTATCCCTGATTGTTGACCACCTCTATCACCAACAGAACGAGAGACTATCACATATTGAAAACATGAAATCGAAACCCAATTTATTAATTGATAGAATCAACCAGTTACAACATTTTAGTCATTCTTCGTGATTGGGTATTGATGTCTGTTCGGTGTATTGTCACGTCATTTCCAAAGTTTACATGGACATTAATTGAAAACTATAGAAAGCGACTAAAATGCTGGTGCTGGTTGCAACATATAGTGCATTGTGTGAACTTGGCCTAAGAGCGAAAATTGAAAGAAAACGTTATCTATCAATTCTTTGCATGATTGATTAATATGTGATTTAGCAGCAATTGGCATCCGACTGAAAGAAAAATAAAACGAAATCATAACAATTTGTTCTATTGATATTGTGTATTCTTCTTCATATTAGTAAAGTTATTAATACACAAGTGTATTCGCTAATATCAACAGTATAAAGTGCACAGTGTGCACTTGACTGCCCAGAAAGTAAACGAATTTTTGAAAACTCAATCGGTCAACCTCTGATTCAATTCCTAATCCTACCAGAAGTCTCTGCTTCAAATTTGAATCAAATCGAATAAGTCTAGATAGCACACCGACGTGTTCGAAGTTTGTATTAAATTTTTGGACAATTTACATGAAGAAAACGAACCAACTTGTTGTATGTTCACCGGAGGCGGCACAGTATGCATAATTTATTACAGCAAATTAAAATACGAAAGATAATTTTATTGTCTACAACTTTCTCGAAGACAGCAACTCAATAAACTCTTTGGGAGAAGCTATCAAACCTTAAATGTAGTGATGTCTGAGTTATTTTTGCATGGGGGGGATCAATACTTAGCGACACCGATCGATACCACGTTGCTCTTGGCATCCAGTTCAGTTCCACCACAGGAACAGTGACGCCAATACCATAGAACGCAACATCTACACCCATTGCACAAGTATAATAGAGGAAGCTACCCGCTAACAATCATGCACCAAGAGAGCTATTCATGTTCATAATTACAGGATCTAAGTAATGATTTTAGGTATTTTTGTCACTGTTTGTGTGTTTTTTGCTCATGATTTCAGGATTTTAGTCAAGATTTTTATAATTTCTGATCATGTTATCGGGATATTTTATTTTACAGCTTGCTTTCAAAGAGCAATTTAACTAATGTTTATGATATCAGCAGTTTTATCATGTTATTCGTAAATTCTCTTCGCCTTATCGTGATCTAATATTTTTTTGATCACTATCGGTTTTATACTCGGAATAACGTGACAATATAAACTGGATCAGAGTCGTGATATCTTGTCTTGTGAACTATATGACGCACACTATTTGGGGTTCTCAGCGCAGTTTTCGTTTTCTGTCCGGCCACCACAATAAACCTTATTAAATGAATAACGATGTTTGAGGTCATAATATTTGATGAATTCATAAACTATATATTAGAAATCAAGAATTATTTCACGAGGATTTAATGGATTCATGAATAAATTTCCAAATTTCCTAAAATAGTTCACGAGAAAATAACTAGAATATTTTGATTTTATGAACTAATGTTTCGATATCTATGAAAAACATCATGAGTCGACCTTTGGTTTTATGAATAATGTTCGTAAAGTTGTGAACTAGTTCGCGTAATGAAGGGAGACGGAGAAGGGTCAATGCACTTAGTGGCAAACATCAACAGACTGGCTTTTCCCTTAATACCCACGGAACAATTACTTTGGACTCTACTAAAGCAGGAGCTATCATCCGACGGATCTCTACTGGCATTCTTTAGGATGTGCAAAGTCGACATAGAAACAAACCCAACGAGCTTTCGGCTCAATTGTAGTGCGCCGAACATTCAACCATTTTCTGGAGCGTAACTCACCACTGCACTAAGCGCGGTGCGTGAGAAAGCGGCTGCGATGGGGACTTCCCAGAAACATGGCGCGAGGCGCTGGTCATTCCTATTCCTATAAAAAGGAGCGGAAGAAAGGAGTCCAGCGACTTCCTCTATCAACTTAATTAGCTGTATTGCTAAAATGATGCAGAGACTATAGTCTATAGCTATAGCGAAACTAGCGTTAAGTTTTCTCGAAAAATGTCAAATATTATATATAGCTAAACATATCTATTCCACATTCCAAAATACCCCTGTCCCTGCAATCGCCAGTATGCACAGGGCCAGTAATCGCCCCTGGAACCAACGCTACCCAAACCTGAACACCGAACTGACATGTATCGTCAAAGAGACGATCGTCACAGCGCAACGCAAGCAAAGCTTCTGCAATTGATCAATCTCAGATGCCAAAGTCACCACAAAATCTACCCCGACGGATCAAAGCTGGAAGAAGAAGTTGGAATACTGGTGAATGGTATCTTTGAAGAAATAGCCCTCAGTCTGCCTCCAGAATGGTCGGTATTCTCCGTAGAAGCAGCCGCCAACGCCGTCGCCATGAGTAGAAAATCTGAAGGCTTACCAATGGTTCTCAGTAATCTTGATACTGGAGACCGGGGAATCGAAGCATTCGTACATCCAAGAAATCGAGGACACCTGTGATATTCTCACTACGAATTGCTGGGTCCATTACGGAATCAAGGGCTACGAGACCTGACTATCTGGTCTTTATCGATCGACAAGCGAGGTCAATGGTTACCGGAGAGGACCTGGTAAATGACATCATAAAAGCATTCAAGGAGAAAACCTTCAACCACTTCATTGATCACTGGAGCATTCAGCGAGGACACCCACAGAAAATCAAGGGATCTCTCTGAAGATGGGGAGACAGAGTGAGCAGAATAGGGTAAAGGACTCGAAACTTCGTATAGGGGACACCAGAAACACCCACACCCACATTATCTCCCGAGTAAATCGTCACATGCAACAGCAAGTTGACAGTCGAATATATACTCCTCAACTGCTCCGTATACGAGGACCTTTGTCGATAACATGATGGTAAAAATATTCTTGAAAATGACCCGTTACTAGAGGAAAAACTACTGTTATTCTTAGAAGACCCCAACTTGTTCGCTGATATTGAGAGAGAGAGAGAGAGAGAGAGAGAGAGAAATACCATAATCGCCCCGGGATATGGTGCGCATCTCTCGTGATGCCTTCCGATCCTAAATAGACGTTCGTAACTTAGAATACATGAAATAGACTAAGAACATGAGACATGAGACATTCGTTCAGAGGCTTATCCAACCACTTCGCTAAGAGGATCGAAGCGCATTTCTGTAAGCTTTACGCGGCGACTTACGTGCCTCCGACACCTCAATGCGTCTGTGATTTCAGGTTCTTCTACATAACGTTTTTAGACAAGCACGTTCGGCTTTCCACCTAGGAATGCATTTAGAAGCACGCTTAACTTGAAACGGACAAGCTTCTTGGTATGCTGCGATAAGGATTGAGTTTATTTTTTCCACGACTTCATCACTTGGAGATTAAGAGAAACCTAGTCGCCAAGCCCACTTCGTAGAGGTTTCAGCTCGTAGATTTGTGATTACGTTATGTGACGATATCTAAATAGTGAAATGATCAAAGACGATGTACTGAAATAACGACCGCGAGCTCGTTAGGTACGAGCAAATTTGCCAACTCCGGTGCAATACCGTCAGAGCAGAGAGTTGCATCTAATACGCCTTGCCCTGAAAAATGGATCACAGTGCCGCGCGAATTTTTTACCGCGAAGAGTGAAAGATCATGTATTTGGTTTTTGTCACATTCAAAGAGAAGTGATTGCCGTTAAAATATTCGAAGAGGCTCGCGAGATCGTATTCAATGAGATGAACGTTGTAATAGATCTAGATCGATGACGTATTATCAGCAAAAGTATTGGATTCTCATGCAGATCACAATTCTCTAAAAGGATGATGAAAATCAAGAACACCAGAGAAGTTATGTTACTCCCTAGAGGAACTCATTTATCAATCGGTCGTAGGGTACTCTGGACACCATTTATTTCCATAAATTATTTTGTTCTGATAGATAGCTTCTAATTAACACCTCTTATCCTATATCGATCAAATTTGGAAGATTCTGTAGTATATTGTCTCAAATACATTTTAAGGTCAATGAATAAGCTGCCCGAGATCTTTCTTGACCGGTTTCGTGGATTAACTCACCAATAAGCTCAGTAATAGCCGTCCATTTCCATTAACTTGAACTTATTGTTCATGAAAAATTCCGCATATCGCAGACCAGAAAGCAGCCATGGAAATGACAGAAACAGCTGAATTAAATGATCTTGATGTTTATCGAACATTTTAATCTGGTTAAAAAGTTAATCTGATTTGGCTAGTACGGCTTGATGCTTACAGCAATAAAAGAATTAAAATACAAAGTATGCTGCTGGAGATAGTATTTAGTGAAACAATTAAATTACCGAAAAAAAGTCTAGCTTGGTTAAGGGTTAAGAATGAATTGCATACATATTTAGTAGTATCTTTTATACAACAAATACTCTTTGAACCACCAAGAGATACTCAATGTTGAACCAAACAAGCTGTATAAGAGGTGTTACCACATATCTTGATTTTTCCTCTCTCTTCCTTATAAGATTAAAAATGGTCTTGGTTTCAAATAGTTCCTGCGCCATTCGACATCGTCTGAAGTCGGCGCTTCATTTAGTTAGAAATGATCAAGTTAAAATGAGCCTGAATTAATTCAAAGGCAAACCGCACTACAGACAGCGTTTTCATTCACCCCAATTTTCTCACTACTCGGAAGGCATCACGGTAGTGTACACGTGTCGCAATTCAAAATCACAATCACCCACTATCACCACCCACTTCTAAGGATCCGGTCTCTCTCTCTCTCTCTCTCTCTCTCTCTCTCTCTCTCTCTCTCTCTCTCTCTCTAGGAAAAAAGTCTGCCAGCCAGTCCATTGAGACAGAGTGTTGAATGATGTTTTACATTTCTGTGCATTACACATAACACACGCGTAGGAAGAGTGGCAAACATTCTTGGGTATGTGTGCGTGCTGGGTGGAAAATGTTCGAGCTGTCTTTCCGAGCTATAAAATATTGATTCTAGTACCACCCAATCAAGAAAATGGATCCTCCCGTGCGGGGGTTGCAAGTTTTTGGGACAAGTAATAATCGTAACCGTATAAAGTAACACCCCTGTTCAAAATATTGAATTGGACAAATCTGGGCTCAAGCCAGAGGGGTGAACGTGTGGCCACTTGGGAAGGTCATTTGGTTGCAGCTATCGGAGAAGGCTTTGCATGTTTAAATTCAATCACGGGAATTGATGATTACATAAGCTGTTGCAAATTTTATTGTAATTAAAGCGTGTCGGGTGGTGCCGTGCGCGCGGTTGTTGTCAAGGGTCGTCGTCATGCCGCCGCCGGGTTCCTGGGATGGGTGGGTGTATGTAAAATTGTGACTGTTTTGTACGCAAGCAGCAGTCGTGGCCGAGCGGTTAAGGCGTCTGACTAGAAATCAGATTCCCTCTGGGAGCGTAGGTTCGAATCCTACCGACTGCGTGTGTGTACACGCACATCGCAACACCCATATTTTGCTTACCTATTACGTCCCTGAACTGGGATGATCTATTTTCTTCACAAACATTTGCTTTCCGTTAACCAAACAAGTATTGGATTAATCAAAGTAAACTGAACTGAAAACAATTTCTATTTTGATTAATATTTCCATTAACAGCTTTGTTTTCCACCTAACACTATACATTTAACAATATTTTGGAACTGCCATTTGGATTGAACACATGCCGTTTTCGCGTGAGACAATTCTATCGAATTGGCTATTAATGAATTTTTTATTGATTGGACTTCTGGTTCCGGAATTACGGGTTAATGACTAACCATAGTCGCTTTGACCACATCGGTCACCTACGACGGTTCTTGATTCCATATAAGCAAGAACTGAAAAACATCAAAGGGGGGAGTAAAGGAAAATTGCAAAATCGAATTTGTCTGAGTCATTTTCTAACCCCAACTGTTGTAAAAATGTATGAACAGACAAGGGTTCAGTTTTTTCTTTAATTTTTTTTTGTTCAGTCCGTTTATTTGATAAGGCAAGTTTACGTTAACTTGAAGGTGCCAATTTCTTTGTTTTACATTTTATTATTCTTAAAACTAGAGGAATATACGTTGAAATATTATTGGTGAAGCATAGAAAATTTTACAGCTTTCTTAAAGCTAGGAATACATTTCGATATACAGGGTGTTTGGTTCACGGTTAATCTATCGAGCGGTGCTAGAAGATCATGATTGAGGAAAAAATCGTTCTACACGTACTATCAAATCTCAACCGTTACAAAGTTATTGAACTTTTTCTGTAAATAACTAGTTTGTCTTTAAATACTGCTTACTCAAAACGTATTTCAAATCTTTTAGTCCCTTAGAAAAGGTGAGAAAATTTCCCATTGAACAATGTCCTCACATGCTAATGAGCTAATGAGGTTAAGTAACCTTTTAGAAATAAATTATTCAAAATTTAGTATTTGTTATCGTTCATTTTTCGAAAATTTTAATAGTTAACATCATCATTTTACTAATTCAGATTTTTAGTCTTAAAGAGCTGCATAATTTGTTCTTTGACATGATACACTTATGTTTTCTTGTTTCCATGTGTTTGGGTTGTTGAACTTGGATATTTCTATTTCATTTTCACTAATACTAGCTCTAATTGAAAAAGTACAGTGTACTTTTTTCTTTTCATTGGAAACCCATGAACATTTTACATAGAAAAATGTATTAATACCTTCCAGTTAAGTGAATTTAGTATACTTTTAGCAGTGAAATAGATTAAAGTTAGTGTTATTATTAGCATTTTGGTTAATTTTCTTAAAATAGTAAATAATAAACATCACTAATCACTATTATCATCATTGAAATATTGCATCGCACTAAGTTCTACAATTCTTTTTTTGGCTCCATTCAATTATTTCCTTTCGTTTCGACGCAAAATTATTTTTATCAAATCATTTTATATGCAAAAACAACGATTTCGAACCCACTACATTTGTTGTGACGTTATGATGTGGTCATTATTGAATTGCAGCGAAATGAATAGAGATAGGAATAAAGTGTCAAATAGCAAGTTATAGAGAAGATTGAGGGGCAGCAAGTTAACTATAACAACTATAAATTTTGTTGATTAATAATAAGAATAATTTCAAAACGCATTTGAAAAACACTAATTCTCAGCTATTTCACTAATAAAATGTCATTTAATACTATTAACTAAAAATATTTGTACTTAAATCGGTGGGAAATTTTCTCAGCTTTTCAATAGAACCTTGGCAATAACGATATAAATCATATTACAGGAAAAGTTTAATAGTGAAATTACAATGAAACGAAAAGAGATAGGAATACGATGTTGAAGAACAAATTATGGATCGTTTTAAGACCCAACTTTTGAATAAAGGATATGATTTGTAACCGCTGAGGTTACAAAATTTTTTTTGTGTAAATTTCGTTCTGTAAATCTGGATAATTTATATGGGTGGTTGTGCATGTAATATATTTGTTAGGTTATTAGAAAATTTTTGTAGAAAACCGTATTGTTTAGTGGGTACAACTGGTGGGTGGCAGTGGATATATTTCTCAACAGGTGGCTATGTGGGTGGTTGGCTGCAATGAGGCAAATCGGATGATCGCGGAACGGATGGAAAGTGAAATGACTAAACCTAAACCTCTTGTCTGGCGCCCTTGGCGGAGTCTCAGTTTTGCGTCCCTTTGATGGATTCTAAGGTTTGGCAATGCTATATTGCTCTCTCGCTTAATTTCTGTAAATTTATTATGTAATAAATTTCGACTCCGTATATTTTCCATATATCTGTTTTCCACGTGCTTTATAGAGATCGAGCGAGAGAGCAATAGCATTGCCACATCTTAGAATCCAGTAGATTTAATTCCTACCACAAATCTTTTACAGTATATTTAGAAAATCAGTTGACGCTAGAAGTTTGAAGGCGACGGAGGGAGCATCTATCAGACGACTGTATATTAGAGTGCAAATGACTTGTATGGAAAACAGGCGATGATCGAATTTAGTAACCAAACGCACCTCAAACAAAAAACCCTGAATTTTGTTTTAAGATAGCCTTTATGAAACTTGGATTCGTGTTGATACTGGGGTTTGAAAAGGCTGGTTTCAATTTATTTTCTATGCCAAATATCTTAGAACTGCATGAAAAAACGGATCTTGTGTCTTCTCATAAAAATTGTTTTAACAAAAATTTCCTATCTGGTACTTTTGATTTTTAAACTGAGATTTTGTTTCATTCCGAATTGACACCAGATTTCGACATTTCATTAATTTCTAAAACATTTGGCATACAGAAACATTTGCATTGTCCCATTTCAATTCGAAAAAAGGCCTTATACCACAAAAACGTTTTTTTCAACATTACATCAGATCTCGTCGCTTCATGACATTATATTTTGATTGCCCTCAAATTTTGCATTTTTTTGAGGTACCAATACTTTGAGGTGTGTCCGATTTGAAATTTCAGGAAGAACTTAAATATTGGCACTCTACCCTATATTAAGTGTACTCGCCAAAGATCCGAGCTTCCATTTAAAATCAAAGTTAATAAACTTCTTTCGGATCATTGGTAGTCCGCGACGTATTCTAATATTCAGCAAGACGTAGCCATGTTCAGTTACGCCAGATATCTCGAAAGTTCGACTAGATAAGCCAGGATTGTGATATTTTGTCAAAAGCAAAGGAATGACGTTACAGGCGACAAAACACGCGTTTACATACCCGCTCACAAAGTTGAGATCGATGGTGTTGTTATCGATTCAAACTTGGCATGCTTGGATCTGCTGAAAGACGAGATTGTCTGTTTCCATGACCCCTTGCTCCAGTGAGCGAAGATTTTGAGTGACAATGGTACCGGACCTTTAAACTAGTGTCAGGTGACCTTTTGACGATACTGCTTGCGTCTTCTTCGACAAGGATCGTCTGCATGATCGGTTGATTGTACCACGCGTCATGCATGTAGTGCATATTGCACTAATTACAAGCAAATGAGACTTCGTAAAAATATTTTTTCTCTTTTGAAAGTCCGCTAAATATACCAACAAGAAAAAGCTCTGCCACAAATACGAAACAAACAGCACCTGGTCCATGCAGAAGAAACAAAGAGTTTCCAACGTTTCCACGAACACAAAAAACCATGTGACATTTCAACCAGAGATTCAACTTAGTGCAGGCTTGGTTAGACCTAGGTTGGGAACCAGCAACTTTGTGATATTACGGAACTTCTCCCGGCATCAATTTTCATGGTACGGCATGGGGTTATCTTTTCGATGATAATTGATCTAGTTTACTCTACGATCTTTGCTACAGCTTTAAAAAGGTGGCCTGCTTTACTGACCACGACCATATTTCCGTTCCCTCTGAGAAAACGCACGGAAAATGCTTGCAATACTTTTTGCTATTTTTGTTTTTATATTGTAACGACATATAATTAGCAAGGGACTGGAAGGTGAAGTATTTTTCAAATATTAAGAGCCATAGTACTCAAGGAAGAGCAAGGATTTGAAGTAAGAAAGTTTAGAAAAGCGTGGAGAGTCGATGAAATAAAACACCCCGGGATTACAGACTCGGATGGTCTTCATCAGGATGCATCATGTATTGGAACGTCGGAAGGGGTTCCTCCAGACGATTTCGTAATACAGCTCAGATGCGGGTCGGGAACACACCGTGTTGCGCGTGTGATGTTCTGTTGTAGGCCTCGTGTTTGTTGGGTCATTTGACAGCGATGTTTTGTGTCGTCTTGGAGTTGCATCAAACCATCGTTGGTGTACAGTATAGGCGGAAGAGGGCACTTCTGAGAATGATTAGAAAAATAATAAGGGCAGTTAAATCTGAATATTGATGGTTTTTAGAAAGATGTATACGAGGGACATATAGAAGAGATCGCAGCTTGCCAGTACATCTCGAACCGGGACATTGGGTGGTTTTCCTCGGGCCCGATGGGAATCGAATCGTTGGGTTCTGGCAGAACAGTACTCGGTGTATGCCCAGACAATATGTTCGATATTGTGATAACGGTTGCCACAATCGCTATTTGCGAGACCAATACGTCGGAGACGAGCGTCCAGCGTGTAGTGATTGGACATGAGCCGAGACATCACACGAATGAAATCCCGACCTACATCTGTTCCTCTGAACCAAGGTTTCGTTGATACCTTCGGTAGGATGGAATATAGCAGCCATCCTAACTCTCCATTGGTCCGAGATGTCTGCCAACTTTCTAGCGTCCTCTAACGAGAGATATTGAAAAGTTCATTGAATCAGATTGGTCTTTCGTAGAGATCACCTTCTAAAGCGCCCGCTTTCGCTAAAGAGTCCGCTTCTTCATTACCTGGGATGGAGCCATGAGAGGGGACTCAAACTAAGCTAATCTTGCATGATCTTACAGACAAAGCAAGCAGGAGCTCCCATATTTTTCGAAGAAAATATGGAATGTGCCTTCTAGGTTTCATTAAACGGAGAGCTTATATTGAGGTAAGGCTATCCGAGACAATAAAATAATGATCGGTGGGCAAGGTATCAATAATCCCAAGGGTATACTGAATAGGAACAAGCTCTGCGACGTAAACCGAAGCTGGATCTGCAAGCAGTTTTGATTGAGCATACCGAAGCCAATAGAGCCTCCGAGGCTTGATTCTTTCGCGTACAACATCTTGTGCAGTCGACTTCCAAAAATTTACTATGAAAGATGCTTGGGATCATTCGCGGACGTATGTAATCCGGTATTCCACGAATCTCGTCTTTCATGGATGTGTTGAAGAATACAGTTGAATCAGAAGCACGAGGGAGATTGACACGGTTGAGATAATATGAAGAGGGATTGAGAATTGAGCACGACAAGGTTTTCAAAATTTGCAATTATTAACAGGTTCAAGATATCGCATAGGATGAGTAATCGATATAAGAGGTCCCATAATCGGTTTTTCAGCGACAGGAGGCCCATCGTGAGGGTCGCGTGCATGCATTGTACGGAGAAAGTTGATCCTTTGTTGGCACTTCTGTTTCAGATACCTAATGTGACATCCCCAGGTTCCTTTAGAGTCGAACCAGACCCCGAGATATTTGAAAGTTGAAACCTGAGCAATAGTTTGACCCATTAATTGAAGCTGTAGTTGCGCTGGTTCACGCTTCCTTGAAAATGCGACTAGCTCAGTTTTCTCCGTGGAGAACTCGATACCCAACTGGAGGGCCCAAGCAGACAAATTGTTCAAGGTATCTTGCAATGGTCCTTGCAGATCGACGGCTTTGGGACCTGTAATAGAGACCACACCGTCATTTGCAAACTGCCTTAGCATGCAGAAATTGACAAGACATTCGTCAATGTCATTCACGTAAAAGTTATAGAGAAGGGGGCTTAGACATGAGCCGTGGGGAAGACCCATGTAGCTAATTCGTGATGTCGATAAATCACCATGCAAAAAATGCATATGTTTTTCAGACAGCAAGTTTAGCAAAAAGTTGTTTAGAGTCGGTGAAAGACCATGCTGGTGCAGCTTCTCTGAAAGAATTTTGATAGAAACTGAATCAAAAGCCCCCTTTATATCTAGGAACACTGATGCCATCTGCTCTTTACTAGCATAGGCCATTTGAATTTCGGTTGACAAGACAATCGTTCGTCCCTTTGCCTTTGCGAAAGCCAAATTGTGTATCTGACAGTAAGCCATTTGCTTCAACCCAATTGTCGAGGCGAAACAAGATCATTTTCTCGAACAACTTTCGGATACAGGACAGCATCGCAATCGGTCGATACGAGTTGTGGTCGGAGGCTGGTTTTCCTGGTTTTTGAATGGCGATGACCTTCACTTGCCTCCAGTCATGAGGGACAATATTACCCTCAAGAAACTTATTAAATAAATTCAACAAGCGTTTCTTGGCAGAGTCTGGCAGATTCTTTAACAAGTTGAATTTGATTCGGTCTGGCCCTGGGGCTTTATTGTTACATGATAAGAGAGCAAGTGAGAACTCCACCATCGAAAACGGTGTTTCGTTCGCGTTATTGTGAGGGGACGCGGCGCGGTAGATCTTCTGTGCCGGGGCGGAATCCGGACAAACCTTCTTGGCAAAATCGAATATAGTACTGTTTCCGTTCCGAATCGTTAGTACTGTTTCCGTTTCGTAAGCGCCGGGCCGTACTCCAAAGAGTGCTCATCGATGTTTCTCTCGTTAGGCCGTCGACAAACCGGCGCCAGAAGCTACGTTTTTTGGCTTTCATTAAACTCTTCATTCGCCTTTCTAGCGACGCGTACTGTCGGTAGCTAGGTGGCAGCCCGTCGTCCCGGAAGGTCTTATACGCAGCGGCCTTCTCCGCGTACACGTCTGAGCACTCTTTGTCCCACCATGGATTGGGAGGACGCCCGCGTGAGGCCGCGTCTGGTACGCGTTTAGTCTGAGCTTGAATCGCGGTACCGAGAATCAAGCCAGCCAGGAACCCGTACTCTTCCTCCGAAGGAAGTTCCTGAGTGCACTCGATTTTGTCGGATAACACGGACGCGTAGCTCTTTCAATCAATATTTCGTGTGAGGTCATACGAAACATTGATTGTATTCGGTGGCCCTGAACCGTTAGCAATATTAATTTCGATTGGCAGCTGGTCGCTGCCGTGGGGATCAGAGACATGCAATCTAACCGCAGCGATGTCGAGCAGAGGGACAGGTCTAAGGCGCTCGGACACGCTGGAGGGGCAGGAATCCGTGTCATTTGACCCGTATTCAAAATAATCATATTGATGTTGTCGCAAAGCTCATGGAGTAGGGTAGATCGATTATCGTCATGAAGGTAACCCCATGCCGTACCGTGGGAGTTGAAGCCACCTAAAACTAGCCTCGGTGCGGGGATATCGCAATATCGGTGGCTAACTGAGGCTCTAGGGGGGATGTAGGTGGAAGCAATGCAAAGGTCTTTGCTTTTAATTCTGATTTGGCAAGCGACAACTTCAATGCCTGGTGTCGAGGGGAGGTCGATTCGATTGAAAGAATAGCACTTTTTGATCCCCAAAAGTACTCCTCCGTAAGAGTCTTCTCGATCCAAGCGAATAATATTAAAATCGTGGAAGTGTAGGTTTATTTCTGAAGTGAGCCATGTTTCGCAGAAAGCAAATGCATCGCATTTCAAATTATTTAGTAAGATTTTAAACGAATCGATTTCCGGGATAATGCTTCTGCAATTCCACTGTAGAACAGTGATTAAATTCTTGACCTCGTTCGATGAATTAGCCATCGAAGGATACAATCGCTGAGAGGAGGGTCCATTTCGGAGTGAACTGCATCAAGAATGATTTTACTGCGGGGAGAAAGCTTATAAAGATGCTTTTAAGGGGGTCAGAAATATTTAAAGCTGTAAGAATACGGTCCACAATGTCAGAGAAATTTATTATGCCAGCGCTGTTTTCTTTCTCTGCCTGAGATATGTGAACATTTGGGGTTTTTGATGTTCCTGGAGGTGCTGGGAACTCCTTTTCTGAGCTCAGGTTACTGATACCGGGAGCGACTTGCTTCGGTTTTTGCACCAGTACTTCCTTGAGTAGTTATTTTAGGGGGGCCATGAAGAGACACCTTCTGGCCTTTACGACGAAGCTTGGGAGAGGAAATGCTCTTCCTTTTTCTATTGCTTCTAGGCACAGCAGAAGATGTTTCCTCCTGGGGTTCATCACAGTCGCCTTCGTCAGTAGACAAGTTGGTAAAGATGTTCGTAGAGACAGGTGGCTTAGCTATCTTAAGCATTTCTGCAAAAGATCGTTTAGAGCGTCCCTGAAGGGAACGCTTAAGATTCTCCTTGCGCTGTTTGTACGCGGGACATTTCTCCCACAGTAGAGACACTTTTCGACATCTCTATCACAGGAATCATCCGCATGACTCCCACTGCATTTTCCACAACGGGCTTTATTGCTACAATGGGAGGCTGTGTGTCCCAATCGTTTGCAATTAGTACAGTTCATGACCCGCGGCACAAAGAGGCGAACAGGTAGACGAACCTTGCCAAAGAGGAGGTAGTTGGGTAGAGCAGAACCTGCGAAGGTCACCCGATAAGAGTCTGAGTTGACGTATGTTTTCTTCCCGTCAGCTGCGATTGATGCTGAATGCAAACGTTTGCACTCTATGATCTTCACTGGCTTAAACATGTGGTCTTTGAAGCAGCCCATATTTTAGCAGGTCCTCGCAAGTCAGACTCGAATCGGAAACGACCCCACTAACTTCAACCCTGTTAGCTGGAATATACACCCTATACTCCTTCTTAAAGGGCCCGTATCCAGCAATATCGTTTGCCTGAGTCAAACTGTTAACAACCACCCGAAGCTTATCAGGGCGAATTTTCGATATCTCTGTCACGGCCGAATACCGATCCGCCAGAACCCGAGAAATCTGCAACCGATTCAAACACTTTTTATCTTTGGTCCGGAAGAAGATCACGATGGGCCCGGTGACTGAGCTTGGATATACTTTGAGCCGGGGAGCCCATTTTGTTTCGACGTCCATCTCACCTTGAGATGAACCGCCGTCAGGGGAAGTCATTTTTGCACGGGCCTATTGCCCAGTGCACGTTAGTAAGACAACCAAGAAGGGGAAACGTAAACTAATACTTAGCTTGTGTATGTAACGGTATCCAGATGGCTTACCAAAGAACGCTGCTTCACTGGTCACTGACCGGCTAACGGTACTCAGAAACAGAAACACAATAGAAGGGAAAAATACTGAAACCTCGACTAGGCGTAGAGTGTGCGAAATAACCTTGAACGCGGATTAGCACTATTTGTCGCTATAGAGTGTACGGACCGACAACAAAAGACTTCTATCTCGACTGAGTGCTCGATATCGAATGGGCAGTGTACGTTGATGATGCTGTAGTTGAAGAAACGGGCTTTGATCCTCAACTTACACATCCTTGTGTTGATCGGAGTCCATCCAATTACGCGTTGACGCATCCTACCGAGCACTACGAAGACGGTTCCCAGCTCGTTGGTGGTGCCACAGATCTGGCAGAAAGTAACCGCCCGATGCCCGATACCTTAACCCTTTCATGCCCAACTTTTTTCTGGTGCATGTAGGGTTTCAAAACTATTTTTCCTTAAAACCGGTGGTGTCAAGAAATAAGAAAAGCCTCTTTTCATAAAGTTAGGTGCTTCCTTGGCAATGCTAGAAGCTGGTCAATTTTTACCTTCTTATGCTCAATACAATTCTCCTAGAATAATTACAATAGTCCACTTACGTGGAAAACGTAGCCAACGACAGTTCCCCCTAGTGGATTCATCCAACAAATTTATTGCAATTTTCTTCGGAACGCTAACAAGAATCTGCCTTGATTTGAACAATCTGAAGGGATTGTGCGCTTGAAATATAATTCATTGGTGGTATTTTAGAAAATTTAAGTGCCTGGCTTATCTTCAGTTCCCCAGCCCAACAATTTAAAACGAGATCTGAATAATATAGACTGGATAAATAAAGTATAGCGAGAGCCAAATATATTATTTTATAAAATTAGTACGGCGACATTTTTCGACGAAATTCGTCACGTTTCGTCGTCATTAAATGTGAACATAATCGCACTATATTCCACTATTCTCGGAGCATCGATTGGAGTCAAACTTTGCAACCAAATCGCTCGGGGGGTCTGTCAACCGCCTGTTCGTTGAACTTGTTATCAGTGATTGTCTCACAGCCTTGACTGAACAATTTGCTGCCTAGATTGATAACAGAACCCCACCGCAAGTTCGATAGCACAATAAACTGCCAACTGGCTTCCGACCGGATTCGAATGTGAGAAATAGTACTTTCTACATGGTTTAGCGGTTTGGAAACGTCCATTTACTTCTGACAACCGCAGTTTATCTTTAATGCTATCTTGAGCTATTCGCGTCAACTGATTACACCACATCACCATTTTACTGGTTGACAATATTTTCAGTGGGTGAGAGTAGCACACGTTCATCGCCAGAAAGAGTAGATAAATAATAATAATAATCAACTTCGGGATAAATGCGGGACTACAAGTGTAGCAGCACTAGCGCGCAACGTGATAAAGTGCGGCAGCACCTGTCCAATCAAAGGCCAACTTAATATAACCTGTCCAAGTGTCCACCGATCGCTCTCAGGTGCCGGTCAGCGCACGCGCGCTGTTGACATACAGCCACACACACACACACACTCACATAACCACAAAACCAGGTGCGCTGGCTGATGCGACGACGACGACGACGACCGACGCGCTTTCTGTGCAAAACAAGGGAAGACGCGAGAGTCAAGGTTAATTGATAAGCGAATGTTACGTTTCTGCTAGCCTGCCGCCGGCGGCGGCGGTTGTAATAAATGCACATAATATTCAATAGGGTAGCTGGTACTGGTGGAGGTAGCAAAAAATTGGAGATACCGGGGATCGAACCCGGGGCCTTTCACATGCAAAGCGAACGCTCTACCACTGAGCTATATCCCCTTCGATGTGTTAAGTTGCGTCTGATCACTCCAGCAGCTGCTGCTTTCGAACAAAGGAAAGGTGCGGGAAGGTACTTGTATAGATGTACTTGCTTAAACTTGTAGTCATAGTTTCAATAGACCGTGAACTGATAGGGTAGGTGCGTAGAAGACCGGACACACCAAGTAATGTCAGTCTTGTTCCTCAGAGTTTTAGTATGAAGCAGGTTTTCAAATTTTATTCTTTGCAGATTATTTACTAACCACACGCAAACTATTCTGATCCATACATCGCTTATTTGTTGCTGCAGCTTTTAAAATTATTATCGACATCAAAGAAAACAAAAGACTTGCTTGTAGATAAAATTGTTTGCCATGCTATTTTAGGTTGTAGCGGTTCCAGGGCCGATTTATTTTGGCGAGGTGCAAGCACAAATCTTCAATAGGACGCAGTGCCAAAAGTTGCACTTAACCAGTTAGTAGTACCTTTAAGTATATTAAGTACCATCATTGCTTAAAACGTACTAAAAAAAATTACAGTTACTTAATTACATACGAGATTTCAAGTACTACATGTTTGTAAATACACAATCTCGTTTTAGTACAGCAAATACATGTTCTTTAACCCTTGTATGTGACTGACTAATTGGTCGGTGTTAAGTCAGACCGGACTAAGTCGCAAAACATCAAAAAAAGAGATAACACTGGGTAAAGAATTTGTTCAGCTCCATTTGACTTTTGCTAGATTTGAAATATGTAACCATAAACAAGAATTATGACAAAAAATAATTTCCAATTATAACGTAAAGGATGCTGCGATTCAAACTTTAAACCCATTTTTCTCGAAATCAATATTTTGTCACTTAGCCCGGTCTGACCTAACACCGACCAATTGTCCCTCTTAGTTTATATATAACACATATTATCCAAACTGTAATTCTCTAGTCGCAAATGTTTTGAAATGCATTTTATCATAATATATACGCGATTTATGATACAAACACTGAAGAAGATTACAAATAGTAATCGAAATACCGGTATCTGTTAAATAGTGAAGTGCATGTGCATTTAACTATTAAAACATAGTGGAATTAAATGGAAGAAAACCTTTGAAATATTATGTATTTTATGCAAAGAGATTGGCACCGTCAAGCTGACGCAAATGTGCCGGATCAAAAAAACGAACTGAGAAAAAAAACCGTAAATGGGCTGACAACATTGCAAAAATTATCTCAAAATAACTGTGGTATGTAACGTATTAAAGCCTTCAAAAGTTCACGAAAATTGATAAGGATTCTTTAGTCATTCCATTACATTTATTATATTTGGTACGGGCAATCGTACTTATATATTTATTTAATTATTCATTTATTCATTTATCTATTGGCTTATTTATTTATTTATTTATTAATTTATTTATTTATTTACTTATTTACTTATTTATTTACTTATGTATTTATTTATTTATTTATTTATTTATTTATTTATTCATTCATTTAATTATGCATTAATTCTGATTTTATTTTATTAATTTATTTAATTACATTTAGACCCGATTTTATCACCCCCGATTTGTCTGCCACCGGTTTTGTCAGCTCGAGAGTCAAACGGTTAGAGACAGCCTTATTTCCGCAGATCCTATCTTGACCATATTTATCTTATCTTAAAGATTTAAAAAATGCAAAATGAACAAACCTTTAAAACATAAATTTTGTTCGGAGGACCAGGGTAATTTTACATTAAATACTTTGTCAGCCTATGAATAATCATTATATATTTATTTATCTATTTATTTATTTATTCATTCGTTTATTTAGTTTTTTTTATTCATTTCTTTGTTGTATACATTACCCACTGCGATTTTTATTCATTCATTTATTTTTTATTTATTTATTCATTTATATTTATATTTATTCATTTATTTACTCCTTTATCATATTATTGCAAACGTGTTAAGCATTGAAATAATTTCTACGTAATTTGAAGAAAATTGCTTTGGGCCTTTAAGGGTTCTTCATTTCTTTCATAACTACTTTCATTATATTTGGGACTGAAACCGTGCTTGTTCCTTTACATATTTATTCATTTACTTATTTATTTATTTATTTATTCATTCATTTATTTGTTTAATTTTTTATTTATTTCTTAATTTATTTATATATTGATGCCTTTATTTTTTAAATTTTTTCCTTTTACCTTTTGTTTGTTTGACTATTTATTTATTTTAATATTTAAAAAACTTAAACATAAAAAATAAGCTTTTAAGAGTTTTTCAGTTCTTTCATAAAGGCACACATTACATTTGCTACGGACAATAGTACTTATATATTTATACATTTATTTATTTAGATATATTTATAAATAGATATTCAAATAATCTAGTCGATTAATAAATAAATTTATAATGAAATTCAATTATTAACAAATGAATATGGGTCATTCCACGCGAAGTGATCCAGGCACGTGTAATCGACCTTCACGGATTTGACCCAAATTGGGAGGAATTGTTCATCTAGGGCCAATATATATAAAAACCCAAATGTCAATTGGACCAAATTTGGTTCAAATCCGTGAAGGTTGATTTCAAATTTTGCATCTTTTTTATCACTTCGCGTGAATGACCCATATTCATTTGTTAATAATTGAATTTCATTATAAATTTATTAATCGACTAGATTATTTGAATATCTATTTATTTATTTGTTCATTTACTTATTTCTTATCTACCAATATAATTGTATATTCATTTATTCAGTTATTTATTTCTCTCTTTACTTAATCATTTATTTATTTATGCATTTACTCATTAATTTATAAATTTATTTGCTCATTTCTTCATTGATAATATTCATGCATTCATATTCAATAATCCCTTTATTCAATACAATGCGTTTATTATTTACTGATTTTTTTTCTATTAATTAATTTTTTTAACAGGTGATTTATTCATTCATTTGAAAATTTATTTATTAATTTGTTTACTTATCTATCTTTCCGTTTATTGATTCATTCATTAACCGGTTAATTTATTTTTTTCATTTACTGACTTATTTGTTTTTTCGTTTAGTTTTTTATAGTTTTATGTGTATTTATTTGATTATTTATTTGTTTAGTTATACATCTATTTTGCCTATTCTACTTTCAATTCTTTTGCTCATTTTATTTTTTATTGTTTATTTATATATTTATTGATTTATATTCATCAATTGATTTACTTATTTATTTATTCATATAATCATTCATTTATATATTGATTCATTATTTATGGTTTTGTTAGTTTTTTCCTTTTTTGTTTAATGATTTAATTATCGACTGATTTATATGATTATTTATTCATTTATTCACTTCTCTATCTACCGATTCATCCATTCATTTAATTGTTTATTTATCTAACAAATTAATTATTTATTTTTTCACGTATTCGGTAATTTATGTATATATTTATTTATTTGTTCGTTTATTTATTTGTTAATTATTGATTTATTCATTTACTTTCATGTATGTTCATTCATACATTCATTTAGTTATTTATTTGTTTTTCTATTTGTTTATTTATTTTTTAAATTATATGCTCATTTTTTATTTACTTATTCATTTGTTTATTTATTTAGTCATTTGCTTCTTAATTTGTGTGTTTATTTATTTACTTATTTGTTTATTTATTTATTTATAGTTTTTTTCATAACGGCACACATTATATTTGCTATTGTACGTGTACATTTATTTATTTAGTTATATATTTATTTAAAATTTTATTTAGCTATTTATTTATTTATCCACTATATTGTTTGAATTATTATTTATTTACTTGCTTGTTTTTATTATTTACTTCCATTTTATTTAATCATGTATTCACTTATTTATTTTTAATTCATTTATTTAAGACTGGTTTATTTAAGTAATCATTGCTTCATTAGTCCACTGTATTATTTATTTATCTGTCCATTCACGGATTTATTTATTTTTTCAACTTATTTATTAAATATATTCATTTATTCAATTATTTCATTCTTTTTTTATTTACTTGCTTATTAATTTTCTTGCATATTCGTTAATTTGTTTATCATTTTATTATCATTCATTTATTGTCATTATATAATCTTATATGTATCTATTCGTTCATTCATTTACTTACCGATTTATGCGTTTATCGACCTATTTCTTTATTTATTTATATACAGATTCATTCATTTATTTATTTGAACTTTTTTCAATAATTTATTTTATTTGCTCAATTATTCATTAGTATTATTCATTTATTCATTTTAAATAATATCTTGATGTAATAATATACGTTTATTTATCCATTTATTTATTTTTTATTTAGTTACTTGTTTAATTACCAAGTGGTGCAAATATTTATTCATTTCTTAACTGATTTATTTATTTTATCATTTACTGATTTATTTATTTATTTATTTGTTTAATCATTTAGTTATCCATTTAGTTATTTGTGTATTTATTTTATTTATAAATCTTTTTATATATTATCTTATTTTTATTGTTTTATTTATGTTTTCACATATATATTTATGTACTCAGTCATTCATTTACATATTAATATACAAATTTATTTTTCATTTATAACTTAGTTGCTGATTGCTTCATTTATTTATTTCCTTAGTTGTTATACATTTATTTATTTATTATGTTTTGCTGTATTTATTTGTTAAATAATAAACTTTTTTGTTTGATATTTGATTGATTTATACATTTATTCATTTCCGTATTCATCTATTTATTTATATATTTATTTTTTCATTTGTCTATTAATTGATTTTTCAGTTTATCAATTTTTTTTATTAATCTATTAATTTATTTATTTCTTTTTGATTTATTTATTCGCTCATTTCTACATTTATTTCTTTATTTACTTGTTTTGTACCTGTAAATTTGATTTCTTAATTTATTTATTTATTTATTTATTTATCCATTTCTTATTTTTTTATTTATTAATTCATTTATTTATTTGTTTATTCATCTATTTATTCATTCATTTATTTATTTATCTATATTTTTTTTATTTACTCATTCATTTGTTTTTTATTTGCTTCATAATGCATTTATTTTTTGTTCCTTTGTTTACTGGTTTAGTTATTTTTTTTTATTGAATTGTTTATTTATTCATTTATTTATTATTTTATTTGTCTGTTTATTAATTATTCAAATATTTTTTTATTCATTTATTTATTTATTTATCTATTGATTTATTTTATTAATGTGTATATTCATTCATTGGATATATTTATTTATTCAACGATTTATTATTTATGTATTTGATTAATAATACCATGATTTATTCGTTTATAATATCTTAGATGTAGGGGACCTAGGGGAGTACTTTTTTTAATTATTTGATATTTGAAATTATTCTATTACAAGGGGTAAATATTATTATTAGAATATTATTTTAGAGGTTATTTGAATTTCATTATTTTTATGACTAGGAATACAGTTTGTCACGTTGACAATTTTTTAAATCGAAGAAAATCTTTGATTTAAAAACGAAAATTAGGTGAATCATTAGATGGTTTTTTGTAAAGGAGGGAAATCATTCAGGGAAATTGCTTCACAAGTGCCATTAATCTCAACAACAAAGAAACAGTGTCCAGGGCTACGGAAAATATGACGGACAACGATGGCAGGGATAAGAAGAACACGCACTTGCCGCTTTATGGTAAACAGATTACTGCGAGGACATCATGATCCGGAACGATGGCTGGTTCTCCTTGGACCCGCAGGGAAACTTTTCGTGACCCAGACTTCCACACCACTATTAGCCCTTAGTTTCAAGCTTTGCTGCATTTGATTTCCTGACAGTGTCTTAGTAGAGTTCTTAGCTTAACAAACAAACAAAAATAGAAAATAAATTACTAATTTCGATATAAAGCGTTTGTAAGAATTAGTAAAGGATGGACACATCCCGAATCGGAGCAATGGGTTGTCTTCCTCGGACCCGAAAAGAATCGTTTAGCTGAGATCTGGCACGACAATAATCGGCGCACGACCAGACAACATGTTCGATGTCGTGAAAACTGTTGACCCAGGCACATGAATGAATTCCATGAGGGATTTTTAAAGCTAGATGAAAATCGAAATCCACAAGCTGTAGAAGATGGTTTGTTCACTTAACTATTCCCATCTTGAGTGTAAAACTTTCTCTTGACAGATTTCACCGAACCAAACAATATAAGATTATTTCTTTATGGGAACAGGAAAAATGGATTCAAAGAAAGGCTGATTCCGTTCATCTCCCGTTGTTTACGGACGCCAAAAAAGATCTGAATGAAATGTAGCAAAATATGATCGTTCTGAATGCTATCATGAGAATACGTGAACATGTGTTAGAAGCCTCTCGATTAATTCGGAAATACCACGAATAGATAACGATATTGCTTAAACAAGTCTTCTGATAAGTTTGGACATCTATGATTCCAAACGACTTATAATATCTTCATGTTTCCTAGGTGCAATCATTTGATTATTTTATGGGCCAATCTTTATTTAAGAATTCGAACGAATTTGCGTCAGCTAACGTAAACCAATTGATGTTAAAAGCTAAAAAAACTCATAACATTCCCATAAATTTTAAGGGATACAAATTTGAATTCGTTTTATTCACAAATCGGATCATCGAAAAATAACATTCGCAAGGGAAAGCCTCCAAACAACAAAATCAAAAAAAAACTCCCATACGGCAAATCTCACGATTGGGATTCGAAGAATCCAAACTGCTGCCGGCAGAATACTCGTCTGCACTTTCCTGTTTACCGGTAGCTCGAATTTACATCTATCAATAGATATAAACACGTCCCGCGAATGCACGCGCAACGTTCTCATGTGAGGCAGCCAACTAATTCGATGTAACAGGCGAAAACGTGAACAATTTCCCTGCACGTGACAGACGCCCCCAGGCGAGAGCGCGCGCACACGCTTCAAAAGCTCGTGCAAAAGCATTCTGAATATGAAATCAGGGAACACACAAAAAAAAACAAGTGTAGGCAAACTCGGCAAGTTCCTAGAGTGAGCGAATCTGCCGCGGCTGTTCAGGCTGTTGCCTACCTGGCGATTTTTTGCCGTTGTTGTGTTGGCCCCTGCATCGAGTCGCCAATCGCCAGTCGATTCACGGGAATCAATCACTGAAAAAAAATATCGTAAAAGTTATTCAACGAATTGAATCAACTTCGGCGGAGAGCTTGTTTGTTTCTATTAGTGGCCTCACCGGCTCTGTGCTGGTGTTTGATTCAGCAGAATGTTTGTTAGGGTGGTAAAAAGAGTTGGCAGTAAACCATATTCCAAAAGTTCTTTTATTTCACACTATTTTTTATTTAACTTAAAGAAGGAATCTGTATTTGTGTTTGATTGAAATAGATTCCCTGAACAACGAACCACCCTAATCTTCACTGCGTTAGCTATGTCTTACCTGATATTGTTGATGCCGCTCGGTGGAAATATGGAGGTACACATCCGGAAGCTGAACTGCAAGTCCGGCATCAAGTCAATCAGCGTGGATCGGAACTGAAGTGTTGCTGCGTTTGCGAGTATCTACTACAGCGAACATGCCGCTCGGTTCAGGGTCAGGCGGCTGCGTGAGTGGAATTTTGGTGTTGTTATTCTTTTGTTCAAGATCAAACATTGCGGTACTGGCGTGTCGAAGTTTTCGAACTGCAATCAACAGATTATGTTCGCTACGATCGCGATCGCGGTTCCGAGATCGAGATAGGTATACTGGTACAACGGCACTTTTATAGAGGGTTTAAGTTGGATGCTTCTATAGTCATTTCAAAGTTCTTCTCGTTAAACGGAAGCGTTATTTGTACCACAAATAAACGCTTGAACAACGTCTTTAAATTTTGGAATATCATTATACATTATATTAGGATTCTACTAGCATCTAGAAATGGATTTTAATCCTGGAATCCTGAGAATACATTCCTAGCCTCAAACCCAAAAAAAGTGTTACGCTAGGATATATATATATATATATATATATATATATATATATATATATATATATATATATATATATATATATATATATATATATATATATATATATATATATATATATATATATATATATATATATATATATATATATATATATATATATATATATATATATATATATATATATATATATATATATATATATATATATATATATATATATATTAATCTATGTGGATCTCATTTTCTTATATCTGGACAAATTTGAAGCTGACAAGTCCATACAAGTAACAAATAATGTTACTACAAGTGTGATAGGAAAAGATTTGAGATTCAAAATCACTTATTTGCTCCAGAAATTGAAGAAAACAAACAGACCAACATCGTATATGATTTTGAGTTGTTCGGGTTGTTTGAAACACACAAAGCACATCAATTTGAAAAAAAAAATGTACAAATGGTGAACCTAGTTGGACGTGTGTGACAAATATCGATTTTTCGGAGGGTGCTGTCGCATTGAGACGAGGAGGTATTTAAGGAACATTGTTGTCATGTTTGTTACTGTTTCAATTTACATTTTAGAGCGACCGATGCCATTATGTGGTTTTTAGATTATTTAGATTATCTAAAGTTGATGAAAGTTATTATGAAAATTCTGCTAGTTAGCTACGGTGCTTATACTACAGAATTTGCAAAGCTAAAAATAGATGAAGCACTATCTTTAATAGTCGACACTAAGCTAACAAAGCATCTATACTTTTTAATTAGATAATTAATTATAAAAAGGCGTCTTGTAATATTTGACTAGATCATAAAAGATCAAATTTTACTAAAGGTAAGTGTTATAACTAAATCGAAAACACAATTGAGAAATCAACCGAACTGAAGCAAACAATATCCGTGTTGGTAGGTGAAAGTCGTAGTATGGCATCTAATGTAATAGTTACAGATTACAGTTCACTGTAGTACGTTGAATGCTAATCCGCAAGAACCGAATTGACGAAAATGCAATCAGATAGTTCACATCTAGTGTGCTCATTTGTATTCATCGCCTTATATTAAACTATAAAATGTGTAACAAAATCAATTTATCTCTGTAAGATGAATTAATCCGATATTTTTGATATCAAATTTGAGCTCAGCGACCCCAACTTCACTAAAAATATAAGGGTTCTCTAAAAATGTATATGGTGAATGAAGGGAATGCAAGTCAACGCGAGGGGAGGGGGTAATGCATGAAAGGTTGATGTAATGGGAAGAGGGTGGAGAGGTTGACCTTACCGCATATTATACCTGCGAGACTTGAGCCTTGATTAATGAAAATCAGTTCAGTCATCACCGCATAACCAATTTCTGAAATACGTCCAGAACCCGAGAGTTCCGGAACTGTCGAAAGTGGACACTGATGGCCAATCAAAGAATCTTTGATTGGCCGTCAGTGACGTAGATTCGCAAATAGAAGTAATTTAATATCCATTTCAATAGAGCTCAAAGCTTTGAAGTATTACGATTGTACCAGTCTATATCGGAAATTCCTATATGTGTCCGCAGTAACCAACCTGTAACTTCGGAACCAAATGTCGGATATGAATGACACTCAATAGCAGTCAATAAGAGTATTGTACCTTTCATTTGAAATGAAGTTTGTAAAAATAGGTTAATAATTCACTGAGCAAAAGGTGTGACATTAACTTAGGACCTTAGAAAGTAACCAAGAACCGTCATAGGTAGCCAATGTGGTCAGAACTGCTTTGAATGATCATTAGCGATCTAGACCCGAAAATCCAAGTAGAGTAGAGTGGATCAAGTAGGTCAGTTTTCTTTGGCGAGGTCGTGTGATGGTCTTTTTGCACTGATTTTGTGAAACAAGATGAAACAATGATGAAACAAAAGTACCCGTGCTACGGGATAACACGATTTCGATCGACTTTAATAAAACTCGTGTTAGACCCACAGTTCAGGAAGTGGAACAGTTAGTTGAGGTTAGAATGGAGCTTAATCTCGAAGTTACGTACATTCGGCTGCACCACGTTAAAAACTGTGTTTTGACCACGTTTAGAAGTTTAGCACAGGCAAATAACTTCATTGCAAAGAACAACATGCAACACGAGGTCGAATTTAACACAAGAATCAAGATCCCCGTACATATGGAAAACGATATGGTGGATGTGCGATTTGGCCCCGCGCACTAAGGAAGATTTCATCAAACGAATCATTTCGCAATATGGAGAAGTAGAATCTATTACAAATGACACCTGGAGAAATTTTTTCACCGGCATTCCCAACGGCCTTCGTATTGTGAGGAGGCGAGTGACTAAAGCAATATCTTCTTACATGACTATCGAATGCAAATCACCGAAGGAAGGCGTGACCTACAAGCAAACAACGCTAATCACATATCCCGGGCAGACCCCAACATGTCAATTCTGTAACCATGCAGCCCACAATGGAAAAACATGCGTCGAAGCAACTAGTCAAAAGCCATCTACTACAGCCAACTTTAACAAGCAGCCACCGATACCTTCAGATAAACCAAAAACAACGATCTAATTAACCAATAAAGGGCGAACACGAAATTATTGCGACACCGAAACTGTCATGCCAATTTTCTTATAATGTTTAAAATCAAACCAAAATTTTATGGTAGTTTTATACATATATTTACTTAAAAAATCAAAAGAAAAGTTAATCGATGGAGCCTTGAGTGTAAAATTGAACGCATTTTCGCTTGATGCCCTCCATCAAAGTCTTTACAGTGTCATCCGGTACCAGTTTCTCAGTTTTTTTTCCATTTTCTTAACATCCTTCTCGTCTTTGACTGTCTTCTTGCTCTTCCGAAGTTCCCGCTTCATCATTGCCCAATACTGCTCCACCGGGCGCAGCTCCGGACAGTTTGGCGGATTCATGTCCTTTGGAACAAAATGGACAGAATTGGCCTCATACCACTCCAGGACACTTTTAGAATAGTTGCATGATGCCAAATCTGGCCAAAATAGCGGCGCTACTCGAGGCACTCAGATTTGTAGATCTCGCCATTTACTGTTCCCTTTGTCACGAAAGGCTCACTCCTCAGTCCGCTAGAGCAGATGGCCTGCCAAATGAGATATTTGGAGGCGAACTTCGACATTTTTTCTTCTTAAATTTGTCGTCCACATAGAACTTGCTCTTGCCGGTGAAAAACTCCAACCCCGGAATTTGCTTAAAATCGGTTTTTATATACGTTTCGTCGTCCATCACACAGCAGCCATATTTTGTCAGCATCTTCTCGTAGAGCTTCCGTGCCCGTGTTTTAACCGTCGATTGTTACCGCTCATTGCGATTTGGGAAGTTCTGTACCTTGTATGTATGTAGTCCAGCTCTCTTCTTTGCATTCTGGACGTAGCTCTGCGACATGCCGAACTTTTTAGCCAAATCACGGCTTGAGACGTTGGGATTTGCTTTGATCATCCGCTTCACCTTTCCCTCCGTCTTTTTGTTCTCCGGTCCCGGTTTTCTTCCAGCTCCTTTGCCGTGGTCCAACGTCAACCGCTCCTGGAACCGCTTCAACACTCTGGAGACGGTTGAATGGTGAATGTTCAACATTTTTCCCAACTGCCGGTGCGACAGGTCAGGAAATTGCAGGTGTTTGGAAAGAATTTGTTCTATCGACTCGCGTTGGTTCACCTCCATTTTCGTTGAATCGAAAAACACAACTTCGAGTTTGACAGCATGTAAACAATACACATCAATGAGAAAGTGTACAAAATTTGGTTGATTTTTACCCAATGGTAAAAAAAGTTATGCCCTGTTGAATGTGTCGCAATAATTTCGTGTTCGCCCTTTAATGCAGGTACAACGACCACGACAACTGCTCCCAAACCAACAACTAGCATCGCCAATAAAGAAGCAAATACCGATGAAGACGGATTTACAACAGCACCCGTAAGAACTAGAAACAAATAAGATCCTCTGATCGTGAACAACAAGAAAGCAGTACCGATGATGACATGGACGGGAACGATAACGCGAGAGAAGGCAGACTGAATGACCCCCTAGCGGCCTCACCGCCAAGGAAAAAAGATCTCAACACGCTACAGCAAACTACGTCAACAAGATCTGGCAGATGGACATTCTTAATTGCTTTTTATTTTTACTTATTGTAAAAAAAATAAAGGACCCACGGCTCAGTTGTGCTAACGTATTGAGCCGTTTCAAATAAATATTGAGATTAAAAAAAGGTGGAGGTATTTTTTCGATGCTTTTAAAATCTTGGGGTACGACAGGTCACTATATTTCAGTTTAAATAAAACAATGTAAACATCTTGAAAACCAGTGGTTCAGCTTTTATTTAAAGAGTATGAATACTCCAGACTTTTTAAAAATTAATAACACAAATAATAAATGCAATCTATTGACGTCATTCAGGTAAAAAATAAGGAAGTGGTAAATGTAAAAAAAACATGAAGCCGCGAAAGGAAATATTGAAAAAAAACATTGTATTTGTATTTCGTTTATTTTGGGTTTTAACCGTTAGGTCATTCTCCCATAGAAAAACATATTTTTTTAAGAAGCTGCGTCTGGATTTGTACTTGCGTATGACTGCTTCGGTGCCCTCGTCGTCGCCAGACTGTGGAATTGCAGTTGGGCATTCCGGCTCACGTGGTCGCTTAGCAGTGCGACGATCACGTTTGCGCTTTGGAGCATTTTTTTGGATTTCTTTTCCTTCTCTTTTTCGATCATGTTTTTTTTTTTCGAATATCTATTTCAACAATGCCGTAATTTATTATATTGTTAACTCATGCGACATGTCTGACGCGCTTTCATTGTTGATTCGCACATTACTTTCACACTAGCATGTAATGTTTCGAATGGAACCTTGAATTATTTAGAGGCTGATCGAATACTGGGGTCATCTTGGACTGATGCAATTGCGTTCTTTATGTCCTCTTCACTTTGTTTTAAAGTTTTTCGTACGAACTTACGCACAATTTTCCTTTCAAAATAATTCAAGTTTACATTATAGTAGTGGCCTATAGTGCCCCCAAACGGCTAACCTATCGTGTCTTCAAGCGTATGTTTCATGTTGATGTCCGTATTTTATTCAAAAACAAAAATGTCGAAAAACCAATCCAAATTCAATACTCATGTCCAACATTAATTTTACCAAAAACTCACTTGACGTTTTTTATCATTGATTAAATGTACTGTGTTGAGGACGAAAGACAATGCGTTTTCGCAGAAATCCACGGTAACAGCCGAAATGACAGTCATTAGCGATGTTCTTTATCGTGTATCTATTTCACGAAACACTAGCGACCTCTAATAACATAGTAAAGATAATGCTCTATACCTACTGTACCCCCATACCTGTTTAACGCCATTCTACTCTACTGTTGGACTGTTTTTAATATGTATTGTCCCGTTTGGACATCATTGTTGTATATGGAAATTTGCTGAGTGATCGCATTCTTCAACTCGTAACTCCGGAACCGGAAGTTCGATCCACAAAGAAATCAATAGCAGCTTATGGGAGCGTTGCACCGTTTCACAGTGATTTTTTTCGCCAAAAACTTGCGAAAAATTATTCACGCGAAAACGCGATGATGTCTTCTAGGATGTTTTATGAAGATCCAAGGTCTTCATTTTGATGATATAGTTATAGTGATTAAATCCCCTTGAAGTGAGATATTTGCCACAAATTTGTTCAAAGAATGAAAAATAGGATGAAGTCTTCAGAAATGTTAAAGAACTTATTTTTGTGAACATCTTTACTAAAGACCAAAAATCTCTATTTATAGTACACTCGAAGTTATTGACCTTTTTTGTGAATGACCCCTTAAAAACTTTTTTCAACATAATTTCTTAAATGTAGTAGATAAAGCTTCAGCATGTTCCAGAAAGTTTTCCGTCTTGTGAAGATACACATCTTTCAAGAAAAGGTCATCGGTCAATTTCTTGCGACTTAGAAGTTATTGGGTAATTTTTGGTAAAATCAGCGAAAGTTTTAAAAGCAATAACTTTTGAGCGGGCCGCCAACTCTAGTTGTAATTAGAAATGTTGCATTAACATTAGAAATCTCAAAAGAGTTCACTTGTCTCTCGTTATCTCCAGTAGAGTTATAGATGATTTGAAAAAAAAAATTTTTTTTTTAAATGTCCAATATCTTTGAAAATACATCGAGTATTTTCAAAGATATTGGACATTTTTTAAAAACATTTTTTTTTCAAATCATCTATAACTCTACTGGAGATAACGAGAGACAAGTGAACTCTTTTGAGTTTTCTAATGCTGATGCAACATTTCTAATTACAACTAGAGTTGGCGGCCCGTTCAAAAGTTAGTGCTTTAAAACTTTTGCTGATTTTACCAGAAATTGTCCAATAACTTCTAAGTCGCAAGAAATTGACCGATGATCTTTTCTTGAAAGATGTATATCTTCACAAGACGAAAAACTTTCTAGAACATGCTGAAGCTTTATCTACAATATTTGAGAAGCTATGTTGAAAAAAGTTTTTAAGGGGGTCATTCACAAAAAGACGGTTAATAACTTCGAGTGTACTATAAAAACAGATTTTTGGTCTTTAATTATGCGTTAATAAAAATTGTGCATTTTGAAGATGGAAATTGAACTTCGTAGAGTATATGAAATCCGTAGGAAAGATTATTGAAAAGATATTTCAAAAAAATATTTTTGGGGTCATCCAAATATAAGCAGCTTGAAAGTTCGCTAAGAACTTTATGTGAACTTTAAAGTGTGCTTTTTAAGTATTATCCGAACTTCTGGTTGCTTGGGTCTACAACTCTTCTAAAGATGTTAGCTCATATTTTTACCAAAAAAATAGGTTGAAAAATCTCACTTATAGGAGGATGATTCACGAAAATCATAGCAGCAAACGACAGACCTAGCAGTTTTTGATAAGTTGTCCGAAAACACTATTGACGTAAACTCAGCCGTTTCCACGTTAGCAAACAATCACCATTTCAAACACCGTATTTTTCAAAAATCACTAAGTAATTTAGAAAATACACGAGATAAGCCGTTGTTGTAATTTAGAAAGTTGTCTATTTTGATAATTCAACCCTTTTTAAAGAACATACCGAACTTGTCAAAATGATTTGTAAAAGTGATAATAATCGATTTGCTTTACAGGGTTCATCCACAAACAATCAGCGATAATATCGAAGATATTAAAGATGAAAACTTTATGTCTTTAAGAAAGTTGTTGGCAAAAGCTTGCTCTACAACTTTGCCGAAGACATAATTTTAATATATGCACTTGCAAGAAAGTTGATAAGTAGATCTTACTCTTTGGGAGATTAATCATCAAACTAACAACACCATATGAAAAAATTCAAAAATTCCTCCGAAGATATCATTTACCCAAATCTAACGATTTAGGCGTAATTAACAAATCGCACGATTTTGGCGGAAAAAACCACTATGCATTCATTTGAAACTTGAGCAATTTGGTTCAACCAATAAGAAAATTTAAAAAAACATAAACTAACAGAATTATTTAAATTCATCCAAACTAACAAATTTGATGAAATGATTCAAAGGAGTGACTTAACATGCTAAATAAGATGCATAAAATGAAGAATCTTAATAAAAGATATCAACATAGATAAAACAATAAAATGAATTAAATCAAAAAAAAATAATGGAATGAGAAAAACGAATAAAATGGAGGAAAAGAATAAAACGAATGAAAAAATGAAAAATATAAAACGAATAAAACTATTAAAATGCAAGAAATGAAAAAATAAAATGAATAAAATGACGAATAAAATGAATGGATAAAATAAATAAAATGAAGAAAATGAGTAAAATTAATAAACATAATGAAAGAAACAAATCGAATAATGAATCGAATTAAAAACTTGTTTTAAGTCAACTAGCGGTTCAAATGTGCTTTTCTCATTTATTCATATTATGATGTAATAGTTGGGTACGTTCAATAACATTGTGGAAATGTCTATTACAGTGATTCTCAACCTGGGGACCGCGGACCCTAGGGGCCGTGAAATCGTTGCTGGAGGTCCGCGAAGAAAAATATATTTTCCGAGTTCAGATTGAAATTTCAAGTCTTGTTTCCTAACAAACTGAAAATAACATATTGATATATGCCACGAACCTGATGAGCAAGATATTGACTGTTACACTTGAAACAAACAAAAATATAATATTAAATATGCTTAATCAGCGTGAGTTCAATGTTGTCTTCATGATAACATATTTTTGAAAGTTCTTAGTGGCGAGGAAGGGAAGGGGGATAATTAGTGAGAGGAAGGAGGCTGCGTCATGAACAACCTGAATCATTTTAGTATACGGCGTGGATGAAGGGAATGCGGGTGTGAGATTGGTCTGAAAGAGATTGGGAGGGGGTGAGAGGAAGGAGGGGAGAAGGGTGGTTGACGGGGTGCAACACTCAACTGCATATTAATATTATACCTTCCATTTGACACTAAGTTAGTGAAAATTTGTTCAGTCATCACCGAAGTGGCTTTATATTCCACGAATCTTTGATTCGTCAGTAGTGATTTAGGCCTGTGAATGGAAGCAGATTTTTAACCTACGAGGTATTGCAATTGTACCGGTTTATATGAGAAATTTCTGTGTGGCCGTAATAATTAACCTGTAACTCCGGAACCAAAAGTCAGATCGGAATAAAATATGGAGTATCGAGAGAATTTTCCGCCGCCGGGAAACTCTTCGTCGGTATAGACTAAGTGCACCGCCGGGGACCAGTTGAGTTGTACGCGCCGTAGCACCTGGTTCGAGTAGTCGGGGTGCCAGCGAACCGTTTGGCAGGTTTCACCGGAATCACCAGACCGACCTCGACACCCTATCGGGTAGCCAGGGAGTAGAGTAGATCCACCGCTGGGGACTAGACTGAGTAGACCGCGTCGAATAGCTAGCAGTGGGTCGTTGGGGCACCAGTCAATCCGATGCTACGCTTCACCCGGAATCGCTGGATGAGCCTCAGCACTTACTGTCTGGCCCGTTGAGTACACTAGGTCCACCGCCGGGGACTAGATCGAGTATATCAGGACAAAGTTGGAAGCTAAATGGCTCATGGAAACGAACATCGGTTTCGAGAGAAATCTACCACCGGACCATTCACAGCAGGGTAGATTCACTGCTGTGGACTATCCAACAACATCGGCAACGAGAAAAAAATCCGCTTCCAGGGAACTCTCAATTAGAGTACGGTAGTTCAATGCCGGATAATATCCGAGTAGGTCTTGATAAAGTTGGGAGCTAAACGGCTCATGGAATCAACATCTGAACGGCTCACTGGGACGAGAGATAAATGACGACGTAATTGATGGAGAGAAGCAAGAGAAAAGTCGAGAATTAAACCAAAGCTCAAAGGTCGAGCCATTGCATAAACCAAGTGAGGCACCGAGATAGAACAGAAGAAAGAGGTGCGACGAAGGCACGAACCCTTTTCTCCCACGAAGTAACACCTTGATGTAGTTCCGTAAGGAGGAAGGTCGAAGAAAGAGTAAGGGGTATTTTCAGTAGTTAGGCACAAAAGTGAGTCGTGAATCTCACACAGTGCCAATACACTACAGGCCAGGCTTTTGAAGCTTTTTAAACCTTACTATAATTAAAAACACACATACAGACTTTTACCGATCTCGACGAACTAAGTCGAATGGAATAAGACACTCTGGGCCGGGATTAGCTTGCCGAATTTCAGAGTGATTGCTTAACATTTCTATATGAGAAAAGCGAAACATTTTTGAAGAGATGACGGAAATTCAAGAAATGACGGAAATTAGGATCATTAGGAACATTTTTAATTTCAAAATAATGGTTTCCGGTTGTCACGAAACAGCGAAATTCGTCATCAATATTAGTGACTATTGAAAGGTAATGGTCAGTAGGTGACGAAAATTGATGATTAACACCATTTTTAAAGAGTTGGATTTTTTTGAATTTCGGATTCTCGTCATCAGTAACTAGCATCAGAATTTGGGACAGTTTGACGATGAGTCCAAACTAGCACCAAAATTGGTATTAATTAGATGCTAAATCCAAAAAGTCATACGACTTGCATGACGTATAATCAACCGGCTGATTCCGAGTGATGTCTAAGTAGCCTAGCACAGAAAAACGAACAAAAGTGTTTTTAGCCAATTAAAAATTTTTGCTACTCGATCGTCAAATTGTAAACAAACGTAGATAATGCAACATATTCTTTCTATGTGGAGGAAGATTAAATAAATAATCATTGGGAAATTAATTTTTTGCTGTTTTTTTCTCTTTTTCAAAGTGATTTTCAAATAGGGTCATTCCGGGACAAGTGCCCTACGTTTCCTAAAATCAAAACTATTGTCATGTAAATATAGTTACGAGGATCCCTGTTATCGTTTTTGGTCAGGTAGTATTTCCAGAAGTTGGATCAATACTTTATTATCTTAACCCTAGAACGTTGCACTAGGGTATAAATATACCCCACGCGTTTGATCGCAATTTTCGTAGGTAAAAATGCAAACAAAAGAAATGTATAATACATCATTTTCTTCGTCTTTTAATTGCGAAAACAGGTGTGTGAGCGAAAGTGCAAAATTTATAGAATCAATGATACATAAATTGGCTTGAACAAAAAGAATTTGAAAAAATCGCAGTTTTGGCTTTTTTCGCAAAAATTACTATAACTTTGCGAATTTTCAACCGATTTGAAAAAATCAAATGATTCTAATAGTTGAAAGAATGGTCTAGAAATGGTATGAAATGGAATTTCAATATTTTTGAAAAAGTGCAATTATTTGGAAGAGTGAAAGATTAAAAATCAGATTTTGGAAAATACCACGAAATAGGGTGGAAATTTAAATGAAAACAATATTCCTGACCAGTAATACATTGATAACAAGCAACGTTACTGTTATAGCAGTTACTGTGCGCAAATTATACTTGCGGGTTATTGTTTCGAAAAACTATTAAAAATAAACAACAAATCAATAAAAATCAGCAAAAATGAGAATGATTTTTTTTTACTTTAAAATTGTGTTAAAATAATTTTAAAAATGATTAAAAACGATTATATAATACTAATTGTTACTTACTTAGTAAAACAACCAGTATTTAAACTGGTATTGTCACGAAACACATTTCCACTGACAGCACGAAACCTGACGAAACGCTAACGGCAACCGTACACTGGGGTACAAATGTACCCCATGCCAACTTTGACACCTGCTTCCACGAAGGCTATAAGCAAACAGGCTATACCACCTTTTCCTACTCTTACTAGGAATTCTAAATTGAATTATGGTTAGGGTCCCAGATCAGTAAATGCCGAATTCTCGTCTTCACACGGCTCCAAAGAAGGCGTGGGGTACATTTGTACCCCAGTGCAATGTTCTAGGGTTAAATTTCACTGCATAGACGTGCTGTAAGATGTTTATTAAAAAGTTAAATAGCTCCGGGAAAAACACCCAACTTTTAAGCTATTGAATGAAATAACTTTAGAGAATTGTGCAAACAAAAAGTTACTTGTAATAACTATTTCTTTGCATGCTTTTCTTTCCGAAATATTCCAGAGCATAAAAGGGACCATTCATAAATTACGTAACGCAAAAATTGACCAAAATTGACTCCCCCTCCCCCCATGTAACAAATTGTCACAAATTTCTTTATACCCCTCTCCCCCCTATTACGTAACAAATTCCTTGAAAAAATTTTTTTTCTTCGGTGAAAACATGTTACGTAACGATCTAGCTTACTCCCCCTCCCCCCTATGTCACAATATGTAACAACTTGTCGAACCCCCCCCCCCCCCCCCCTAAAAGCGTTACGTAATTTATGAATGGTCCTAGAGTAGGGCACTTGTCACTGAAGGTTTCTCGATCAGCCAATTGGCAACTTGTTAACCCTTAATA
The DNA here is from genome assembly GCF_030247195.1 of Topomyia yanbarensis. Taxonomy (NCBI): domain Eukaryota; kingdom Metazoa; phylum Arthropoda; class Insecta; order Diptera; family Culicidae; genus Topomyia; species Topomyia yanbarensis. Next base: position 385,354,611 of record NC_080671.1, on the reverse strand, counting down.
AGGCAGTGGCTACTACATTGCCACCTATTCGTTTCGTTCATATCGCAGAAATATGCTAAGAGAAGTGTTCCAATCTTATGAAATCTACTTGTTAGGTGTCTGGCAACTCTTCTTATTACTTTTTATTGAGATAAAGTAAAAAGTGTCAGATTTGTGAAGAGCTTTTCGAAAAAAATGCGGCGATTTCCTTTTGCACAGTGAAATTAGCTCGATTTTGAAAAAAAAATACTCTAGACCCTGTAAGTTGGTGTTGCAAATTTGTAAAAACAATTATTTTTAATCCGAAAATTTGGTTAAATAGTGGTAAAAATTGCAAAGAAAAAAATTAAATGAATAAATGAACGTCTGTAATCTGTGGTCTCATTTTTCAACTTATCCTCAGAATCCAGGGATTATTTACTGTTAATTAGGCAATAACTAGTAACCCACCTTAATTTTTTTTTCTGAATTTCTGATCCAGCTCGATTTGTTTTTATATTTGACCAATCTCGTTGGAAATGCATCAAACATCGATGACTGACGTTTTCTAACGGGCAGTAGCTAGTATATTTTCAAAACAGTTTTAATTACGAAATAAATGTAAATATGTTCTAAACTAAGTGTAAGAACCGTGTTTCTATTAATATAACATTCATTAATAGCCTCAAGCTCTGGGCCTTATAAAGGGTTAATCGTCATCTTACAGTGCTTTTGTATTGTGAATTATGAGATAGTAAAGTATTGTTCCAACTTCTGGAAATACTAGCTGACCTAAAATAATTACAAACGATTGCCCTCGTAGTCATATTTATAAAACTATAGTTTTGATTTAAAAAAACGTGAGGCACTGGTCCCGGAATTACCGTAAATGTCCACTGCGATTACAATGTAAAAATCCCGGTCGGTTGAATTTTGGAGAATTTGGTAATTATTTTCAGAACAACTGTAGAAAATTCGTGAATGACGCATTCAATATTGGACTCTAGCTCACCGCATTTCGATAGGGTTCGTCTATCGAACATGTTTTTTTTTTAAAATCAACGGTTGCAACGGCTGTACAGGTATAGGGTGGATGTACCAATAGTCGCATACTTAAGGAAAACCTTTGCTAAACAAATCGATGAATATACCTATGGGTAATGTTAATACGTTAAACGAAAGCTTTCAAACCCTACTTCATAGAAAAAATATAAAGTTGGTTAAATAATCAATTTATGTATTCAAAACCGCTTGTACCATTGTAAAAACACATGTACCAATAGTGGTGCAATCGCTAATTTCGGTTCCTATTGTTGCAACGAAATCTTATCAACAGGAATTTACCCAAATTGTTTAAAAACAGCCAAAGTTGTCCCAGTATTTAAAGCTGGAAATACCTGTGATCCGTCCAATTATCGACCAATATCCACACTCTCAGTCTTCAGCAAAATTTTCGAAAAACTTTTAGTTAACAGGATGATGGATTTCTTCAGCAATCACATTGTGATTTACAACTATCAGTACGGTTTCAGGAAGGCTTGCAGTACTACAACAGCTATTACTGAGCTTGTGGATCAACTAATAGCATATATCGGTGAGAAAAAAGTAGTGGGAGCTTTGTTTCTTGACGTGAAAAAGGCATTTGACACTTTGAACCATGATATACTTCTACAAAAACTAGAAAAAATATGGAATTAGAGGAATAGCCAATGATATTATACGTGACTATTTGTCAAGCAGGAAACAATTTGTAGCTATTCGAGACTCTGTGAGCTCATTCAAATCTATTAATATAAGAGTACCACAGGGTAGCAATATCGGTCTACTACTCTTCTTAATCTACATAAACGACATTGCCAAACTGAGACTTAAAGTTACACCTCGGCTATTTGCTGATGATACAGCTTTGTTCTATCCAAGAACAGAATACCAAACTATTATCTCCGATATTAACGAAGATCTTTCCGTACTTTTGAATTACTTCAATGCCAATTTGCTTTCTTTAAACCTCCATAAGACAAAATACATGATGTTTCATTCTCCCAGGAAAAAAGTGATTCTAGAAGTAAATCCCTCTATGGGAGACACTTCAATTGAGAGGGTTGACCATTTCAAGTACTTGGGGATTATCTTTGACCCTACATTGTCATGGGACAAACATATAAAACACGTGGGAAAGAAAGTTGCTACACTTTGCGCAGTGATGAGACGCTTGCATTCGTTCATTCCACAACTGGCTTAAGTAAAATTTTATTACGCATGTGTTCATTCCCTGCTCCAATACTTGATAATTGTGTGGGGAGACGCCTGTAAGTCGAAATTGCAGCCACTTAGAGTGCTGGTGTTTAAAAATTATATTTAAATTGCCGCTACTATATCCAACAAGACGCCTCTGACACTTCTCATAATATTCTGCCAATTCTTGGATTGCTATCAATTAATTTTATACATAATATATTAAATAGTACAGAAATGCATCATAATTTGGAAATTACTGTAGGAAACAAAGTCCGTAACACCAGGCAAGCTAACGAATTATTACGGGTTAGAGTCTTTAGCAGCCTTGGTCAGAAGCGGATATTGTTCTTTGGACCTTATAAATATAATTCCCTTTCTGTTGATTTGTAGAAAATATCGAATAAAAATATTTTTAAAACGCAAATGAAGAGGTATCTAAAAGAAAAAATAGACGAATACATTTTGTAAACAGCGCTCAACCTTAGTTTTTAATATTGATCCCGTTTTTCTTATCTTTTCTTAAATCTTGACTAAATATATAATATTATTTGTTATCGTGTATGTTAATTAGTAAATTTCTAGCAGTATTAGTTGAGTCCCTTAAAAGAAACAGAGTTTCACTGGGATTCAATGTCTTTTGTAGATTTAAATTGTAATTTCCCTCATTAGTTCTAGTTTTTTTTGTATGTGTCCACTACCAGGAGGCTCCAAATTCGAGCCTTTTGGTGTGGGAGTGAGTAGAGGGATATTAAAATAAATCCCATTGATTTCTTATGGGACTTGCAACTGAGGGATTCCATGAGAAACCGGCCGACCGCAAAATATGACCATCGTCGATTCGAACGAAACTTTGCAGGTGTGTTCGCTGTATGAATCTCCATGATATTCTCTGGCAATTGGAATATTTTGATACAAGAGTAATTTTTCAAAAGGGTGTAAACGTTTCTACGTGTTTGAATTTCAATTTTTTTTGTTCGATTACTGTATTTTATACAGCAAAACTATCTGAGAACAAGTTACAGGGAATGAATACTTCTGTCCGAAAAAAGTATACACTGAAAAAAATGTTGTCATTTTTCATAAAAACAAAAATTTATGATAAAAATTTAAATTGCGAAAAAACCCATTTTTAAAATTTTTTATATTTTGTTACCAAAAACCTAAAGAGAAAAGAAACATTTTGAATGTGATTGCATGATGGAGAAAAAATCGGTAAAAAAGTTTTCCTAACAATAACTTCGTACATGTTTTTAAATTTCATACTAATAGACATACAAAATTGTAATTCTATTACATAATATAATTCTAAGCACCATTTAAAATCAAAATGCATTTAACAAAAATCTTCCAAAATGCGATAGTTTTCGAGATATTTGAAATTTTGCTCCTTCAAAAACAATTAATTCGTGTAATTATGCTCTTTTTAAAAGTTATTCGCGTTACCCCATCCAAAAATGTCAAAAATTTAATGTTTATCGTTTTAAAGACGTAAAAGCAACTTTTTTAGTGTATTTGGATCCTGGAGAAGCTTTCAATAAAAAAGTTTTCCTAACAACAACTTTTGACATTTTTTTATAATTCTTATTATTTGCAGTCAAAAATACAATTTTCTTTTTGAATATGATTCTAAACGCCATTTTAAATCGAAATGCTCTTAACAAAGTTTTTCTAAAATGTAGTAGTTCTCGAGATATTTTAACTTTTGTTTTAACAACACAATTATTTTGTTTTATTACGACCTTTTCATAAGTTAGTCGCGTTTCTCCATCAACAATAATAGGTTTTTCAAAAGGCCCGTAAACTTTCGTGCAACTTTCTTTTTGACATCAAGGCGATATTGTTACATGAAAGCAACCAAAATATATTTCAACCATAGGGTCTGTTGATTAAACTATATAGCTGAATCATATGTTGGGGACCATTTATAAATTACGCAACGCTTTTAGGGGGGGGGGAGGGGGTTCGACAAGTTATTACATATTGTGACATAGGGGGAAGGGGGAGTAAGCTAGATCGTTACGTAACATGTTTTTCCCCAGGAAATTTTTTTTTTTCAAGGAATTCGTTGCGTAGTAGGGGAGGGAAAGAAATTTGTGACAATTTGTTACATGGGGGGAGAAGGGAGTCAATTTTGGGCAATTTTTGCGTTACGTAATTTATGAATGGTCCCTTGGTTGTTTTCATGTAACTTTAAAATGTTTCACAATATCGCCTTGATGTCAAAGAGAAAGTTGCAGGTAAGTTTACGGGCTTTTTGAAAAACCTATTATAGTTGATAGAAAAACGCGACTAATTTATGAAAAGGTCGTAAGAAAACAAAATAATTATGTTGTTAAAACAAAAGTTAAAATATCTCGAGAACTACTACATTTTAGAAAATTTTTGTTAAGAGCATTTCGATTTAAAATGGCGTTTAGAATCATATTCAAAAAGAAAATTGTATTTTTGACTGCAAATAATAAGAATTATAAAAAAATGTCAAAAGTTGTTGTTAGGAAAACTTTTTTATTGAAAGCTTCTCCAGGATCCAAATACACTAAAAAAGTTGCTTTTACGTCTTTAAAACGATAAACATTAAATTTTTGACATTTTTGGATGGGGTAACGCGAATAACTTTTAAAAAGAGCATAATTACACGAATTAATTGTTTTTGAAGGAGCAAAATTTCAAATATCTCGAAAACTATCGCATTTTGGAAGATTTTTGTTAAATGCATTTTGATTGGTGCTTAGAATTATATTCTGTAATAGAATTACAATTTTGTATGTCTATTAGTACGAAATTTAAAAACATGTACGAAGTTATTGTTAGGAAAACTTTTTTACCGATTTTTTCTCCATCATGCAATCACATTCAAAATGTTTCTTTTCTCTTTAGGTTTTTATTAACAAAATATAAAAAATTTAAAAAATGGGTTTTTTCGCAATTTAAATTTTTATCATAATTTTTTGTTTTTTTTTTAAATGGCACATTTTTTTCAGTGTATATTTTTTCAGACAAGTATTCATTCCCTGTAACTCGTTCTCAGATAGTTTTGCTGTATAAAATACAGTAATCGAACAAAAAATTTTGAAATTCATGCACGTAGAAACGTTTACGCCCTTTTGAAAAGTTGCTCTTGAGTCAAAATAATCTTATTATCTGTGGAAAATATTTAGTCTTGCATGACGGTGAAACGTGTAAAGTTTCATTGGAATCTAAGATGGTCGGTCACGATTTTAAAGATTTTCGGACGGATCTTCGTGGAATTCCTCAACTATAGGTGCAAGGGAGTTCAAAATTCAAAGAAAATCATTTTTTTTTTTTCAATAATTATTTGAGCAAATTTCAAGGGTAACAGTTTTATTGTCGCATAATTTTAGTGCGATGAATCGATAAAAAAATATTTGTTGATGGTTGGTACCTTAGTTAGGCGTATAACCCACTACTGCAACTATTGGTACACCTCAACTATAGGGGCACCCACCCTACCTCGATAGTACGTACACCTTCGCTTCGTTTAGTGTACGTACTATCGAAACGTACGTAATATCGAATCACAAATATAAATTTCAAAATATTACTTTTCAAAAAAAATTAGATCTACGTCAATTAAGTCACCAAAAAACACCACAAAATATTAAAAAAATACTCGACATAAAATGAGTGTTCGAAACAATTGCGGCTGAAAAAAAAAAGTAAAATTGTTTTACATTTCTTATTTTATTTCAAAGTGGTTCGTTGAAGATATCAGTTACTGTACGTATTGGAAACACCAATGCTCCATGTGGATGACGCATGTGTAATAAAATTACTGATAAATGACTCTATTGTAATGAATAAACGCATAAACTGCACAGTTTACAAATATCGCGAGCAATCAATAAAGTGGTTTTATTTTTGCACGGATGACCTGGCCAACGTGCTCCTATGTGGGAATGCTGAAAACATCATTACTACTACCATACCCTGCGAAGGTTTATCATTTTAATACACCTGTAGGAAATGAAAATGATCCCAATCTACTGAACTGAAATTCGAAGTATTTCACCACGGATTCAAGAACCGAAGAAAATAATCCTGCGCATGTCGCACCGCAAAATCCAATTACCTACATCAATCGAACCGGTGCAATTCAGCCGGCCAGTTTCGATTACATCAACCGAGCGCAGCACAACACGTTTATCGCACCGGGTGATGGAAAGTGAAACACAGATATGCAGCTCTATGCGAACCGGCGCGCCGTAGCCTCTCCCACCACTCGATAATCGCCGCCAGGGTGCTCCAATTTTGCCGCGTAGATAAAAAGAAAAAGAGAGCCCCAAATATCTCCACACTCACAGCTTCATCCATCAACCCGATAGCACCCCATCTCCTCCCACCGAGTGTGTTTCGATAGGAAATACGCGTGTTCTCCAAAAGGTTCGCGCTTCGCTTCTGACGTGGCGACGACGTTGACCTCAATTCCGCGTACCCTGTAAAACGGCCAATTTGTACGACCTTCACCCTGAGCTGGCCAACGTCGATTCTCTCTCTATAGTTTGCACCATCGTCGTGGCGGCAAAGTAAGCGGAACCAGTCGCGCGAGTGAGGTCTGGTTTCTGCTCTCCTCTTCTTGCGTTTGCCCTATGTGTACATATGTGTACTGTATAGCGAATCTGCTGCGGTGTGCCGCGCGGCCTAGTGTCGCTGAACGGGTCGGACTCTGCCGGCTTTCGTAGCGGACTGTTTCCCCTCTCTAAATTGTGACTGCAACAATACACATTCAACCTGGCCTGCAAGATAGCAAGTAATAATGTGTGTAATAGCTATTTCGCTAGCTACACGGCAGAGGATTATTATTCAGTGGTAGGAACAGGCGACCACGATTTCCCCGACTTAATCTATTATGAAGTGTACTGTATGAATGGGAATTTCTAGTACTCCTGGGACATACAATGGGGATTCAAGTGACAAACACTAGCCGACGTCATTGACTGGTTTTTCCGATGTGAAACAGTTTGTTATTAGCTAGAACGGAAATTTTAATTGTTTCGTTTTAAAAACTTGCATCAATACCGTTTAAAGATGTTCCGATAATTTAATAAATAACTGCAGTGCTATATAATCTTTTAATAGTGGTACTTACACGGGACAGGACATGCGGATGGATGTTTTTGTTTTCTGTTCATTTTATCTTTTGTCTCGCATAGCCACTCTTTCTGCCTTACATATTTTAAACGGACTGGCTGCATTTGGCGTTAGGTTTTCTACAGCCCCATGAAAACTGTTTGTTGCCTGAAGCTGCCACCTAATGCCAGTAGCGCTAGCTACGTTTCAAATATTCAACGTCTGTTCACACCAACTGTACAACACTGTTTAAAAGTTGAATTCAAAACAAGTAATTATTAATAATATATGAAAAATCAAGCTTTCTCTTTCATCACTTCTTCTCCACAAAATCCGAACGCTTTTATCACCTGAGTACCAGTTAAGCACATCAAAATGGAATTTGCTTGCATTCAATAATTTTCAGGTCGAGTTAACAACATTGGGTCGTAGCGATGTGAACGTTGCTTAAAGCGCGTTCGCTGTCATTTTTGGCAATTAGCCGAGCCAGGAAACCAGCTTATGTTGGCTTCACTCATTTTTCAAAGAAACGTCAAAACTTTCACCCTCTTGGTTTTCTAGTATCCGTAAATCTCGTCCCGGGTACATACTACTATGTACTGAATCTAATGACAAGCTGAACGTTGCCGTATTCAGTTTGCCATCATTACAAGTGACACTTTTCTTGATTTCCCTTAGAAGAACGGAAGCAAAAGTGTTTTTAAAATCAAAACTGAATTATGTCATATTTTGGATTTGTATTTAAAATTGTGTTTAACTGACAATGAAATAAACTGAATATGTTTAATCTAGAGTGGCAGTAAATGATGACGAAAATTGATGACAAAGTCGTAAATTTCACCACATTGGTTAAAGCGACGGATCATTGCCGAAATTGAACAATTGCACAGTAAGACAGATACTAAAAACGCGGATCGAAGGTTATGATTTGCAAAATACTACACATTTCTATATTTCTCTAAAACGCGAAAAGTTTGGCAGAAATCAGTTTTCCTCTATTAGAGAAAAAATTGGGTAAGACTTTGTCTCATCAAAATTCGACACTAACTTAGTGACAGGACTAAACTAGCGTCGAATTGACGCTAGCTCCAAAGACGGAGACACGATTTGGTCAGGAATAGCAAACACCTTTTCTTGCGGGACATCACGCTTTATTAATCTAGTAAGCGGAAACGTTAGTTCCATAACTTAGTTATACGTTTTGTTCCCTCTACGTGCAAATATAGTCCACCCAATTGTTTCCATAATGGAGAAAAATTGGTTTCTACCAAAACATTTCTGCTTAACCCATTATGTCCTAGCGTATGAAATTTCATACGCAAAAACAACACATTTCAGGATCATACTTGTTATACAATAAAGGTGTTTTCCAACTTCTGGTCTTCTGTGAACGTTAATTAATACCCTATAGTTTATAATGTGTATGCTCAATAATCTTTTTTATGAAATTCCATTGTATTTTCGAATGTCAAAGTTGGACAAAATTCAAACCAAAATATGAACAATACATATTATTAATTTTCTCTTCTAAATCACTAATTCTTGTTTCGGATTGTAAACGAATGGTCATGAAAGGTATGAAAGATGTGGCTCAGTGCGAAAAATGGAAGAAATTGGTGAAACAATTGCGAAAATTCTGCTGGTAGTTCATGGTATGAAATTTCATACGCTAGGCTGAACCGGTATCTTTTTTCCTAAGGCAAAATTATTTCCTCTTTAGGACCAGGAGGAGATTCACAACTTTCTCGCTGATTTTAACGTTGAATCAGTGCATTCAAGGCTAACAAATGCTTAATACGTTGCAAATCATGCCTGGTTCTACCCACAATATTTTTTATGTAAAACATCATAAGAAAATGTTCTTTTTCTTAAAATAATTACAAAGTTTGAGGGAAAGATGGTTTGATGCAACGAACCAATCATGAGACGAAACGGCACGAAAGAGGAAAGAAGTGTTAAAATCGTTCAAAAAAGCTGCTAAATGAATGATCTCGCTAAGTTGAAGATATTGTTCGATTTTATGCTAAATAAAAAGATTTTAGCCTCATTGTCTATGTAATGATTTTTGATACCCTATCAGCCCAGCGTATGAAATTTCATACGTTAGTTTTTTTCGCAACAAAACGTTCCAAAGTGGATATTATATATTTCCCACACTTAATTCGGCATAATATAAGGACTCACGAAGTAATTTATAAATTACCAAAAGTTTTAACATAGCTGGGTTATAATGGGTTAAGGAGAAATAGAGCGTAGTGCATAATGTAATGGCTTGCTAAGCTAAAAGTCGCTTTACACCCAGGTTTTTTTTACGCGGGAGATACGTACCGCATAAAAAACCGCGCAAAAAACCGCTTTAATTGGAAAATCCGCGAAAAAAACGCGTTAATTCGAAAATCCGCGTAAAAAAACTAAAAGACTTAGAATGGAATGGAATTATTGAATGCAAAAGACTTTTTTTCTGAAAAAAATTTAAGTCCTTTTAAATGCAAAGAACTTAGAAGAATTTTGACAGTATTTATTTTGCGCGGATTTCGCAATCAAAACGGTTTTTGCAAAACATATTCTAAGTCCAATTCAAAAAATGCAAAAGACTTAGAAGATTTTCGGAAAGATGAAAGAGACGGGTCTGGAAGACTCCTTATGGCCCGCACCCCAACAATATGGGTATTTTCGGAATGGTGCTGAAGAGTAGGTACCAGAAATTGATTTTAGACGCCATTTTGAAATTAAATATGGCGACTTCCGGTTTAGCGAAATTCGCTATAACTTAATCAATATGGGTATTTTCGGAATGGTCTTGACCTTTCCCGCCAGGTGCAGATTTAAAAATGAAAATTGATTTTGACGCCATTTTCAAATCCCGGATGGCGACTTCCGGCTTAGCGCGATTCTCTACAACTCAATCAATATGAGTATTTTCGGAATGGTTTCGACGAGTAAAGCATAAGCATAAGCATAAGCATAAGCATAAGCATAAGCATAAGCATAAGCATAAGCATAAGCATAAGCATAAGCATAAGCATAAGCATAAGCATAAGCATAAGCATAAGCATAAGCATAAGCATAAGCATAAGCATAAGCATAAGCATAAGCATAAGCATAAGCATAAGCATAAGCATAAGCATAAGCATAAGCATAAGCATAAGCATAAGCATAAGCATAAGCATAAGCATAAGCATAAGCATAAGCATAAGCATAAGCATAAGCATAAGCATAAGCATAAGCATAAGCATAAGCATAAGCATAAGCATAAGCATAAGCATAAGCATAAGCATAAGCATAAGCATAAGCATAAGCATAAGCATAAGCATAAGCATAAGCATAAGCATAAGCATAAGCATAAGCATAAGCATAAGCATAAGCATAAGCATAAGCATAAGCATAAGCATAAGCATAAGCATAAGCATAAGCATAAGCATAAGCATAAGCATAAGCATAAGCATAAGCATAAGCATAAGCATAAGAGATCGCCCGTAGATGCTACTCCGTTATTGACCAGAACCAAATTAGGTTGCAAAATGTTCATTGGAACAACATGCTTGGGAATAACATGATGAGCCACATTGTACAATCTATTCTGATCCCTGCATGCTGATCAATACCGACGCCGGCCACGTACGAATGCAGATCTTCTGGGACAGGAAGGAATGTTAGTCCGATACATGTTGCTACTAGAGACCGAGGAATCCTCTGCATCTCCACATGTATCACGGGATGGGGAGAGTTGTTAGTAAGTGTGCCAATAGCGTTATCATGTAATAATTGCTCTGGGCAGCCGGCTGCCGAGAATTTGGGAAATTTATCATTTGTTGTATTAATACGATTAGCAAAATAAGCACCTTGAACTCCGGATAGCCGGCTATAAGGAGCACTGCTTATATTTTTTAATAATATTCAATCACACAACGAATTTTTTCGTGGTTTCTATCGTGTCGGTGCTGATTTTACCCGGCGATCGTTTGAATAAAATGAGGAATCTTATACAGAAGGTTCATCAGAATCTTCCACAGGTATCGCGGAGTTGGTGGTTTGGAAGGGAACAGGGTCTAGGATTTGCTCCAAGCAAGCGATGCGACCTGTATAGCATAGTTTATTAGGCAGTAGTTCAGTTAGTCTTCAAGAACACGATCGCTCGAAAAATAAGATCTACCGAGAGTATCCTATGTTTTCTAAACAAAAGCAATTTCACATCCACACAGCCGATCGTGGGAGTACTGCCTAGAAAAGCTAATCCTATCTGTGTAATGGGCCGGATCACTATTTATTGCGACATTATTCAGACTAATTTCGCTATTCCTTCTCTACGATATATTTTTTGGGTTGCAAACTAACGAGCGACAAAACGCTATACAGACAGAGAGTTATAGCTCTAGATGTTATAAATCAACGAAAGTATTTCCTATTTCTAATATCGGATTGTTTGTGAAATACACGTATACGAACGATTATATCGAACATTGAAGGGAAATACAGAGGATCGTTAACCTGATGCACGGGCTTGTTACCAATAATGGAACTTGAAATTATATTCATTAAAACAGACTCGGCGAATTTTCAGTACGTATTGACCCGCGATCTGCATAGAAAAACTAGATACAAAAGGAGGAAAAGTTCTGCTGAATACCAGCCGAGTGCAAAGCGAAGAAACCTGCGAATAAAATACATTCCAGTGCTCCACGGAAAGGAGGAAGCAGCAGACTTGCACCCCATCAGGAGTACGATTCGTACAATTAGAAACGGCACAGGGTAAGTGAACCGCTTCTACTTTATTTACTTTACTTACACGGGGGACGAACAAACAACGACTGTCATTCAAACGTCTTTCGGAATGGTTTTGACGAGTAGGAGACAAACTTAGATGTTTGGCGTTATTTTAAAATTCTAGATGGCTACTTCCGGTTTACCGAAATACTCGCATGAAAAATCTGGGCAATCATCCAAAACATTCTCAAATATAAGATCTGATCAAAAACCAGCAAAATGCAAATAATTTTTATGTGTTCATCAAGAAGAGTGCGGTGAGAATGGAAGAGAGAGAAGAAAGAGACGTATGTGGTGTGAGTTGGGGGTTTGAATTTATTCAAATTAAACATATTGCTTAAATTTGAGTAAATTCAACTGATAAATTAAAATTATTTGTACAACTTCAACTTCCAAAAATACCTATACATATTGATTGGGTTATAGCGAATTTCGCTAAATCGGAAATCGCCATCTTGGATTTCAAAATGGCGTCAAAAATCAATTCTAGCACCTACTCTTCAAGACCATTCCGAAAATACCCATATTGTTGGGGTGCGGGCCATAAGGAATCTTCCAGACCCGTCTCTTTCATATTTACGAAAATATTCTAAGTCATTTGCATTCAAAAGGACTTAGAATATTTTTTGCAAAAAAACGTGTTAATTGCGAAATCCGCGCAAAAAACTGCCAAAATTCTTCTACGTTCTTTACCTTTAAAAGGACTTAGAAACTTTTCATTTAAAGTCATGTATTTAAAACCGCCGTAATTGAAAAATCCGCGTAAAAAACGCGTTAATTGAAAAATTCGCGTAAAAAAACCTCGTAAAAAACTGCGTAAAAAACCTGAGTGTAATTGATTCTCTTCATCTGAAGAGCAAGTTTTTTAAATTTTGTCACTGGTTGTATCGATGTTCTCCGATCGAAAATTTTAGTGTTTGAATACTTCTGTTCTAGCAATCTACCGCCATTTGTTCTGTTTCACGGAATCGTACGCGTTGTTGGAATACACATGTAGGTGATCTTTCCCCTTGATAAATAACCGATCGTCGGTTAAATATCTGATCCATCCTCAATCGTTCTTGTCGGAAGCAAACGAGTGCAGTTTACTACTGAACTAGACATACTCCGTCGACTGTACATATTAAGAAGCGGCACGCCACAATTCTGCAAACAAGTATGTGTGACGTTTCTTGAACCCATTTGACTAGTCCCGATATTTAATGAACATGGGGGACGGACATAGCGTAGTTGGAAAATCTATTACCTTGTACGCAGCTCATCTGGATTCGATTCCCAACCCCGCACTTAGGGTTAGAGATTTTTCCAAAAGAGATTTGTCTGACCCAAAAAGAGACGAATGACCCTAAGATTAAAACCTCTATAATAAAAAAAACATTAAACCCTTCTTAAAACTAAATGCACTTGTAGTGTGTCATAAAACTAGAAATGCTACTTGGTTATTTTGATGGCATTTCTATTTGTTTATTTGGTGCTTGTTTGACCAACTAGGGAATTAATCCACGGGGGAGTAGGTGTGCGTGGGAAGGGCGCATGGTCTTGTCTGAGTGCAGTCATGACTTCAGACATGAATGAGGGTTGAGCTAATGAAATGTATTCTGTTGCAAGACTACAACTAAAAAGATTTTTAAACTTGAAGTTTATATCAAATTTTTATATTCTAGTATAATTGAAGTGGGTTTTACGAAGCATGTTCCATCCTAGCGACTTTTATTTTCGGTCTCTTATTTGAATCCCACGATTTGCGAAGAAACAAACGTCCACTGAGTCAGAGATTTGCTCAACACAGCAAGACTAAGACCACAACAATCCGTGCGTGACAGTCCGCGTGACAGTCCTCGGTACTGGGAAAAACCTTGAGCTGAGAACCCCTATTTTCAATCGCATCTTACGACATAGGAGCAGGAAATCAGCGGATCAATTCAGGGCGGAGATATTTCAACCCGCCGGATGCCACACGGGCGGGTCCCCTTGGTCTAATGCGAACCAAATAATTTCGGTTTTTCCTCTTTTTGAAGGAGCACAATACTGACGCTGCACGTAAAAGTATATATGTTCTATGGAATTTCCTATATACATCGTACATTCGTGCATTAAACGGCCGATTGCATCAAAGCACATGACGTGCTCCCCATCCATCCATTTATGTCACTATTTCTCATAGCTCTATCCCCTAATAGTGTGGCAGAATTTATAAAGGGTTCTTTATAGGTATTATCATATTAGCATATTGAGATCCGGTAAGTTGAAGTTTTCCACCTCGTTCGAGTAAACGTTGTGATATTACAATGAAGACGCGAAACAGAAAAAAATATCGATGCAGCGTTCGTAAACGATATTGCACGAATCAAACACATCCCGTCTCTAAATAATATGTACTTATACTTAGCTCAGTATAATTGACTGACCATTTAATGGACTAAAAGTAAACCATTAAATTTGTAATTGGTTTTGAATTGTTTTTCGAATTGTCAATTCTCAACCCTCATACATAATTTAAAAGTCATCATTCACTCAGACAATACCATGCGTATTCCCCACGCGCATTAAAGACCCGGTGGATTCATTTCCTAGTTGGTAAAATAAACACTAAACACTTACAATGCCATCAAATCAAAGTGCAAAGTGCATTAAAAACGGAATAAATTGGTTGCATAACCAAGGTGGTTAATTTTCAATGATAGCACTGCTGATGAATCACTTTATAAAAATAGGTGATAAGGGACGCGGACGGAAATAGCTAACCACCGGAATACAAGCAGATTAATTACAATAACTTCAATTCTGAAAATAGTACTTAGTTCCAGGATTATCTGTTTTGCGAGTAAAGTTAAACTTACAGTTGTTTCAAAGTGTTGTTTGTAAGCAACATGGGCATAAATGGTTCAAATAGCCAATCCAATGTTTCATCAAATTCTCGCGTAATCCAATCTCTCTTCGGTGACCAAACTGACGATCTCAGCTTCGCGCGAGGGTAGTAAAAAGTTGGACAGGAAAGAGTTGAAAGTTTTGTCTTCCACTGGGGGAGTCGGGACTATTTTTTGACAACTGTGAATCACCCCAGTCCACAAACTCCGTCGTATCGGTTCAAATAGGACGGTTTTATGTAGTTTTGGTACGCTGAATTCGTTTTTGATATTAAAACATTTTAAAAATAAACATTTGCTATTCATTACGGTGTCCCAAAAATATATTTTTTGAAGTAGAATACTTCTATCGTTTCAATATAGGGGTCGCGTTTCTAAATTTTCTGTCAGGATTTTACCCGATTTTTTAAACGTGAATATCTCGTGTTGTACTGAATGAAAAATAAGATTATTACGCTATCTGATTGGAAACATGTACAATAATTTTGTATCCACTTCGGTAGTATGTACAATTACTAAAAATAGCGGAAATAATGGATTTTATGAAAGTAGTCATTATCTGATCCATGATTGGCCGGTACAATTCGCTCAAAAAGCAAGCGTTGCTGGGACTGCCTCTTTTTCATCGAATGAACTGCGACGCCTATAAAAAAAGAACACAAGAAAAATTCGTTAGTTTGTGTTCTGACGTTGTAAGCGTAGCAGCTGCTGCGTTTCATGTCAGCTCACATTCTTTGATGGTAGGTAATAGATACCATGAGTCATGACTGCCGCCAGGCGCTGATAGCATTTCATTCTAATCATGAAGCGACGTGCCAGTTTCAAGCATACACGAAAGCAGAAAGCTCTTTTTTCAGAGCTGAATAAATGGATTGGCGAAGGGGTGGTTTATTGCGAGAACCGCGCTCTCTTGTTCTTTAAATTATATGTGGCGTCAAGTGCGTGTACAGATAAATTCACCACGGCGCGCGTTCCAGAGTGCACCGTGGTGAATTTTTCTGTGGCAAGCTGTAGTGCGTACTGGTTGTTTCGTTGTATAAAGGAGATGGTGTTGGCTTATTGGATGCTGATATTATGATTTTTTGTTGATGATTTGATACGAGTTAGTTCGGAAAGTTTATTTACGAGTTTATAGAGCATTTTTAGATTACCAGGGAAAACTTAAAATACTCGGACCAAACGGAGAAAAAGTTTTACGTATCATCATGCTCTAAACACATTTTCCATAACACAGATTAATTGTATCCACATTAAGCCCGGCTTATTTTATGTGCGGCTAAATGAATTTTATAAATATCATTCAACCAGCATTTCCCCCTGTAATCGCAATCATAAAGCTTTGAAAAATGTTCAAAATTTCAATAATTCACAACAACAACGGTACAGAAAGCTCGTTGGACTAACACATAATTTTGTTTTTTGTCGAGATTTCACAAAAGTGTAGCTTTATATCGTCTTAGGTTATGCAATTATTAGGTTTTCAAAACAATTTTTCTTTTTTAGACTGGAAAGATGGGTATGTATTGTCAACTACATTACCAAAATGAAGTAGCATACATTTTAAGTTGTTAATACGAACGCTGCAATTTTTACTAATTTCTGAAAGGTTTTATTAAAATAAGTTATTTCGGTATTTCTAATGGAAATAGTGAATGTAAATTACATTCTCTACTGTTGCCAAATGAACTGTTTCACTCTCATTAAATGCTATTTTCAGGGTTACCATATGAAGATTAATATGTTCGTATATTTTAGGTTTCGATGTACGTGTACCGATATTTCGGTATTTCCATTAGAAATAACGAAATAGCTGGTTTTAATATAACATATCAGAAGATAGTCAAAATTGTAGCATTCGCGTTAACAGCTTAAAGTATATTCTACTTCACTCCGGTTATGTCTCTGACATTACCCACCCATCTTTTTCTAAATCGTTCTTAAAATTTGTGTATATTAATTTTCATTTGCCTAATCGTTTTTGATATTAACATTTGTAAAAAGAATTTCATTATACATTAGGGTGGCTCAAAAATAATTATTTTGTTGCGGAGGCTCAATATACTTTTTAAAGAAATTTTTGTGGTCTAAATTCCTATTTTGGTTTCAAAAATAAAAATTAGCTTTACTACTTAAGAGTAAGTATTTTGTCTTTTATATTGATTTTTTTCAATAGTAATTTTGGAATTTATTTTCCAAACGAATTGATTGACTTCTCATTACGGGGCTTCAGAAATGACTATTTTGTTTTTACGGATCAAATAACATGTGTTCGACTTATTTTGGAACGTTTAATTCATTAGTGGGTTACTTGATATGAAAACTACATTTTCTTTCATTTTCAAAAAAGCGTCATAGTGGAATGTTTAATTACGTTCACTAATTACTAATCACTAACTCATTAATCAACAAGATGGTTAACGATTTTTTTCGCAGGTGTGTTTAAGTTACTTAGATTGCTTATTTCATATCTTAACTAAAAATAAATCCAAATCTCTTTTTCGCGTATATGATTCATTTAAAAATGATCATATTTTATATGAATAATATCGCAGCTATATCAGTGCTATGGAAATTCGGATCAAAATAGTCTCTCCAATTGACCAGAACTCAACTGTGTTCACTCAATTTGGCAGCTAACTTAGCAAGAAATACAACATTTTATGATATATTTCAAATTGTTGAAAATATTTACTGATTTTTTAACATTCTTAGTACCTTTACCATCGAAAAAACCATACATCCCACTCCGCTCCTTACTCTTGAATGCTAGTAAAACCCTTGGAGATCATGCTCTCAATGCTATTTGAAAGTTGTACATATATTCGCGTCATTAATATTCTAGCCATAAAGTGATTATTCAAATTCAATATCAGTAATCACCATGCGTCTCCATTCACAGTTTTTTTTTAAATTTTGGCTGCTTATCACAAGTTTTCGCAAAACTAGCATAGACTCGTTTTAAAGAGAAAATTAAATGCATTCGAATGAGTATAGTATGATCGCGGTCAATCACGGGCGTCGTTGTTGTTATCGCATTAGAAGTTTGCATTCAATAAAAATTCATGACAAACAGTTATCTAAACACTAACTAAACCAACTAGTGACTTGTTTTTTGGCGATTTTACGATGTAATTTAATCACACAGATAATTTATGGTGAAGAAATGCATTGCATCAAATCCACCGTTTCTTTGAAAAACGAAAATAACCGTATGTAGGTCCTATGGTCAAATAATGCAAAAAAAACATATGAGTTCTGCCCTTCAAAAAGCTGTTAAAAGTTCATTTTACGTTCAAATCACCCAAAATCTCGAGAAAATGTCTCTGATGGCTCAGCTGATAGGAGAAAAATACTAGTGAGAATATCGCACAAGCTTCATATAGCAATCAATACACAGTGAGGATTTTTTGGTGAAATCGGATGAGCCAGTTGATACTCTGCCAGATAAAAACAACTGTATATGTCCTACCGAAGCTATGTTAGATGCTGCGCACCCTCAAAGTGAACTTCAATTGCAGTCCTCTATTGCTGTTTTCGACTCGATAATCTATATGGGACACAACTCGGCTGATGGATACAACATTTTCAACCGCTGTACTAACAATCATCAACTCCAATACCAACCAGAAAATCAAGATGACATCACTTATGTTTCCTCAGGTAAGGCTAAGAAGGGTATATGTCCTTCCGAAGTTATTCAAGATACTGCGCACCTTCAAAGTATGCTCCAGTTACAGACAACCGACTCACACGAAATTCGAGATGGCAACGAGGTATCTCTTCAACACACCAGGCAACCCGACGAGCATGGAGGATTTGTTACTGTTTCATCAGGTAAAGCCAAGGGAGGTATATGTCCTCTCGAAGCTATGCGAGGTACTGCGCACCTTCAAAGTGTGTCCCAGTTTCAGATATTCGGCGGATGTAACATACCCGACAGCAATGTTTGAGAAATAACGTTCCTGTTTCATCAGATGGCTGCCGACATCAACAACTTAAGATATACGACCAGAATGTTAGAGGACTGCGTACAAAAATTGACGACTTTTTCGTCGCTGTTTCAGATGGTGAACATGATGTTATTGTTCTTACTGAGACGTGGTTGAACGATGAAATCAATTCGCTTCAACTGTTCGGTCCAATGTATACGGTTCATCGCAACGATCGTGACACGACCAGTGCTAGATAAAAACGGGGTGGAGGTGTGCTGATCGCTCGATTGTCGTCCGAACGAAAAACCGGTATTGTCTCCAATCGATTGTCGTCCGAACGAAAAACCGGTATTGTCTGCAATCTCGAACAACTTTGGGTAAACATACGTATACGTGATGCTAGAATATGTGTGGGTGTTGTTTATCTTCCTCCCGACTCAGCCGACGACATAAGTGTTATTCAGAAGCACATTGACTTCACACTCCACATCGCAAGTTCTCTTGACCCCTAGGCTGTTCATTTACTATTTGGAGACTACAATCAACCTGGCCTTGTTTGGAGAGGCACTCACTTAGGGTTTGCTGCCCCCGACGCTTCTGAATCGACCTTCTCAAGGTCTAACGTAGCCTTATTGGACGGGATGTCTTTGTTAAACATGCAACAAATGTCAACTGTTACTAACCATCGTAATCGAACACTGGATCTTCTGTTTGTTAACGAGGAAGCTTCACAAAACTGCGCTGTTTTGGAAGCACACGAACCACTAGTTGGCATTGCTTCACATCATCCCCCGCTACTAGTTTCGCAGACATGTCTACCGCAGGTTCGATTTGACGAAATGACTGAAGACAGAGAGTTTAACTTTTCTAAAACTGACTTCACTGGGCTTCTTAGCTCATTGTAGACAATTGACTGGATGTCTATGTTAAATCATGCAACTGATATTGACTTTGCAGTAGAAAGATTTTCGCTTGTCTTAAAACAGCATTTCAGTGTATATGTTCCTGCACCTCGTGCACGACCAAAACCACCATGGTCAAATCGACGACTACGAGAATTAAAACACTTAAAGGCAGGTGCACTCCGACATTATACTAATCGAGGCAACCCCATGACAAAGCGGGAGTTTACGCACGCCAGTAACAACTCTAATTCGTACAACCGCTTCCTTTACTCTAGGCACATACTGCAGACCCAATCTGACCTCAAGCGGAATCCAAAACGTTTCTGGTCATTTGTGAACGGAAAACGTAAGGAAAATGGGCTGCCCACTACTACGTTCCTTGCAAACAATGAATCAAGTACACATGGTGGCATATGTAACCTGTTCGCGAATCATTTCTCAAATGTATTCAACATAGCTTCGGCTGACCACAACCAGCAGCCGTAAAATCAGCCGTATGATCCGTCCTGTTCAGTTTACCGTTCATTTTTAAAACCTGTTCATAACAACCAAAACGATGGACTCGAGGTTGTATAAGCAAGAGTGCATGGGTAAAAGTATACTACCTTTCATTAAGGCTCACAAATGTCCAGTAAAGTTTTAATAAGATTTATCAAGCAGCCACTACAGCAAGGAGGTGCTAAAGCGGTAGCGCGATAATAATGTGAATTTAGTCAACAAGGATATTAATTCACCTAACTGCCCTTAATTCCACCTAAACGAGATATATTGAGCGATTATCAAGCCGAAATTAAACTGGAGTTTAAGAAAATGGCATTTGAAAGAGACCAATCCAGTGTGTGGTAGATGATAGTGGGATTTCCAAAGAAAGTGCACGAGTCATCCGAAAGCCGTCGGCGTAATTTTGCAATTGTTATCAAGACAGTGCAATAGGATGCCTTAATTTTGTCTAAAGAATATTTTTCTTACATCAAATCAATCCTGGTTTCACGTGGCTGGATTCTAAATGGGTTAGACAATGGTTGCTCTTAGATCTGAATCTTCTTCAAACTTTTAGCCCATTTATTATATTTGTAAAATTTGTTTATATTTTAAATTTGTAGTTTGTAAATTCGTAGAATATCAGGAAAAGCTCTAAGGCTTTTTTGATTTTTTTAGAGTTTGCCTTAGTTTCTTATAATTCATCTGAATGTTGTAGGGTTCCCCTGAAGTTTTTAAAACTTCCTGAATTTTTTTATATATTCGTAGTAAGCTATTGAAATCCCCTCAAGCTCGTTGGGGTTCTCGAATACTTGTAGTTTTTCAATAAACTTTGCTGGATTTCCATGACATTTATGAGACTATTCTAAAGATCGTTTTGTTTTTAATTCACAGAACTTCTATGAATTTCCCAGACTTAAAGATTTCGAGGTCGTATAACTTTTTTTGAAGATTGTAGTACAAGCCGCCACTATGATTTGTAAGGCTTTCCTGATATTCGTTTACCTTTTTTTTCAATTGTTCAGTTGACACGGATTTTTATATACATATCACTGTTTGCTCGTTCATTAGATTGTAGAACTCGAAGTATGTACCTGACTAGGGATAGGCAGGCATGGGAAAATTCACTCATTCGTTTGATTCCATCTGATAGCCATTCATCCTTGGTTCAGGTTATCTCAGATAGGAACATATTTTCGAGTTCTGTACGATTAAAACCTCAAGTGAAATGAAGTCATTGTAGAAAGTCAATAAAATGAAAGAAATTAGAAAAAAAATCACGAAATTTACAAAATCAGTAAGAATAAAAAGAAGAAAAGGCAGAAAAGGACATTAGCGTAGCATAGTATAGCATATCGAGTGAGTCGATATTTTATGTGACTTTTTTCTGTACCTTTTTTCGTACTCGACGGAAATTAACCAAATTTTGCCCAGTTTCTCTTTATATTGCAAAAAAAGGTCATTGCGGGAGAGATGCCGCATGTGCGGGTGAGACGCAGCACCGTGGTCACAAACTGAAAAATGGTGAACAAAAGTATTTTTTGGCTCTCATTGATGTTTTTGTGATTCAGTGTCTTCAGCTGAGTTTCATGAAGTTTGATTGCACCTTTAAATCGGCTAGCACCTTCACTTTTCTTAAGGGGGTACTACCATTTCCAAAATAATTTTTTTATTCAATATTTTAAAAATATTTTTCTTTCCTAACCTTGTGTAACGGTTAAGTTGGAGTAACTTAATTCAGGGCACTATTTATCTATATGCTTGTACGATATACATATTTATGTGTTAGTAGCAGTTCCTTAAAAGCACTGTTTGGCTGTTTCTCCCAATGAATTTATACAACTTAGGTTTGTTCTTGAAAGATTCATTTTGAAAAAGCATCAATTCGTTCAAATTTTCGCTTTTATCTCAATACTGACATCACTACAAATCAATTCGTCACGAAAATTAGTGCCTGAAACTTTAAAGAATAAACCGAAGTAACTAATACTTAGATACATGTCGTCCATTTAAATATATAGATAAATAGACTCATAATCCTATATGTCACTGTGTTAGGTCCGTTAGTTTGTGGATATACCTTATTATGAACCTATACTTGACGCAAATTATCATTTAATGACATTCCGAGGTGAAAAAAAATACATTTCTTGAGCGTTTTTTCAAAACGTCATATCTGCAATGAGTTACTCTCTTTGTTTACTTTCTCTTCTGTTAATAATTCGGTCACTTTAACATTTATCCCTCAGCTCTTTGCATAATATGCTAGCTAAAACCACCGTCTTTCGATCTGTACTGTAAAATAAGTGAAAAGTGTTATAGTGACGCCGTAAAAATCGAAAGAGAAAGTATAAGCAGAGAGTAACTCATTGCAGATATGACGTTTTGAAAAAACGCTCAAGATTTTAGCTATGCATCCTCTTCCATTGAGTGCGGCATCTCACCCGCAATTTTGATGCGGCATTTCTCCCAATTGTAGGGAGAGATGCCGTACGACGCCATTTTTCTCTAAAATTATGGATGATCGTGCTCATGATCAGAATGCCTTCGAAAAGGTCCCAGCTATTCAACCGATACATGATTTACAAAAAAAAAAAAAAAAAAAAATCGAACGATTTAAAAAAACGAAATTTTTAATGCGGTGCTCAAAAATTTTCGGCACTCCGTGATGCAACTGAACGCACAAAATCATTAATAAAATTTTCGTGAGTAATTAAAATGGATTATTTTACATCTCTAGAGTTATAATTCTTCGAAAGACAAACTCACAATATCATATTACCGTATAAAAGTGACCCCATATACGAGATATACAGAGTACGGCATCTCTCCTGACGCGGCATCTCTCCAGAAATTACCCTACAATACGTATCCATCATTCGACCGTCTCAACCGCAAGTCATTTCAAGCGAAATTTGAATATTTCGCCGCGGAACTTGATCAAAAACCGTCTTAATCCATCTAGCAGTGAGATGAGACATTTCTTACACATACAACTTTTGGATTATTCATTAGTTTGCAGAACTTATGCGAAATAGGCACTCACTGTTGTGCTATCTTATGACAAGCGCCATTTAGCACATTTCGAGAAAAAACGATTTTTTTAAGTTTGAGATTGGATAACAGGGTGGGCCATCCCCAAGTAACAATTGAAGTTTTATAGCATGCTACAAGTGCAATCTAAGTTTTATGAGAGGCTATAAAACTATCATAAAACCTTAATTGTTACCAGGGTCTGGATGTATCCTATTTCAACATTAAACAACTCCGGCATTTTCCAGCTGATTTTGACAGATAAACACAATTCTGAATGACGTTTCAGAATTGTGTTTATCTGTCAAAATCAGCTGGAAAATAGCGGAATGTCATTTTAGCTATGAACGCGCAGAAATCGTAGCGCTTCACATTGAAAACGATAGTTCAATAGTGGAAACTGTGCGTGTATGACAATCAAGACAAGACAATCCGTAATTTGGTGAAGAATTTCTTAGAGTACGGGTCTGGAGCAACTCTGAAAAACTTCTATTTTCAACAAGACGGGGCACCTTGCCACACCGCATCCGCTACAATCAAGTTTTTGCAGAGCAAATTCCAAGGACGCTCCGGATTTGACGGTCCAGACTTTTTTCTTTGGGGTTACTTGAAAAGTAAAGTTTATTCTAGCAAACCTAAGAAGCTTGAAGAACTCGAAATGCTGTCCAAAGTCATGCAAAATGCCCGCAAAAGAGCTGCTTTTTGTGTGTCAAATGGGGGTGGTCATTTATTCGACGATGTATTTTAAACCTGGTTTATAATAAATGGCAAAAAAACCCAAAAATCCTAACTTGTTTACCTACTTGTGAAAATCAGCTGAAAAATGGCGGAGTTGTTCAATGTTGAAAAAGGATTCATCCAGCTGGCGCATCCTGTTTTGAAACATATAAAGGGTACAAACAGTTCAGATAAGACAATTGATTCTTCTATATATTCTGTATTAATCTCTCAAATAGTACGAAGATAGTTTTATTATATTGAGAGTTTTTGCTAAATATGTGAACAAAAGTCGCCCTCACACATGTCAAAAGCGTGAAACTTTTGAATGAAGTGTGTCAGGGTTTGAACGAATTTTTCAGTTTGACAAACATTGTGATTATCTGGTGAAAAAAGGGGGTCCGAATTGAATCATGACAAAAGGTCCGAATTGGGCCAACGCCTTTTTTACTTTTCTCTCATCGATTAAGCAGTTAAGATCTTTAGCAAAAACAAAATATCAGATGTAAGATATTATCCAAAAGTTTCAGAAACATAATAGTTTCTTTGAATCAATTTAATATTGACGCAAATAAGATCTTAGCAGATAAACATTACGTTAGAGCGCTTCAAAACAACATGTCCCTTTGGTTCACAAACGCGATGACTGATAAACGTTAAATTTCGTGTGTCACATCAGAACTAAGCGTTACCTATAAAAATGATTTATGCGCTTTTCATAGTATTAGCAAAGCTGAGAATCAGCTGAGGGTCCGAATTGACCCGCATTTGCACCATTTCCCCCCAAAATTTTCCAGAAATAATCGAAATGAATAACATGAACAGAGTACAATGAATTGAAATATTAAATGAATAGGGAAAGAAAATTTAGAGCCATAGTACTCAAGTGAGAGCAAGGATGTTAAGTATACAGATCGGAAAACTAGAACTGGCAGGGTCATTAGAAACAGGCTTATAATCTTACAGGCTAGTCTTTTGTCTTCTACTGGCAGGGGTCGAGCTTAGGCAGCATAACTGCGAGTCACTCAAGTCTGGCAACATGCTTCCTGTTAAAGATAGACTTGTCCCTCTTTACCGTGAGAACCGACAAAAGAAAAGTCACGTAAGATCACCACTGAAAACCTGTCGACGATTATCATCAATGAAATGCTGCTGGTCATCGATGTTTGTCTTTCGAATGCCGGGATAGATTTTTATTAGACTATTGCCATGGCGATTACATTCGTAGCGGGTTTGCTACATTGTGACTACATATCTTGAGCGTTTTTTCAAAACGTCATATCTGCAATGAGTTACTCTCTTTGTTTACTTTCTCATCTGTTAATAATTCGGTCATTTTAACATTTATCCCTCAACTCTTTGCATAATATGCTAGTTAAAACCACCGTCTTTCGATCTGTACTGTAAAATAAGTGAAAAGTGTTATAGTGACGCCGTAAAAATCGAAAGAGAAAGTAAACAAAGAGAGTAACTCATTGCAGATATGACGTTTTGAAAAAAACGCTCAAGATATTTGTTCCCAAACGTTGAGAGTGAGAAACTCCTATAGTTCCGATGTCTTTCGAGCAAGAATACGACAGCAGTTGTCTGTTGTAACTCTAGCTTTAGCTGTAAATTTTATTCTTGTGTTAATTCCATTGTTGTTTCATATTATATGTGAATTACAAAATCAGTTTGTTCGTGTAGTTTTACGGAACAATTAGTTTAAGCTCATTTCTTGAGCGTTTTTTCAAATCGTCATATCTGCAATGAGTTACTCTCTTTGTTTACTTTCTCTTCTGTTAATAATTCGGTCACTTTAACATTTATCCCTCAGCTCTTTGCATAATATGCTAGTTAAAACCACCGTCTTTCGATCTGCACTGTAAAATAAGTGAAAAGTGTTATAGTGACGCCGTAAAAATCGAAATAGAAAGTGTACAAAGAGAGTAACTCATTGCAGATATGATGTTTTGAAAAAACGCTCAAGATTTATCCGTACTATTTCTGCATGTTAACGTAAGTTAGGTTAGGCCAGGTTTACTTTAAATTCAATTTAGGAACTTACGAATTTGTCACCGAGACAGCTCCGTCGACCTGACAGTCGATAGCTCCTACTGTAGCTCAATAATACGTGTTGCTAGTATCAACAATATTAGTCGAAATAAAAAAAAAACAAAAAAATATAATAAAGTTATAAGATTAATAAAATAGATTAAATGGAGTCAAATTAACAATTTTGATGATATCATTGATATAAATGAATGAATGAAAAAGAAAATAAAAATATTAAAATGAATAAACCGACTAAAATGTTTGATTTGCGCTCATCGTTTGACTGTAAACTGAGGTTTTAAATTTAACGTTCTAAAATTTGAATCATTTTATTACAGGATCACAAGAAATATTATTAGTGACAAAAAGAATAAGGTCGCTACTTTCTTGTAGTTCAATGGTGATCAAGTTAACTTTTAAATACTTTTGAAATTTTACGGTTACGAGATGACTAAAATTTTTCGATGGGGCTCTAGAATGTTGACAAAATTAGTGGTTCCGTAACGGTCTAAGAGGGTCCGGACATAATGGAATGCTAAATCCGGTAAGAATAGTGTAAGGTCCTCGCGAAACCCCAAGAAAGCATAATTTGGAGGGGAAGCTCGTGTAGATTTGTCTGTTGACACTCACTGATATGATGAATACCTAAATCATTTTACCACATCCACGGACCGCTTGCCAGGCACATATTTATTGGGTATCGGGTTCTGTTTATCACTACAATTTCATCTCTTCCGAATTTTTTATACGAGTAGTCTAAAACGTATCATTGTTTTTCCTCAAAAAATTGAAACTTTTTTTAAAATACAGTAGGATTCCGTTTTTGGCAACAATAAATTTTTTTTTCAGTTGCCAAAACTGGAACCGTGCCGAAAATGGAACCATACCTTAAAGTTTTTATTTTCGATTTGTGACTTCATAAATGTTACAGGAACATTAATTATATATGAATATGTGAAATAAAATGAAATAATACAAAATATCAGCAAATTTAATTTTATTCGCTATGCTCGCCTCCATAAAATATAGTAAATATGACTCCTATGTTTGGAAATAAAGTCAAAAGTGATATCCATTATTACAACAAAATGTATATTCAGCTTTTTTTTTAAAGATTTACTATGAACAAAAATAATGTTGCCAAAAATGGAACCCATTTGTTGCCAAAAACGGAACTTTTTTGTTGCCAAAAATGGAGCATGCCAAAAACGGAACGTGCCAAAAACGGAACCTTACTGTATTTGAGCGACGCTTGAATTGGGTCAATGCCATCCTGGCCTTGCTGTAACGCGTTTCCTTTGACGTATAAACGACCTTCAATTTAAATTTCTGTCAATTTAGGCGATGCACTGAAGAAATACAAATCGCTTTTTTTCTAATACAAGCGTTAGTATGGATTTACATCCATCCTCAGTGCGGGGCCCCTGGCTCAGGCCCTGTGTGCCCATGCATAAAGACTGTGTGAATGTTGACGAATTATACTTCATCGCAAAAAGTCAATTCAATTAATAAAAACAAAAGGTGCATCTATCCCCACTACCTCTATTTTGATCCTAGCGGATTCAAATTTAATTGGCGTAATGAAACAGTGCTGTCAATATTTTTATAGACAATATTTTTGAATCGCGAATGACCCGCCTAACAAAACTAGTTAATCCGAGCGTCCCTGCTCAAAATTATCGGTTTTATCATCACCCACAATCTTGGGTTTGATTCGTTGTTCACACGTAAAGCCCAAGTCGAATTTCTCATAAAACATTCATTCGGGCACAGGAAGCAAACAATCGCTACAATATCAGCAAAAATTAGTCGTTATTTCTGCTCAATTAAGACAACGATATCAAATCAATCGAAACCAACACCATTTTAATGGTTTGGCAAAGCGGAATCTCAAATTGAATAATTAAATCAATACACAAGCGATAAATATTTCAACAAACCATCCTCCTCCGTTCAGCACGTACTCGACCGCGTGCTCTCTCCGCCCGACCAACACAACGCGCTGAGAAACCGCGCTCGCTCTCTTCCCAGTCCGTTAGTTGTATATCACCTAAACCCGGCTGTACAACATCGAAGTTTGCGCCTTTCGTAAGTTTCATTCCAGCCAGCCAGCTAGCAGCAGGACTGCCAATGAAAAATGAAAATTATTTTATCATCGAGCTCAAAAATCGAATCCCCCTTTTTGCTTTGTTCTTTTGCTGCCCTGTCTGATTTCGATCCCTTTTCAAAACACACACGGACAAGACGTCTTCGTGCCCCACGTCCCTTCCCTTCTCCGACACCAAAACCAAAAACCCAATCGACGAGAGTGAGTTTTCAACAGTTAAGTCCTCCTGTGCACTCTTGCTTCGATTGTGTCGTGTCGTCCCTTCTTCCGCTCCCGTATACTGTTGCTCACAGCCGCTTGCCGAGCAATACACGTACATTCCTCTGCTGCTGCTGCCTGTCTGCCTGCTGCTCTTTCCTTTTCTTCCGCTTTGGCTACTGCGGCTTCTTCGTTCAACAAAACAGCCATATACCTAATATCCCAATTTTCAGTTCACCACCCGGTCTTGGACGAGTCGAGAGTTCACTTTCTGGTCTCCTTTCCCTACCCGCGGTCCAAGCACCAACCCTCTTCTCACACTGGCAAGAGTGACTGGGTGGTACGTACGTACGAGAACGAGGGTGAAAAGCATTTTTTATGCTTCTCTCGCTGCTCACTGGTTGGATCTCCCACAGTTTCTCTCACCGCCACCGTTTCGTATCGTATCTGGTGTAGAGCGAGCAGTGTAGCATTATTGGTTATGTATAGGGGAATTATGGTTAAAACCGACACCTTAAGCTTAACACTTTTTCTAAGTTGCCACAAAACCAATAAAATTATAATTTTTAAGCAGAATTCTTCATCAGAAAATTCTTAACAAGACTTAATTTTTTCAGCGCTTCAAAAAATTAATTTCATTAAAAAATATTGGTTGTAAAACTTGGAAAACAAAGTGACTTTTTGTAAGCACTGCGGGTAAAACCGACACCCCATAGGGGTAAGATCGACACCCCCTTTAATTTATTTTCTCTCCACTTTATTAAAATCTTTATCTTTATTAAACATGAGATATATGCGTGATTAATAAAGTGTGAGTATGTATGATGCAAATATGTGCTTTTTATTGCTTCATCATGTAGTGAGGGGAAGAAAGTTCGAAAGCGTAGTACTATAAATAAGAGTATTTTATGCTATAGGATTATTTATAGATATGAGTATTTCCAAATAATCCTTGCGCACATCATTGTAACCTCCAGTGTCATTTTATTTCATAAGAGAAGATTTTCAGGTGTTCTACGTTCTGCTAATTGGATTCATTCACTTATAAGTGACACACACACTTCTTAGTAAAACTATCTTTTTCAGATTTGATTTTTCGGACTCTGATCATCAACGATCTATTGGAGTATACATAAGATCATTGTCTCATTGTGATAAAATTCGTCTATGACAAACCAAGAGAACACTATAAATTCGGTTTGATGACCTTTTTGCAGAAATAGCAAAAGCTTCGTTAGAATCAGATAAGCAAAAATTCCAATTTTTGATTTTTAAAGAGACTTACAAGAAATAAACACAATAAAAGTATTTCTGTGTATTTCTGCTAATACTATAGTGTTCTAATAGGCTAATTGAAGTGTCACAAAGATCCCCAGTATTTTGAAATGAATCGCAACTATACACAACCATCTTAACAGGGTGTCGGTTTTACCCTAACCATAGGGTGTCGGTTTTACCCCAACAGCGCACATTTTTTTATAAAAGCTATTAAAAATATTGAATTTTTCAAACTCGTCTTCAATGCACCTAGTTGATCATAGGACAGGCCAATAATAATAGGTACTGAAAAATGGGGTGATTTGAAAAGCTTTCGTTCGGTTAAAACCTTAAAATCTACCAACGAAATTTTACATCCAGACGAGTATGAACGCTGCTGTAGAATGTTTTGTTAATTTTTATGACATTCGGCGCACTAACGTAAATCCAATTTTTCTTCAAATGCTCTAAATAAACGTACCAATAATATTGTATCATTATGAAATGAATAAAAATTTGATTTCTAGGAAAAGTTGTGGGGTGTCGGTTTTACCCACAGTGTCGGTTTTTCCCACAATTCCCCTATCCCGCGCGCACTGTTTCAGTTTGCCCTGGTGCCAGCTGGCTTCGAAAAGCGGGTTCCAATTCCGACTCCGATCTGCAGACGGGTCTCGTTAGGTGCGGTCGATGGTCAATTAGATTTTCACAAGAGTAACGTGATTCTTGGAAGCAAATGAATTTATTTAAAATAAACCAAATAACTTTTCAACGATTCCCACTTTGTCGCAGATGTTCGGCCGTATCATATAATACTTCACTGTACTTACTGTAGCTTGCTGAAAGTTGCCTTTATTCAACTCGAACTCGACCCATCGTCATCGTCTTTCAGTCGATCGAACGAGCATTTTCCGAGTCGGTCTCCTCAGTGCGTGTACCGTACCGTAAAAGAAGGTGGGTTGTGCTTGAATCATATTTTCTGTCGTCTCCGGAAAGTGGTCTCAGTTATCATTGCGAAACTATTTGTCACATTTTCTATCTGTATCCTTATTCATCAAAAAACAAAGAAAAACAATTTCGATGATACCTCATGATTAAATGGCATTAAATTTTGCAGAGATATTAACGAGTAATACAAGTGATCAAAACGACAATCCCGCATTCGAACGAAACACAGCTATACAATCCAGCGGTGATAGAGGGATGCTATGATTCACTGATTGATCAAAGCCACCCCATTCCACGGTACCCGATATACTTGCCGCCACTCATCCAAAGGCATAATATTTATCACATCCATTTATTTATTTATTCCGTTGAATGCTACACACCACCCGACCCCGTCTATATCAGAACGCAACAACGGCGCGTACGCCACCGTGAAGTATCCGGTAAACCCCTCGGTTGAGCTAGACGAGGCGAGCGAGCGAACCCCCTGCCTGACGAGCTTACCCCTATGATTGAAGTGCGGTTTTGGTTTCGGATAGGAGGACCTGACACAAAGTTTTTTTTTCGTTTAGAGTAAGAACTCACGTTTTGTTTTTGCTTTGTCAAGTTCCGTCACTGCGTCGAACTTGCGTCAGAATTGATTTCGTGAACATATAAGGATTAGAACAAATCAGAAGACAATTCATTTGTATAGATCTATCCAGTTATGATATTTCGACAAAGCCATGCACACCACCAACCCGGATTCCGGAGCAGCCGGATTTTCGTTTTCTTTGCTCTTGGTATATTTGCACTTCCGTCTCGTATCTTGTTTTACTTTTATGTTTTGGTATAGTTTCCAGATTAGGTGCCCCTTGGTGGTACAACGACACACCTTTTTGTGTTGAACCTTTTTCTTTCAAACTCATACAAGTTCAATAAAAATATTTTTTGATCTATATCGCACAGAAAAAATGAGCGAATCAAGTTCACGGTCGACACACGCTATTTGGGTTTGCATAAATGTTTTGTGATTATGTAAAAAAAAGATCATCGAGGGGTTTTTTCTAAAGTTGCTTTTTAAACACAACGATATCCACCACCCACCCCTGGATCAGGCTCCGGCGAGATTCGAACTCACGATCTCCTGTTTACTAGACAGGCGCTTTAACCAACTAAGCCACGGCGCCGTTGTGTAGGGATGTGATCGCGACACGCTTTGTCAGATTTTCTTAAATTTCCGGCGAAAAACGACAAGAAGTTATAGCCGCTTTGAATTTATTCTTTTCCACATTTTCCACCGCATTATTTTATCACACTCAGTATGTGGATTCCGAAGGGTAAATTGAAAATTGACAAGCTTCGGCGGAGGTAAAAAGGAGGTACTCCTACCAGACACAAACAAAATTTATTTTATTCACTGTTTAACATTTTGATGTCGAGTACAGTAGGATCTCCTACTACGCAATTAACTGGGGGCGTGAAAAAGGAATCCGTGTTGTAGGATACCCATAGCTTATGGGATTTCGACTGTGGCCGATTATTTTGTCCGCGTCAACATGTAGCGCCATACTTTTTTTTTGGCAAAGTTGTTATATTCACTTGGGCCTACAACTTAGAGTTATAGGGTATCCAATTAGTTGAGAACTGTGCCGCCAGGGGAAAGAGTAAATAAATCGAACTTCTCGTCGTAAATTCGACTATCATCAAATGGATTCAATGTCAAATATATCAAGACTGATTATTTCGCAAGGTGGTGTCTTCCGGGAATTTATAAGAGAAGTCCAGAGCTTCTAGATGGTAGAAAGTATAACTCGCAATTACCCCACCAGGTGGCGCTAGTACTAATGCAAATATTCAACACATGTTAAAATAATTCTATATCTCAACATCGTGATTAGATGGAGTAGTACTGTCTTCAGCAAAGTTGCTCGAGAGATCGAGGACTACCCAACGGTACCAAATTAGTTTGGAATACTCTCACTATGCGGCGCTAGTGAGCGTAGAAGCTTTCAGCACATTGTCGATTATGGTGTATCTCAAAGGTCTAATAACTTGGAAAAATTGTGTTTTCGGCAAAGTTCTCGAGGAGGTCAAAGGCTACTCGATTATGGATAGATTAACCTGGAATGGACCCGCTAGGCGGCGCTAGTGAACATTATTTTCCAAAGCATGTATCTCGAGATCGTGATCATTTGGCAGGGTGGTGTCTTTGGCAATGTTCATAGGCAGGTCGAGCTCTGTCCTACGGCGAACAAATTAGTTCAGAGCTCGCCCGCTAGATGGCGCTAATACGAATGAAACTTTCTTAACATTATAGATATATTTCTAAAGTCTGATAATTTAGGCAAACGCTGTTTTTGGTAAAGTTCTTCAGGGGGACAAGTGCTGTTTGACAATGTATAGAATAATTTCGATTTTACCCGCTAGGTGACGCTAGTGAGCACAAATTTTTCCTTTCAATTTCTGCATCCTGTATCTCGAGATCATGATCATTTGGAAGGGTGGTGTCTTTGACAATACTCATAGACAGGTCGAGCTCTGTCCTAAGGCGACCAAATTAGTTCGGAACTTGCCCACTAGGCGTCTCTTATAAGAATGAAACTTTCTCAACATTATAGATATATTTCTAAAGTCTTATAATTTAGGAAAACGCTGTTCTTGGTAAAGTTCTCCAGGGGGACAAGTGTTATTTGACAATTTATAGAAAAAAATCGATTTTATCCGCTAGGTCACACTTTCAATTTTCGCATCTCAACATTACGGCAGTTTAGAAGGGTGGTGTCTTCAACGAAGTTGCTCGAGTGGTCGAGGATTACACAACGGTAACAGATTAGTTTAGAATACTCTCATTATGCTGCGCTAGTGAGCATAGATGCTTTCAGCATGTGGTAGATTGTGATAAATCTCAAATGTCTAATAATTGTGCTTTCTGTATCTCGAGATCATGATAATTTGCAACGGTGATGTCTTTATTTATTTATTTATTTATTTATTTATTTATTTATTTATTTATTTATTTATTTATTTATTTATTTATTTATTTATTTATTTATTTATTTATTTATTTATTTATTTATTTATTTATTTATTTATTTATTTATTTATTTATTTATTTATTTATTTATTTATTTATTTATTTATTTATTTATTTATTTATTTATTTATTTATTTATTTATTTATTTATTTATTTATTTATCACGCACATCAACAGGCCGTACTCGGCCCCAATGATGGAAACTTAAACTAATGACATCTAAAAAACTGCAGGAATCGATTTCTTAATGATATCCGAGACAAATGAAAGTCGAACAGGTGCGACACACGATGGAAGAGGCGTTGTAGTCCCGTGATAGCGGCATTAGCTGTTTGAATGGTTCGTCGAAACGGCACTCTCAGAAGAACGTTTCCGCGTAACGTTCTGGATCTTGCTGCGATGTTAACTCGCTCTAGTAAATCTGGAGAATCGATGCGTCCTGACAGAAGATCAGAGATGAATAAAGGACGATTCAGACGATACATCAGCTTCCGTCAACGTCAACGGAACGTCACCGTTCCGTCAGGATAAGTTACATGCAGTTAAATGGAGGCATTCACACACAACATCAACGGCACGGAACGTTTTGACGTACGGCATGTGTGAACGGACGCAAGAGAAAAGTATTTAACTTATCCTGACGGAACGGTGACGTTCCGTTGACGTTGACGGAAGCTGATGTATCGTCTGAATCGCGCTTAAGGCTCTTGCAGTTTCTCTACGATGCTGGAGAGTATCGAGCTGGATGAGTTGACACCGACTCTCGTAGCTTGGTAGACGAACAGGATCGCGCCAAGGCAGGCGTCGAAGAGCATACCGTATAAATTTTCGTTGAACGCCTTCAATTCGATCGCTGCTGTTCATGTAATTCGGGTTCCAGACCACCGAACAATACTCCAGCGTGAAGCGCACTAAAGAGCAGTATAGGCTTTTGAGACAATAAATGTCTGTAAAGGATTTAGCCGTACGGAAAATGAAGCCCAGGCTTCGCGATGCTTTACCAACAACATACGAAATGTGATTCTCAAATGTAAGTTTCGAATCTAACAGCACTCCAAGATCCTTAACGCAGCTCACCCGGGAAACAAGAGCTCCAGACAAGTTATATTCAAACTCAATGGGATCTTATTTTCTGGAGAACGATATCACTGAACATTTCGCCGGATTCAGAATCATTCGGTTGTTTTCACACCATCTACTGAAAGTGTCGAATTGCTGCTGCAAATATTGTGCGTCCGTTTGAAGATAACTAGAAAGTCCACATGAAACATGTGTACCCGTTTTACCCAAAGTCCCTCTCATAACTCTAGTGCGAAGTTAAACCTGGGATGTACTCCTCGGAAAGAGGCAGCCGACGAAAAGCAGTAATTTTTATGTACACCCAAAACGTACCCGGTAAGATTCGCTTACAAATGCAATAAATACGAGCGAAAATTGCAAGCGTTCTGGTAATGTGCGAAAATTGCAAGAAGCTTCCTTGCATGCAATGCAAGAAACAGAAAAACCGAATTTTGCCTATGTATTAGCGATGTATGTGTATTGGTGATCAATATGCGTTATAAAAAAAGACTGTTGGCATTGAAAAATGAATCCTGGCACAAACAGATCGCTAAGCAATGCTTTACCACCCAACCATACTACCAGATAGCAATAAGTGGATAAAAGTCATATATAAACACTTTTAGATGATTTCATGATTAATGAAAAAAGTAAAACACGCAGCCAGATTTGAACTCAGGCCCTTGCGCATCATAGCGCTAACTATAAGCACTGATCTGTCCTTACACATATGGACAGGACGTTAAAACTCGTACAATTGTCACATCCGCAATTTGATGCCGTCTCGTGTGTAATGAATAAACCACAAAACTGCGTTTGATGATGTTGGTGAGGAATGAACAAAAAGTAGACGGAAAATAAAAACTCGCCGTGCATTGCTATACCAACCAGCATAGGCATGTGAATGTGGTGGTAATCCTTTGACAGTGTGTTGAAGAAACGTATGTACGTATAGCGAGAGATGAAGTGATTTTAAATGCTTGCAACAATTGTAAGCGGCTTTAACTGCAAAATTGCAAGCGATGCTAACATTATTTGCAAGTGATTGTCGCTTGCAATCATTGCAAGAGATTTTTGTTTTGGGTGTACAAAAAAATCACGTCAACCTCTTTCCGAAATGCAGTCAGGGTTAACTGAAAGAAAAGCGAGGTAGGAGAAAAAGTAGGGTAAAACGGGTACACACGTTTCGTACGATAATTCTAAATATCTGTAATCAATTTCTCAGTTTTTGTGAATTAGAAATATTACTTTTGATGTGCTGCACTTACCCTTTTTCTTAAATGTGTAGTAAGGATTAATGTCAAACTTGAGTTTTGGGAACTGGGGGTAAAACAGGATGTTTCGTGAGGTCGCTTTATTTATCTTCAACCGATTCCTTGGCCTGTTTTATATAAGAATTGATCAGTCGCATTTAGCCTCTTTCTGAAGTAGATTAAACTTCACACTTGAGTTATGAGATGAATAGGGATAAAACAAATACACAAATTTGGTGCGGTCCTTCTAACTCTTTTCAATTGATTCCTCGGACTTTTTTACACAATAATAACCACTTTGGATGAGCCGTATTCGCCGATTTCCCTAAATATAAAAATTGGTTTAACTTTAATCTTGGCTTATTGGAAGAATACAGGGTAAAACGGGTTTACACATTTCATGCGGCCATTTTGACTATCTGCAATCGGTTCCTAGGAGCTTTTTACATAAGCCATACAACTATTGATCAACTGCATGTAGACTCTTTCCGAAATATATTGCCACCCCTTTTGAATTTAGGAAAAATGGGGTACAACGGGTTCACACTAAGGAGATCAAAGTAAGCAATGGTTGAGTGCAGACGTATAATTTTTCACGCGTCATTTTTTTTCCTAAAACCTAATGCACCAAGTAGATTGTGAGGTTAACTTTATTCATATCTATCCGCGGTAATTGTGTTCGGAACGTTCGAGATGGTATTTGTAGCACCTAATGTTTTGTTATTGAAGTTGCTCCTGATGAGGCTCTCGCCTATATCCTTCAACAAGGGTTA
Source organism: Topomyia yanbarensis (assembly GCF_030247195.1). Classification (NCBI taxonomy): domain Eukaryota; kingdom Metazoa; phylum Arthropoda; class Insecta; order Diptera; family Culicidae; genus Topomyia; species Topomyia yanbarensis. Next base: position 385,317,986 of record NC_080671.1, on the reverse strand, counting down.
CAACGGAAGAGGCTGTTTCTTTGGAAATTTAAAGATGGCCATTGTCATCTGGAAGGATACCAGGAAGGATGAAGCCATCTTGAACAAGTCGAAGACGTCTGTTTCATAAGGGAGTATTTTTCTGTTTGCATTTAATGTCTTGCACCTAGTATTCTGATGCCGTTTTTGCTATCCAACCTCGAGTCTCTGTAACCCTAACTGACGTCAGTCCATACATTTCGTCAGCAGGTATGGTCTTTTTTCTCTCTTATTGGATACATATTTTAATACGACCAGTGTTTCAATCTATTGCGACAGGCCTCTTTTTATTGAATACCACATCAGAGAGTTGTATCACTATTAATCTGTGTGATACCTAATTGCTGACTAAAGGCGCGATCCTAGTAAGGTATTACAGAACGTATAAAGTTTATTGCCTTACTAGGTGCAGTCGTCCATAAGAGCGAGTAAAGGCGTTATAACCTAGGCTCATTAGCCAAGGCAAGGTGTAAATACCTCTGTGCCATCCCAAAGGACCAAAGGAGTGACATTAACCTTCTTAGCCTAGTCACTCCCAACGATTTACCAAATCCCCTTTCTAATGAAACGGTTGGTACGGTTGTCCTCGTTTCTTCCTCCATCAAGATTCAAAATGATTCGTTAGTTAGAATATTCATTAAATGAATAATTTAATTGCCGTATAATTTTGAAACATCTTTAAACCAAACTCTGCACAGTAGGCCTGGCCGTTTTAATATTTGCGACATATTACACATAATATGCTTCAAATATTAATATTTCTTTCGGAAATAGATTAAACTTTACACTTGAGTTATTAGAAGAATAGGGGTAAAACGGATACAAGTTTGGTGCGGTCCTAACTCTCTTCAATTGATTCCCCGGACTTTTTTATATAATAATAACCACTTTGGATGAGCCGTATTCGACCTCTTCATTAAATGTAAAACTTGGTTTAACTTTAATCTTGGCTCATACGAAGAATACGGGGTAAAACGGGTTTACACATTTCATGCGGTCATTTTGATTATCTGTAATCGATTCCTAGGAGACTTTTACATAAGCAATACAACTATTGATCAACTGCATGTGACTCTTTCCGAAATAAATTGCCATGCTTAATTTTCCTCTTGAGTTTGGAAAAATGGGGTAAAACGGGTTTACACGTTCCGTGCGGTCATTCCATCTATCTTCACTCGTTTCCTTGGACTTTTTTGCATAAGAAACATTACTTTTGATCAGTAGCCGTACCTGCTTCCGAGATATTAAGTAAAGTTAAATTAAAAACCAAACATTTAGAGAGAATTGGAGTAAAATAGATTGAAACGTTTCATGCAGACAATCCTACTATCTTCTATAGAATTTTTGAACTTTTTTGGATAAGAAACACTAACTATGGTAGCCAGCTTTCAGTTTCCTCAAGGCTTTAGAACCAAGGGAATTAGGGCAAAACAAGCATGATAGCGTACGTTGCGATCTATTTAAATACATGCATTCGATTTCCCAAACATTTTTACATAAGGGCATTTTCGATAACCGCACTTAGCGTTCTATCACGCTATTGAATAATGTCGCATTTTTGATATTTTTTCCCACTGTGCGCTGTGTCTGTAAAACGAATGACGAGGGAAACGAACTATACATTTCCATATTAAATTTGCAAAAGAGCGAATAAGATTTGTAAACAAACTTTTATTTTGATGGTTTACTATAATTTACTATAATTTACTATAATTTCAATGCAGAAAACAATTGAAATTACTTCTACGAAGGGTAAAGATTTACATTAACGCACATTTTTCATGAAATTCCACTCTGCAGCAGACTAATGAGCGAAACAAGTTTGTTTACAAAAAACAGTTTCGCCCTTTTGACGAATTAATATTGATTTCATTCTTAGCGGCAGGCATGAATTGAATTTCGTTTCTCTTTCAAGTTCACGCAAAGATGTAACTTTTTTAAGCACTGGGTACATCTCATTTTTTGAGGATTAAATTAGTTCGTAAAGAAAGTGTTCGTTTTTTGGGATTTAGTGTATAATAAAAGTTAGCTTCACATTCTTATTACAATTCGTTTGTTGAGCAATATTCTCGACAACCCTAACAATATGGGTATTTTTGGAACGGGCTTAAAAAGCACATGATGAAAGTGGAAACTTTTATGCAATCCAAGACGGCGACTTCCGGTTGAGTAATATCCTCGATAACACTGACAATATGGCACTACTAGAACGGGCTTGACAAGCAAATGATGGAAATTGATGTTTTGTGCCATTTTGAAATCCAAGATGGCGACTTCCGATTGAGCACTTTTCTCGAAAACCCGGCGATTTGAGAATTTTTGGAACAGAGTTGAATAGTATGGTGGAGACCCGTTTTTATCAGCCCGTCGGTGTATTTTAGGCTGACAAAATGGGGACATTGATAATATCGGGGCAAATTTTTTCATTCTTTTTAACCTTCCGGCAATCGGCGCTAGTGCACTGTGTGCACGCTGCTCTGAAAATCTAACGAAATCGTCTTAGGGCACCGGCGGCTGCTCGTTCAATGGGCCACAAGCGCGACTTCTGGAGGGTGAACAATCCGAAACTGCTAAAAATTTCTTTCTTGGTCTGTAGACTTAATCTCACAACCCTTTCTAATTTTTAGTATTCATCTTAAATATTAAATTTTTCAAATTTTATATTTTTTTGCATCCTTAAAATAAATCACGGGCAGACTAAATCGGGGACTGATAAAATCAGGTTTTCACCCTCCATGTTAGCGCAATTTTGAAATCCAATAAAGCGACTTTCGGTTGAGCAATAGTTTCGGTAACCTTAGTATTTTTGGGTCGGGCTGAACGAATAAATGGGAAAATTGGTGTTAGAAACCCTAACAATATAGCTATTTTTGAAACTGACTTTTCCTAATTGCGGAAATAGATGAGTGATGTCATTTTGAAGGCCAAGATCAGCTTCCGGTTGAGCTAAATTTTCCATAACCCTATCATCACTAATCACTATATCTATATCTACTCAACGTTTTTTCCATTTCCGGAAATGCCCTTGTTGTTAAGGTTATTTTCATTTTATTTATTTATTTAATTTATTCAATGAACTTAAGACCTATGCCTTTTATGTTCTAGTTATAAATGACAGGAAAAAGCGTTTCTAAAAATATTAATTATAACCAAAAATTTAAATTAAATGAAAAACTAACATTTACACACAATTTAGATGCTCCATATATTCCCTTATATAGGTAATAGGGAAATTGAACCGGACCTCGCTATCTTGGGTTTCAAAATAGATTCAGATATCGGTTTTCGTCATGTACTAGTCAATCCCGTTCCGAAAATACCCATATTGTTGAGGCTTTAGAGAATTTTTCTAAACCTGAAGTCGCCATCTTGGATTGAAAAATAGCTCATGACATCGATTTCCGTCATGCACTCGTCAAGCCCATTTCGAAAATACCAACTTTTATTAGTAAAGACGAATTTCGCGCCAAATCGTATTCAGAGTTGGTAGCACCCTCTCAGATTCTAATGAAACTTTCTGTACATAAAGACTTTGTTACAAAAAGCCACTTTGCATATTTTGTTTTTCCAAAAATGATCTAGACTGCCTTTTGAAAAGGGCCAAACTTTTTTCCCATTTTTTTTTTCAAATGGCTATAGTCTAAAAGTGACAAGTTCTACAAAAAAATGTCGTATGAGTGGTTTTCACAAAATTAGTCAAATTTTTTAATAAAAATATTGAAAAAAAATCTTCATTGACTCCTACACTAAAAAAAAAATCGATTTTAAAAATTTAATGTCGATTTGCAAAAAAACCATTTTTGATTTGGATGAAATTTTGTCCCAAGATAGATTGATCAAGTTGGGCACTTTTGAGGAAAAAAAGTTATTTGAAAAAAAACTTTTCTTTGTCCAAACTGAATTCTTTTTTTTTTCAGTGTATTCGTATCGAATACTAAACCAATGAAAGTCATAATCATCTCAGAATCCAATAAAACTCGGTTTGTGAGAAGATATTGTCTAATTTAGCAACTAAGCATATTTTTATTAAGGGGTTAAAATACTTTTTCATTTTTCATGAAATCGAAATTTTTTATTACTTTATCTGAAAGTACAACTCCTTGCGAATGGTTTCCCAAATTTTTATAAAGATCCAAGAAATAGATCGAAAGTTACAGCGCTTCGTCTACCAAGAGCAGCGGTAATTTGAAATTTTGAACTCGATTTTCTCGAAATGTCGTTTTACTAAAAATGGTTTTTCCGTGATCACGATTGCCGAAAAACTACTCAATCAATTTTCTTATTTTTTTCAATTGATAGCAATTAAATTCTTTTTACATTTCTTACAAAAGTTTATTCATAAAATTTTGTTTCATGGATAATAATTTTTTAATGCAATTTTTAGAGCTTAAAACAGCGACTTTTTACTAAAAACGTTCTCGAATGCAAGAAAAAATTATTATTTATTCAACTAATCGTTAAGGTACGAGGAATACTCATATACTAAATTTTTTTTTGAGTTTTGGGTTTTTAGATGATCTATTGGTCTCCAATCGTGATCACCGCAAACCTCTTAAATAAAAACGCTTTTAATCCACCTAACAGTGTGATGAGACATTTCTTATAGCTATTATCACTCTCTTTGAATATTATATCGATTGAGAACATTTAGAACTTGATGTTTCGCGATGTTTTTGATAACACATACTCTATGCGATAGTGGACTGAGGAATGAAATTTCAGCTCTTGATATCGCGCTACTTCTGAAATGCATGCGTACATAGTTCAAACTTTACTTCGATATTGACTTTTTCTAAAAGTGACTTCTAAGTAGTATCTTTGAATTAAATTATTATCGCTAATCCAAAGAACAAATAAAAAAACTCTCGAAACCCGTTAGGGAAAATCATCAACATTATTGAAATTTATTTTTTACGAAACATTTCGATAACCTTCCGTCACTTGCGTTAGTGCATCGCGTGCCCGTTGGTCTGAAAATCTAGCGAAATCGTCTTAGGTAACCAGCTGGTCTCATTCAGATCCATTTGCGCGATTTTCGGCTGGTTAAATCTGTAAAGAATTCTAAAAACTCACTTCAATTCCATAACTTTCAGTTTAGTAATTCGAGAGTTCATGCTCACCGTAAGCCATAAAAAGTAAAGTGCATTGTGGAGCGACGGTCACTACTCCTTTTTTGTAAATAATGCGATTAAAAAATTTCATACTTTATAATTTTTAAAACCTTATTAGGGAAAGTTTGGTAAATAAACTTTTGCGATATTGTAGAGGGAAAATAGCTGGAAATTCCTGTATTTTCTTAATCCGCAACATATAAACTCTTAAGTTTATCAATTAATTTAGGATGCCATTTTAACATAAACTATCGCACGAATGAGAATAGGTTCGCGAAGTGTTGGAAGAAGTCGATAAAATAACCCCTTGAAACTCATCAAAAATTTGATGTAATTCGATGCAATTGGAAAAAATATCCCTAAAAATGGGATGTACCTATTAATGTGGGACACAGTGAATAATAAATTAAGTAAAGACCCGTTTTTATCAGCCCCATGGTGTATTTTAGGCTGACAAAATGAGGATATTGACTAAATCGGTACAGATTTTTTTCTTCATTTATAATAAACTAAAGCTGTTAAAATATTCTTCTCTTTCCTTGATGTAGTCTAATAGCCATTTCTGATTATTTACTATAAATTTCTCTTAAAGGGGTATTCTAGCACAAATTAAAAAAAAATGAATTTTTATTTTTGCATATTTGCATCTTTAAGATAAGGAAAACATGCTCAAGAAAAAATTTACTCGAATTTAGCCTTGTACGTCTGCTAGAGCCCGTCAAACATATTTTTAAATGAGGCTGACATAATCGAGGGCAGGCTAAATTGGGGGCTTATTGAATCGGGTCTTCAATGTATTATAATAAAAAGGCAATATTCGAAGAAGTTTCTTGTAGACAATTGTAGAACGACTTTTACTAACTTGGAGCCAGCAGCGTAGCCAGAAATTTGGTTTGGTGGGGGTTTGGTGAAAATCGAACTTATTGTCCAAATGGCATAATTCAGAAACCGTCATCTTTAAAGTTTTAAAATTATGGAGAATCAATTTTTCAAAAAAAAGTAACAGAGTTCGTGTCTTTAGCGAATTTGTTGAGACTATCATTTAAAAAAACTTTATTGCAGGCATGAATACTACGTGTAGGCTGTATATCGATTTTTAAAATGATATTTAGGAAATGATCCTTTATCTATTTTATTCTAAAATACCTTTTTATTTTCAGCTTTACAAACTCAAGCTTTGGATAAAATGTAAATTTTATTGTTTATAAACAATAGAAGAGATTCATCTAAAACAGTAAAATCATAATAATTTGTTTTAAAGGTAAATACAAATAAAGGTAAATACAACAAATATTTTGAAACCCTGAACAAATGGAGCCTTCATGTCTTCAACAAAGTGGTTCTTGATAGCACTCCCCAAGATGTTGCAGAAGACATTAAGTCTCGAATTATCTTTTTTAAATTTTGATTATAGAGCTTTTAACCTTAGGGTCAATCGCCTCTTTTCGGGTTAGAGAAATCTCTTTTGGAAAAATCTCTAATCCTATTTGCGGGGTTGGGAATCGTGGTGAGGTGAGCTGCGTACAAGACAATCGATTTACCAACTACGCTATGCGCGTTCCCCAAGAATTAAAATTGTTTGAAGAGTAAATTCTCCATAAATACTTATTGGAGGATATAACGTCACAATTCTTTTATCAAATGATGTGCTGTTACACGTTTGTAAAATTCATCGAAGATACTAAACCTCCAAAATTGGCGGTTTCAAAATGATATGATCTTGATCTTAAATTACTGTTTTCGAACATTTATTATACCTATCCAAATAATTGGTAAAACAACAAAAATCAAATGCTGCTCCATCAGACATAAAATAAATTTTAGAAAAGTTTGTCGATTGTTTCATAAAATTTATCAGTTTTGAGAGGAGTAAATGAACTGCAGTCTTCAAGTCTTCTTGTCTTCCAGTCTTCCAGTCTTCATTCAAGTTTGTTATGAATGTATACCAAATTCGTTACTGATACTTATTACATGTATCTGGAAACTAGCCGCTGGTAAAATGGATTCTGAGATGATCATGACTTTCATTGGTTTAATTTTCGATAAAAATACACTGAAGAAAAAAAAATTCAGTTTGGACAAGGTAAAGTTTTTTTCAAAACTTTTTTTCCTCGAACATGAATTTTTGACGGTAAGTAGGGAACATAATTATCAATCTTGGAACAAAATTTCATTCAAATCAAAAATGAGGTTTTTTTGTAAATCGACTTTCAAATTTTAAAATCGATTTTAAAATTTATTCGAAAATTTGACTAATTTTGTAATAACCACTCATACAACATTTTTTTGTAGGATTTGTCATTTTTAGACTATAGCCATTTGAAAAAAAAATTGGTAAAAAGTTTGACCCTTTTCAAAAGGCAGTCTAGAGCAAAATATGCAAAGTGGCTTTTTGTGACAAAGTCTTCATGTACAGAAAGCTTCATTAAAATCTGAGAGGGTGCTGCCAACATTTGTTGGAGTTGGCGCGAAATTCGTCTAAAGTTAGCTAAGAATATGTAAAATTGAATACAACTTCTTTCTGTACTGTATGTACTCAAACTTTTTTTACACGCATTTTTTTGCGAACTGATTTCGTTATTTCGAAATCAGTTCGCAAAAAAGTTACGAAAACCGAATATTACGTAAAAATAAGAGTTCGTAAATTGAGGTTTCAGTGTATACAAACTTGCAAATATCATCGAAAAGATTGGGCACTCCTTTATTATTGATATATCTTTCTAAGTTAGTTTAGGAGACACGAAGTGTTTCGATCAACCATAAACATCACACGGATAGCCGACTAAGAGCTAAGTTAAGCTCAACAAAATGACAAAAACCCGTAATAGCAGAATTTAAAACAACCCTGAACTGACTTTGCACGTTCTAGGCGCTATATAGGAAGTCTTATGCCCAACTTACCAGTAAACATTGATCCCAAGCACTTCAAGCGAGGCGTTGGGCGGCACAGCTTACCAAACACTTTGTGTATTAGGGTGGAGCGAAATATTAAAAAACAGCCTACTGTGTTTCATTTGGAATTCATGTTGAATTTTATGTAGTATTTTATAATTGTTTATATAAAAAACCGAACTTGGTTTAACGGATTCTTCAAATACAGCTACAAAACCAAGAATGTTATGGACACAATTACAACGAAAATATTCCGCTTCCGATATTGTTGAAATGTTTTTGAATATATTCCAAATTTCAAAAAAAACCTTGGGCAAATTACTGACGTGCTGAGCAAATTTCAAACGCTGATCCACCCTAATGTGTATGCATATAGATGACGAAAGCCCTCCCCAATAGCGGTTGGCAAAAACATAAATTCATTACCGTTGCTACAGTCAGACGGCTAGGCGGGCCATAGGGGAGGGAGGTGATATTAATGTTCATCTGCTGAACTGGGCGAAAGGCGCAAAAAATGAGCCATTGTGTGCGAAATGTGCTGATGCCTACGATTCCCACCTAATGACGGCGACTGACTCGTAGTAGTACTGGGTGATGTTGTTGATGATGATTCCGAAGATTATGTTGAAGAAGATTCAACAAGGTTTTCCTGTATCTATCGAATCGCTTTTTCTCCTCCACTTACTTCTCTTTCACTTTTGCGCTACGCCACATGGCAGTGTTATGACGTACGATCCTTCCCGTTGTTCGGTTAGCTGATTTTTTGCCAAGCAAAAGAAAAAAAAGCCGCGACGATAGATAATTGCAGAAATGTATAAAGTGAATTTGTTATTCGAGAAAAAGTATAAACAGAAGAAAATGGTTGCCATTACGGTATGCGCTTATACCGCGTAACCAACTCTGGAACGTTCGGATATCGAATTTTAATTGTATGTACATACAACATTCTTATCGGAAAAAAATTCTCAAATTTCATTCTTAATATGTATTTCAAAATATCGAGTGATTGATGTCGCTTATAGCTTCCGACTCATTTATGACATTATTAATTGGAACAGTAAACAATACCTATTAACGTCGATCGATAAAGCCAAAATAACAAAGTAACCCTGTATACAACTGAAATTCGAGACAAGAAGAAACCCAAAATAACAACTCGATAAACCGTATATTGAATCACCGTGTGATGCAGTCCAAACGAACTGGTTTATTATTGACTAGAACATGTTGCATCATAGGCACTGCCTGTGGCCAGCTTAAAGGCAATGCATACAGCTGTACAACGATACCGACGCGCGGAGTATGTGTACATTCGAAGGCACAATGGGAGACGAAAAACCAGCAAAAATCAGTAGGACATTTGTCTAAAACGAAAGTAGCAAATTACACACAGCGATAAGCTCTTATCGCCGACAAAATCATCGCACACGGAAGATAGGCAGATAATCTACTTCAACAGCCAACTATCTAAGCAACACACAACTTCACACACAGGCGAAGCGGAAAACGACGGTCGGTCGGTCGGTCGTCGATGGTGTCTGCTGCTCAGTGGAACAGAGGGGACACGTCTCAATCTCTGTGACGCGGCTGATGTTCGAGGGGTCGATCGGATTGAGCTAAAGTTGCTAATTGAACGACAAGAAGCCGAGGTACCTACCTACTCGGCAAGTGTAGCTGTTGGACGGGGAACGCGATTATCGCGTCTCTTATTTGTCGGTGCGGCATGCCACGGTGCTTACGGGGAAGAGGGGGTGTGTGCAGTCAGTGGCGTTCGATCCGATCGCTTGAAGTGTATCGCCGTGTATATTAATAGATGCATTCTATTCAGCTATTCGAAACGAATAAATAAACATCAGTCGCCCGGATTGTGTCGATTTGAGTCGTGGTGTAATGAAAGGGAAATTGCAATGATTCTAGCTGTGGGCAAGTTAGGATGCTGGGTGGAATAAAACGACTGATCGATGATTTGAAATCATTTGACAAACAGAATTATTTTCAATCTTAGATGAGACCTGTAGAACTTCACTAACACAACCCAGGGTGATTTCTAAGGGGTTCGTGGTACGAAAAAGGTTGAGAACCGCTGCTCAAAAACATTATTATGCTATTGTATTACTTGTAATGAATGCCCGATGGATTTTCCAGAAAATTTCGCAGAGATAGGTTTCGTTGGTTCTAAGCCTGCTTTGCCAATTTCAAGAAGATGGATGAAGGAAAAGATCCAGTCTTATACTACGTTCACACTACGAGTTAAAATGTGTTTTAACGCTATCTTGATGACATTTTACTTGTTGCTAATTTTTATAACGTGTTTTAACTATGTATTGTGAACATAGTATTAGGCTTCAACCGAGCACTGTTACTATTGGCGCAATCTATAAACTTGTCTTAAAACAAACCTTTTGAAGTAGAATACTTCTAACGTTTCAATATAGGGGTCCCGTTTCAAAGTTTCTGCTGAAATATTTCCCCAGTTTTGAAATGGGAATAACATCTGTTGTACTGATCGAAATCGCTATATTTTTGCACTATCTGATCGGAAATATTTGCACGTATATTGTATTTGATTCCGTAAAATGTACTATTACTATAAATAACAAAAATAATGTATTTTGTGAAAGTGGTAATTATCAGCGCTGATTGGTCCGAACAATTCAACTAAGCAGCGAGCGTTGCTAGGACCGCCTCTTTGCCATCCAATGAATCGCGACACACATATAAAAGCAGCACATAAGAAAAAAATCGTCAGTTTGCTTTCTGACCTCGTAGTAGTTGCTACGTTCCGTCAGCTCGAAGCAATATATTCCCTGACTGCCGCCAGGCATCATTTCAATGATGTATAGGAGCGCCTGTTTTATGCATACAATGATCACAGACCATGAGACCACATAAAAAACAGAACACTCTTTCTTTCGGAGCTAAATAAACGAATTTCAAGGCGATGGGGTGGTTGGGTGCGAGAGACAGCGCTCTCTTGCTCTTTCAATTATGTGTGGCCTTCTCAAATAAATTCACCACGGCGCGCGCTACAGAGTGCACTGCGAAGGAGTGTGCTCTTTTATTAGTTTTCTTCTAGCAAACGATAGTGTGACTGCGATTGACGATTTGAAGGAGATTATGTTGGTTTGTTGACTACTGATATAAGTTTTTGTAGATGGTTTGATACTGGAGGCAAACTGGAAAATGTGAAACGGGATTTTCATTTTACTTATTTTGTTTGCGAATTTCACTGCTCTACAACTGAAATGGTCCGTTAAAAGTAATGTCCTGGCACTACATTTGTTGTCGATTATTATCATACGTGACAATTTCAGGGTTATTGCGAAGAAACCTGGTTGGTTAAGGTTTAATATTATTTTTATAGGACATTCGCCTGAACTCTCTAATGCTGACATTCCACGCGCAAATGCCCTTCTACTGGCTTTTAATTGTGGAGTGAGTTTAACTTCCAGTGAGTCCAAATAGTATTTGTTATCCGATTTGGCCTTTAATTTATTTTATTTGGGCATGCCATGCTATAAAGTGGCCTATTTCTAAATTAAAGCAGCTAAACGAATTCCCTTTGATCTCACTATACATATGTGTAAATAAATATTCAATAATGTGAGTAGTAAAGGTAGTACTACCCACTTGAAAAATAATTACCCACTGGAAACTTAGGAACAAACCTCGCAGTTGAATTTTGTGCTTATATTTCACTAGCGCAAAGCAAAATATAAGCAAGGAGCTGAAGCAGAGCCTCCTGGTTCTCCGGAAAGCTGTTCGTTTCGCAAGACAGGAACAGCAGGCTTACGCCAAGAGGGTGGAATGTCGGGAGAAGTCCGACAGAGAAACCCAGACAGTGGCCTCCAAGAGGGAGGGAAGAGAGAAGGTCGACATAGGTACCCAGACAGGGGGCTTCACCTTCTATGGAGCAGCCATGTCGCTCGAAGCGGCGGCCGAGTTCCTCTCGAAGGGCAAAGGCAAGGGCAGTCGCAAGACGGCGTCGAACGCGAAGCGCCCTAGGAAGTCGCCAGGCGAGGGTGCAAATACCGACACCACACGGCGTGCAACCGTTAAGGCGAAACACCGTTTGGTCGAGGTAAGCGAGGGCGAGAGTGACCTCGCTGGGCAGAGCGGTGGTACCAGCAACCCGGCGCAACCGGGGCAGGGGGGCCTAAACCCCTGGACGCTGGTCACCAAGAAGAAGTCGGCATCGACACCGGAGGTATCGCGGCCCGCAAAGAAGGCCAAGGACAGAGGCGAGACCTTGTGGTTAAAAACCGACAAGGACAAATACGCCGACGTCCTAAAGTCGATGAAGGCGGCCGAAAGCCTTTCGGCCCTTGGGCAAGATGTGCGTAGCGTGAGACGCACCAACACAAGAGAAATGCTTTTGGTGCTGAAGCGAGGCGCACAATCTAGTGCGGCGTATAAGGCCTTAGCCCAAGAGGTCCTTGGTGAAGGCGCCCAAGTCAGATCGCTAGGGGCGGAAATGACTCTCCAGTGCAAGCATCTGGACGAGTTCACGACCGCAGAAGATGTCGTCGCAGCCGTCAAGGAGCAATGTGACGTAACAATCGAGCGGGCCTCTGTGCGTTTAAGAGTGGGACCCTCTAGCACCCAAGTAGCCTACCTCAGGCTACTGAAGGCGGATGCCAAAAAGGTAACCGAGAAAGGTAAGCTGAAGATCGGCTGGTCGGTATGCCCAATTAGCATACCCCAGCCGCCTTCAGTGGATAGGTGCTATCGGTGCCTTGAGTCCGGCCACAAATCCTACGAGTGCAAGGGCATAGACAGGAGCAAACTATGTCGTCGCTGCGGCGAGGAGGGGCATAAGGAGCGGGGTTGCACTAAGGCACACAAGTGCCTTATCTGCACTGCTAAGAAGCAAGCCCATAAACATGCTATGGGCGGACCTTCGTGTCCCTTCGGTGAGGTAAATAAGAAGAAGCCGTGAACGTCACACAGCTAAATCTTTACCATTGTGCAGCAGCCCAACAGCTGCTGTGGCAGTCGGTCTCGGAGTCGAGGACAGATGTCGCCCTCCTATCAGACCCGCACAACATCCCTGCCAACAACGGCAATTGGGTGTCGGACGGGTCTGGAATGGTGGCAATCTGTACAACGGGACGGTTCCCGGTTCAAGAGGTAATACACTCCTCCACCGAGGGTGTTGCGATTGCACAGATCAATGGTGTGTTCTACTGCAGCTGCTACGCTCCACTAAGGTGGCCCATAGAACAGTTCAACCAGATGATCGATAGGCTCTCGTCAGACCTAGTGGGCCGGAAACCGGTAGTCATAGCGGGAGACTTTAACGCTTGGGCAGTGGAGTGGGGCAGCCGCTGTACAAATAGCAGGGGTCAAGTGCTAATGGAAGCGCTTGCGAAACACGATACTGTGTTAGCCAATAATAGCTCCGCTAGTACATTCCATAGAAACGGGGTGGAGGCGTGGATTGACGTAACATTTGCCAGCCCGAGTCTGGTTCCAGGCATGGAATGGAAGGTAGACGAAGGCTACACCCATAGCGATCACTTAGCAATCCGCTTTAGGATCAACTATGGTGTGCAGCATCCGAGAGCGGGAGATCCCTGTCAGGTACGCTGGTGAAAGTCCAATCACTTCGACAGCGAAGCTTTCACCGTGGCCCTGGAACTGGAAGCCAACACCGACAGTCTAAGCGGGGATGCGCTGGTAGCTGTTCTACCACGCGCGTGCGACGCCACTATGCCGAGAAAAACCCTGCCAAGAAACGGCAGATGCCCGGTATACTGGTGGAGTGCCGAGATTGCAGCCCTACGATCAGCCTGCCTCAGAGCTAGACGTAGGATGCAAAGAGCTCGCACCGAGGATGCAAGAGAGAACCGCCGTGAAGTGTTTCGAGCTGCGAAATTGGCCCTTAACAAGGCCATTAAAAGCAGCAAGAGAGCGTGTTTCGACAACCTGTGTGAGAGTGCCAACGCGAATCCGTGGTGTGACGCCTACAGGATTATGATGGCCAAGACCAAAGGAGGCTCTTCACCCCCGGAACGGTCTCCGAACCGGTTGGCGACAATTATCGAAGTACTCTTCCCGTCTCGAGCCACAAGCCCCTGGCCACCTGCACTACGAGAAAGTGCGGGCACGGCTGAAATGGTGGCTCCAGTGACGAATGAAGAACTACTCGCAGTGGCTAAATCCCTAGCAATGAACAAAGCTCCAGGGTCGGATGGAGTTCCAAACAGCGCTCTCAAGGCAGCGAGCATAGCGAACCCGAACATGTTCAGGCTAGCTATGCAGAGGTGCCTTGACGAGTGCTGGTTCCCCGATAGATGGAAAAGGCAGAAATTGGTGATGTTGCCGAAGCCCGGGAAGCCGCCAGGCGACCCATCGGCGTGCAGACCAATCTGTCTGATCGACACGACTGGCAAACTGCTTGAGAGGATCATCCTCAACAGGCTAACCCCGTACGCAGAAGGTACGGACGGCCTGTCAAGCAACCAGTTTGGCTTTCGGAAGGGTAAGTCCACAGTGGACGCTCTCAACTCAGTGATAAAGACTGCCGAGATAGCGATCCAACGAAAAAGGCGAGGCATTCGATACTGTGCGTTAGTGACACTGGACGTGAAGAACGCATTCAACAGCGCAAGTTGGGATACCATCGCGCTCTCGTTACACCGGCTTAGCCTACCAGTCTGTACCGGATCCTGGAAAGTTACTTCCAGAACCGCGTACTGCTATACGAGACCGATGCCGGTCAGAAAAGGGTTCCGATTACCGCCGGAGTCCCGCAGGGCTCGATCCTAGGCCCGGTGCTATGGAACCTCATGTATGACGGGGTTCTGAGACTGAAGTTCCCTCCTGGGGTCAAGATCGTCGGTTTTGCCGACGACGTAACCTTGGAGGTCTACGGGGAGTCAATCCCTGAGGTAGAACTAACCGCAGAACACGCGATCAACACGGTGGAGGAATGGATGAGCGCGAGCGGCCTGGAACTCGCTCATCATAAGACGGAGGTAGTTATCGTCAACAACCGCAAGTCAGCACAACATGCAGTTATCCATGTGGGAGAAGTCGCGATCATTTCACAGCGCAGTCTGAAGTCTATCGGAGTCATTATAGACGACAAGCTGACCTTCGGCAGCCACGTCGACTATACATGCAAGAGAGCGTCGACTGCTGTTGCGGCTCTATCGAGGATGACGTCCAACAGCTCAAAGGTGTGCGCCAGTAGACGTAGGTTACTGGCAGGCGTTGCCGTATCTATCCTCAGGTACGGCGGCCCGTCATGGTCAAGAGCACTGATGCCAGTCGGGCTGGTCATTCGGGAAGATGATGAGTGCTTCGAGCTACGTGGAAATAGGGGAGCCCGCGAGCGCACCAGGGTGACCTCGGTCGCCAGATGGCAGCGTGAGTGGGACAACTCCTCGAAAGGTAGGTGGACCCACCGGCTGATACCTAACATATCGAGCTGGGTGGGAAGACCCCATGGGGAAGTTCACTTCCACCTGACACAATTCCTGTCAGGCCATGGCTGTTTCCGACAGTACCTCCACAGGTTCGGGCACGCGGAGGTCCCAGCCTGCCCGGACTGCCCAGGTGTAGACGAAACTGCCGAACACATACTGTTCGTATGTCCTCGGTTCGACGTCGAAAGAAGAGCAATGCTTGACGTCTGTGGCTGGGACAAAACCCCTGATAGCCTTATTCAGCGGATGTGTCAATCGGTGGAGAAGTGGAACGCAGTCTCGGCAGCTACCACCCAGATTGCCTGTAGGCTACAGGTAATCTGGCGAACCGAGCAACAGACGACGGGCACGGCTAACTAGTGATTGGTTAGTTGGAGCGAAAAAGGCCAAGCTCAAAAAAGGGAGTGAATGGTCTGTTCATGCTGAGGCAGGTTTGGCGCAGCGACTGGCAACCGCGTAAGAGGTAAACCCAGCCACCCCGAAGCAAGACAGAAGAGTGAGTGTATAGGCGTATAAGTGGACTGCCTCATGCCAAGACAGGAGGGTCGTAGCGTAGAATGTTGGGACTTAGCTATCGATGCCTCATGGCGTGGCAGAGGAGTGAAAGGGTGAGCATTAGAGTGACAGAAAAAAAGTGACCCCCATCGGCCCACCCCTGAGTCGATTCCTGGTCCCATCAGGAGTGTCTGTTCCAAATTTGAGCCAAATCGAACAAGTTTAGCTACCGGACCAACGTGCTTGAAGTTTGTATGGGATTTTTCGACAATTTACATGGAGAAAACCCACTTGCTCACATTTTCGCCGCTAGGTGGCACTGTATACATCAGATTATCACCAAAAGTGAAACTTAAGAAGATAATTTTATTATCTACAACTTTGTTGAAGACTGCAAAGCGATCCTACTCCAATAGGAAAAGTTATTAAACTTTTAATGAAGTGATGTCTGAGTCAGTTTTGCATGAGGCCTAGCAGTGCATGGTAGTGTATCAGTACTAGGTTCTAACAAACTAAACATTTTTATGGGATAATGGTTAGATTTAGCTGAATAGTATGTTCGTAAGAATTGTAGTACATAATACGAGTTATGTTTCGGTTAGAAAATTGTAGTTCCAGATCTGACTGCATAGATGGCGCCAACACTAACTTTTCAACGAAGAGAGATAGAAATTGGGTGTCTTCTACAAAGTTGTAGAACAAGAATATTGCAGTAATTCTTCCAAACATCTCCATATTCTATCTCTCTCCGTTGAAAAGTTAGTGTTGGCGCCATCTATGCGGTCACAGATTGAACTAAAATATTCTAACCAAAACATAACTCGTAGTATGTACTGCAATTCTTCCGAACATACTATTCAGCTAAATCTAACCATTAATCCACAAAAATGCTTAGTTTGTTAGAACCTAGTACTGATACACTATCATGCGCTGCTAGGCCCCATGCAAAACTGACTCAGACATCACTTCGTTAAAAGTTTAATAACTTTTCCTATTGGAGTCGGATCGCTTTGCAGTCTTCAACAAAGTTGTAGATAATAAAATTATCTTTTCAAGTTTCACTTTTGGTGATAATCTGATGTATACAGTGCCACCTAGCGGCGAAAATGTGAGCAAGAGGGTTTTCTCCATGTAAATTGTCGAAAAATCCCATGCAAACTTCAATCACGTTGGTCCGGTAGCTAGACTTGTCCGATTTGCTTCAAATTTGGAGCAAGTACTCCTGTTGGGACTAGGAATCGACTCAGGGGTGGGCCGATTGAGTTTTCAAAAATTCATTATTTTTCTGGGCAGTCTAGTGAGCATCCAAGTCAGTCTCACACGGTATGTTAAGGGTGAGCACAAAAGTCAGCCTCACATGGTATGGTAGAGGCTAGCACAAAAGTAAGCCTAGCAAGGAATGAATAAGGTGAGCACGAAAGTCAGCCTCATGTGGAGTGTAAGAGAGTGAATCAAGGTGCGATAGGGAGAGCACCCAAGTAAGCCTCATACAGGACGTATGAACGCGTGAGTGAGAGTGAATGAGTACATCAAGTACAACCATCCCCCCAGAAGTAATACCGAGAGGTACTTCCTGGGGGGAACGATGGCGGAGCCCAATGGAGTTTAATCGGTATTAATGGCAGCATCACCATTCGAGCCCGACACGCCCCCAGTACACCCCATGTGGTAGCTTGTACACCTACCAATAGCACGTGTACTGGACTAGGATGTAAACGTCTTCTCCATTGTGTCAAAAAAACAGTCATTACCTACCAATTTTTTTTAATATTCCTGATATACAGGTTGATTGTGCTATTACCTGTCTTGGAAATTGGTCCAGAAATGTGCCTGTAATAAAATCAAGAGCAATGATATTGAACGTCGGATTTTTTTATCGGTGTTAGTAATACCTCATTCATTGCTTTGTACCCGCTTAATTCGATGAATAGTTAGCTAACAACTTCTTTGTGACAAACTAGTTATGTTACAAAAGCACGGGTTGCTATAATTAATATGCAACTGCAGCGGTGCCAGCGTCTCGGAAAGTGAATTGTCAACAGTGTGCCTCACTGTAGCAAACATTGTGATAAAGGGTGAAATGACTGTGGTAGGACTGTGAACCGTATTCTTTTATCGAGTTGTCGTAGTTCATATAGGATGTGTGGCATATTGTTCTAAGTGACTCACTTCTTGAGTATACCTTTAAATTTGAGACACAGTGTGGCATAGGAGAAATTGGTCTACGGGATGTTTTACGTTACTTAAAAGAACTGTTTCGAGTAAATCTACCCAGACTCGGGTTCTAAATCGAAATCAGTACTTGTAATTATTCTGCTGGTCTACTTGGTTATTTCATACCAAGCAGTTCGAGGTTTTCACTGTAGCTTGCATACTGACGATTATTTATGTTTCAAATGGGGTTCTCACTTGTGAGGTTAATATTGTGGAATAAACAAAGCTTCTGATCGGTTCATATACGTGACATAGTCCGCAGTGCATAGGAAATTTCCTGCCCACATACCGATTAACTGTACTTCCGACCGACCAAGCAGTGACTGATTGCTCTCCAACCACCTTAGGCGTACAGCATATACACACACCAAACAATGCACCGCGGTTATAACTTCTCAGGCCTGACTTGAATGGTAATGGTAGGTAAAGAATATAAAACCAACGGCCGCGGCGGACCTTCCTGAGTGGGTTCATTAATATTCTTTCACGGTGTTGCTCACAATCTGACCATCTCCGTGTGATATTGCCGCTATCGATGGCAAGTTAATTGTTTCCTAATGGCCATTTTGGCATTATAAAGAGGTAAATATGAACTGTTCCAGTCATGGCGGTTTTTCCCCAATGCAATGGTATTGAAGCGGTGGTTTTTTTTTAACCAAAATTAAGGTTTCTTATCGTTCTAGTGCGGATGCACAGTCTTAATGTTTCTGTTTTTTAAACACCACAACGGTTATTCAATCAGTATACCAACTGTAGATGATAATAATTGAAGACTACCTCGATTAATTCTAGGATAATGTGGAAAAATTTAAACGGATGTGTGCAAAACACGAAATTTGACGAGAAAAGTCCAATGGATTGTCAGATCAACAAAGAATTACCGAAACGGTGGGAAGTTGAAAAGAGGACTAGACTCGAGCATTCTTCCAGTCTCTAGTAAGGTGCGTTAACAATTAGTTTCGAAAAAATTTGCTTGAAGCACGCCGAAGTACCGCACAGAAAATTCGGTGAACCCCAATAGCAACCAAGCGCCACCATCCAAGCTGCAAGGTAATAAATGTTCACAGTGGTTGCGGCATTTAGTAAATGCCAACATAATATGTACATACATCCAATTGGCGTTCACCGTGCATACGGCATTCGTCCAAAAATTGAGGCCACTTGGAACAATGTTGCAAATAAATCATATCGACGCGTGGTAAACTATATCTAAGATCCCTCGGCAAGAGGATGAAACTCCAATCAACATCACCCGCCCCGATCTAACCATCCGCGGATTTAATTGTTTGCGATTTCTGCAGCTTTTTAGTTCGATTCGTTCGTAGGCGAATCGCACTCGCTCTCATCATCGTCTACCTCTTCCGAGTCACGATGATCCTCGCTACCCCACCAACCAGCACCCGCACCATCAGCAGGCGCGGTGGCTGCATGCGCGGAAGAGAACAGGAGGCGATTGGCCTTCCTCGCTGCCCTTCCACGGTTTCACCATGCTGCAGCTATATAGGGTGTACAAGTTATTATTACTATCGACGCGGTGCGACGACGGTCGTTGAATTCGTTGAACTCGCGATGGAAGGCAAGCGCCCGAAGGCAAGCGCGGCGAAGATTCATATGAATATGCCGTTCGTTTTGTCCGTCGTCGCGTGGGGATCTTTATGGCCTGGAAAGGAAGACGCTCTCCGAAGCAGATGCAACGCAGCCCGCCAGTCACTGACTGGGCTGGAGCTGCTGTTGCTATTCCGTTCGCTTCTACTTGTCCTCGTCCATCCACGCATGCTCTGCCTGCCAGCGCGCTGGTGACAGTCAGTTATACAGCTTTACCAGCGCTATGACAAGGCAAGGACACTTGAGCTACGATGACTTATCGAAGTCAATGAATTTGTTCGCGAAGCACAATGTCACCGGTTCGATGCGGGCATTGTGCTCTTGTCATGTTTCAACCCCACTATATAGATGTATATCTGTACGTCTTTGGTGTTTCAATCTTCCGAAATATCCGCATACACTCGCCCGTTCCACTCTTGACCGCAAAAAGGCTCCTCTCCCCAGCAACCAAACGACTCGTGAACTGGTTTGCACGAGCTTGCTTTTAAGTCCAACAGGCCCGAAAAGAGGCGATAAATCTAAAGTTTATTAAAATCGTAAAATAAATTGCAATCACTTTATCACCCTTCTGCTTTTTTGTCTCCGTCACTTTGCTAGATTTGCGGCCGTTCTGGTATTTTCTCGTTCCGTCCCGAGTTTATGGTGCTCAACTAGCTCCATCATGGCTACACGGGTTACCTACATACATAAAACAGCCACATAAACATGTATACAACGGTGATTAGTGCAGTCAGGCAAGCAGTGAGTCCTCGTAGCTGACAAAAAAAATACATGAAAACTTTGTTTTTGTTGCTTGCTTTCGTTATGCGGTGCACATTTGAGCGAATGGAAATCTAACATCCAGCATAATATGCTTGCCTCTTTGTGTAACTTTTAGAGAAGAAAAGTATTTCAAAAAAGATAACAGAAAAAAATCTCTCGTAACAAACAGTAGGCCAAACAATACATACACTCATTTCCTGAGAATGGGAGAGTGAGTCACCGGAGTGAAGCGAGCGCGAGGGTCACTCACGTACGGTCGCTCTGGCTCTCGCATCACTCAGACCTACGAATGTATAGGAGAATCTGAATGTCGCGAAGGGTGAAGAGAAGGTGCTACTAGACACATGTTACAAAACACACAGGTCCATATGGTTTATGGCATGTACGATGTGCTCGAGGCTCATCTGCGTCTGGAGTGGTGTGTGGAAAACCGTTGAAATTTCCCTAAGCAACTGGAAAATTACAAGTCGATTTAGAGCTGCAAGTGTTCCCCCGCGTTAAACCACTCTTCAATATCGTGCTTTGGATGATGGTTTTCCGGATTGCAGTTGAATTAAATTCATGCTTGTGATCGCTCTCTCTCTCTCCCTCCCTTTGCAGACTCTTTCTTCGGGACGCAATCGGCTGACAGTGGAAAATGGTTTCACGGAGATAACAGACGAGGAGGCGGTAATGACGAAGTATCAACGCCCGATGACGCTTCTCGACCCTCCTATATAGATAGATGCTAAACGATTTACTGTGATGAGATGCGGCGCCCAACGGTGATTAACCGTCTTATTTGCTGTAAATGTGATTTAAGCCGAACAGTAATTTGATCAAATCTTTTGATAGATACTGTACTTTGCCGAACAGCTTCTGTGTGATGCAAATAATTATCTTTATATGTCATTAAATCACATGCCCGCGTAGAAAGAGTTTCACGAAGACAATAAAATCACAATGGCACAAATTTAGTTTACGCGACTCTAGCTTGAGGCGATTTAATGTAGGCAGATAGAATTTGGAATAACTCAAAAATGGGTCAAATGAGGTACAGTGAAGACCCGTTTTTATCAGCCCCTTGGCGAATTTTAAGCTGTTAAAACAGGGACATTGATAAAATCGGGACATATATTTTGCTGTTTTTTAAATCAACCGAAGCTCTTAAAATATTCTTCTTTGGTCCTTAGACATAGCCTCGCAACCTGATTATTTACTTTAAGTTCCCATTAAGGGAGTCTGACAGTACAAAATTAAAAAAAAAATAAAAAATTTATTTCTGCATTTTTCGGATCTCTAAGATAAGAAATATGGTCAGGGCCTTTGTCGGTCACGTTACAAGTTTACACATATTTCATAAGATAAGTCAGCAAAAACGATAAAGTCAGATTCTATCACAATTGCACATTATTAAGGTCACTAAACCGCACATTTTTTCTTCAGAAAGTTATTTTCTATCATGAACGGTTTTCGTTTTATTGTCACTTTAACACTTCTGTCACGTTACACAATTTTCGCAGTGAGTTTGGAGGTCACTTGACTAAATTGAAAAAGTCTGTTCCGATGGCCCCCAAATTTGCGTGAACACAGTTTTATGTTGAAGCTTGGAAAACAAAGAACAGTTTAAAATAAAGTTTTTCGGAAGAAAAACGTTTTTTTTTCGATTTTATGGAGCATTTTCAATGATCTGTCACGTTACAACCAGAATCTGTAACGTTACAGTTCTGTATTTTTATTGAAGCAAGGATATCGAGACAGTCGTACAGAAATCATCCTTGATCTGGGAATTAACTGAGTATTAACGAGAAATTTCATTTGGTTTTGATGAACAAACGCAAATAACTTATGAAAAGGTTCTAATTTCACGAAGTAACACATTATGTCGAAAAACATCTAAAATAACTTAAAAACATCTGCATTTTGAAGGACAATTTTTAGGGAGCTTTTTTTAACTGAAAAAATATTTTGATTTACCTTCTATAATTATAATTAAAGAAAAAAAAAATTAAAATGAAATTAAAAGAATTTTTGAAATATATTTTAAGTTTTTGTAATAAAATCTCTTATTGTTATTTTCTCCGCGATTCAATTATATTTTAAACTTCTTTTATTTTCAATTAAATTGTATATGCTTTAGTGTGCCTGAATGTTTCATATTCACGACAAACTTACGAACGTTTTTGACAATGTACTGTTCGAACTTTTCATTAATTTGACTAAAAATATATTGTGACTATTGTGAGATTTTTTTCTTGCATTCCGCATCATAAAATTTCAACAACCCAATGCTTATCGTTTTAAAGACGTAAAAGAAACTTTTTTAGTGTACTTGGATCATGGAGAAGCTTTCAATACAAAAGTTTTCCTAACAACAATTTTTGACATATTTTTATAATTCATACTATTTGCAATTTTATTTTTGAGTATGATTCTAAACGCCGTTTTAAATCAAAATGTTCATGACAAAACATTTCTGAAATGTAGTGGTTCTCGAGATATTTTAAATTTTGATTTCACAACACAATTATTTTGTTTTATTACGACCTTTGCAAAAGTAATTCGCATTTCTCTATAAATAACAATAGGTTTTTCAAAATGCCCATAACATTTTCTAAAACTTTCCCTTAGACATCAAGGCGATATTGTAAACCATTTGATAGCTACATGGAAACAACCAAAATATGATTCAACTATTTAGTTTAATCATCAGACCCTACGGTTGTAGGGGAACATGGGGAGACTTAACCAAGCGCAAAATTCTGTTATTAGCTATGATGTGTTCTATTAGGTTCTTAAAAAATTTCAAAAATGTTTTTATACTTGTTTCGACCCCTTAAGGTAATTTTAAAAGTTTGGAATGAAAAATACTTTCTTTTTAAAAATTATTCCGTGATTAATAAATTTGTGTTAAATGATGTATTTTTTTATCAAACTGTGTATGAACATATCTACTCGATTAATAATTATTGTTTAATTACTCTTATTAAAATGGTTCTACATAAATCGGAACATTGGAATAGCTTTTACTAACATTTGCACGACATTTTACGCAATAACTAATGTTGGGGAGACTTGACCAAGATTTTATGGGGAGACTTGACCAAGATTTTATGTAGATTCAAAATTTCTGATATTTACTATGTTGTGGTACCTACTGTTAATGTTAAACACGTCACAAAAAATCCCACCTCAAACATTTGTCTATATCTTTTAGAACTAGTAAACAAAGTTAGCAGTAATATGGCTGTTTTCGTGACGTGTGAACATGCAATGTAAGCAGTACAGTTAATCCTTAAAAGCAAATGCATTAAAAAAAATCGAAATTTATGAAATGCAACCCTTTTATATTTTACTGGTACTTAAGGAACTCGACAATATGTAAAAATATGAAGACAGCGCATTTTATGTCTTAATTTATTGTTTTGATTTTCCAAAATTCTCTTGGTCAAGCCTCTCCAGGCCTTGGTCAAGTCTCCCCACGGCACAGTGGTCCAGAATGCAAATTTAGCAGGAATTTTAAGATTTCACTAAAACTAAACAACTTAGCCTTATTAAATCTTTGGAGAAGTTTTCGTAGTTTATGAGCCCCCTCTTTTTGTTAAAACAACAGTTAGGGTGGTTCTAATTTTACCAAGATCAAAAAATTAACTTTTTAAAAATTCTAGCTAGAGTCAAACGACCTTCAGCGAAGTTGTAGAACGATAAATGTTGGAAAAGTTTGCTGAAGACATATAAGCTCTATCTGTTATTCTTTTTATTTCACAACAAATTTAAAGTCGGAGCTTAGGGTGTTTCTTCGAAATACAGTTTTATTCCAATAACTCCTGCTGTATTCATTTTAAACCAGAAGTAGTCTTCAGACAACTTTAAGATTGTTTCAAGGTGAATAATTTGCTTCTAGCTATTTCCGTTGAAAAGTTATGAGCACTTTTTCGCCAAAAATGGGGTTGTTTGGAATGACAATATCACTCATTTGGGCAAATAAAAGATAATTCTTTTTGAACTATAAATAAAAATGGCGAAGACGATATTTTTTAAAATTTCATAAAATTCATTCAAAAAAAACTATTTTTGAAATATTAAGTGCTTATATCTTCTGAACAATAAAAGCTAGTTTTGATGTATTAGAAGAAAATGTTCGTCTTCAAAAACTCTAAAAAATTTCTGAAGAATAGGTTGAAAAAAATGAAAACTGAAAAAGTTATATTAAAAATTTGGTTTTTCATGAATTGACTCTTTGTAATATGTTTAAATTACTTTCACGGTGAACAATATAAAAAAATGTAGTTTCGTTTTCATGATAAAATATTGCACTTTACTTTTCTATTATTGTAAATAGTGGGTAGAGTGGTTCTATTTTTTTTTAAATCAGTAAATTAACTTTTTAATGGTTTGAGATAGAGTTTCGCTGTCTTCCAGAAAATTGAAGAAAATGAAATTTTAAAAAACTTTGTCGAAGACATTAAAACTCTATGTCACGTACTTTTCATTTAACAAGAAATTTACCGAAAAAATTAGGGTGTTTCTTAAAAAATGGTTTTCCTTGTATAACTTTTGCAGTTTTGATTTTTCATTTAGATCGCTTTACAAATACTTTCAGATATTTTGAAGGAGAACAATTTGTCTTAACATATTGAACCTCTAGCTTCGCTCGTTAGAAATTTATATATACTTTTTACTAAAAATAAACCATTTTTTGAGTAAATATTGCAAGATATAAAAAAATATCGTTTTTGCCATTTTTTGGTGATCTATACTACAAAGCATGCTATTTCATATGAAAGCAACAGTATTTAATGTTCAGTGCCTGAATCGAAGATAATTCTATTTGAAAAGGTTATATTTTTTATATAAAAGTTCTTATAACTTTAAAACGAAAAAAGTTAGGTAGTTGGTGTTTTAAAGCAAATTATGCGCCCAATAATAATCTTTAAGTTGTCCAAATGGTACTTTAGCGTAAAATAAAAACTTCAAAAGTTATAGAAATAAAACCGTTTTTTAATGAACACCCTAAAGCTTACATTTGAATTTCTCGTGCAATGGAAAATATAAAAGCTGGAGCTTGCATGTCTTCAGCAAATTTGTCTAAAATGTGTTGCTCTACAACTTCATCGAA
Source organism: Topomyia yanbarensis (assembly GCF_030247195.1). Classification (NCBI taxonomy): domain Eukaryota; kingdom Metazoa; phylum Arthropoda; class Insecta; order Diptera; family Culicidae; genus Topomyia; species Topomyia yanbarensis. Next base: position 385,292,358 of record NC_080671.1, on the reverse strand, counting down.
GACAGTAAAGCTCTATCTCAACCCGTTAAAAAGTTCTATTTAAAATATTGCTAAATTTAGAACCATCGGTTTAAACAAAAAGAAGGGCCTTACAAAGTACAACAACTTTGCCAAACATGTTGTAAGGCTAAGTCATTTAATTTTAGCAAAAAGTTAAAATTCCTGGTAAATTCGCATTCTGGACCACTGTGCACGGTGGGGAGACTTGACCAAAAAAACTCATCTCTGAAAATTTTTTATAACTTTGGAAAAAGTAAACCAAAAAATCATGGATATGCACAATACTGCCACGCATTATGTTTAAATAAGTTTTGAAGGATTGGAAACGTTTTAAGACATTTACGTAGGTTTAACTGAAAACCTGGTCAAGTCTCCCCATGTTCCCCTATAATATTTTAAATGTTTGTCAAGGTCAATTATACTTGTGAGCCATATAAAAATAAACAATAAAGCAATAAAAATCAGCAAATATGAGAACGATTTTTTTTCTTCTTCAAAATTAAATTAAATTAATTGAATAAATGATTAAAAATGATTATATAATACTTATTGTTACTGGCGTAGTAAAGCAACCAGTATTCAAACTGGTATTGTCACGGGTCACATTTCCACTGACAGCACGAAATCTGACGAAACGCTAACGGCTACCGTACACTGGGGTACAAATGTACACACGTAGAAAAAATGAAAATTACAAAACAACACCTGATTCCACGAAGGCTATAACCAATACCACCTATACCACCTTTTCCTACTCTTACTAGGAACACTAAATTGAATTATGGTAAGGGTCCCAGGTCGGTAAATACCGAATTCTCGTCTTCACATGGCTCCAAAGAAGGCGTGGGGTACACTTGTACCCCAGTGCAACGTTCTAGGGTTAAGAATTATTATTTCACGGGACAGGATAAAGCCGCGTGGAATATACACTATTTTAAGGAATTAATCTTTAAATTATGGTGTGGTTTGTTCAAGCAATGAGCGGCTTTGTAGAAGTTTGTAGTCGTTCCGAAAACTCCATTGGAGGTGTCGAAGCATCTCTACTGGCGAGCATACCGTACCAGCTAATGATGTGACACCAAGAACGCGTTAGAGAATCTTGATTGACACAAGTTTAAGTTTGACCGTACCAACCAGTTACGCGGGTGACGTCGTGTAAACTGTCGAATACCACTTGTCAATAAACAGTGCTTAATTTAATATACTTGTAATAAATTACACAAAACTACTCTTGCAGGAATGGTTTTCAATAAAAAAAAAATAGAAATTTTGGTTAAGTACGACGGGCCAGGTTGTTTGAATCTGTCATCATTATGTCTTTTGTTTCCCATGCGTTAACCGCCGATTTATCCTACCTTCCGGTTAAGATATCGACGATTTATAAGTTTCTCATTACTCATTACAAATGCGACGTTTAATAGTAGTAAATATAAATGCTAATTCCTCTCGCTAGCAATTCGTTTTGCCATAGGCAGATATAATTGGACACGTATGGTGCGACTTCAGGTTCCAGTGATTCTATAATAATTTTGGATGAGCCTTGGATGATTCCTTTCGATGAGGGTTTCTCGAATTAAAAATTTTCTGGTTCGGGTCGGGTTCGGGTTTTTAAATTTTTAAATTATCGGATTCGGGTCGGGCTCGGGTTTTGCAAAATTGTCATTTTCGGGTTCGAGTTTTGCAATTTTAAAATGTTCGGGTACGGGTTTTTCACATTTTAATATTTCGGGTTCGGGTCGGGTCCGGGTTTTTCAATTTTCAAGCTCTCGGGTTCGGGTCGGGTTCGGGTTCGGAAACATTGAAACCTAACCATCTCTAGTTAACATGTGAACGCTTAAGCCCTTCGCCATCATCAACACACACCTACACCACAGAGAACAGACGTCCATCTTCAGCATTCAACTTGTGTAAAATCTCTAACGGTTTCGAAAGTAGTTTGGATATCTAAACCAGGTGCGCTACTGTCGTCATGTTTTTTGTGGCTGAGTACGACAGAATTGACAGCGGTTATTTCTCTACCCAGTCAAACTAGTCCGGAAGCGATTCGAACTTCCAGCATGAATTCCAGCTCAAATGCGTCAACCGATAGAGTCGAAATCGGTTGTTTTCTTTGAGCTAGATTCCATGCAGAATCCATCCAGGATTTCGAACCAGTTCCGGAATCGATTTGACGGATAGTTGGGATAGGTTGGTGTGGCGGCGCTAGTGTTTTTAGTGTATTAATTCAAATGTTTACACATGTTTTTTAAATATTTTTGTTCGATCATGGATGTCTGTTCTCTGTGCCTACACCTTCGCGATGATAGTGAGGGCTTCCCATGTGATGCCGCAGACTCCTTTGCTTTCCTTTTCCTGTTAAAGGGCGAACACGAAATTATTTCGACACATTCAACAGGGCATAACTTTTTTACCATTGGGTAAAAATCAACCAAATTTTGCACACTTTCTCATTGATGTGTATTGTTTACATGCTGTCAAACTCGAAGTCGTGTTTTTCGATTCAACGAAAATGGAGGTGAACCAACGCGAGTCGAGAGAACAAATTCTTTCCAGACACCTGGAATTTCCTGACCTGTCGCACCGGCAGTTGGGAAAAATGTTGAACATTCACCATTCAACCGTCTCCAGAGTGTTGAAGCGGTTCCAGGAGCGGTTGACGTTGGACCACGGCAAAGGAGCTGGAAGAAAACCGGGACCGGAGAACAAAAAGACGGAGGGAAAGGTGAAGCGGATAATTAAAGCAAATCCCAACGTCTCAAGCCGTGATTTGGCCAAAAAGATCGGCATGTCGCAGAACTACGTCCAGAATGTAAAGAAGAGAGCTGGACTACATACATACAAGGTACAGAACTTCCCGAACCGCAATGAGCGGCAACAATCGACGGCTAAAACTCGGGCACGGAAGCTCTATGAGAAGATGCTGACAAAATATGGCTGCTGTGTGATGGACGACGAAACGTATATAAAAGCCGATTTTAAGCAAATTCCGGGGTTGGAGTTTTTCACCGGCAAGAGCAAGTTCTATGTGGACGACAAATTTAAGAAGAAGAAAATGTCGAAGTTCGCTTCCAAATATCTCATTTGGCAGGCCATCTGCTCTTGCGAACTGAGGAGTGAGCCTTTCGTGACAAAGGGCACAGTAAATGGCGAGATCTACAAATCTGAGTGCCTCGAGAAGCGCCTTTTGCCGTTCTTGCAGCAGCACGACGAAGCTCCGCTATTTTGGCCAGATTTGGCATCATGCCACTATTTTAAAAGTGTCCTGGAGTGGTATGAGGCCAATTCTGTCCATTTTGTTCCAAAGGACATGAATCCGCCAAACTGTCTGGAGCTGCGCCCGGTGGAGCAGCACTGGGCAATGATGAAGCGGGAACTTCGGAAGAGCAAGAAGACAGTCAAAGACGAGAAGGACATGTTAAGAAAATGGAAAAAAAACTGAGAAACTTGTACCGGATGACACTGTAAAGACTTTGATGGAGTGCATCAAGCGAAAATGCGTTCAATTTTACACTCAAGGCTCCATCGATTAACTTTTCTTTTGATTTTTGAAGTAAATATATGTATAAAACTACCACAAAATTTTGGTTTTATTTTAAACATTATGTAGGTACACGGTTCGAAGGGTTTACGGGCTTCGTTCGGACGATATAGACTGTCGCGTTTGGTTGTCTTATCAGAACTAAAATATATTTACAATATATAGTATCGTGTGATGTGTAATCGATAATGTGTATGTGTTGGGTTTTATTAGGGTTACCCTCATGTTCAGTATGGTGGCGTTAATGTCGGATACGCCACATCACTCCCCCCGTAGATTTACCAATACCGGCGGGGGATTCTCACTCTACGTCCTGAACGTGTTGTGTAGGCAGTCTGCTCTACTGTTGGCTCTGGCTGGTTTGTATCGAGGTGATGTTCGTCGGCTTGTGTGAAGGCAGCTTTCAAACGATCGATCGATATCACAGTGGACTTACCGTTTACATCCACTATGAAAACTTTTTTCCTTCGGCGAATGACCCGATATGGTCCATCATAGGGTTGTGTAAGGGGTGGTTTGATAGCTCCCACCTTCACAAAGACATGGCTGCATGTAGACAAGTGCTTTTGTACGAAGGCGTTCTGGTTGGAGTGGTTGGTGGTTTGCGTTGGTCGTAGTTTTGACATCGTTGCCTTCAAGTCGGTGACAAACTCTGGCGTTGGTTTTTTACAGCTGTCGGAGATGAAGAATTCACCTGGCAGTCTAAGTGATGTACCGTATGTAAGCTCAGCGGCTGTTGCCTGCAGATCCTCCTTCAGCGACGACCGGATCCCAAGAAGTACGATGGGAAGAATTTCGGTCCAACGAGAATGTTGATGGCACATGATCGATGATTTGAGCTGACGGTGTGTTCGCTCAATTTGACCGTTTGCCTGCGGGTGATAAGGCGTTGTACGTAAATGTGTAATTCCGAGCATCCTTGTTAGTGTGCGAAACAGTTCTGATTCGAACTGCCTACCACAATCAGTAGTCACATTTGTCGGGACACCGAACCGTGCGATCCAAACGTTGATAAAGGCACGAGCTACTGTGAGGGCTGTCATGTTCGGTAGTGGTACTATCTCAGGCCATCGTGTGAATTTATCGATGATCGTGAGACAATACATATTTTGTTCTGACGGTGGAAGGGGACCGATGAGATCCATATGGATGTGTGTGAAACGGGTATCTGGCACGATTATTCTGGATATCGGTGTTCTGTTGTGCCGTTGAATTTTTGTTTTTTGGCAAGGAATACAATGAGTGACGAACTGCTTGCAGTCACGGCGAAGCGAAGGCCAAATGAATCGATCCGAGACGATGCGAGTAGTAGCACGAATTCCAGGGTGCGATATACCATGCAGTTTGGCCAAAATTCTCCGTCGAAAATCCTTCGGCACGAACGGGCGGATGGCTTCCGTGGAGACGTCGCAGTATATTGGTGTGGATGCTAATGCTGATTTCAGTAACTTCAGCTTTACTGATGTGTTGCTTGGTGGATTGAGTAAAAATTCCTTCAGCTCGGGATCAGATTTCTGGAGCTCAGCCATACGATCGTAATCGATCGCTTCCGTAGTGGTGATAGATTCAATGCGACTTAGCATGTCGGCGACTTTATTTGCTTCGCCAGATACATGCCTAATGTCTGTGGTATACTCACTTATAAAGCTGAGTCGGCGTTGTTGTGTTGGGCTTGCCTTCTCAGGGCGCTGATGAAAAGCGGTGATAAGTGGCTTATGATCTGTGTAGACACATACTTCACGGGCTTGTATTGTGTCTCGAAAATGTTTGATGGCTTCATACATTGCAATCAGCTCTCTGTCGTAGGTGCTGGCTTTCCGTTGGCTTTCATTCAACTTGCGAGAAAAGAAAGCAAGGGGTTCAGGACCATTTTTCGTGATCTGGTGTAAAACTGCTCCGATGGCTGTGCCCGAAGCGTCGACGTCCAGGGCTAGTTTGGCTTCTGAAGAAGGATGAGCAAGAAGGGTTGCATTTGCTAAATCCTGCTTGCATTGTTCGAATGCTGTGTTTGTTGCTTCGTCCCACACAAGGATGGTGGTGTCGTTGCGAGTATTTCCAGCGATCATTGCCTGCAGAATTTGCTGATTTACTGCTGCTCGTGGGATAAAGCGTCTATAAAAATTAATTGTACCGAGGAATCTTTTTAGCTGCTTGGCGATTGTTGGTCTCGGAAAATCCAGGATGGCTTGCACTTTGCTGGGTGTCGGCTTGATTCCCTCCGGCGTAATTAGATGGCCCAGAAACTCAACGGTAGGTTTGCCAATCTGGCATTTTGCTGCATTGATGACAAGTCCATTTTGTCTCAATCGCTCGAACACCGTACGAAGATGTTGCTTGTGTTGTTCCACGTTATCTGATGCTATGCACAGGTCGTCGATGTAGGGATAAACAAAATCAAGGTCACCTAATATGGCGTGTAGATGCCTTTGGAGAGTTTGACCTGCATTGCGCAATCCGAAGGTCATATATTTAAACTCAAAAAGCCCAAAAGGGGTTGTGATTGCTGTCTTCGGAATATCATCTGGCGCAACTGGGATTTGGTGGTATGCACGCTGTAAATCAATGCACGAAAATATTTTCTTACCGTGTAAGATGCTAGAAAAATCTTGAATGTATGGCACGGGGTACCGATCTGGAACAGTAATGGCATTCAGATTACGGTAATCACCACATGGTCGCCACTTGCCATTTGATTTTTTAACTAAATGCAGCGGGCTGGCCCAGCTGCTTTTTGAGGGTTGACAAATCCCCTGTTCAATGAGGAACTGGAACTCAGCCTTTGCTTCCTTCAGTTTATCCAAAGGTAGCCGGCGCGGTTGGCAAAATACAGGTTGGCCGGTAGTGATGATCTGGTGCACGGTGCTTGCTGTTGTTGGTTTGTGCTTTATATTCAGGATAGTGATATCTTGATATTCTGCGAGAATCTCGGCAAAAGGTGAATTCGTGTCGAACGTGGTGATAGTTGGTTCCGATGATGCATTGATGTTTTCAATTTCCAATCGGGTAGTGTTATCGATCAACTTGTTTCTCCGTAGATCCACGAGTAGATCGTAGTGTTTTAGAAAATCCGCACCAATGATAGGCGATTTCACATCAGCGATGACGAAAACCCATACGAATGGTCTTCGTAGGCCAAGTTCTACGGTTAGACGTTTGGTGCCGTATGTCTGAATGGCGGTACCATTAGCGGCGAAAAGCTGATGTGATGCAGTTGGGTTGAGACGTTCTCTTGCTGAGGGTGGTATGACAGATATATCTGCTCCGGTGTCGATGAGGTATCGATTTGACGTTTTCAGGTCGTGTATGTGAATTCGCTGGACGTTTGCTGATTTGCTCGGGATACTGCTGGCCTTCAGGTCGAGGATGGGTTCGCTGATAGATGCGGGTGGTTTATTGTTATTGGCGTCGTGCTCTAATCTTCTCTCGGTCGTGTGTAGACCTCGATATTCCCATCGAAAAAAATACATTTGATATTTGGATTTTCACCTTTATTCTTCTCGCACTTTCGAGCTTGCGCACCGTGACGATAGTGAAACCAGCAAATCCATCGACATGGCGTCTTACTTCTTGCTGGTGTTCCATCGCGTCGGCTGAATGAACGAGTGCGCGGACGGCTATTGTGTCGATCTCGTCCACGAAAATTTCCTGATAGTGCTTCATCCAGGCGGCGCGAAAGGGCTTCGATTTTCTGCTCGATTGACGATGTGGTTGGTGCTTCGAATGTCTGTACAGCGGAGATTTGCTCACGAGGCGCTTCTAAAATTTTGTCAGCTACTTTTGCTTGCTCGTCGAGTGTGGCCGTAGGCATGGCAGCGATTATGGATCGAGCTGTGTTGGGAAGGGCTCGCAGCCACAGATTCGAGAGCACATTGTCGGTGCATCCAGCTCCGCCCAAGCGGCGCATCTCAGATAGAAGGACGCTCGGCTTTTGGTCTCCCAGCGATATTCCTGATAGGAGGCTGGTCAAACGTAACGTTTCCGACGGTCGGAAATGTGCTATTACGGCAGATTTGAGGACATCATACCTATCGTTAGCATTGGCTTCATTGCACCTTGCTATAACGGAATGCACGAATTTAGCGCGCGAGCCGAGAGCGACAATCACTGCATTAAACTTGAATTTATCATTTTTAATGGAATTCACGCTAAATGCTGCTTCGAGACATATGAACCAGGTCTCAATGTCATCGGGATCAAAATCCGGGAAGTTAATTTTGGCGATAACCGTTGGTTCTTTGGCGTCATCATTTTCGGCTTTCACGATGCCGGACTGTTCGCCATTGTTACCTGTCGCCATTGCGATTTTACACACGCGGTTCGCGTCGGAATTTCTCGATTTTTCTCCGTAAGTAACGAAACTTTCGCGTTCGCGGCTCGATATGTACGTCGATAAATTCACCGGTCGAATGACGTACGCGAAAATCACGTCGGGGTCACCAGTTGTAGGTACACGGTTCGAAGGGTTTACGGGCTTCGTTCGGACGATATAGACTGTCGCGTTTGGTTGTCTTATCAGAACTAAAATATATTTACAATATATAGTATCGTGTGATGTGTAATCGATAATGTGTATGTGTTGGGTTTTATTAGGGTTACCCTCATGTTCAGTATGGTGGCGTTAATGTCGGATACGCCACAATTATATGAAAATTGGCATGACATTTTCAATTTTTCAATTTCAATTTCAAAATTCGCAATAATTTCGTGTTCGCCCTTTAGCCTTAAGCAGTGGTTTAGTTGGTGACATTTCCCGTCTCATCTGCAATTGTAGTGAGTGATTCTGACGGAGAGTCCTACCGAGAACCTAGCTCTACAGCTCCAGTGGGACAACTCTCGAAAAGCAGTGTGGCTGGTGTTACCTCAGGATAGGCGGAGGGAGTTGAATAACAAAATGTAACAGTTTGTGGCATGTAAGGGAGGGTGTAACCTAGAACATGACGTAACATGTTTATATTGAAGCTAAAATTTTCAATATAATTCGTTTCGAACTAGGAAAATGTCTAAAAGATAAAAAATTAAAATTTGAAGCATCGCAAACTGGCCCCGTACACCTCTGTATCATTTTTCTCTGATCATTCGCTATTTGGACTACATGACTAAAACACAATATGATCTACTATCAAACTTGACTTGATTATTTTATACTTTATGTTTTATCCTATAGGGTAGATGTACTATAATTCGGCCGCCTAAAGCATTTGTTTTCAAAAAACCGTGAATTTATAACACTATTGAACTGGTATAACTAATTTGATTTTATCATTCTTTTCAGGTCATATAATAACAATTAATCCTGATTGAAAGTTATTAAAAACATTCAATTAACGGAAAAATAACAATATTCTGAATCAAGATCTGTTTTAATATTCGTCCCTCCAAATTTTATCTTCGCCCCCCCCCCCCTTGTTATATTGTTGTGCCCCCGTGCTTCCAGGCACAATTTCACGACTTCTATCATGCTACAATATCACAGAATAGACAATAGAGAAAAGATTAGACAAATCCAGGTTGTATTGTCAATAGCCAAATATTAAAGAAATAATACGTTAATTTAAAAGCGCTTGTGTTCATTCTATCTATTTACGGTTTTGGATTCAAGATAGTCCATTTTCCATCTACAACGGGTGAAAGGGATAAACCATTCGTTAACTAAATGAAATTACTAGAAAAATGCTCTAAATGCTTGAAAAATTAGGACACCCCAAAGCTTCCCTCTACCGAAATAGTTACAGTGAAGATTATCTGATTCTACCATGAAATGCATTTGGAAACTCTTTTTTTCTTAAAAGTTAATTTCGAAATGCCAGCTGATATACTTTTAGTAAATCGTGTATGGAACAGTTAGATTTTTTGTAGTAGACTAGAAGTAACAAAGGCATTTCGTTCAAATATTTCGAATATTTGCAAAATGACTTCAGATAGGGGAACATGGGGAGACTTGACTAGGTTTTCAGCTAAACCTACATAAATCTCTATAAAAGCCTTCAATCCCTCAAAAGTCGATGAGATATAATGTGCAAAGTTATTGTGCGTGTTCATGATTTTTTGCAGAATTTTTAATTTAATTTTTCAAAAGTTATAAAAGTTTTTTTGTGATAGTTTTTTTTTGGTTAAGTCTCCCCCGCAGTGGAAAAGAATTTCGAAAAATCATAACAAAAAATAATGACATTTTTCCATATTGTCGAGATCATTAGGTAGCAGTAAAAAATATAGAAGGGTTCGATTCGTTATGAATTTCTTTTTAAGGATTAACTGTACTGCTTTCATTGCATGTTCACACGTCACGAAATCAGTCATATTACTGCTAACTTTGTTTACTAATACTAAGAGATATAGACTGATGTTTGAGGGGAGATTATCATATCAGGAATTTCGTATTTTTATTCAGCTTATTGCCACTTGATCAAGTCTCCCCATTAAATCTTGGTCAAGTCTTCCCAGCATTGTTTTGATAAAAATACATAATTTAATGCAAATTCATTAATTACGGAATATTTTCTATCAGGAAAGAATTTTTGAAAAAAATTTAAGAACCGAATAGAAGACGTCGTAGCCAAAAATAGAATATTGCGCTTGGTCAAGTCTCCCCATGTTCCCCTACTCACTTATATTAATCACAGACAGAAACTCCGTTGTATTTGTTTTCAAACACCCTAATAATACTTTCCAAATGAATTAATTTTTGTCTTGTTTCTCTATAAGCTATTAACAAGATGAATGGAGAGGATGTATTTTGATAGGTTTTGTCTTCCTTGCAGAGAACGCTCGAACCTGCTCGATATTTTATGTACGTTTTAGAATGCGCATATCATGAATATATAAGGGAACCCGGGGCTTTTAAGACCGTGGGGGACCCCCTCGATTTCTCAGAAAATCGTAAGACTTTTTGACTGTCGTACATATTCGTGGAAGCGCCATTCTGAAACATTAATTTTGACAGATGAATCTCATGAATCTTTGGAAGGAGTTTCTACATTGTTTAAAAATTTATTTCAAAAGATCTAAAAAATTTAATCGAAGCAGTGCAAATGATTTTTATTGCTTTATCTAAAAATAGCTGGGGTTTCAAACTAACAATTAAGACCTTTGACCGATAAATTATTTCACGTCTACCCACCTAAAGGTCGCATTGCTTAGGTAAGTCCGAATAGCCCCGGATTCCCCTATACATTCGTACAACACCAAACAATACGTTTGTGAAATGTTTTAAAAATGCTATTAAAGTAGCTTAATTGCATTGTTAATAGCATATTTTAGAAATCGAGTGCAACTGCGCGGGATTCGAAAATATGTAGATTGCAGAATCTCACTATCTTCACTGCAACTGTTTAGGTAGGTGGCAGTCTGCAGCGCTCTGATTTTTTCCAGCATTTCAAAAAAAAATTTCTTTCAGTTAGAGATGTGAACCTTAGAAAGTGAGATATTTTCATTCGAAAAACGCAAATAGCTCTGTAAATACAAGCATGGTATTTTACTGTCTACATAACTTTCTAAAACATTAGAAATCGCTCCATAAAAGAAATTGGGGTGAAAAAACTGTTTTGAAGAACCTGTAACAAACAGCTCCTTATATCTCGAAAACCAAAAGTCTCCGAAAGAAATCTTCGTGGTATGTTTTTCTACAACTTTACTGAAGTGAGTATTCTTCTATCTGAATATTTGTAGAAAATAAATTTTGTAACACACTATTAGGGGAATCAATCATCGATCTGATAGGATTGGGGAGGAGGCGAAGAACGATACGTCTACCCTATTTCTCCTTACTGGAGAACAATTTAGGTAACAATTTAGGGAGAAAATTGCTGAAGACCACCTTTGCGCGTGAAGAGCACAAAACCATATTTGTCCCGTTTTCTATGGGATTTCCTATCTTTATAGGACTGATTTGCGATCATAGGCAGTATAACTAAATTAGTTATAATATTTGCGTTTCGACTTAGTCTCATCAGAATCCGACACTAACTTAGTAACAGGACTAAGCTAGTGCCGGATTGACGCTAGCTCCAAAACATGGAGACACAATTTGTGTTCCTGGGCAAACACCTTTTCTTGTATCTTGCACTTGCATTGCCTTGTTAAGCCAAACCAAATGTTTCGATTTCATTAGTTTTCATCAGCTTAAGGTTGAATAGAGAAGGGGCAAAAATCGAAAACCAAGAAAGCAGTTTTTTTCCACACCGTGTGTTAGATCTTCATAAAAATTAATCAGCAGTACTGTGACAACATGGGGTAAAAAACTGCTTTTTTCGGTTTTCGATTTTTGCCCATTCTCTGTGCAACCTTAATATGAACTCCTGTTCATGCGGGACATCACGCTTGACTAGGGATGTTTATGACTGCAGTCTTCAATTTGCAACATTTTACGCTGTTTTAAAATTGGGAAATAAAACGCTTTTTTCCAACATTCAACTGACGAATCTTTATCAGCAGATCACTTCTGTAAAGCTTTACTCTCAGCTCGTATACTGACTCATCAATTACGACATCGGGTCTAGAATTAGCATGCCACTGTCAAGCTGATAGGCTACTGGCTCAATCATCATGATTCACTTCCAAATGCCTTTTGCTATAGCCAAAACCTTATCCTTCATTCCAAACAATACTGCCCTGCTGATACCGAAAACTGCGCTACTGGGAGGCATCAGGCGACGGCGAAGATTATTAGTCATGTCTCTCTCCCTGTATGTATGTACTTTGCAGCTGCACTTGGACTGAATGAATGAAAGCTTAACAAGTCGGAAGAAATTGAGTCATCGCTGTTGATGTGTGGCCCTCCTAACCTATGCTTGCGCTTGTATGTGCAGTAGTTTTCCGCTTTTGCTACACTATGTAGCGTCTGACGAAAAAGGTGGCAGCAAGACGACAGTTTGTCAGAAATAATAGCAACAAAGAAAGTCCCCATTGGGCGAGGAAACATTCCAGCATAAGCATTTTCCCATGCACACTTCACAATCTCGGTAACATCTCGAATATGTGTCCCCTAGCACACACAAACGGCGCAATGGCTGAATGGATGAGACTATTAAATAGTTTTCGTTTCGAGCCAGCCTAATGAAATGATGCATCGAAAACAATAAAGATTGTTACTCCCAAACGCCACCCTCCTTTCCATTTTATCTGTTCCCCCCACACAAACATTAATTGCAGAAAGGCAGCTATAAGTACGTACTAATTTCCAAAGTGAATTCTGCTGAAATATGCTTAATCGGGGCAAACTTCAGCCGATTAGGCAACATTGCAGCTCAGCTAGTTGACCGTGCAGCTCGTGTCAAGTCGAGTCGTGTGCCTCACTGCCGGCCGTCGCGCCGTGCCACTGCCGCTGCCGAAGCCGGGCTCTCTTGTGTCTTCTTTGGCTCGAACAGACTCAAACTTGCTGCTATCGGAATTCGAAACGATTCCGCACCAACACACACCACAACGGGGGAAGGTTGTGAACGATTGAGTGCGAGCAAATCGAGACCATTATTCATTTCATGTGTGTATGCAGTTTGTAAACTCTGAATGAAAGAGCGAAGCGACTTTATTTGATTTGAAAAATTTGCTTAGTTTTAGGGAATCAATAAAATTCTAAACGAAATCTTATGAAGATGTTTCAAAAAAATGCAAAATACATACTAAGTGTGCAACATTAAAAAACACCAAGTGCTGCTGAAATCAAGCACAGCAGGAATGCTCTGCTGTAAGAAGCATGATAGCGACTATGTATGTACCTACAAAATGTGAAACCGACCATAAAATGAAATGTGTTTAGCAACATTTCAAAAATAATTTCACACACTTGCGGGCGCAGTGCGAGTTTGGCAGAGGCAAGAGTGTTGACGAGCGGCGCGTCTAAAATCATTATCCCGCGTTGGAAGAGCGCGCGTTTACGGTGTGAGAACCCACGATCCCGACCGTTGTGTTGTGTGGTACGGTGCGATGGTGGTATTGGTCGATGGAAGCGCTCGCTCTCATTGCTGTTTGGGTGGTGCTCGAACGAACCGAGCGAAAGAGGAACAACATGACACAAAAGTACACCACTGCCTGGAAACCGTTAATTGGTGGCAATAGGGGAAGATTATTTTCCTTCAGGTTTGAAACAATTTTTTTTGTCATGTTCCCCTTACCTGTTTCTACTGACAGGTATCAAATCGCCTCCTGCGACCTAAATTGCCATTTGTTTCGGCTAGCCTGCAACGAGGGTAGACTCATGAATTGTACTGAGAGTAAAGTGCGTAACGAGGTCCTGTGGCGCAATGGATAACGCGTCTGACTACGGATCAGAAGATTCCAGGTTCGACTCCTGGCAGGATCGTGCAGCAATTATTCTTTTTGCTGGTTACTGCTATCAACATTATCATTCTGGAAATATCTATTACTTTAGAACCAAATCACATATTTCCTGGAATCATTAACACTCATGAAAAAACGAAAAATGTTCTGGAAAGTGTTACTGAGCTTTACGAGACTTGAATCCTTTGGAATCCATTATTTGATCTCTTGAATAATTAAATTCGTAATATAGGAAAAACATGATTTCTAATGTGTCATGTGTTAAAGTGTTCATTATCCACATTCGTGAAATAGTATACAAGATCATGAAATATGATTCATGGATACGTGAACTGATTCATGATTCCTAGCGTATTAGTCACGAATCACCATTCACGCTCGTGGAGTAGTTCACAAAACCATAAAACATTATCCATGTATTCGTGAACTGGTTCATGAATCCTAGTACAATAGTCACGACTTACGTTGCAGGCCCGCGAAATGGTCCACAAAATTATAAATCATGTATACTATTCGTGAACTGGCTCTTGAATCTTGGTATAATACAGTGAAGATACGTTTTTATCAGCCTCTTGGGTGTATTTTAGGCTTACAAAACGGGAAGATTGACAAAATCGAGACATATTTTTTTCTTTTTAATAAACTGAAGCTGTTAACATATTTTTCTTTGGATTCCAGAATGTGCCTCAAAACCCTTTCAGATTATTTAGTGTGAATTTTCTTTAATTAATATTTAATTAAGTAGACCAAATCGGGGGCTAATAAAATCGGGTTTTCACTGGAGCCACGACTGACCATTCGTTCTAGTGAAATTGTTCACAAAATCGTTAAAGATTATTCGTGTATTCTGGTAGTTAATCCAAGCAGCAATTGTAACTTGGTGGAAGCCGGGCATGTTGCACAATTTATATACATTATTTGGTCGGTGTTAAATCAGACCGCACTAAGTGACATCGTATTGAGAACGAGAAAAACGAGTTTATAGTACAAGTGTGCGCCGCCGATTTCAGGTCAAAATATCCAGCGTGGCACCGGCCATAATTCATGCTTATTGTAAAAAATTACAAAATGGGAATGTAGCCGAAGAAATTCTTTATCCAGTAGTATTGTTATCTCACTTTTTAATATTATGCGACTTAGTCCGGTTTGACTTAACATCGACCATTTTATTGTCGGATGCATTTAAAAAGAAATCCAACGCGCTTAGTAACTGATAGTGCTCACCATTCACTGTAGAGTTGACCATGTTGGTCGGGTATGGAAACATCAATAGCAGTTTTGAAACTATTCAGAAATATTTCTAAGTGCGTTGCGTAAGCACGGTATACTTCGTAGATTGCAGACTGATGGCTCTCATTTCCAGCCAGACTACTTGAGGACCATTGTTTGGGAATAACAATTGATCCAGTCCAAGCGAGAGTTTCGCCTGAGAGCCACAATTGCGGGCCACGATCATCTTTACCGTAACTTGGGATGAGAAAGAAAGTGTTGATGTGGTACTTACTTAACGGAAGGCCCCGACTCAGTGACAATCCCATAAGTGCCACGGATTGGGTAGTGGGTGGGTTGTTAGTCAGGATTCGCTTCAAGCAAGCGATGCGACTGAGAATATATTTTCGTGCATGTTTGAATAGTTTATTTACTGTAGGATACGTAAATCTTCTAGGCGTTTAAACTCTGGCTAACCGTTTATCGAGATTGTTTCATCGAAAACAACTTGAACTTCGGACAGCCGGCTGTCGGGAGTGTTGTCGACAATGTAAAATGGACCGTAAACAATGAGTTTAAAAGTTCATAAATTATGTCACGCAAAGATTACCCAATACTAACTAACTCTCTGCCATATCATCACGTTATTTTTCCCTTTGGTCTAATACGAATCAAAATCTTTTAGTTTTTCCTTCATTTTGTAGTAGCACTTTTATGCCGCTACTCGCAATAGTGTTCATGTAATTTCAACAGGGCATTTTCAAATCTTTTTTTGGGATTTCTTGTTTTCAATCATGGCGGCTTAATTTTCTTTAGATAGGGCGGATGCACTACAAAACAACATTATTGGTTTTGTGCTAGTTGAAGACTGACCAGGCAGAATGAAACATGCCAAATCTGGCCAAAGAGTGTGTCCGTGTTAGAGCTCAAAAAGTCACTTTTGTGCATTTCCATATGGATTTGTTCATTTAAAGACTGAGATATGACGTAGAATGAATATTTTTACACATCCGCAGATCGCTTGCCAAAGAAGCTTACGTGGTGTACCAAACGTTCGATTTTTGTGTTAGAAATAAATTGAAACTTGAATCGTAACGTTGGATTGACGTTTAAACTCATTTCCGGTCGCTCTGATGCCCTTTAAACATCACATTGGATACGGTGCAATGTGCGATTCCGAGCTGTTACAGTTCTATTGTTACTCCCACGCTAAAAAGTTAAGAACAAATATTTTTTGAAAATTAGTCTATTGCATAATTTTATATTCATCCTAAATACGGGGCCCCAAAAATCCCGGGGCCCCTAACCCAGTATGCCCATGTGTAAAGGCGGTACTGCTCTAATACTTGAAGAACCCTTCCCGAATGCGTGTGCCTCGAACTGTACTGTGAACAACGCGAACTTTGTGGACCACAACCGCTGCCGAAAATCCTGGATTTGCTTTGAATGCTTTCTTGATGTTCTGACGCGTTTTCGGTCAACGATATTTAATTGCTTCACAACCCTCGTATCCGACCATGTTGGGTTTTCATCTCTTTCGTGTAGAATTAATTCGCTCTGTTTTGTTTCATCGCGTTGCAATTTGACTTTGTTCTTGAACTTTTGCACAAAATTTTAAGATAAGAGTTTTATAAGGGATCATCCATAAATGACGTAGCATTATACGAGGGAGGGGGAGTTTTGTTTTTTGTGATGATGTGTGCGGACAGGGGGGCAGGGGGTCATGTCATACTACGTAGCTTTACCCGTTACATCTAACTAACATCGTTTTTTATATTTTTAAATTTTTTGCGGGGTTAAGGGAGGGATGGGGGTTTACCGTCAAGCTACGTAATTGCCAGGGGGAGGGGGTATTTAGGGGTTTGTGACAAAATGCTACGATGGGGGAGGGGGTGTTAAAGATCACTAAAAAAAATGCTACGTCATTTATGGATGATCCCTAAGCAAATGGCAGTCAACAGATTCTAAAACCGAGCACTAGGATCTCAGGACAAAAAAGTACACCGATCCCAAATTTGCAGAGCTTTATTGTTGAGCACTACCAGAAAGTGGTCAACACAATGGATGTACCAACGGCAATGTACAAAAATTAACTAAACTCAAATACAAGTGAGAAGATCAGATTTATGAAAATGCGATGACACTATGCTATATTTCATTCAGAAATATTTCTAAGTTGCGCAAAAAGTCCAATAAGCTACAAATACCTCTCTGTTTACCATTACATGATTTATCTGAACTGAATAAAGGCTAGATCATCTGAAAATGGGTCACTTTCAAATACGTGTCCATTTTAAACTATTTTGGGGGTATTTCAAACGAATAACAATTTCACTGATTCAATGGAGACCAAATCGATCTCTTCTCAAAGTGATCAACCGGGTTGCGAAACCAAGATCGAGAAACACATTGCCATTCGATACGAGGAATAACCACAGGTTCGTTCGCGGTGTACTTTCAGACCAAAACTAAAGTATTAAATGTCATCGCGATGTCGCGGAATTTGACAACGTGTAGCTCGGCCGCAACCGATATACCTAAGGTTCGACGAGATAAACTGAAAGTATCTGTGAGTGACCTTGAGCAAGCATACCCGATAGCTTACTGCAAGCATTTTACCGAGGATTGTTGCGTCTTCGTACCTGCAAAGGCAGTTGAAATCGATAGAGTAATCCTCCGATTGGGGTTAACATGCGAAGAATCGCTAAAATATGGGATTGAGAACTTCAAAGACCCAATGCTTCAATCAGTAACAGTTCAGGATTTCAAGCAATTGCATTCATCGTACATCACGAAGGATAAGAAAACAACTAGAGGGTGTACAGGATCAAATTGCATTACTTCCAAACTGCTATAACGTTATTTATAAAAAAATTCGTTAAAATAATGTTTTAATCTATTCTCGGAATGTTTGAAAACCCTTGGTTGAATGGATGAATTTTGACGAAACTTCTCTTGTAATTCTATTATTTCGAACTCAGTCCGAACAGGATTCGGCCCAGTGGCATTCGGCCCAATGGCATTCGGTCAAATTGCATTCAACCAAATGGCATTCAGCCAAATGCGATCAGGCCAAATAGGCTTAGGCTATATGGCATGCGGCCAAGCGGTCGGCCAAACAGCGTTCGGTCAAATAGCGTTCGGCAAAACAGCGTTCGGTCAAACAGCGTTCACTGATAGAATATATTCGTAAATTGCTAGGAATTAGATTCGTACAGAAAATTTTCATAAAATATACGAATTTTTCGTACATATAATGAATCGTTCGTAGTTCTACTGAAACACTTTTATTTTTCATTACGATTGTTTAGTGAAAACCACGAAACGACTTTCGTTGGCTTATTACGAAATGGCTTCATTAGGCAAACGAATTGTTCGCTGCTATATACGAAAGTCTTTATAATATTTACGAGCACTATTCGTCAAACTGTCAACGTCAAAGGAGTTTCAATAGAATATGGAGTCATTGTTGCTATTCGTCAGATAATTGTTGATCACCACGACGGTCTTGGTCTGACTATTTAGTAACCGTAGCCGTGTCCGCCGGTTTCAGGAAGATTTCCTAAACTTCTTTCGCTTCCATTTGATCCAGAATCCGAAGCAGTACGGATTCAGTTGAGCCATCGTACTGCTCGTTGGTTTTGAATGAATAAGTTAGTTTTTCTCTGCGGGAGCAATGTCAAAATAATATGCCATTAAATACGAAAAATTCTCTTACATGAACGAAAAGATTCGTGCAACCAACGAGATTGTTCGTAATATACACAAATGTTTATTAAAATAAACAAAACATTTCGTTTCATTCACGAAAAATAATGTCGTTTTCAACAACGACATTCGTGCAATCTACACTAAACTAGTAAAATTTACGATAGCTTTCGTTCATCAAGTGGCCATTTCTTCATACCACAATAAAATCGATCTGTGTCATTCATTAAAAAATCGGTGTTGGCAAACATCGATCTCAAAAGATCGAATGAAAAAATAAGAGGATAATAAATACGAAAACTTTTCTAAGATGAACGAAAAGAGTTCGTGCGACCAACCACATCGCTAGTAATATACATAAACGTTTATTAAAATAAACGAAACATTTCGTTTCATTCACAAAAAATGACGTTGTTATCAACGATAACATTCGTGCACTGTACACCAAATAAGTAAAAGTTACGCAAACTTTCGTTCATCATGCGGCCATTTCTACACACCACAATCTTTCTAGTCCTCAACAATGATGAGCAGGTTGAAATAGAATCGAATTTGCCAGATCGATCCCTTTAATTAAAAAAAATCACTGCTGTCAAATATCGATCCTAAAAGATCGAATGCGACCAACGAAATTGTTTGTAGTATACATAAACGTTTATTAAAATAAACGAAACATTTCGTTTCATTCACTAAAAATAATGTCGTTATCAACGATTACATTCGTGCAATGTAAACTAAATAAGTAAAATTTAGGAAAACTTTCGTTCATCAAGCAGCCGTACAACAATAAAATCGATTTTCATAAATTAAAAAAAAATCGATGTTATCAAACATCGATCCTAAAAGATCGACTGCAAACAATAAGAGTCTAATAAATATGAAAACTTTTTAAGATAAGCGAAATAAAATCGTGCGACCAACAAAATCGTTCATCACATACATAAACATTTATGGAAATAAACGAATCATTTCGTTTCATTCACGAAAAATAATGTCGTTATCAACGATAATATTACTGCAATGTACACTAAATATGTAAAATTTACGAGTGCTTTTGTTCATCAAGCGGCCATTACTTCACACCACAATCTTTCTAGACCCCAATTGAGGTGAGCAGGTTGAAATAAAATCGATTTTGCCAGATCGATCTTTTTAGTTAGTTAACAAAATCGTTGTTGTTAAACATAGATCTTAACTTATCGATTGAAAAAATAATATGCTAATGAATACGAAAACTTTCTTAAGATGAACGAAATAAATTCGTGTGAGCAATGAAATCGTTCGTAATATACATAAACGTTTATTAAAATAAACAAAACATTTCGTTTCACTCATGAAGAATAATGTCGTTATTAACGATAACATTCGTGCAATGTAAACTAAATAAGTAAAATTTACGAAAACTTTCGTTCATCAAGCATCCATTTCTTCGTACCACAATAAAATCGATTTGGCAATATCGATTTTTTTTTTAAATTAAAAAATATCGATGTTGTCAAACATCGATCCCAAAATATCGACTGAAAACAGCAACAGGCTAATAATTACGCAAACTTTTCTAAAATAAACGAAATAAATTCGTGCTACCAACGAAATCGTTCGTTATAAACACAAACGTTTATTAAAATAAACAAAAAATTTCGTTTCATTCATGAAAAATAATGTCGTTACCAACGATAACATTCGTGCAGTGTACATTAAATGTGTAAAATTTACGAAAGCTTTCGTTCAGCAAGCGGCTATTTTTGTTGATGAAATGAACGAAACCTATTATTTACAATGCACGAAAATACTTCGTTGCAGAAAACAACGAATGAATTCGTGCATTGCATGATCGATTTCATTATATTTACGAATTTATATTATCAGTGTTCGGCCAAACAGCGTTCGACCAAACGAGATTCGGCGACATGGATCTCGGCCAAATTATCGGTTTTCTTTTAAATATCTATCGACCTCGTTCCGTGTAGCCTTCGCCTAATCAACTTTGCCAAACTTTTTCTTCTGATAGGGTTCGTGTACCAGTACGCTTCATTGTGTCGTGGTTCATAAATAACTCGTTGCAAACAATTAGGCCATACATTCATTCCAATAATATGACATGGTATGGAAAATGCTGAGAGAATCATGTGAATGAGACCCCGTGTAGCTCGACATGCCTGAAGCGTTCTTTTAAGGAAAGTGGATGCACTTTTTCGTAGAAATTCTGAAAAAAGCTGCGCCACTCACCACGTTTAATCCCTATGATTCCTTGTTAAACCCCATAGAAGGCACATCTTCTACTGCACCTAAAAATTTTGAGGAGAGGAAAATCATTTTCTTGTTTAGGCTTCCTCGTAAAGGCCCACTTGATGGATCTCCAAATGTAATAAGAAAAGGAAGTGTTGTTAACAAACTGAAGCAGCTTTAAGAAGATCGGTAATGTTCTAAATTGGTAATATCCAGTCCACGATGTCAGAGAATTTCATCTTTTCAGCATTAGGTTGAATCTTCAGCTGAAATATAGAAAATAGGTTTTTGATGTTCCAGCAAGTGTTGGAAATTCCTGCTCATTTTTAAGGGTGGTCTCAGCACCCTTAAAAATGAGCAGGAATTTCCAACACTTGCTGGAACATCAAAAACCTATTTTCTATATTTCAGCTGAAGATTCAACCTAATGCTGAAAAGATGAAATTCTCTGACATCGTGGACTGGATATTACCAATTTAGAACATTATCGATCTTCTTAAAAGTATTGTCTGTATTCTCCCTACACAAAATGCTTTTTTGTTAACAACATACAATAAATTATTCACGTGAAAAGCGCCTAAGAGTAAATTATTAATGAGATATTTTATGATGATTCTTCACGATGTAGTTTAAGTGATTGATTCCCCTTGTCTTGAAGTGCGATATTTGCTGTATTTTTTAAAATCTGATCAACAAGATAGTCTTCGGAAATGTTGACAAGCTTTTTGTGAATATCTTTACTAAATGATACTGAATCCCTTGAAATTATTATTTAGAATAACATTCTAAATATCAAATAAAAGGCTCAAGCAAATTCCATGAAGTTGTTCGTCTTGTCGTTATACATATTTATCCAGAAATGATCATTGATTCATCTTGTGCCTTCGAAGTTTTTGGGTAATTTCTGGTAAAAATTAAAGCAAGTTTCAACAGTGATGCCATTAGAAGCGCTGTATCAATAACTACAATATTCAATGTACTTTATTGGACTCTCGTTCCCTACAGATGATTTTAAATTGCTAGTGTTTTGAAAATAATGTCCAATATCTTTAAAAATACTCGAGATAAGAAAAATATACGGTAATGAAAGTTGTGTATTTTGGAGATTGCATTAACTTCGTCGAACATATCAAATTCATCAAATATCATTGAAAAGCTATTTCAAATAAAAAATTTTAGGTGACATGCAGATATAACGAACTAGAACTTCTAAAATATTTAAATAAGAGGCTTAGTGTGTTCGACGAAGATATTCGTGAAATAAATCTGCAAAATTACAGTAGTAGATGTCAGCTCATTTCATCTGTCCAAAATAACAACTCAATTGAAAAATCTCACTTTTAGGAGGATTATTCACTGAAATTATTGCACTAAATGACAGACCTTGCTATTTTTGATTAGTATACCGAAGACACCATTGACGTAAACTTAGGTGTTTCGACGTGAACAATTAACCATTTCTTAAATCTTTTTCTCTCCAAGAGAATTGCCCTGTGGACCCTAGAAATGGGTGTTTCTTTTCGCTCGCGTGCTGTCAGTTCAATCGAAGATGGCGTCGAAACAGCAAGCACTCCACGAGCGTGTTGTACGGTTTTACGAAACGCATGGTCATCGTGTAAAAAAAGTTTACGTTAAACCACTTTTGAGACGAAAACATGCCCGTGAGTACAGTTTACCGGATCCTGGTATCCCTGAGCGTGGATCGAAGGGCCAGTAGCGACCGTCCGGCAGGTTGATTATACCAGTTGCAAGTGGGGCCAAATTCACCAAGTTCCGTAAAAATCCTTTTAAATTACAGAATTGATAAAATTGCTTAGATGAGTTAAACTAATTAATCAAATCCTGCTTTAAAAACTGTCCTTGCGTTTAAACCAAAATCGGAAGCTTATTACTACCACTACATTACTTAATTTCAAGCGCAAATAGCAAATACATGTGCTAGTTAAACCAAAAATTTACTGCCAACATTACAGCGGCATTTAGGAAGCAGTTGGAGCGGTCGCCTGTTGGACGACACAGGGAAGCGTCCCTCCACAGTCAGTGTAACGGACTTCTAGCTCAGCTACACTGGCTGTAAAAAACACAGCGCAGTGATCTGCTTCGCCAGCCGATCAACAGGAAACTGAGCGTGTCTGGCCTAGTCCGTTCTTTAAATAGTCGATGATGACGTCACTCATAGAAGCGTTGCGCGCTAGGTACACCAATCTGTCGTACAGGGCTTGGGAAGCGCTATCTTCTGTGTGTTAATGCGCGATATTTTGACAAGGTTGTATATTATTTAATTTTTCAATGCTATGATGTCAAAAATCTTTGGGTTTATCTATTGGAATCTATTCTTAGAAGTATTTCGGGGCGATTTGTGCAAAAAATTTGAAAATTTATCGTGAGATGGCTGAATTATATGCGTTTAAAATTGGACCACTTTTCGTTACATACCATTTTCGTAGAATTTGTAGAGTGCACCCCCATATCGAAAACACATGTTCTACACATATCATCAAATCTCAGCCGTAGCAGAGTTATTGTACTTTTCTGAAATTGACTTATTTGTCTTAAAGTGCCTCTAACTCAAAAGGTTCTCTTTGTATTTCAACTCTATTAGAATATTAGCAAACCTCGTGGAGCAATGGGGAGCTACATTCGATAGTCTCTAAGGTATCAACGAAACCTTGGTTCAAGGGGATGGATGTGGGTCGTGACTTCATTCGTGTGATGTCCCGACTCATGGCAAACCATTACACGCTGGATGCACATCTCCAGCGTATTGGGCTCGTGGAGAGTGGTATCTCCGCTTGTGGCGACGGCTATCACGATATTGAGCACATTGTCTGGGCGTGCACCGAGTACAGTTCCGCCAGATCTCGGCTTATGGACACCCTACGGGCCCGAGGAAGACCACCCAACGTCCCGGTTCGAGATGTGCTGGCAAGCCGCGTGGTCCTCTATATGTCCCTTATATACACCTTCATAAAAACCATCAATATACAAATTTAACAGGCCCCTTTTTCTTGTCATTCTCAGAAGTGCCTTCTTCCGCCTGTACCATACACCCCCGAAGGTTTGATGCGACTCCAAAGCGACACCAAACATCTCTGTCGAATGAGCCAACAAACACGGGACCTACGTACAAACGACACGCGCAACTTGAACTCTTTCCGATCCGCATCTGAGCCGTACTAAGAAATGGTCTGGAGGAACCCCTGCCGACTCGAGGAAGAACACCCGGCCTCCCTGTATATAATTCTTCCTGATGAAGGCCACCCGAGTCTGCATCCTATGCCGTTGATCTCCCTAAGCCTGAAACTGAAAGTTAATTACTTTCTTCCCTGCCATCTTTGTCCACCATCACTCCCCTGACTCTTATACCCAGAAGTATCACCCCCGTCTACCAAATAGCCCCCCGAAGCATTTAGCTCTTTCTGTCTCTTCTAGTTCTAACTATTATATTATATAATCTCATTGAAAATGCCCAACTCTACTACCACAAAAAATAACTCTAAATTATCTCCCCGAATCTTTACAAAATTAAATCACGCCATCTAGTTATTCCTAGCTTTAAGATAGTTATAAAAATTGTCCCCTTAGTTAAAAATTATTTACTTCAATAATCTCCCTTCTAAAAATGTCAAACCCTCCTTGTGTATGTATAGCTATAAATTCTCTTAAGCTTAATTTAAAAAAAAATCAATATGTAATGTTTTAAGTAATTTGAAATGTAAAACAAACCAAGATTGGCACCTTTAAGCTAACGCAAACTTGCCTTATCAAATAAACAATTTGAATAAAAAAAAGCTCGGCGACCATAAGCTTTGAGGTATGCAGAGTTACTGTGGAATTTTTTAATTGGATTTTAGGTTTTTATTTCCGAGTTTCCAACAGTGGTAGTGATGATGTTTGTTAATTAGTAAATACACAAATTACGAAACTCCTCCAAAAACATTAATTCTAAACTATTTTACTGATGGAAAACCGTCACTTAGTGCACTTAACTACAAAGAATTTTTTAATTTGGTCGGTCTAAGTGACAGTGCATTGATTTTGAGAAAAATGCGTTTAAAGTTTGAATCGCAGCATCCTTTACATTATAATTGGAAAATAATTTTTGCCATAATTCTTGTTTATTGTTTCATATTTCAAATCTGGTAAAAGTGGAATGTAGATGAAGAAATTCTTTATCCAGGGCTATCATTAATTTATTTTTTGATGTTTTGCGACTTAGTCCGGTCTGACTTAACACCGACCATTTGATAGGAAATTTTCTCATCTTTCTTATGAAATCTTGGTAATAAGGATATAAAGCATATTTTTAGGCTAAAGTCTTTTAAGCACTTGAAAATCGACTACAGAAAAGGATTAATAATGACTTTTCAACGAAGGGAGAATAGATACATATCATGTTGAAGATTATTATTCTTTATTCTGAGAAAACTTACAAAAACCTCATCATAGCACAAACTTTTGGCTATTTCGCCACTTAAATGTTACTTAAATACATTAAATGAAAGATATAAGAACTTCAGTAGGAAATTTTCCCACCATTGCAATGGAACTAAAAGATTTGAAATATAAGGCACACTTCTTGAGTTAAAGGCATTTAAAGACAAACAGGCCAAATAGAGTCAAATTTCAACGCCTCTGTAACGGTTGTGGTTCGATAGTATGTGTAGAACAATATTTTCTCCAAATATGACTTCTATCACCCCTCGAGAGATTCCTAACCATTGACCAAACACCCTGTATTTAAGGTAGGGTGGCTCTTGAAATCGATTATCGTTTAAGTGATATCGTCTCGAAGTGATGCAGTTTGTACCTCTTTCGTTTGAACAATTGCAAACGACTTTTATAACAAAGTTTTCTTCAAATCTAATACTACGTTCACACTACAAGTTAAACGTGTTTTAACGCTATCTTGATGTTCTTTTGCCTGTTGCTAATTATTATAACATGTTTTAACTCTGTAGTGTGAACATTGTATAATCATCTTCAAATATTGCGAATAGATTTTTAAACTGTCGATTTCATATGAGGGATCGGAGCTTTATTAGTCATTGATGAAAAAACTGCTTATTTCTTTAAAAAAATTAGCTTAAAAAATATTTTATCAACAAAAGTCAATTTATTTACTTGAGCAACAATATGAGCAATACAATGTTTCAAAAGTGTTACAAAGTATTTACGATAAAGTAGTATATGAAACCCCAAATAAAAATATTTAGAGGTTTTGCTTTAGTTTTAAGAAACGTGTCTTGAATCTTTTTCTAGAGAACCTCTAAATTTTTAATTATTTCTTGGACAGAAATATTATGAACCTAATGCGTCACCACCAGGTAATTCCCGCTTAGAGTGCAACGATCATAAAATCGAAGTAAACACAGCAAGCTGAAGGAATATGTAACCGTGCATTAGAATGACGGCACCTCTCTGAGTTCCACCGCTATGGCAAAAAGCAACAAAGAACCGTCTGCCTGTAAATGGAGACCTCTAGCGGGAGATTAAGGGAGAGAAAGACAGACAGAGACAGACATAACGAAGCAAGCAAACCTCAACGAATAATGAAAAAGTCGTAACTCGAACGCGCGCTCGACCATCGTATCGAATGCAATATGAATGCAGGCAGGCAGGCAGACACAGGCAGGCAAGCAGATTGGTGAGTTTTCGCTGATCAACACCGATATTGTTGTGACTTATACCTACCTACCTGCACACTACGCGGATAATTATGGTGGTGGTTGTTGTTGCTGTATCGTGCCAGTGCCCGCCGTCAAGGTAGCTTCCGGGGCTATGGCAAAAACTCATCTTTACTGCCTAATGGAAATGTTCTTTGTCTTTAACTCTGTCGAGAATTACTGAATTTATGTGTAATGTGCAGTGCATTGTTTAAAAAGTTCAACAGACTTTTTGATAGCAGATATTACTTATGAGGGGTGGTGGGATGGTGCATAGCAACACCAAAGCGACGCGACACCCTGAAACGAACTCCATCGCAGGGTGAACACAATCTCTGTATGATAACTCGCGGTACGTCGACTAACATTCCCTAGGCTCATCTAACCCATGCTTCGCCCATCATCAACTTCAATTCTTCTTCCAAGAATTCAACGAATTGAGCTATACTATTTCAACCTGCAACGACTGCAAAAGTAAATATGGTGGCTCGCAAATGTCATGGCCGGTCTTGGTAATATGAACGTGTATGACGTGATAAACGCTCAAAACATTCATCAAGTCTGCAATGAGCTGATGTTTGTTTGTCAGCTGCAGGAAATGTTAGTGCCTTGAATTGAAAAGCGTGCGGTTGCGTGGGTAAGCCTAAATTTCCTATATGTATCTAAATTGTGATTCATTGCGGCTCAGAACTTAGACCTTGGTCAATGTTCCAGAGCAAGGTTTACTCCTCGCGGTGACGAGTTCGGTACACCACCTGAGTTTTACGGTGGTGGAAGTCATCGTTTGCCGTGTGGCCGTGAAAAGGTCGTTCATTGTCCCAATTTCGCTCGATTCGCTCGCTATTAGAAAAGGCATTCGCGTGTGTAGGTTACCTACACATTTTCTGACTCTCACTGTGGACATCAGGCGCGTACATCGTCGTCGTTGCTTTTTTGCCAGTCGCCACTGGTCAAGGCAGCGGCCCAGCCAGCGCCAGCCGGATTTACATTCCTTTCCTTTTTGTTGCCGTGCGTTTTGGCTTGAACGCGAAGAGTGAAAAACATCGGCTCTCCGCTGGGCAACATGTAACAGAAAAGAAAAATAATTACGTAAAGTAACGTCTTCACTTATGGCTAGCATGAGAGGGATGCTTTCATAGGTGACCGCCTACTGTATATTATGGAGACATGTACCTAGAAGTAGTATATAATGCACAGTAGGTCCACACAGGCTATCAGTTTGTTTGGAATACTTCATCATTTTATTACTTTAAGTAATAACAGAAAAGTTACTACTTCTCAGCTAATGCATCAAACAAAAAATCCTTTCCAAAATATGTTTACTCCCAACAACACAACATTGACACAAAAAGAACAATAATCAAATCATTCAACAATTTAATCAAAATATTAAATTCGGTAAGGCATTCTTTTAGAAAAGCTCGTAAGTCGTGGATTATTCATTTCTAGAATCACGAAGAACTAGGGGTTTGCTCAGAAACACAAATCCGACGACATCCTGTCACTAAGTTAGTGTGGGATTCTGATGAGACGAAGTCGAAACGCAAATTTCGTAACTAATGCAATAGATTTTCAATAGTTATTGTCTTTATGCAGTTAGATTATTTGTTAAGACACGTTTGTGTTAGATTCACGGCGCCATTTCAAAAGACTTGAAACTAGAGGGTCACAGAGCTAGTTTTTATGAGTGGTAGTAAAGTAAGGCATTATAACTAGATTATTGAATTTAGCAATTAAAATTAGGAAAATACATCATTAGTATTGGTTTTTTCCCTGAGAAAGGGTTATTATGCTTTGCAAAAACATTCAGATGTCGGATAAACTCCAGGGTTAGCAGCAACCGCATCACATTTGACAGGGAAGGCAATGATGACAAGAATAAAACAAAACAAATATGAAACTTCAATGCAAACGGAAGATCAACGGCATCGATTACAAACTAGGACAGCCATCATCATGAGACATCATGAACTGACGCAGGGTGGTCCAATTTAACTCCGCTAGCGAATGACGGATCTCAATAGTAGCATGTCTGTAATAACCTACGTACTTGGAACTATTGAGAACCAGAGCTACAGGTCCAAAACCCTGGGAAAGGAGGATGGTTGTGATGATCTGGGCCGCGGTCACCACGTAAAGCAAAAAAAGGTCATAACCCCAAGTCCAAGGCGTGAAGTGACCCGTGCCGAGGGATGAGTGATCGAGGGGATGAAAAAGCGACGTGCAAAATAACAAAAACCAAAAAAATGGAGGTGCCGAACCCCTTTGCTAAAGGTGGTTTGATGAGGTCTCCCCCCAGTGGGGAGAGTAGTGAAGCGACGGGGGCTGCATCCGACAGCACCAGTGGCCCCCCAGCAGTGGTAGAAAATAGTTCTACCAACACGCTGGACGGGCCACTAACCGCGATGTGTAAAGTGGTGGAGCAGCTCGATACTATAATCGAGTTCACTAACGCGAAGCAAAATATCAGCAAGGAGCTGAAATAGAGCCTGCTGGTGCTCCGGAACTGATATGCTTACGCCAAGAGGGTGGAATGTCGGGAGAAGTCCGACAGAGAAACCCAGACAGTGGCCTCCAAGAGGGAGGGAAGAGAGAAGGCCGACATAGGTACCCAGACAGGGGCCTTCCCCTTCCCCTTCTATGGAGCAGCCATGTCGCTCGAAGCGGCGGCTGAGTTCCCCTCGAAGGGCAAGGGTAAGCGCAAGACTACGTCGAACTCGTAGCGCCCTAGGAAGTCACCAGGCGAGGGTGCAAAAACCAATACCATACGGCGTGTAACCGTCACGGCCAAGCGCCGTTTGGTCAAGGTAAACCGGGGCGAAAATGAACCCGCCGTGCAGAGAGAAGGTGCCAGCAACTCGGCAGGGAGCGTAAACCCCTGGACGCTGGTCACCAAGAAGAAGCCGACACCGATACTGGATCTACCGCGGCCCGCGAAGAAGGCCAAGGACAGAGGCGAGGCCTTGTGGTTAAAGACCGACAAGGACAAATATGCCGAAGTCCTAAAGTCGATGAGGGCGGCCGAAAGCCTCTCGGCCCTCGGGCAAGACGTTCGCAGCGGTGGACGCACCAATACAGGCGAAATACTTTTGGTGCTGAAGCGAGGCGCACAATCCAGCACAGTCTATAAGGCCTTGGCCCAAGAGGTCCTGGGTGAAGGCGCTCAGGTGAGGTCGTTAGGGGCGGAAATGACTCTCCAGTGTAAACAACTGGACGAGTTCACGACCGCAGACGATGTCGTCGCAGCCGTCAAGGAACAATGCGACGTAACAATAGAGCGAGCCTCTGTGCGCTTGAGAGGGGGATCCTCCGGCACGCAAGTAGCCTACCTCAGGCTACTGAAGGCAGATGCAAAAAAGGTTACCGTGATAGGTTAACTGAAGATCGGCTGGTCAGTATGCCCAATAAGCATACCGCCTTCAGTGGATAGGTGCTATCGGTGCCTTGAGTCCGGCCATAAGTCGTACGAATGTAAGGGTACAGCCAGTAGCAAACTATGCCGTCGCTGCGGCGAAGAGGGGCATAAGGAGCGGGGCTGCACTAAGGCGCATAAATGCCTTATCTACACCGCTAAGAAGCAAGCCCGTACATGCTATGGACGGACCTTCGTGTCCCTTCGATGAGGCAAATAAGAAGAAGCCGTGAACGTTACACAGCTAAATCTTAGCCATTGTGCAGCAGCCGAACAGCTGTTGTGGCAGTCGGTCTCGGAGCCGAGGACAGATGTCGCCCTCCTATCCGACCCGTACAACATCCCTGCCGTGAACGGCAATTGGGTGTCGGACGAGTCTGGGATGGTGGCAATCTGTACAACGAGACGGTTCCCGGTTCAAGAGGTAATACACTCCTCCGCCGAGGGTGTTACGATTGCCAAGATCAATGGTGTGTTCTATTGTAGCTGCTACGCTCCACCAAGGTGGCCCATAGAACAGTTCAACCAGATGATCGACAGGCTCTCGTCGGACCTAGTGGGCCGGAAACCGGTAGTTATAGCGGGAAACTTTAACGCTTGGGCAGTAGAGTGGGGCAGCCGCTGTACAAATAGCAGGGGCCAAGCGCTAATGGAGGCGCTTGCGAAACTCGATACTGTGTTAGCTAATAATGGCTCCGCATTCAGCATATTCCGTAGAAACTGGGTGGAGGCATGGATTGACGTAATATTTGCCAGCCCGAGTCTGGTTCCGGGCATGGAATGGAGGGTAGACGAAGGCTACATCCATAGCGATCATTTAGCAATCCGCTTTAGGATTAACTATGGTATGCAGCATCCGAGCGCGGGAGATCCCTGTCAGGTACGCGGGTGGAAGTCCAATCACTTCGACAGCGAAGCTTTCACCGCGGCCCTGGGACTGGAGGCCAACACCGACAGTCTAAGCGGGGATGCGCTGGTAGCCGTCCTATCACGCGCGTGTGACGTCACTATTCCGAGAAAAACCCTGCCAAGAAACGGCAGACGCCCGGTATACTGGTGGAGTGCCGAGATTGCAGCTCTACGATCAGCCTGCCTCAGAGCTAGATGTAGGATGCAAAGAGCTCGCACCGAGGATGCAAGAGAGAACCGCCGTGAAGTGCTTCGAGATGCGAAATTGGCCCTTAACAAGGCCATTAAAAGCAGCAAGAGAGCGTGTTTCGACAACCTGTGTGAGAGTGCCAACGCGAATCCGTGGGGAGACGCCTACAGAATCGTGATGGCCAAGACCAAAGGCTCTTCACCCCCAGAACGATCTCCGGACTGGTTGGCGACGATTATCGAAGTACTCTTCGCGTCTCGAGCCACAAGCCCCTGGCCACCTGCACCACGAGACAGTGCGGGCACGGCCGAAACGGTGGCTCCGGTGACGAATGAAGAACTACTCGCAGTGGCTAAATCCCTAGCAATGAACAAAGCTCCAGGGCCGGATGGAGTTCCAAACAGCGCTCTCAAGGCAGCGATCATAGCGAACCCGAACATGTTCAGGCTAGCTATGCAAAGATGCCTTGACGAGTGCCGTTTCCCCGATATATGAAAATGGCAGAAATTGGTGTTGTTGCCGAAGCCCGGGAAGCCGCCAGGCGACTCATCGGCGTACAGACCAATCTGTCTGATCGACACGATTGGTAAATTGCTTGAGAGGATCATCCTCAACAGGCTAACCCCGTACGTAGAAGGTACGGACGGTCTGTCAAGCAACCAGTTTGGCTTTCGGAAGGGTAAGTCCACGGTGAACGCTATCAACTCAGTGATAAAGATTGCCGAGATAGCGATCCAACGAAAAAGGCGAGGCATTCGATACTGTGCGTTAGAAACACTCGATGTGAAGAACGCATTCAACAGCGCAAGCTGGGATGCCATCGCGCTCTCGTTACACAGGCTTAGCCTACCGGTGGGTCTGTACCGGATCTTGTAAAGCTACTTCCAGAACCGCGTACTTCTATACGAGACCGATGCCCGACAGAAAAGGGTTCCGATTACAGCCGGAGTCCCGCAGGGCTCGATCCTAGGCTCGGTGCTATGGAACCTCATGTATGACGGGGTTCTGAGACTGAAGTTCCCTCCTGGGGTCAAGATCGTCGGCTTTGCCGACGACGTATCGTTGGAGGTCTATGGGGCGTCAATCCTTGAGGTAGAATTAACTACAGAACACGCGATTAACACGGTGGAAGAATGGATGAGCGCGAGAGGCCTGGAGCTCGCTCATCATAAGACGGAAGTAGTTATCGTCAACAACCGCAAGTTGGCACAACATGCAGTTATCCATGTGGGAGAAGTCGTGATCACCTCACAGCGAAGTCTGAAGTCTCTCGGAGTCATTATAGACGACAAGTTGACCTTCGGCAGACACGTCGACTATACATGCAAGAGAGCGTCGACTGCTGTTGCGGCA
The DNA here is from genome assembly GCF_030247195.1 of Topomyia yanbarensis. Classification (NCBI taxonomy): domain Eukaryota; kingdom Metazoa; phylum Arthropoda; class Insecta; order Diptera; family Culicidae; genus Topomyia; species Topomyia yanbarensis. The sequence goes on along the minus strand of NC_080671.1, from coordinate 385,259,872 downwards.
CTATCGAGGATGATGTCCAACAGCTCAAAGGTGTGCGCCAGCAGACGTAGGTTACTGGCAGGCGTTGCCGTATCTATCCTCAGGTACGGCGGCCCGTCATGGTCAAGGGCACTGATGGTAACCAGTTACCTGCAGAAACTGGAGAGCACCTACCGCGTGATGTGCCTCTTGCGTGATAGCGAGCATGATGCCAGTCGGGCTGGTCATTCGGGAAGATGAGGAGTGTTTCGAGCTACGTGGAAATAGAGGAGCCCGCGAGCGCACCAGGGTGACCTCGGTCGCCAGATGGCAGCGTGAGTGGGATAACTCCTCGAAAGGTAGGTGGACCCACCGGCTGATACCTAACATATCGAGCTGGGTGGGAAGACCCCATGGGGAAGTTCACTTCCATCTGACACAATTCCTGTCAGGCCATGGCTGTTTCCGACAGTACCTCCACAGGTTCGGGCACGCGGAGGTCCCAGCCTGCCCGGACTGCCCAGGTGTAGACGAAACTGCCGAACACATACTGTTCGTATGTCCTCGGTTCGACGTCGAAAGAAGAGCAATGCTTGACGTCTGTGGCTGGGACAAAACCCCTGATAGCCTTATTCAGCGGATGTGTCAATCGGTGGAGAAGTGGAACGCAGTCTCGGCAGCTACCACCCAGATTGCCTGTAGGCTACAGGTAATCTGGCGAACCGAGCAACAGACGACGGGCACGGTTAACTAGTGATTGGTTAGTTGGAGCGAAAAAGGCCAAGCGCAAAAAAGGGAGTGAATGGTCTGTTCATGCCGAGGCAGGTTTGGCGCAGCGACTGGCAACCGCGTAAGGGGTAAACCCAGCCACCCAGAAGCAAGACAGAAGAGTGAGTGTATAGGCGTATAAGTGGACTGCCTCATGCCAAGATGGGAGGGTCGTAGCGTAGTATGTTGGGACATAGCTATCGATGCCTCATGGCGTGGCAGAGGAGTGAAAGGGTGAGCACCAAAGTCAGCCTCACATGTTATGTTAGAGGTGAGTACAAAAGTCAGCCTCACAAGGTATGAAAACTGTGAGCACCCAAGTAAGCCTCACATGGTATGCCAGAAGTGCACCCAAAACGTACCCGGTAAGATTCGCTTACATTAATGCAATAAATACGAGCGAAAATTGCAAGCCTTCTGGTAATGTGCGAAAATTGCAAGAAGCTTCCTTGCATGCAATGCAAGAAACAGAAAAAACCGAATTTTGCCTATGTATTAGCGATGTATGTGTATTGGTGACCAATATGCGTTAGAAAAAAAGACTGTTGGCATTGAAAAATGAATCCTGCACAAACAGATCGCTAAGCAATGCTTTATCCACCCAACCATACTACCAGATAGTAATAAGTGGATAAAAGCCATATATAAACACTTAGATGATTTCACGATTAATGAAAAAAGTAAAACAAGCAGCCAGATTTGAACTCAGGCCTTTCCGCATCATAGCGCTAACTATAAGCACTGATCTGTCCTTACACATAAGAACAGGACGTTTAAACTCTTACACAATTTGATGCCGTCTCGTGTGTAATGAATAAACCACAAAACTGCGTTTGATGATGTTGGTGAGGAATGAATAAAAAGTAGACGGAAAATAAAAACTCGCCGTGCGTTGCTATACCAACCAGCATAGGCATGTGAATGTGGTGGTAATCCGTTGACAGTGTGTTGAAGAAACGTATGTACGTATAGCGAGAGATGAAGTGATTTTATATGCTTGCAACAATTGCAAGCGGCTTTAACTGCAAAATTGCAAGCGATGCTAACATTATTTGCAAGTGATTGTCGCTTGCAATAATTGCAAGAGATTTTTGTTTTGGGTGTGGGGCCTAAGAAAAATGTCCCACACGGGATGCCAGGGGGAGCGACAGGGGTGTAATAGAGTGGTACGATTGAGAGTGAACCAGGTGATAGGGTGAGCATCCAAGTCAGCCTCACATGGCATGTTAGAGGCGAGCACAAAAGTCAGCCTCGCAAGGAACGAAAAAGGTGAGCACAAAAGTCAGCCTCATGTGGAGTGTTAGAGAGTAAATCAAGGTGCGACAGAGAGAGCACCCAAGTAAGCCTCATACATGATGTATGAACGCATGAGCGAGAATGAATGAGTACATCAAGTACAGCCATCCCCCCAGAAGTAATTTCGAGAGGTAGTCCCTGGGGGGAACGATGGCGGAGCCCAATGGAGTTTAGTCGGTATTAATGGCTGCGTCACCATTAGAGTCCGACACACCCTCAGTACATCCCGTGTGGTAGCTTGGCATCTACTAATAGCACGTGTACTGGGCTAGTACGTAAATGTATTCTCCATTGTAAAAAAGGGTGGTCCAATTTGGGGACTCCTTTTATTAGGGACTAGGTTTTCAGGTCGTTTATCAGCTTCGTGGTTCCAGACAGTTTCGTAGTACGGTAAACGCCTTTCTGAAAAAAATATTTTTAAACGGGATTTCGAAAATAAGTAAATTTGGTGGTGTCGAGTATTGGAAACTCATTTCTTAACGCGGTTCATATTTAGGGAGAGACACCGTCCTTGAATAAAATCGCTATTTTTTGTAATTCGTTTATTCGATACGGCTTATTGTGATGACTCAACGGAGCCTTTTATATAGATTCCTGCATGTATCTCGGGTTGGATAAACGCAGTGCTTAGTAACCGCATACTTTGCTCGTCACTGCGACAGGCTGAGATACGGAAGTCGAGTATTTGCGGTTGTTCTCAGGGCGGCGCTCTGTCCCCTTTGTTATGGAACTTAGTAGCTGACGGCTTGTTGAAGAAACTCAATGAGGTTGGAAATCTACGGGTTTGCTGACGATTACCAAATACTAATTACTGGATTTCGCATCGGAACAATATTTGATTTAATGCAACAAGCATTAAGAGCTATCGAACAGTGGCGTAGACAAGTTAGATAATCTGTTAGCCAAGGCAAGCAAAACTTCAATGGTTCTTTTCACGAAGAAGCGAATAACAACCGGAGTTCGTCCCTTACAGTTCTTTGAGTCTGAGCTACTGTGTGCAGATCAAGTCAAACTCGTTGGAGTTATAGTGGATTCCAAACTGAATTGGTCTGCTCACATTGAGTTCAGAGTCAAGAAAGCGTGCATGGCCTTCTGGCAGTGCAGACGAACTTTTGGAAAGACCTGGGGTCTCAAACCTAAATACATCTATTGGATTTACACGACAATTGTACGTCCAATACTGTCATACGGATGCCTTGTGTGGTGGCGGAGGGCAGAGGTGATGACAGTCCAGTGAAAGCTAAACCATCTGAAAAGAAAGACGCTCATGGCGTTGACTGGTGCTTTCACCACGACTCCGACTGCTGCTCTTGAGGCACTTCTAAATATCAAACCATTACACATACACCTCAAACAAGAAGCAGTATCATGTGCATACAGACTGCAGGTTACTGGTCTTTGGGACAGTAGCCATGTTGATCTTGCTACCAGTCATACACGATTGTGGTCACAAATGGTTACATGGGGTGAAGATATTCTTGCTCCCAGCGATATTAAACTCACATGTAGTTTTCCTTACAGAACATTCCATGTGAAGATTCCCTCTCGAGAGGAATGGTTGTCTGGCTATATGGAAAGACAACAACAAACGCAAGTGGTCTGTTACACTGACGGTTCTCTGATGGAGGGACGTGCTGGTGCTGGTGTCTATACCGCATTTTTTTGGGTATCTCAATTCGAAAATCCAGGTTCTCGCTTGATCGACCTCCACACCTTCCAGTTCAGCAGCTGATTTAAAGTCCCAGGACGACGTTTGCTTTGAACCTTACGGACGACCGTGACGCCACTTGAGAACATCTTTATTTGAACAAAACCATTTTGTTTTCCCAAATCCAACTTTGTGACCACTATGGTCACATTTTATATTCTTCGGAATTCAACAACTCGGTACTTCTAAATAATACAATAAGGTGTATCGAAATCATCGCAGCTGATAGCCATGTTGAATAGACTGGAATCATGAGCCGTTACCTTTTTAAGTTACGCTGGCATTCAACCATGCACGACACGCTAATCGAGCGCAGAGCACTAACTTCTTCCGGTCAAAGCATGCCGCGGATTTTTCGTGCGGGTGCAACAGGCTGTTGGAGCTTCGACTGCCTCGAGACTAGAGACTGGTATGACGACCGATTATTTAAGTTCAAATTAAGTCTCTACCGCTCACCAGGAGCGCTAACCTATTATCCACATCGTAAATTCCGATCGACGCGAAGGACTTTCATCTGAATGTTGGACACTGTTTCAGTGAAACGAACGGTGGAACTCACGAACAATCTGACTGAAGGTGGCTGCTTGAGATGAGCAGAGTGAGTGGCCGGTGCTGTATGTGTATGACATTTTGTTCTGTTATAATCGGATAATCGATTACGTGGAATTAGATCGATTAAAATTGTTCGTAGAACTATCAAAGTCACATCATCAACCTTTCCCTTGTATCCAGCATATTGGGTTTATCCCAGCATTGCCACTTGTTGACAGTCTCTTAGTATCCTTCGAAACCCAAACGTTGCTCAAGTTACTTTCGAGATGATCTGGTTTGATGCCACCGTCATCAGTACCAAAACAACAACAACAGCAGCAACGAGCCACTTAAATGACGCAATTGCGAGACCTTCCCCATCGGCACTACCTAAATGTGTTTGTTCAATAGATTCAAGTCGGTTGCTAGTGGTGTGGTGCCGTACTCGACTTGTTCCTCACTTGGCTGTTTCGCTCAAGTTCGCGTATTTTCCCCAGTTCGCGCGCGTCGCGTTTGTTTTAGACGTGTTTTGTTTTTATTTATTGCTGGTTGTTTTACCATTTGCCATGCGCGGCTCATTTCCACCGCTGACTGACTATCGCCGCGAAGCGTTTTTTTTATTTTTCTGTATATGTGTGCTTGCGCGGGCAGCATCGAACCGTCGCACATCGAGTCGACGTTGGTTGGACGGCCGTCGAGGCCCTCGGCAAGCAAAGAGAGAACCGGCTCAAAACTATGTATTCGCGGTTCGCTTGTGGTGCCTGCAATGCTGCTGGCATCTGCGGTGGCTCACGGTTGAAAGAGTATTGACCTACATAAAACGGCTGCAGTTGAGGATTTCGTAACGTGTTTCAGTGCGCGTTTCTCGGCGGCAGCGAAAACAGCCACTCAAACTGCTAAACCGGTGCTCAACTTGCATCTAAGTCGCCGGTGGAGGGGGTGGTCGCTGGTGCCCCTTAAGGGAACCTTGAATCGCATTCGGGGCTTCCTTCCGAGAATTGTTCGCCGGCGCGTTATACAGTCTCGACTTCGAGGAGACAAACTACTGCATCTGACCGTGTTATGGGGTGCTCGGGCTTCGATCGTCTGGTTTTTTTTACCGGCAAGAAACAGACAAAGATCTGACGTAAATTTCGATAGGCAAAAATACTCACTAACATAAACAACCTTTTATGAACCCTGAGTCAAACAACATCGGTCGTTCCCTTTCCCCTAAGATCGGAGGGAGTATGTCGTATGATTTGCTAAATATATTATCCCTCACGCTCATTACCGTAGACTTCCTTCTTTTTTGTGCCATTATTGCCACTTTGCCCTCGGCAAAGGTTTGAAAAGTTTCCCATTCTCGTTTTCTATCTCTCTCTCTCTCTCTCTCTCTCTCTCTCTCTCTCTCTCTCTCTCTCTCTCTCTGTCCCTTTCGTTTACACTCTCGATCGATACGGAATCTGATTTCAGAGCACTGCGAAGATATGATAGGTATATAAAAGGTGATTGGATTATTACTGAATGGCGCTGCGCCTGTCCTACCTCCCGGCCAACCATCGCCTACCTGTTACGGTTTGCAATTAGGGTGTGTATCGCATTTGCTGCCGGACTACCTCCTGGGTGTAGATCACCCGATGTCACTCAGACAGGACCTCTGCATATGGGTCCTGTGGCGCAATGGATAACGCGTCTGACTACGGATCAGAAGATTCCAGGTTCGACTCCTGGCAGGATCGTCTTGTGGTTTCACCATCTTTTTTATGTTGCTAGAATGTGGAATATTGAAGAGGTGTATGAGAGGCGGAGAAACAAAGGATAATGTTTCTTTTTCACGGTGATTCATCCTGTCAACAGATATTATAACTATTACACCGAGAAACTAAGGCATGCATGAAATTTACAGCAGAGCAATGGAGAGACAGATGAATGGCTGCGTCCAAAAGGGGCTAACCCACATTTTTCTGAAAGCGACATTTTTACATTTTTGGATAGTGCTAAGTTATTCACATGTAGTATTATTTAAGAAATTTGAAAATCATTTTTAGATTTTTTGCTATTAGCAGTCAAAGTTGAGCATGGAGGTAGCCCCAGTACTAGCTGGAGGCCAAAAGGGGCTAAGGCTACATTCATAAATGACGTAGCATTTTTGAGTGATTTTTAACACCCCCCTCCCCCATGGTAGCATTTCGTCACAAACCTCCAAATAACCCCCCCCCCCCCCATGATAATTACGTTGCGTGACGTTAACCCAGCCCCTGCCTTGTCCTCGCAAAAAAAATATAAAAAAAAACGATGTTAGTTAGATGAAACGGTCAAGATTGTCGTGACATCAGGTTAACTCATATTCCCCTTTAAAAAAGCTAGGTAGCATGACATGAAATGGTTGGTAAATGACTGGGCAATGCGTAATATAGACCCGGTGGTTCACCACAGTTCTCCTTAGCCACTTGTCCAGTAACCTATCCCTACCTCCCCGCGGTGCCAGCTGGGGTACGAGCAAACATGGGAAAGATCAGGTAACCAACCCCCGTGGGACCATGGTTGTATGCTGACAGGGAAGGGGGGCTCCTCTTTTCGGAGGGTGTGTTCATCCGAGCGTCTGTTTCCCATGTTAGGGTCGGCTCAAAACAGCGTCTGTGTCTGCGTGGAACTCTAAACAGAGCTGACACGACGGTCCTCCGGTGAGACAGGGGGTTGGGGAAGGCCTAACAAATCGCCCTAGAACACTAACCGTTACGAACAATGCAGAAAAAATACGAATCGGAACAATCGCCAAAAACCTACGCGACGAAATAAGGACTACGGTTGGAAAATCGGAACATAGAACTGCAGATCACTCTGCTTTCCAGCTTTCGACAGGATAATCTACGACGAACTCCAACCACGCAACGTATGGATGGAAGGTATGGAAAAGCGGGCATCGGGCGGCTACTTTCTACCAGAGCTATGGCACCAACTTTGCTGGGAACCGGCTTTGTAGGATGCGTCAACGCGTGATTGGATGGACTCCGATCAACGCAAGGATGTGTAAGTTGAGGATCAAAGGCCGTTTCTTCAACTACAGCATCATCAACGTGCCCACACGATGGGAGACCCGACGACGAGAAGGAAGCGTTCTATGCGAAGCTGGAGGAGGTGTACGACGGCTGTTCGCAACGGGACGAGAAAATCGTCATCGGTGATATGAATGCTCAGGTGGGACAGGAGGTAATGTTTAGACTGGTAATCGGGCTAAACAGCTTGCACACCGCACCGAATGACAACGGCCAACAATGCGTGAACTTCGCAGCCTCCCGTGGCATGGTAGTCCGAAGTACCTTCTTCCCCCGCAAAGATATCCACAAAGCCACCTGGAGATCACCTGGCCAACGCACCGAAAACCAAATCGATCACGTTTCAATCGACGGGCGATTCTTCTCTGATATCACCAACGTTCGTACGTACCGCAGTGCGAATATAAATTCGGACCAAAACGACGTGCACCTCAACGGTGAAGCAGCAGAGGACGAAGGTGGTATGGCAATGGAACTTGGAGCACGCGCAGAAGACGATAGGCTACCGGCTCCTGATCTCCAAGAAGCCAAGGAGGAGATCGGTCAGCTGAAAAACAACAAAGCGACCCTACAGTAGCAAGAAGACGGGGCGCACAGCAAGCACGGTGAATCGATCAGATAGAGGACGACCTGCGGACCCTTCGAACACTGCGAGGCTGGCGACAAGCAGCAAAGAACCGAGCGGAGTGGAGACGGTTTCTGCATACAGCAAGAGACAACAAGTCTGTAGCCTGAACGGTAAGGTAGGTAAGCATGACATGACCCGCTACCCCCTGTCGTCATATATTATATAATGCTACATTATTTATGGATGAACCCAAGCCCCACATTGAGTCTTATGAAAATTCAAGTTTTCTCGTTCCTTTTCCGAGGTTTAGTCTAAGTAGTCTATCGATTCGCAATCAGTAAATTTTATATTGTAGCTCACATATCGGTGAACTCGAAATAATACTGTTGGCATTAAGATATACGGATGCTCCTACGAGCGATTTATTTATTTTTAAACGATTTTTATACTGGAGGTTCATCCTTGCCGAGTTTTACGGGTGAGACAAGCGATTCTTATGCTGAAGGATTTCTGTCTGATTTATTTCCGATTTTTATATTCTAATATGCTTGAAACGGGATTTGCGAAGCATGTTCTGTCCTTGCGACTTTTATTTTCGGTCGCTCAATTGGCACTAGGAATCCGTTTTTGAATTGCAAAGTGCTGGTTTGCTGATTTCAGCCGCAAGGAACCAACTAACTTCAAAAGCTGCTATTGCCACAATACTTCCCAAACGAAATCCCTGAAGAAGATACTCCGTTCGAGTGGCTACGTCAAATTCATCGGGTTCTGACATTATCTAGGGAACCGTGTCATAACGTCCGAAGGGTGGTGCGGCAATCTTAGGGGGGTGCTAAAATCTTGAACTGCTTTATAAAATAAGTGAGGTTAAGTCATAAAATAATTCAGAATAGGAGTAATTCCCACTTACACACAAAATTATTGTTTGAAAATCGAACTGTACACCCAAAACAAAAATCTCTTGCAATTATTGCAAGCGACAATCACTTGCAAATAATGTTAGCATCGCTTGCAATTTTGCAGTTAAAGCCGCTTGCAATTGTTGCAAGCATATAAAATCACTTCATCTCTCGCTATACGTACATACGTTTCTTCAACACACTGTCAAAGGATTACCACCACATTCACATGCCTATGCTGGTTGGTATAGCAACGCACGGCGAGTTTTTATTTTCCGTCTACTTTTTATTCATTCCTCACCAACATCATCAAACGCAGTTTTGTGATTTATTCATTACACACGAGACGGCATCAAATTGCGGATGTGACAACTGTAAGAGTTTTAACGTCCTGTTCTTATGTGTAAGGACAGATCAGTGCTTATAGTTAGCGCTATGATGCGGAAAGGCCTGAGTTCAAATCTGGCTGCTTGTTTTACTTTTTTCATTAATCGTGAAATCATCTAAGTGTTTATATATGGCTTTTATCCACTTATTACTATCTGGTAGTATGGTTGGGTGGATAAAGCATTGCTTAGCGATCTGTTTGTGCAGGATTCATTTTTCAATGCCAACAGTCTTTTTTTCTAACGCATATTGGTCACCAATACACATACATCGCTAATACATAGGCAAAATTCGGTTTTTTCTGTTTCTTGCATTGCATGCAAGGAAGCTTCTTGCAATTTTCGCACATTACCAGAAGGCTTGCAATTTTCGCTCGTATTTATTGCATTAATGTAAGCGAATCTTTCCGGGTACGTTTTGGGTGTAGAAGAAAGCCAAAGTGCACAGTCAAGAAGCGCATAACTGAGACTCTACCAAAGGTGCCAGAAGACTACTATACGATCCGGTTAGTTCAGAATATACAAAGAACAAGACGAAGACCTCAAATTTCACCAAAAACAGCGAAAATTATTGCAAACTTTTTCCGCTTGTTTTCTTAATTTCAAGGGGAACGGAAATGTGATCATTGGTAGTATAGCATGCTGTAGCAAAGATCACAGAATAAGCTAGATCAATTATCATCGAGAGGATACCCTTACCATGAATATTGAAGTCTCCTCGATGCCGGGATGAGTTTCACAATATCACAAAGTTGCCGGTTTCTAACCTAGGTCCAACCAATTCGGCACTAAGTTGAATCTCTGGTTGAAAAGTCTGGTTTTTGGTATGCCTGGAAGCGTTGCAAACTCCTTGTTTCTTCTGAAATGTATAAGACCAGGTGCTGTTTGCTTCGTGTTTGTGGTAGAGTTCCCTCTTGTCGGTACATTTTGCGGCCTCTCAAGAGAGAAAAGAAATGATTTCTTTTAATTGGTGCAATACTGCATGTATGACAGGCGACAAATACAACCGATCATGCAGTCGAAGAAGACACAAAGCAGTCACACCAATGCCGCTACTAGTTTGAAGGGACACACCAGTTTGTCCCGTCCGGTGCGATTGTCATTCAATATTTTCGCTCATTGAAGCAAGGGGTCCTTGAAACAGCCAATCTCGTCCTTCAGTAGATCCACGCATGCAAAGTTCGAATCGATAGCTACACCATCGATCTCAACTTTGTGAGCGGGCATGTTAAATGCGTTAGTTCTTCTTAAACATTTTGTCGCTAGTACCTAACGTCATTTGTTTGATTTAGACAAAATATCATAATTCTGAACTCATCTAGGCGAACTTTCGAGATACCTGGTACAGCTGAATATTCCTGCGTCCTGCGAAATATTAGAATACTATGCGGACGAACCCAGTTCAATGTGTTTGATTTTAAATGCAAACTCGGAGTCTGCTGACGCATCTTGTTCGACATCCATTTTAGGATCATTTGGATCATTTCAGGAGAGTTTTTTGGCGGCCCTTGGACTGGTAATTAAAATCTAATGATGTGCACCTTAATCAACAATCCAACAATCAGTTTAGAGTACATAAAATTGTTTCCTCAATATACTTGATATACACTGGTAGAGTGCCAAAATTTATGGTCATCCTGAATTTTAAAACCTGACACACCTCGCAAAAAAGTCACCATGAAAAATTTGAGCGCATAAAAAATGTCATGAAGCGTCGAGATCTGGTGTAATGTTAAAAAAATGCCTTTGCGACGCAAGAAATTTTTTTGAATTGAGATGGGAGTTGAGTTTGGGAATGCAGCTTTCATTTTTTTGTATGCCAAATATTTTAGAAATTCATGAAATCTAGTGTCAATTCGAAAAACAACATTGCTTTAATTTTTATTTGAAAATCTCAGTTTTTTTAAACTGCACCTTAGAGGCAACTTTTGTCAAAACTGTGAGAAGATACAAGATCCTTTGCTTAATGAATTTCTAAGACATATGTCACAGAAAATAGTATAAAAGCAACCTTACCAATCCATCCACAATTTTTCAAGTTCCGTAAAGATTATCGTTAGAAAAATATTTCAGGATGATAGTAGATCTGGACGTTTCATTATTCATCATTTTGTGTTTTTCACTGGTGAAAATATTTTTCACTTTGTCTGTTTTGCGCAACCCCTTAATTCTGTCCGATTGAGCTAAAATTTTTCATAGAGAATGGCGAGAAAATCAATGTTCGGTTACAAAATCTGATACCGCTTTCTTGCAGATACAGAAACGCATTACAAAACATAATGCGATAGTACAATTACACATAGTATTCTTTGCATATATCAAGGACAAACTAGTACGTTCCAGTTCTGTGAAAAAACGGCACTCCACGGTTCACCCTGATCAGAAATCGATGAACACAAACAATTACCAAATTTGTGGCATCTGATCAGGTAATATTGGCAACGACAAAAGCTGCATCAAGTATCTCAAAATCTACAACCAGCACTTTCATTCCGAAAATTCATACTGGTAAAGACAACAAGTAAGGAAGAAATCAGGAACATAAAAGCAGTAATAGGGTTCCCAAAATGACACTATGTTTAAAAAAATCATCGGGCTGACTTCTTAAATGAAAGGTTAAGGTATTAGGACCACATTGAACCGAGTCCACTAAACAAATTATTTGAAAAAAAAGTAGAAGAAAGTTTATAGACGACTGAGCACTAAAACACTCCAAAAGTGAACGCTTAATCGTAAGTGATTGTCTCCGTTTCTAATAGACATAAAGCGCTGTCTCTCGCTGTGAACATCAAGTAATGTGAAACACTTTATCCAATGTATTTTTATTACAAAACATTTTGTTTAGTAGAAGCTGTGGGCGATATTGTGTTTTTAAGCATACTTTGTAAATTTTCATAATTTTAAACATTTTGTGTTATTTAAGGTGGTTTTCAATCTATTCTTCGAATGATTATATTGTTCGATAGTGCGTGAAAAGAGCTTTCAGTATCCGTATAGATAATACACCTATCTATACACAAAAGTAATTTAAATCCTTTTTCATAAAATATGCTGCTGGCGTAAGTTGGCGGTGACGTACACGGGGCAAGTTGGCGGTACTCTCGTCAATGCAGGGTACAATTATTTCGGACAATCGCCTGAATGACTTCCAAAATTTTCTTTTGAATATGGAGTACGCGTCGAAGTCAAAATGACGGGGTATTGAGACTGAAAGATAATAAAAAAAGTCGAATAATATACAGTTTCAGTCTTCCCATGAACATCGATAAAGTTGCACCCGTGTACAAAATTTCGTGCACGCGTTCAACCTCAAACATGCTTTGCCTTTGTGTACAGGTTCGCAACGAACACCGAACTCATGCGAACGATGTGCAAACTTAGGTTTAAACACCGTGTACATACACCGTGTGCGTACATAAGAAAGGCACACACAAAACAGAATTAGTCAATGCTAGAGAAGATGGGTGAGAGAAAGAGAAAACTGGTATCAAGAACCTGTGTGTACGAACACCGCGTACGTACATGGGGTTCGGTTGTGCAGACGAACATGTGCTCGTGTTTTGGTATGCAATAGCGCGTTCGAGTTTGTACACGAAATGATGGTGTAGGATGAGCACAGAACTAGAGCGAACATGGTGTTCGATGTTCATTTGGGAAGACTGTACAGTTTTATTGAAAAGACAATCGCCACATTTCATAAGGACCACTGATGTAATCGGATTTCCATTTGATTGCTTATTTTTTGGCATTCCACCAACTTACCCCAAACATACCGCCAACTTACCCCGGGGCTGGGGTAAGTTGGCGGCTTTTCCGCGTGACATATTTTTGTCTCTAGAAATGAATCCAACGTATCAACCATTTTCATAAAATTCAGAGATGTTGTCAACCGTCTGCCCTTTCATGTAGCGTGTTCTATTTTGCAAGATCTACCAAAATCAAAGCGGTAAAAAATGAAAACTGAAAACACCGCCAACTAGCCGCGGTCTCCCCTACCAAGGGATTTCCATTCGAGTAGTGAAAAGTTTTTAGTAGATAATATTCCGGTCATTTCGGTAGATTAATACATTGATATATCTTTTGAATTGTCTAAAAATCCATGAATTCCGAAATAATTCTATAAGCTTCGTGTGCTCAAATATAATATTTAATTAATCTTGGTAACCTTATCGAGTCCCAAGTATGTCAATAGACCTAAATTTCTTATTAGTGCTTTGTAGAGAAATCAGTAGTTTTTTTGTACACACTTTACGTGTTAACGCTAAATTGATGGTCTGTCTTTTACCATAGTTTCAAGGATCCAGTAGAAAAATTACCTTGGAAAATCAGCCTGTCCAATGATTTGAAAAGTATAAATGTAATAAAAAATAAGATCTGTGAAAAATGTGAATCTTTGAATAGATAAATAATTAGTTGTTCTCACTTGTCTGATGATATTGCCGAAAATAGAATTTAATGTATTATCATTTAAATTGAAAATATTTAGTTGAATATGAGTTGAACCGTTTCTCCGCATCTAAAAATCGCCTGCCTGATCAAAAGATTCTTAGTGAATTTCGACGTTCTCTTGTACTTGTATTTGTATTTAAATAACTGAAGTTCAATTGACACTGAGTCTAAATGAACTAAACTTAAAAGAAATGACCAAAAATGGCAACAAACGGTTACGAAACTGTGTGGAACTAATAACGAAGTCGAAGATAATCGTTGAAGCGACGCGTCATTTCTAATATCTGTCTGTTGGCAGCGTAGTTAGTGTTGCGCATTTCAGCATGTAGCAGTGCTCGAGGACGGAGAACACGTGTTAGTGCGTAGAGGTTAATTTATGAAAGGAGATCGGGGACATCTTATTCAGCCAGGAGAAGCTTAGACACGATGGTAGCTTGTGACGCATGTTTACGATCTTCTAAAGTGTATAGTCCTATTAATCGACAACGGTCTTCGTATAGTGCCAGGTTCAACGGATCGTTCTAAGGCTATCGATGTAACGCATATCGTATGAATCTGCGCTGGACAACATCAATTCTTTGGCTCCAAGTTGTATGATAAGAGCACCCATCAGATGACGTTGCAAATTCCAACGGTGAAAATTGTAACTTGCAATTAATAATGAAAATCAAAATCAAAAGCAACAATTCGTCAGTGTACTATAGTCTTTCTTGTATCAGATAACATATTGTCTATTATCTTAGTTTTGAAACTGTTTCACTAAGATCTTTTCAAAATTACATTCAGTTATAATCCTGGCTACGGGCCTGTGGCCTTCAACAATTAATTGTGCTTAAATCGGTATCGATATCGTTGGTTCGCAGAAGCAGTACAGTAACAAAACTGAAGTGAAAAATGTAAAATAGTCGTGAAAGAAAGCAAAATTCGAGTCCTTCGCTCCTATACTATTCCTACTAATGGATACAATCACATCAGAGGAGCTAGAGAATCGGGGAGCGTCTACCCTAATCTGAAAGTCCCTGAAAAATCCGGTATATATACGGTACCGCGTAATAAAGCACTCGCTTACAAACTGGATGATATTCCTGAAGCTGCATGAGCTATTCTAACTAATGCACGTGTCTCATTCCACCAGCAGCGCCAGTGCTCAGCCAAACTCGGTGCCTCTTGTCAACCTCGGCACGTTAATCTTCCCGTGTATCGCGTGCTTTTCTTCGTGGCCGCCGTATGGAAGCTCGTGGCGCGGTGAGCGGAATATGTGTATCTGCAAAAACGATTTCGCCACATCAACCAGTTCCACACTGCCGCCGCCGCGCCGTTGCTGGTGTCTTCCGACCAGCCTCGACTCCCTCGAAACTCAAACGTTTGCTGTGTGTTATATCTGGTGCCCATGTATGCTTCCAGCTCGATGCAAGCCTTGCGGTGAACGTACTTTTGGCCGCTATTTGATTTTAGCTGCATCTCTCTTCTGCTTTGCTCGAGAGGTTCTCGTATCCCAGTCAGCCAACCAGCCAGCCAGCCTGCAAGTAAACCTGGAATCCTTGTCCTTCCCGAGTCACACGTGTGATGTATATGTTTGCGATTGTGATGGTGCGTATTTTTTGTTGCGAAGAAGAAATTCGGGTAGAATCATCAACTGGCCAGGAAAAAAAAGTGCAGCACCATCAGCCAGATGAGCTGCTGATGCGAACGTATCCCGTTGGTTGCTTGCTGCTGGCTGGAAGAGGATTGAACTCTTTCAAGGTTGTCCCTCTACCTCTGATCCACTTTTTGGGAGGATTGAACTTCGGTGCAGGGGATTCCTGGAATTTGGTCGACCATAGGATGGGATTTAGACTGTGGTCCTCTGTCGATGTCATTTGAGGATTCGGTACGTGAATGGGGAAAAAACTCTGTGAATCTCAGTGCGTTTATGTTCGTTTTCGCAATATAGCCGGATAACCGACGCCGACGAGTATAGGAAGACATTTTGCTGCGCGATATAAACAGGGTGCATCGAAGGGGAAAATAAACTTCTGTCTCCTTCCCAGAGCCACCCGTGCACCCGTCCGTTTCGGGGTCTTTGTTTTCCAGTCGACACCCACCGCAGTAGCTTGTGTGAACGAAAAGGGGGAAACAAGGTAAAGTTTTTCCAATCTCTGCTGCTTTGGAGTTCCTTCGCAAGAGCAGCGGTAAGGGCTCGTTGCTACTCTGCTCTGCTCGTTAACAAACGGGCAACTTTAGCTAAGGCAAGTGACTTTTAATTACGGTTAATTATTGCCTGCATCTGAGATGGAAATCCATTAACGGGTGGCTACCGGTGCGCGAGCCAACAGCCAAGAGCCAAGAGCTCACTTTGGTATGTACACACCTATACAAATGCCTGTATGTATTAGTAGGTATTGGTTGGATTCCGATCGGTACCTGGTCGAAGTACGAATAGGATGGCCTATCTGGTTATTCGAAAGTGCGTGTAATGTAAAGCGACTGCGGTTGAAACCAGGTGAGGACTGGTTCAATTTTAGGCGGTTTGAAACTTCTACTGTACACATTGGCAATTGATTTTATGGAAGGAGAATCATCATTATCAGAGGTGGTAGATATTAGCTTAAAAACAAAGAAAGACCCCAGTGGATATTATCTGTGTAGGATGTCAATGTAATGTACGAGAAATAGGTGATCATCAAATTAGATAACCAAACGCTCCTCGAAAAAAGTCTCTTTGTAAAAGCTTAGCTCAATCGGACAAGATTAAAAGGTTGCGCAAACGGCCAAAGTGCAAAAATTTTCACCCGTGAAAAAACATAAAAGAAGAAGAAGATTCTAAGCTTGAATTCGAATTTTTGATGCGAAATGGCTTACGATGTAATGAAACGTCGAGATCTACTGCCACTCTGTTTTTTAAGATAGCCTTTATGGAACCTGGATAATTCTGGGTTTGAGTTGATACTGGGCTCTGAAAATGCTGTTTTTAATTTATTTTTTCTGTCAACTGTCTTGGAAATGCATAAAACAACGGATCTTGTATCTTCGCGTAAAAAATGTTTTGACAAAAGTTGCCTCCCTGGTATTTTCGATTTTAAACTGAGATTTTCAAATAAAAATAAAAACATTTTTTTTAATTGACACCAGATTTTGACATTTCATGGATTTCTAAAACATTTGGCATTTGGTTATTCCTTATCCTGCAGAAAGAAACGCGAGACCGGAAAAAGAACCATCCTGATTCTAAATCATCTGAAAGGGATTAGTATTGATTGATGTCAAAGCCTTCAGTTCACGAAGTGGATCGTTTATTGAAAGACAAAATATGTCTCTTCTCTTCTCTTCTGAAGCCAAGTTATATCCAGTTTCTTCACATCAGAAATGTTCAATATATTAAGAATAACTCTTTTGTAAGCGCTGTAGTTTAAAAATAGAACTCAATGAAAATGATAGATTTGTTTGAAAACATCTTCGTGTTGTAATCGTAACCAATGCATAATTTTAACAGTTAAGTTTTATTGGCATATTGTTATTTGGTTTTCGTACATTGTCATAGTGTTATGGTCAAATGAAATAGACAAACGAATCCTCGGTACATGCACTTCTGATTTCAGTTGGCTCAGTCCGAAGTAAAACGCGTCAAATTGAGTGGTATTGATGTGATTAATATCGAGTGTACTTCTAGTGTATTAGATATTTTTTAGTTTTACAACCAAAGGTTGTTCACGAAATTATAGCACTTCGCAGAAACCTTGGCCAAAAATTAATTCGTTATCCAACTTAAGAAAAAGATTCAGTTTGTGTTATGTTATTACAGTTTTGAAAACAGTT
The DNA here is from genome assembly GCF_030247195.1 of Topomyia yanbarensis. Lineage (NCBI taxonomy): Eukaryota > Metazoa > Arthropoda > Insecta > Diptera > Culicidae > Topomyia > Topomyia yanbarensis. The sequence goes on along the minus strand of NC_080671.1, from coordinate 385,242,476 downwards.
TTGAATGGTATTCAAAAACTTTTACCCAATAGTATTTGTAACTTCTCTCCCAGCTATTTTCTACTTTCATAAAATTTTCATTTAATTTTCAGCAAAATTGGATTTTGAGCTGCAGCTTCGTAATTGCCCAGTATCTTTCGATTTATGGAAGTTTCCAGCAGTTTCACGTATTGCAGTCCTTGGGCACAAAATTTAGTCGACGGTTGTGAAGTCACTTTTTGAGCTGGTTCATAATCCAGGTTCTGGCATAAATCTGACCTCGTTTGCAGATTGCTTGCCAGACCAAAAAAAATTGACCAATTTCGAATTATTGTTTGTTTGCATTTTTCAACGATATTAAATCTATCTCTGGCGGTAAATATTAGGGACTCTCGAAACCGTGGCATTCACTAGTCGTTTGCAATGGGATTATTTAGAATGCATGCGATGTGCGAGCTGAATTTTCTAAAGTTTGCTAGGCTAAATTTGCTGATCGTTAATTTATAGAAAAAAAACCTGTTTTAAACCATCTAGTAGTGCAATTGTGTCTTTCTCATTTATCCAAACTACGATTCCATGGCTAGTTATGTTTAATATAATGGTGGAAATGTCTATTATATATTCAGTACGATTCGCACATATATACAATGGATCGACAGCAATGAACTTGAGATGCTATGTGTCGACGCTGAAACACTTGAAACCAACGGCGGATCCAGGAAGAGGGTTAGGGAGGTCCGGACTCCGCCAAAATTTTTCAACTTGTTAAGAAATTTTAAATTAGGTTCAGTTTTGAAGTAGTTTCAAACTGAAAATCATTTCAAACCAATTTTTTCACTGGCTTGATGAGGAAAGGGGTGTTTAGGGAAGGGTGGTGTGTAATATGGGAGGGAGAGGTGGTAACCCCTCACCGCATACCCATCACTATGCCCCTGTTAAAATACAGAAAACTTATATAAGCCAAAAAAATATTAGGGATTAAGTTGACGATGTTCAGAGTGATTGCAGAACCTTTCTATATGAGAAAGGTTATCAAAAAACTCACCAAATTGCTTAAACTTTACAAAGATATATCGCCAAAATTGCAGAACATGGACATTACACGTTAAACTGTATTTCAATTAAATATGGTTATTATGCGTCGTTCGTGGTGCAATATTTTCGTGGATAGCATTAAGAGTGGGAAACACTAAAAATTTGAAGATATTATGAACCAACAAATATCAAAATAGATAAATATGAATAGCTCCAGTATTTTGTCCGTCTTTTATGTTTCAAAAAGTCTTATACTTCAGCGGTAGAAACCAATAATGTTCACCCTTCTATCAATGAAGATTGGCATCTTTTGACATATATAATAGATGTTGCAATATTCACGCAGTTATACATAGCTGAGCGCATTGTTCACGAAAATAAAAGCTATTTTTACATCATGAAGCACAAAAAAATTCTGTTCAAGTATATGGGCCCCTTCCATCAATAGTGCCCAGGGACCCCGAGTGGTCTGAAGACGGCCCTGGCCGTCACTGCTTTTCGGTTATATTCTAGACTGCATCCACTCATTTTTTTGCACAAGCAAATGAAACAAAAATGCTTTTATGATCTATTGCTGATTAAGTTTCATATTCTTCGTTCTAGTTTATAATAAAATAGGTTGCGACCAGCCATATAATATGTGAAGATAGATTACCACGTTATTCAGATTGTTCTTTAAATTATATCCGCCGTGTTTTCTGTTTCTCCCTTCCTATTCTTCAGTTTTCACTTTACATCTGGCTCCAGGTCTGTGCATAAATATACTCTTCTAAATTGGCCCAAATAATTCTAAAATGGATGTCGAACCAGATTCGTCGCCAAAGACACCGAGCTTCCACTTAAAATCAAACACATTGAACTGGGTTCGACCATATCCGAACTTTTTTCGGAGCAAAGATAGTTCACAAAGTATTCTAATATTCCGCAAGACGTAGAAATTTTCAGCTGTGTCAGATATCTCGAAAGTTCGACCAGATAAGCTCAGAATTGTGATATTTTGTCTAAAGCTTACAATTGACGTTACTGGCGACAAACCATTCATGAAGAACTAACGCGTTTACATGCCTGCTCACAAAGTTGAGATCGATAGTGCAGTTATCGATTTTAACTTGGCATGCGTGGATCTACTGTAGGACGGGATGGGCTGTTTCAATAACTCCTTGCTCCAAGCGAAGATTTTGAGTGACAATCGCAACAGACGAAATTGCATTGCGTCTTTTTCGACAGGGATCGTCTGCATGATTGATAGTATGTGCCGCGCGTCATGCATGCAATATTGCACTAACTATAAGCAAATGGGTCTTTGTAACAATATTTTTTTTTCTCTCCCCAAAGGCTGCAAAATATACCAGCAAGAGAAAGCTCTGCCACAAATTCGAAGCAAACAGCACCTGGTCTTAGACAATTGAGAAGAAATAAAAAGTTTCCAACGCTTCCAGGAACAGCAAAAATCTCATATGACATGTCAACCAGAGATTTAACTTATTCAACTTAGAGCATGATTGGTTGGACCTAGGTTGGGAACCGACAACTTTGTAATATTGCGGAGCTCCCGGCATCGAGAAGACTTCCATTTTTATGGTAAGGCATATCTTCTCGATGATTATTGAACTAGCTCACTCTACGATCTTTGCTACAGCTTTAAAAAGGTGGCCATTAGGCTGTCCCAAAAAAATCGATGTTCAAAAAGTCATGGTTCTCAACCCTATAATGAAAGATAAGCATATTTCAAGCACTTTTATAGAATAAATCAAATTTCAAAAAAAATATCTAGATCAAAAATGGCCATTTTTGAGTGAAATTGTCGTATATAAGCGGTTTTCGCAACTTTTTAGAAGCTAAATTATTTTTAGATATTTTTTTATTTTTCTATGAACCTTAGAGAACAAATCTTATTTAAATTTGTTTTACAAAAAGTGCTTATACCAACGATAGAACCTCTTATTCACGGCGAAATTTTTTTTCTTGGTTAATTCTAAAAAAAAATCCACACAAAACATAGATCAACATTTTTTTCATTAAACCAAAGGCATGCGTTGGAAAGTACTATTCATTACAAAAGTTTTCGTGAACAAGTATTGTAAAACTTCGGTCGGGGGGCTGAGATATAGCATTTTTAGTAAATGTGAAAGCCATGAAACTTTCCAACATTTCAATATCTTAACCGTAGCTTGACCAGTGTAAGCATTTTGGATGTCAAATAGAGAAGATTTTTCTCTATCTTACAAAACTTTTCCATATATGGAATGTGCCAGTGATTATTGACAAATTTCGCACTAAAACGTATTTAGAGTTGGCAGCACCCTTTCAGGTTTTAATGAAACTTTCTGTACATGAGAACTTTGTCACAAAACGCCACGTTGCATACTTTGTTTTTCCAAAAATGATATAAACTGTCTTTTGGAAAGGGTCGAACTTTTTTTTACCAATTTATTTTCAAATGGCTATAGTCTAAAAATGACATATTCTACAAAAAATGTTGTAGGAGTGATTTTCACAAAATAAGTCAAACTTTTAAATAAACATAATGAAAATATTCTTTATAGACTCCTACACTGAAAAAAAAATCGATTTTAAAAATGTTAAGTCCATTTACAAAAAAACCCATCTTTGATTTGGATAAAATTGTGTTCCAAGAGAGGTAAATATGTTCCGTACCTACCGTCAAAAATTCAAGTTGGGCACTTTCAAGGAAAAAGTCATTTGAAAAGAACTTTTACTTGTCCAAACTGAATTTTTTTTTCAGCATATTTTTATCGAAAACTAAACCAATGAAAGTCATAATCATCTCAGAATCCAATAAAACTCAGTTTGTTAGAAGATATTGTCTAATTTAGCGACTTAGTATATTTTTATTAATCAAGAATCCCTTTGAAAAGAGTTTATGTCATTAAACAAATATTTCATTATTACTTCTTTATTTTCTTATTTAGTTCTGAAGAAGGATCAGGAAAAAAACCACCACAACATTATGTATTGAATGTTACATAATTATTTATTTATTTTGATATACAGAGTGTTTGGTTCATGAGTAAGAATCTCTCGAGGGGTGATTTACTGTCATATTTGGAGCAAAAAATCGTTCTACACATACCATCAAATCTCAACCGTTACAGAGTTATTGAACTTTTTGTGTTAAAAGCTTGATTATCTTAAAACACCTCTAACTCAAAAAGTGTACCTCGTATTCTAAATCTTTGCCATTGGAAAGGTGAGAAAATTTTCTATTGAATAATGTTCTCATATCTTTCGGATAATTAGTTTTAATTACCTTTTAGTTGTAAAGTAGTTAAAAGTTGGTGTTTTTGATGAGGTTTTTGTTAATTTTCTCAAAATAATGAATTATGACTATAGCAATATCTATTATCCAAAAGTTGGGTTTAAGGACGATTCATAATTTGTTCTTCAACATAATATTCCTATCTCTTCTCGTTTCCTTGTAATTTGACTTCTAAACTTTTCCTGGAATTGACTTGAAAGTTCTTAAAAGACTCTAATTTAAAAAAATATGCTTTATATCGCTATTATCAGAGCTTCATTGGAAAGCTGATAAAATTTCCATTCGACGTATGTACAGATATTTTTTAGTTAAGTGTACTACATGACTTTTTACTAGTAAAATAACTCAAAATTTGCGTTTTTGGTGATTTTTGTAATTATTCTAATTATTGATCAACTAAATTTATCGTCACTATTGTTCATTTGTTGCCCCTTAATATTCTCTATAACTTGTTATTTGACACTTTATCCCTATCGCTTTTCATTTCGCAGCAATTTAATAGTTAACACAGCATGGCCTTATCACAAATGTAGTGGTTACGAAATCGTTGTTTTTGCATATGAAACGAGAAGATAAAAATGATTTTGCTTCGAAACTGAAAGAGATAATTGAATGGAGTCAAAGGAAGAATTGTAGAACTTGCTGAGATGAATTAATTCCGTGATAATAATGGTGAAGTTTATTATTTACTATTTTAAGAAAATAACGAAAATGCTAATAATAACACTAACTTTAAACTAATTAACTTCTGAAAGAATACTAAATTCACTTAACTGAAAGGTATTAATACATTTTTCTCTGCAAAATTTTCCTGGCTTTCGAATAAAAATAAGAAAAGGTACAATAAGTGCCATACTTTATCAATAAGAACTAGTATTAGTGAATATGAGATAAAAATATCCAAGTTCAATAACCCAAACACATGAAAACAAGACAAGATAAGTGTATCATGTCAAAGAACAAATTATACAACTTTTCAAGACTAACAATTTGAATTATTAAAATAGTGATGTTAACCATTAAGATTTTCGCGCAGTGAACGAAAAATCGATCAAAATTGGAAAATTTTCTCACCTATCCAATGGATTTAAAATATTTGAAATACAAAGTATATTTTTTGAGTTAGAGCTATTTTAAGACAACTAAGTTTTTAACACAAAAAGTTCAATAACTTAGTAACGGTTGAGATTTGATGGTATGTGTAGAACGATTTTTTGCTCCAAATATGACAGTAAATCACCCCTCGAGAGATTCTTACTCATGAACCAAACACCCTGTATAACATTTGTCTTAAAACTATCTTCGTGCATGCTATTATATATTATTTTTATACAAGGAAAATATTTTTGAATCATATTCTGATTTAGAATACCTTTTCGGCTCTACTTTGCCACCAGCAATAGGCAAAAACAGTGGAATTTCTGAGTGCCAGATATTGTTTCGGCGTTATTATACAGTTCTTCGAGTTCTTCTGACATTTTGTTGTAATGTTCAGTAGATATTTAGCAGAAATTTAATTTTGTGTTATTTTTATTAGTTTGTTCAACTGCCCAGTTATAAAACTCTTGAGGAGTTGTTATGATATTTTCATGGTCGCGAGCAAGCCTAGCTCTTTTTACCTTTCGCTTGAGAGTGCCACCAATAGCATCGCAGAGTCCTTTTCCATGGGATGTTGCAAAAAATGCCATGCTGCGCTTAATTCATACTTTAACTGGAATTTACACAAGCTAGCGAAGTTTTTCTTATTTTTGTATTGTACTGTTGCTCCATCAGACATAAAATAAATTTTAGAAAAGTTTATCAATTGTTTCATAAAATTTATCATTTTTGAGATGACCAACTGAACTGCAGTCTTCCAGTCTTCATTCAAGTTTGTTATGAATGTATACCAAATTCGTTACTGATACGTTTTGCATGTATCATGCAACTAGCAGTTGGGAAATTGGATTCTGAGATGATTACGACTTTCATTGGTTTAGTTTTCGATAAAAATACGCTGAAAAAAATCAGTTTGCACAATGAAAAGTTTTTTACATTTCTTATAAAAGAAATGTATAGAATTCGCTCAAACTTTCAAAAAAATTTCCGAGGCCCGGAGGGCCGAGTCTTATATACCAATCGATTCAGCTCGACGATTTGGGACAATGTCTGTGTGTGTGTGTCTGTGTGTGTGTATGTAACGGACAAATTCTCATTCGTGTTTCTCAGCAATGGCTGAACCGATCTTATCCAAACCAATTTTAAATGAAAGAACTAAAAAACAGTATGAACGCTATTAATTTGTTTTTGATTCTGATGTTTAGTTTCCAAGATATGAATGTTTGAATGCGTAAAAATGGCGTTTCTTGCAGTTTTTTTGAATTATCTGTCGAAATTGACAATATAGATTAACAATGTATATGTTTTTAGACAGCTTTAACGAATACCTTTCGAACAAGCTATAGATTGTTGAAATCGGACCATTATTAAAAGAGATATTTAACATTAAATGCGGACGAAAGATTTTTATCATTTCCCATTGCCAGAAATATGACCAAAAACATGTAATCTATTATTAACGCCAAAACGGCTTATTTTAGGTCAATAGTATCTTCGGAGAATATAATGGAGGCAATATGCCCTTTCTTTTGGTGTTGTGCTTTTTCAGATTAATCCTCCTATGAGTGAGATATTTTAACAAATTTTCTTGGAAGTGATTATATCGAAATGATGCCTTCAGCAAATTTGTAGCTCTTACTTTTGCGAATAACTTTACTGAAGACTTCAAATATCTATTTTGAATACTTTAAAAGTTATGGCTTGTTGTTTGTGGATTACTCTTTGTCGTCTATTTTTTTGTTCAATATAGTAATAATGCATTGAAATAAGCCAAACATTATTACGATAAAACGAATTTTGTATTTCATTTTTCTATCTACAACCGCTAGAAATAATCACCGAACACTTCCAAGTTGTCTGGAAGGAACTTTGTACGAACCTTCTGACTGCAATTTTTCAAACTTATAACCATCGGATCGATCTGAAACATATCGGAAAATGAAAGCGAAGTAAATAACTCCAAGAAACGGTGTAGCCAAGAGAAGGTTTTGGGGTTTAACACCATACAACCCCCCCCCCCCCCCCGCATCAGCCAAAAAAATATTGGATTGAAGTTGATAATTTATTGATGCTGACTGATTTAATTCAATATTACAATAACAATTATCTGATCCGTAGATTGATAACCTGTTGTTGTAAACATCATGAGGACTTTTGATAAATTGTCGGAATGGGGTCCTGATATGTAACTGATCTATTGGTCTTGATTTCACAGTTGTCTAATAGCATCAATATCAAATTCCTGCCTGAAAACATTCCAATAGAAAATTTCAGAGTTCTGTAATCAATGATAATCCTCAGATTTATTTTCAAATCGAGCTCGTTTTTGTAGAGATGTACTGTAATAAGGGTCTTTATTTAATAGGAAGCGAAGTTAAAATTGTGTTGCGGCGCAGCATCATTGTCGGTCCATCCCTTAATTCGGCGTCACGGTGTAGCCATTCTGATCAGTGGGTACAACTTCGTTCTGTAGCTGTATTGGATGCGCATACTGTCGGCCGTGTTGCTAGTTGCTCAATACTTTTTTATGTTGTTAACTGTAAGAATTATATGTTCAATTATTCTCTTTTTAAAGTTAGAAGTTATTCGACCACCGTCGTAGACGGTTGGTCTTCTGTGTGCGATGAATAAATTGTGAAGTAAAGGTCGAAACGAGTTTTGATAAGGCTTCCCCCGTACCTTAAACAACTGCTGTATAATCGGTCGTGCGGCAATGGCCGTCTTATTGTGCATAGCAACGAAATTCTTGGCATCTTCATCCCCGACGAAGAAGTAACCTGAGGAAACACAACGTAGGCCCTAGTCACTGACGAAACAAATTGATTTAATGTCTATGAAACATAGAACTGCTCACCAATAAAATGCATAACTTTCAACATTTGCTAAAAATGTTTTTGCCTTTCTCATTCACTCTAAAATTCGTCAATCTAATCCCGACCGGCAGGGCCGAGTGTCATATGGCAATCGACTCAGTTCGTCGATATCGGAAAATGTCTGTTTGTGTATGTATGTGTGTATGTGTGTATGTGGAAAAAAATGTGACCTCTGTTAATCAGAGGTGGCAGGATCGATGTTCACAAATGAAATGAAAAATTTTCAGAATCAAATTTGTATTTTTGATGCCAAATGACTTTATAATGCATGAAACATTGCGATTTGATGTAAACTCGAAAAAAATAATGTTTGACAAAAATTGACTTTTTTGGACTTTGGTACATTTTTGCCTTTCTCATATAGAAAGGTTATGCAATCACTCTAAAAATTGTCAATCATACCGGCCTGGAGGGAGTATGCAGTGAGGGGTTGCTACTTTAAAATTAAAACTAGTTTAAAATTTCTTAACAAGTTAAAAATTTTCGGCAGGACCCGGACCTCCCGGATCTTTCTCCATGATCCGCCGCTGGTTTCAAGCGATGTTTCAATATCACATAGTATCTCAAGATCGTGGCTGCCGATCCATTGTATGTATGTGCAAATCGTACTGAACATGTAATATTAATTTCCACCATTGTATTGAACATAACCAGCCATGGAATCGTAGTCTGGAAAAATGAGAAAAGCACAATTGCACCACTAGGTGGATTAAAACAGGTTTTTATTTTGGGAATGCGTCGAGTTGAGACGAAAACGTAATATGATTAATAACGAGGATAACACTTTCCGAATGTAGAGACAAATTTATGAAAAATGACGATTTCCATTCGACTCTAGCAGGTCCTGATCGATTTTGATGAGCATTTGATTTTTGTTGTATGACCAATTATATGTATAGGTCAAATGTTCAAAAACAGTAATTTAAGGTCAAGATAACATCATTTTGAAACCGCCAATTTCGGAGGTTTAGTATCTTCGATGAGTTTTACAAACGTTAAACAGCGCACCATTTAATAAAATAATTTTGACGGTATACCATCCAAGAAGTATTTATGGTGAATTTTCTCAGGTTAATATTCATGACTACAATAAAGTCTCAACAAATTCGCTAAAGACACAAACTCTGTTACTATTTTCTGAAAAATAATTCTGCATAAATTTAAAACTTCAAAAATTACGGTTTCGGAATTATGCCGTTTGGACAGTAAGATCGATTTTCACCAAACCCCCACCAACTGTAAAATTGGTATTGAAAAAAAAAACGTAAGGGCGATACTTCAATGCTGATAGGTGGGACCGAAAAAGTAAACAATCGCCAAAGGGGCGATACTATCATTTTGTCAATTTCAATAGCAAACACAAATTTTAATTTAATAATTTCAGATACTTCATGAAGTTTTGGGTTTTGATCACTGAATCATGCAATCTAGGATGTAAAAACACAATAGTTCTTAAATAGGAAATAAAACCAAGTCTGGAAATATTCACTGTTGATTTTCTTTGAATGGTATTACTGCTATACTTCTTCTCTACGATATATTTATTGGCTTGAAAACTACCGAGGTGACACATTATACAGGCTAGAGTGACAAGCTAGAGTGACACATTATACAGGCAAAAATAGCGCGAGATGTTATAAATCAAGGAAAGTATATCTTATTTTCCATATCAGATTGTTTGTGAAATACAAGTATACGAGCGATAATAACAAACACTGAAGGGAAATATAAAGGATTGTTAACCTGATGCACGGGCTTGTTAGCAATAACGGAGCTTGAAATTAGGTTCATAAAATCAGACGCGGCGAATTTTCAATACGTATTGACCCGTGATCATCGATACTAGTCAGATTAGTCGTATTAGGGCTAATTTCCGATCAACTATTCATTTTTACGGCAATGTTTTCTCGACTAGATCTGTTCGCACCCTCTCAGTCTGCTACTATCGGCAGAAGGCTGGTAGCACCCAGTCGTCGCCGGTCTAAGGACCAAATGTCATCAATCAAAATAATTCCGTTTGGACTTTGCACTAATAACTCATCTATTCGCAAATATGAAGCCGTACGCGTTCGACAACCTGGATGACATCGTGATCTGCTCCAAAACATTCGACGAATACATCAAACTATGCTGGAGGAAGTCACAAGGCGATTACGTAGAGCTGAACGATATCTTCGGAAAAAATCAAGTTCTGTCGTAGAGAAATCCGATATTTGGGGCATATCCTGAACGAAAATGGATGGAAGTCGACTATAAGAAGATTGAAAGTATCGTGAAGTTTCTGATGAAAACCAAGAATGAGTTTCAATGGAATTTATAGACAGGGAAGGCGCTTTTCAAGCTCAAGATAGCTCTGGTAACAGCACCGGTGGCGCGCGATGCCGGAAGACACTAAACCTTTTGTTGTTGCGCAATCGAAAAGGTCCGAGGAGGTCTTTTAAGGCCCTGCTGAGTCCCAAGAAAAAATCCAACAGTGCTCACGGGTCGAATGTTGTTGCGTCTGAACGCGTTAGATTTAGAGATCAATGTGAAACTTCCGTAATATTCTCCAGTGCAGAATCCAAGCATTCAGGGTACAAACCGCTCGTAGATCGAGTGAAGAAGGGATGCCATCAATCCCCAGGCCTTAGAAGACGGTAATAGGAAACACCATTCGACGAACGTTGCACGATTTACCCACAGCAGCACATTTGGGGTTCCATAGAACTTTGCAAAAATTCTAGGCCCATGAAATGGATGAAACTCTTTGTACATTGATAAACTACTGAAATAAAACAAGTGTAGCTGTTAAAAATGCTTTCTGATTCTTTCATTCTAGTATTAGGCTCGAATTATACGAATTCTGGTCTCTAGAATTTTACAGTAGATTTAAATACTTTGTACAATACCAATTAACATCTATATTTAATATTTAATAATTGAATATCTTTTCAGAATTAGTCTAAACAAACATTTGAATGAAAAATATTGACATCAAGAATTTAATGTGGGTGAACATGCAGGTTATCAAAGTCACCCCGGAATACGAAAGCGGATTTGAAATTGAAATCATTTTTGGACAAATAGTTGTAAGCGAACAATTTCAAGTAAAACCACCCAGTCTTCTTCACCATACATCAGTACATGGTTTAAAAATGTTAAACTTGAAAAAAATGTTCTGCGTCGAAAAATATGTAATGATTACTTCCAAAAGTGATCAATGTCACCCCGGTTTACGGCACCTATCTTATCACCAATTGGAACAAGATTTCATCCAAATCAAAGATGTTTTTTTTTGTAAATTTTTAAAATCGATTTAGTTCAGTGTAGGAGTCGATGACGAATTTTTTAAATATTTTTGTTCAAAAATTTCGTGAAAATCACTCCTAAAACATTTATTGCAGGATTTGTCATTTTTAGACCATAGCGATTTGAAAAAAATTGGACTTTTCAAAAGACAGTAGACTGTCGATCATTTTCGGAAAAAAAACAAAGTATGCAAAAAGTAGCTTTTTGTGACAAAGTGCTCATGTACAGAAAGATTCAAAATCTGAAAGGGTGCTGCCAACATTTGTTCGACCTGGCGCGAAATTCGTCTATTGATGAGCTGAGCTTGAGCTTGTGCGACCACCCCTGGCTGCCACTCCGTCATCGATCTGGACTAGCTGAAGTTGCACAAAGAATAAAGTAGATAATTATGCTTGGGAATAGCGAAACATCTTTCAATGTGCAACTACTGGTAATCCTAAAGTATTGACCAATACCGGCGCCGGCCAGGCCCGAACGTAGATCGCGGAAGGAAAGGGAAGGAATGGTTAGTCCGATACTTGCATTTTTCCTAGAGGCCGTATATACTACTGCGTACTCCACAAGCATCACACAGGAGGAGGATATTTTTGTTAGTAAGAGTATAGAAGTTGGATGTATGTACAATGTATTTTTTGAGAATGCTTAAAGTCGACATAAAAACTCAGTGTGATTGACAACGTTAATAATAACGTGGAAAATAGAAGGAAAATGATGAAAAAACCTTTTTTCCGTTTGGTCAGGATCGGTTTTTATAAGTATTTGATTTTTGTCAATTATATAAATAGCCTTTGAGCAGGATTGGAAACAATAAAATTGCAAAATTTTTCCAGTTAGTGGCTATTAATGGTGTATATTTGAGTGTTCAATTGAATGGTGTAATAAAATGTTGTATACGAGGACTCGTTTTGGATTTGTCAGTTTTAATAGTGAAGAAAAGTAAAATTACCGCGCGAAAAAAATTGTTTACGGTCACTATTATATTATTTCGGAACTGTTAACTTTGGTTTAACTTTTAGTATCTTTGAAGTATATTACAAAGTAAAGCAGCACATCTACAAATAATTTTGGAGGTTAATCCTGCTAGAAGTAATTATGAAGTATATTTTCTTCAAACAAGTTTAGTTCGTGAGTTAACGTCTACAGCAAAGTTTTCGAAAATGCTATTTCAAGACTTTGTTGAATAGGGCGGGCAAAGCGAAGTTGGTAAGTCGATTGCCTTGCAAACATCTGACCTAGATTCGATTCCCAATCCCCGCACATAAGGTTAGAAATTTTTCTAACCTGGAAAAAGATCCGAAAGACCCCTAGGTTAACGCCTCTATAATAAAAAAAACACTTTGTTGAAGACATTCCATAACTAATTTTGAAAAAGACATAAATACTCCGTGTGTTCAGAATATCGAAATATATTAGACTATATGGTCGGTGTTGAGGGGTTACACCATCGCAGAATTTAAAAAAAATCGAATTTTTTTAATGGTCTCAAATATGCTTTAGGGTCCTGAACGTGATATACCAAACAACCACAGGCGACAATCATTGCTAAATGTTTAAATTTTCAATTCCGCCGCGTTTCTTTTGTATTCCCTGAGCGCATTGAAAACTTTAACCGATTTTTTCTCAAAACTACATTTTTGAGCACGCTGGAAACGTAACTCGAACAAACGATTTTTGCTCGTTTTGAAATTTTTATAAAAAAAAATTGATTTCCCCAACGACGTAAATAGGTATTTTTATTGGCTAGTTTTTTAATCAACAATTTTGTATCGATTTTTATGACATTTTCAGCGTTTTTTTTACCAAAATGAGCCAAAATATCGAAAAAAATCCCACGTACGTCGCTTGCTATTGTTATAAAGAATTGAAAAAAACTTTTAGTTTAAGGCTCTAGAAAAAATTATGGAAGATACGTTTCCGATCGAGGACTCCTTTCAAAAAGAGGCATCTACTGGAAAAGGCTGCACGGCCGCCATCTTGTGACAAAATTATTTGAAAAAAAATTTTTTTTTTGCTCCGTAACAAGTATTATAAATCCCATTTGGCAACATCTCGATTCATCTCGTTATTACGTCTAGAAAAAATCTTGAAATATGCTTACTTTTTCTAAAATGGTGTAACCCCTTAAGTCAGACCGATTCGAGAAAAACGAGTTTAAAGTTTGAATTGCAGCATTCTTTTCATTAAAATTTGAAATTAATTATAATTCTTGCTCATTGTAACATATTTCAAATCAGCCAAAAGTCGTTTGTAGCGGAAGAAATTCTTTATCCAGCGCTATGATTATCTCATTTTTTAAGGTTTTGCGACTTGGCCCGGTCTGACTCAACACCGACCATATGTGAAACAAAACTTTTAAAACGAATTATTCTGATCTTACTGTAATTGATAAATCTCTTCTGCTGTGTATAAACAATGAAATTCACATTCTATTCAAGGTAGTCTCTAAAGTTTTATCGAAAAGAATTGGCTTTAAGAAAATTTCCTGAATATTGTTTTGTATCTCGATATATTGAGTTTATGTAGCCTTCATGTTTTCTACAAAAAATTTTAAGATGACATTATGAAGAACTTTGCTGAAGACACCAAATCTCTTACAAATAATTAAAAAAAGTCGATCTCAAAAAATGTGTGTTACCCCCTTTTGGACTTTTGACTGAGAAAATTTCGTATCAAAGTATTAACTAACTTTTTAGAAGAATTTTGTTTCAAAGTTAGTGTGTTCCATAGAGTAATTTTGCGTAACATTTATTGAACAGCAAAATTCATCATTATGGATATTCATTTGATGCTTAATAATATTCTCTACAATTTATTCTTTGATACCATACCTCTATCTCTTTTTGTTATGCGTGCGGCAAATGTTTCTCACAACGAATAATGCTCCGAAAAATCGAGAGACGATAGTTCAGTTTTAGCATCAGTTATTAAAATGAAAAAAAAAATCCCATACCTGTCCCACGCACAGAGCATTTCACTTGTCCCGATTGGGCAGCGGTGGTGAGTTTGCTGAGCTACTTTCAACTTGCGAGGACGGTCGCGGTCGATCGCGAGACCGAGCGAATCTAGCAGCAAGATCAGCTTATACCAACGATCACGGCCGCTGAAGGTAAACAAGTTTGAGTACATACGGTTATACCCAGCTGGCTTGGCTGGCCGGACATGATTTAGCCGGCTGCGCGTTCCGATATCGCATGGTGAAGGCGCAAACGAACACTTGTGGTCGGAATAGCGGAGAGTGCGTATGTGTTTCTAGTCTGTTTCATATGTCTTACTCTTATTTAAATTTCTGAAAATTCTGCGCTGTTATAGCCTTGAGAGCGAATTGGATCAAACCAAATTTGTGCATATTTTTGAAGTCGAACAATGTATACCAAAAAAGTTAAAATCTTTCTAAATTTTATTTACGCGTCAAAATCATCGCGATAGACTTTAATTCTAATGAAGTTTTTCTTTGTTTCTTAAATATATTTAGCATTTTCTACAGGTGTGTAGAATCGATTGAACATTCCACAAAAAATATTGCATCTTTGTCAAAAAAACGTTTCGACATTAGGTGACGCAAGACGACATCATAGATGACGATAAAATTGTTTATTCGTAACACAGATATGTCGGCAGTTTGTGACTATTTAGATTTGAATGCAAAAAAAATCTAATATCGATTGCTTCATGCATTGAA
Organism: Topomyia yanbarensis; assembly: GCF_030247195.1. Lineage (NCBI taxonomy): Eukaryota > Metazoa > Arthropoda > Insecta > Diptera > Culicidae > Topomyia > Topomyia yanbarensis. The sequence continues at coordinate 385,227,244 of NC_080671.1, read as the reverse complement.
ATCTAGATGATTGTGTCAACGGGAATTTGGGGATTGTGAAGATTTTAGAGATTATACTCAACAATTCAGTAAATGTATATGTAATGTTCGATATAAAAGATTTAAAATTCAGGAAAGGCTGTAGAATAAAATACATTTCACGGAATAATACTCCATCAAAAATTCTACAACTCTTAGCATAAATTCGTTTCCATGGGAAGCTTAGCCATTTGTTCGCATAATCTGTTTTATTACATAAAGCATCTCACAAACTTTCGGAATCTATATTGTGCATTATTCTAGCATCGCGGAGGAATGGAGGCGTTTTGTTGAGCAGAAGCCCGTGTGTTAAATGTGCGTGTGCACACGCTTGGTCAGCAACGTTACCGCGATCCATCCGACGGAATGTGTCAAAGTTAACTTGAATTCCAAGAAGCAAATTACAGTTCCCCCCAATGTCGTTGAATTGATGATCGCACATCTTTCAAGATATCTTCCGTTGGGATCGGTGATATAGTAATATAGTCTCTAGCTCCTGTATCCATCGTTGTTTATATTTACCATCATCTAGGGCAGTGGTTTTCAGCCGGCAGTGAATTCACCCCCGGGGGTAAATTAGACTATTGTTAGGGCTGAATAATGCGGGGTGATTTTTAACTTGTTATCCTAACATTCCCGTCGGTTATTTGTCTTTACATATTGGTTCAGCGTGTCAAGAATTAAGATGCTTACTGAGAGTGATCGGGAACAGGTTCAAAACGAGGTTATTACGACCTTTCTTTGAAGTTTAGTGACTCTTACAGTTATCAGAATATTCCTGATATTCTTAAAAAGCCGTTAATATTTTAAGACTTATTTTTTTTAAAATAAGTTCACAATTTTTTATTTAGTCTTGATAAGGCACGGCATCGTTGAAGTTCCAAGGTGACATATAGGACGGGGCGCGTGAAGATTCGAAATCTGTTTAGCAGATCGCGAACAACAAATCACAATTTGTGATTTCGATTCAGCTTTTGACTGCAATTTTATTTTGTTTAGGTTCAGTGGCGTAGTAGCGGGGGGGGGTTTTGGGGACGAAACCCCCCCCCCCCCCCCCGAAATATTTTGGAGAAATTTGAAAAAATTGAATATGTTAAACAAAAATATGCCTAATATTTTAAATGAAATTCTCAAAGTTTCATTTGCAAAAGTTATCTTGTAAAAAAATTTCCTTGTGGTGAAAATTGGCTGCAGACTCGACACCTACCTGTCGGCACGTTGTGGAGGCTAGCTCAACCGCCGAGGACTATAACGAGTAGATCACGGCGAAGCGAGGAGCTAGGAGCTTAATGGTTCACGAAACGGATATCGGTACCGAGAGAAATTTCGCCACATTCTGTAGTCCTTGACTGACGGCGAACATGGACTGGAGAGTGTGAGGGAAGTATCCCCATAGAGGCCACCAGGCGATTCGCTACCGCATCGGTCAATGGAACCCTGCTGCAGCACGAAGAAGGACGGGCGGCAAGCTAAAGTCGAAGACGAAAGCCTTTAACGAAAACCTCTTTGTTGAGTTACTTCGGCGAACAACGGAATCAAATACGTTGATACGGCTGACGGCTAACAAGAAGGATTGTGACGGCTTGTGACGTTACAATGTCACGAAAACTAGGGCCATGTTGTAGACGGCGTGCAGCTTACTGGTTAAATGAGTAACTCAGTATGCTATACGCTGCTTGTCGTAGATCCAGAAGGCGGGCTCAGAGCGCAAGATCGGAGAGTGAGAGAGGAGCGCAAGCGACGTATCTAGAAGGTAGGGACTCTTTAAAACAGGAGATCAAGCTTAGCAAGCCAATTGCCATAAGTAGCTGTGCTGAGAAATAAACGCCAGTCCCTGGGGGACGCGTACTGAGTCGTCATGACGAAGATGAGGGTCCGTCGACACCAGCTGAAATATGCCCGGGTAAGCTAAAGATAATCGTTGAGGGTCTCTTTTCGAATCACGATTCAACTACCTGGTCACCGACACCGTACGGCGAAGAAGAAGGAGGTAACACAGTCGAGTGGCAAGTGACTAACGACGAGCTCAAAGACGCGTCGATGTGACTAAAATCAAAGAAAACCCCTGGTCCGGATGGAATACCAACAGCGGCGCTGAAAGCTGCGATCCTGGCATATCCGGACATGTTCAGACATGCTGAAGTCTTTAGACGATAGTAATCCCCGAAATGAGGAAGGTGCAGAAACTGATGTTGCTGCCAAAGTCAGGGAAGTCACCGGGCCATCCAGCCTCGAATAGACCAATGCCGCAGCGTGGCATAAAAGAATGAGCCAGATCCTGAAGAGCTACTTCCAGAGTAGAGCACTGCTGTACCAGACGAACAAAAGGGCAGAAGGCAATGCGGGCGTTACTCAGGGCTCCATTCTCTGTCAAACACTTTGGAATGGGATGTAAGATGCACTGATAACATAAATTCGTGAATATAATAAATCATGCAATGCACGAATTCATTCGTCGTTTTCTGCAACGAAGTATTTTCGTGCATTGTAAATAGTAAGTTTCGTTCATTTCATGAACAAGAATGGCCGTATGGTGAGCGAAAGCTTTCGTAAATTTTACACATTTAATGTACACTGCACGAATGATATCGTTGATAACGATATTATTTTTCGTGAATGAAATGAAATGTTTTGTTTATTTTAATAAACGTTTGTGTATATTACGAACGATTTCGTTGGTCGCACGAAATCTTTTCGTTTATCTTAGAAAAGTTTTCGTATTTATTGGCCTCTTATTGTTTTCAGTCAATCTTTTAAGATCGATGTTTTTTTTATTTAAAAAAATCTATCTGGCCAATACGATTTTATTGTGATTCAAAGAAATGGCCGCTTGATGAACGAAATTTTCGTTTATTTTAATAAACGTTTATGTATATTACAAACGAATTTGTTGGTTGCATTTTATCTTTTAGGATCGATGTTTGACAACACCGATATCGCTCTGGCAGAGAAAAACTCAAAATTATTCATACAAAATCAATGAGCAGTTCGCGACGGCTCAACTGATTCTGTACTGCTCCAGATTCTGAATCAACTGGAAGCGAAAGAGGTTCTGGAAATATTCCTGCAACCGGCGGACACGACTACGACTACTAAATAGTCAGACAACAACAATATTGCTCATTTGACGTGGCGGTTTGACGAATGGTGCTCGTAAATATTATAAAGATATTTGTATATAACAGCGAACGACTCGTTTGCTGAATGAAGCTGTTCCGTAATAAACTAACGAAAGTCATTTCGCGGTTTTCACGAAAAACTCGTAATAAAAAACAAAAGTGTTTCGATAGAACTACGAACGATTCATCATATGTACGAAAAATTCGTATATTTTATGAAAGTTGTTTATACGAAATTAATTCCGAGAGATTTACGAATATGTTCTATCAGTGTGGGGTCTTAACCAAGGATGCAAAATGCCTACCTTATCCACGGCTGTAATTTTTCTGCCTACATTCTCATTTCTCTCTCGATGCTGCTGTCATTCGCTAGTGCAGGACGCCCAGCGCTGTACGGCTGCCTGTGTGTAAAGCAGTAACATGACAGAAAACTACTGTCCCCAGTACAGCCACCAGACGCGAGCGGTACAGCTTCTCTTTCCTTATTTTACATTTTTTAATATTTTCAATCTTTTTAATATTTTTATTCAAAAATGACTACAATGAATGCGGCTCATTTACGCCACGGCCGGCATCAACTCTTTCGTGTGCGGGACTCTCCCTTTGACTATGCAGAGAAAAATGTACAAAGCGAGAGAACAAACTTTACTACGCCACACTCTCACCGAGCAGTCGGAGTACAGCAGCAAAACAAAAATGTATTCTACTGCTGTACGGGAAAATGTACTCGATTTGGCTACTGTTCTGGCAAGAGCTGTAGTGATGCGTCGCTGTAGCGGGCTGTACGGCTTGTGCAAATGTAAATATATCGAAAAAATGTAGTTTATCGGTACCGTTGGCATCCCTGGTCTTAACACTGCGGCTGCCCAGGAAAGTGAAAATCGTTGGTTTTGTGGACGATGTGTCAATAATGGTGAGACACTTGAAGAAATGGAGGTATCGGTGACGGAGACAATAGATGCGATCGAGAGCTGGATGAACGGGTCAAGCTGCAAATAGCTCACCACAAGACGTTGTTGTTGGACAGCAACTGCAAAGGGGTTCAGCGGATACAGATCACCATCAAAGGGCATGTGATTTCATCGAAGCGTGCACTGAAGCAATTGGGAGTGATAATCGACAACTGATTGAGCTTAAACAACCACGTTGATTACACATGCGAAATGTCGGGTCTTTATCTAGTATTTAGTCATCGATACTACTTGGGGTGCGGCGCTGAAAACCAAGTGAAACCGCGAAAAGCTGAACAGGACGCTTCGACTACTGGTCGTACGAGTTGCGATTGCGTACCGGAGGCAGTATGCCGTGATGTCGAGATGATCCCCATCTGCATTACCCTGACGGAGGATATCAAGTGCTACAATCAATGAAATGTCAGAAACGTGAGGAAGATGATGAGAATCGATTCGATGATGACGTAGCAGCAGGAATGGGATAATACGGAGAAAGGAAAGTGGACCTACTGGCTCATCCAAACCTGTCGACGTGGGTCAATAGAATGCACGGAGAGATGACCTTCAACCTGAAACAGCTTCTACCGAGCCACGGCTGCTTAAGGAGTATCTTCATCGGTGTGGGTACGCAACGTCAACACTGTGCCTGGAGCGTCTTTGAATGTCCGGGGTTTCAAGTATTTGAATGTCCGAGGAGAGTCTTTGAATGTTCGAGGTTTGAAGTGACGTGCAGGGAGCTACTTAAAATGGGAGAACCGGACATCAACCCGGATAATGTAGCCTACAGAATGACAAGCGACGTAGAGACGTGGAACGCAGTAAACAGAGATATGATGTAGATCAGTGATTCTCAACCTGGGGTCCGCGGGCCCCAGGGGGCCGCGAAGATCCACCGCCGAGGACTAGTCGAGTAGACCGCAACAGAGCAGCGAGTATGAGTCGTCGAAACGCCAGCGAACCGGACGTCACGCTCCATGCGAATTCGCCGGACCGACCACGGCTCCCCAGAATCGATATTGGGAAAACTTTTTTCGCCAGGGAACTTTCCGTTAGCGTAAGCTAGATTCACCGCTGGGGACTAGACGGATTAGACATCAATGAGACACCACTAGTCGCGGGTCATCGGCGCACCAGTGCACCGGATACCCAGCTTCACCAGAATCGCCGAACTGAACTCGGCACCTAGCTGATTGGCTCGATCTCAGGAGAACTTCTCTCGCCGGGGAATTCTCTGTCGGAGTAGGCCAGGTCCATCGTCGGGGACTAGACCGAGTTGTTTGCGAACAAGTCGAGGACTGAATGGACCATCAAGGAAGTAGTGCTAAATGGCCCAAGAAGAGAACTAAATGGCTTAAAGGAGTTGCGGTGCTAAATAGCACCGGTTACGGAGCCAAAGGGCTCAAGAAGTTGTAGTACTGAAACCAAATAAGAATCGGTATCGGGAGAACTTCTTTCGTCTAGGACCTCTCCTTTAGCTTACAGTCAGATTCACCGCCGGGAACGAGACCGCGTAGACCGCGACGATACACCACCAGCAAACCGGATGCCCCACTCTACCGGAATCGCCGAACTGACCGTAGCACCTGGTTGGTTGGCTCGAACTTCTCTCGCCGGGGAACTTTTCGTCGGTGTAGGCTAGATCTATCGTCGGGGACTAGACCGAGTAGTTCGCTAACCAGTCGGAAGATCAACGAGGAAGTGGTACTGAATGGCACAAGGGAACTGAAGGGCTCAGTAAATTAGACAGTCTGAAGCTTGCCGCCCAGATTGTCCTCGTAGGGGAAGAGCATTTATTCTCTACCAACAGCTAGTTTTCCTACCTTGACTACCCAAACCTGTTCCCTGAGTTGTTGGTTTTTGAACATTTTTTCCTGCTCAGAATGTTTTTGAACATTTTTTCATATATATACAAAAAAAATTTCATATCCCCCCCCCCCCCCCCCGAAAAATTTTCTTACTACGCCACTGTTTAGGTTTAAGTTATACCACAGAGAACAGACACATAAGCTAGAACAAACTTTCCCGAAAAACCTGTTTAAAACATTTAAATGAAAATACTTTGAAAATCACCATCGCATACAGGTTCGCATGCGTGAATCACCATTGTATCCAAGTTTGCACACAAGTCCCGTTTAGCGATTGCTGGACGATCGAAGCGCCGACCAGTGGCAAGTTGCAACTTGCTGTTGTCATTTCAAAGCGACGGTATTATTTCTTACACAAGTTGAAAACTTTACTTTTATGTCAGTTCTCAGTGGTTATACAGTTATACAATAGTTACTTAAATAAATCGATATTTGACGCTATCTCCCGCTCTTAGTGCAATGTACCTCTATCGTACGCGCATTTAGGTTAGGATAAATTTTCAATTAGCTTACATTTTATTTCAATTCAATTCAATTTACTTACAGTAGTATTTCGCACTAGTTTTAAGCTAGGTTAAGTTTTACACTAGATATTAGGTTTTAACCAAGTATTAAGTTTTACACTAGTTAATAAGTTTTATGGTTTAGAAATAGAAATTCTTCTGCACGTTTGTTAATCTTTTCCTTTTCTGATTCTGACACTTCTTCCTCTCTACACTCTAAATGTTTTCTCCCTCTAAATGTGTAAGTCCTACTCGTATATGTCCGTGCTCTCAGTTCCAACACCTTTTGACATTGAAAATGTCTTACTCCACTATCTGGGGCTAGGTGTTATTCTAAAATCTAAACTGAATCCTATATAACGAAACTATGTAAATTTTGCACGCTTATAACTGCGCTATTACTAGATGGATTTTAGTCATTTATAAACCAACCGATTAAGAAACGCCTAGCTAAAATATTGGTAATAATGAAATATCTCTGCAATAAAAGCAGTCCTTTGACAATCGATAAAATTAAAAAGTTCACGAAAAAAGGGAAAATTGCCAATCGTGAGGCAGATTTCTCAGGCAGAGCCGTCAATAGGAAGCACCTACGCGACTCAATCGAACACGAAAAGTTATAAATAAATGTGCCGCGTGCCTATTATACGACAGATTTGAGCATCCAGCACTAGGGATGCCACTATGCCAGATTTATCTGGTACAGCCAGATGTTTTGGCAGCTTCCAGACAAAAAGACAAACCTCTCAATCTGCCAGATTTTTAAGTTTTAGAAGCTGCTACATGCACGTTTTGGAAATTTGAGTAATAATGTTCAAAATTTAAAAAAAATCGATTAATGCACATTCTATGAAAACTTAAATGTATGCCAAATATCGATGACTTTGAGGTCGCTGTCAAGTGCCAGATTTTGCCAGACATTTTTAGTTGAACTGCCAGATTTTTATTTGAAAAATAGTGGTAACCCTGCCCAGCATACTACGCTTGTATGAATGACGTCATCCCCGACTATTTCTTGAGCGTTTTCTCGAATTTCGACCGGGAGGGGGCTTTTAGCATTTTGTCACAATATTCCCCCTCGTCACAAATTTGCTTTACCCCTCTACCCCCTAAAGTGCTACGTCATTTATGTATGACCCCATGGCACCGTACTGGCTGTTGTTTAAAGTGATATGCATTAAGGGGGGGGTTGTAAGGGTTTCTGCAAGAAAAAAATACTTTTTTTGCGATTTTTTTTCACAAATTCGGGTAAAGCGAATTAATCAAAACTTTCGTGTATTATAATGCATAACTTCAAAAACATTCTGTATTTTTTTCATGAAAAAATATCGACGAGCGACTCGGTGAGGAAGCTTTTTGTAGAACATCTCTGAATAAAACACGATTTGCGGTGTTCACTGCCATTCAAAAACAAAAAGGATTTTTTTTCTTGTTGAAACCCTTCCCCCCCCCCCCTTAAGTTCGCATTGATCGAAATGGTAAAGCGAAAATCGAAGCGCGATTGAAATATTCGCTCATTTAAAGTCATTTAAAACATATTTTCGTATGCAATAAAACTACAAATTACAAATTTAAACTAAACGAAAGAAATATATCGTAATTTAACTCGCAGTTGAACTTTATCGACTCAATAAAAGTAGGTTTCAAAGCAATTCTCGACAAACATATGATTAAGGCTTAAAAGCCAACTGTCAAAATTCTCTTTGAAAGCAAATTCTGGACAAACCGCAACTCCGGCATATCCGTTAAGATTGCCTTCTGCTGTAGGGCTTTCCACCCAAGTTTATCGCATGGTCGTTGATAGAACATAACTCATCATCATGTTTTACCGCCGACGATGCGAATTATATTGCACACTACATTTTCAATGTCACCCTGTCCTGCACACTATCCTTTATTTTTTTTATTGTGCAGTTGTGTGGCGTACCCCAGCACAGTGTGGTAGTGTGACAAAAAATCACAGCCACTTTTTTAAAAGCACTATTCCGATCGGTCAATTGTTTTTTCCACCAACTATTTGGCATGGTTTGAATCGTGATGATCTATTAAATCGACTGATATTCCTCTTTTGGAGTTTGGAAAAGGTTTTTTTTATGGATAAACCGGTAACAAAGATGAACACAATTTTTTCTACGCATACTACTAAGCGTTCAATTCTTACACATACTCAAAAAAGATTTCTTGAACCTTAAAGTGAGGCATTCACGCACAACATTAACGGCACAAAACGTGTTGACATACGGAACGTGTGAACAGGCACGCGAAAAACGCATTCAACTTATCTTGATGGAACGGTGACGTGACGTTGATGTTCTTTGCCGTTGACGGAAGTTGATGTATCGTCTAAATCATGTTTAAGAGTTTTAATATTATTATATTTGTATATATAATATATAATACCGACATCTTATCACTGTGGACCGTCCGACGAGTAAAGGGCGAAGAGAATATATACATCCATACCTACATCATACCGTCCCTCCCTTGCATACGTAAATACAACCGACGGATTCCCTTCATGAGAAAAAAACGATACCTACAAACTATAAAAAAGTAACCTCCCCGACGGGGAATCGAACCCCGGTCTCCCGCGTGACAGGCGGGGATACTTACCACTATACTATCGAGGACATGCAGGATCGCTCGATATCGCCCCATGAGCTTAGTAAGCACTAATTTATGTTTTTAATTTGAAATGTATATCAGAAGCAACTCAAAATTCGTTTCATAACACCTACTCAACCAAACTCAACTTCAAAAAAAATTTATCACATTTACAAAACGACTTGTTTATTTTTTTATATTTGATACCAATTACAATTACTGAGCGTGCAAAACGATTTCATTAATTATTCGGCATATATTCTATCAATTGTCCATAAATTCTCATCAGTAACTTTACTTCGTTTCTAAGAAACGTATTATAACAGATTTGTAATTCTAAGTACTCACGTTTGCGCGACTCGAATCAATTTCATCGCATATATTTGCCAATACGTTGATAAAAAATAGCATACTCTGCTTCAATAGATTCTATTGACAATTCATACAGTGAAAACGGGCCCAGCACCCAATATTCCGCTCAACTGGTCGGCTCAATAACCAGTTCGAATATGGAATTACTGTTGTACTCACATAATATCAAGCAAACCAGCTATTGAACTTAAAACCAAATATGCAAAACTGTTCGAAGTTGAGCGTCAGAGCCACTCCGACCAACCAAATGAGAATTCACCAAACTGTACATTCAACATTCCACATCTCACCTCACCCTCTCCCCCAGAAGCCTACGATTCTAGCTAACTGAATAAAACCATATCAAACAAGGGGAAACGAATAAGGAACAAAATACCGTCCATAAAAAATAAGCTACTCTCCAACATATCGCCAGTCTCTGCTGTGGCCCAAGTTTACATTTATTGACAGGTGAGAAAGCAAACGTACGCATTACCTGTAGCAGCCCGTTTTTCACCGTTGACTGAATTTAACTTCCTTTTTGTCTTGCTTCATTCACTCGCTGTGCGACCCTTGAGCAAACTTTTCTTTGTTGGGACTTTCATCGATTCACTCATATTCACGTACAATTTTGGTGCTCAACGAGAAACCTTTCCCTATAGCCGCGCACAATCTCGTTCTCTCGTTCTTCTTTATCACTGCGAAACGTCGAAGAACACCGCAGCCCATTTCTATTTCTACAAATTTAAGCTGGGGAAAAACATTCGTCAATATTTTGCCTTTCCTTCACCCCACCCTCCCAAACATTGTGCTCTGTGGGTCTTCCTTGCGTTTCTGGAAAGATTTACGGGATAAAGTGGCTTCCGATTCACATGTTCTATCTACCTACCTTCCAATACTCCAACGCACCGGCGAGCACCGAACGAACGCCTATATTATGTAGCTTATGTTGTATGCTCGTCGCTTCGTACGCGTCCACTCACATCTTCATATCGGACGGAACGCATGCTGAGGGTAATATTCTCGCATTTTGCCGCCGATTCTGGTACCCACGGACGAATGGTGCTGTTGGTAGCAGCAGGATACCCTCACCCTCTCTCGCTGACTTTATCAACTCAACATCATTATTGTAAGCAAGAGCAACAGCAACAACAGCAGCATCACATCAGATCAGACCGAACCGAGACCAGAAGCCTATTCATCGCCTATTTCGTAACGTCGTGAGAAATTCTCTCGCCTCTTTGTGTATGTATATCAAACGGTTGATGAATGCTCGACGCTGCTCGTGGTTTACAAAAGGGCTGGGGGTTGGGTAGAGGTGGTGATAGGCTGATTGTTGACTGAGCTGAGACTGAGAGTGTGTTATCTCATCGGTCAGATTTTGTGCTGATTGTGAATAACTGTAGGCGAAACATTGCATATGTCATTAGCAAGTGTGAATTTTAGTAGCGTTAAAATAGTGTTTGATGTTTGCATGACAAGTGGTATTTCGCTCTGTTCTTTGCAGGCCATTCCACTTTAATGAAAGCAATAATAAAGTACGGTTATTTTAATGATTCTCCCTTTGATGACATTTGCACTACAACCTATATCTACACATTTTATTTAGAAATCACTGGGGAGACTGTGCCCTAATTCATCTTAGTCCCTCTACTCATCCTACCCAACTGAACCAGTTTGCACAGTGCACTATGAGAACAGGCCCGTAGCCCGGATTTTGTTTCGGGAGAGGCCAAAAGTATGCAATTTTTAAAGTGTTTACGATTAGAGATGACCAAACAAGTTGTAAACCAAAATGAGTTGCAGGAGACAAGAAACCGAATTGTCATCACAAAAGTTCGTTTTCGTAAATGCAGTTACTCTTCAATTCGATGTTTATTTATTTATTTATTCGTCAATTACTTGTAGACTACATTATACAAATATTAATTGCATATATACTATCCTGTATACTATTCCTATGTACTATGATGCCGCAAAGAGTTAAAAAACTGTTTTAAACTTGTTCGGGGCATGGTAAGGTCAATACTTCACAATGCTCGTTATACACGGCCATCATCTGGTTTAGTGGGCCGAATTTAGCATAATCTGTACGGTGATGACCTATCGCGATCAAATTTCTATTGCGTAATTGACGAGTAGGAGCATATAAATTTAATTTTGACAATATGTAAGATGAGTCAATACGCTGCATGACGATATCGTTTAGAAACGAGATCATAGCATAGTCCCGACGTTCTTTCAATGTTTGAATATCTATCAACATACAACGTGCTTCATAAGATGGAAGAAGGAATGCTGTCCATCTTAACTTGCGTAGTGCATATAATAGAAACTGCATTTGGATTGACTCAATTCTCACTTCGTATTTTTTTATAAATGGTGACCAAACAATACTACAATATTCTAAAATAGACCGAACATATACTACGTAAAGAGTTTTAATTGTGTAAGGATCTTGAAAGTGATATCCTAAGCGTTTTATAAAATTAAGCATATTACTAGCTCTATGAACAATTGTGTTGTAATGTTCCAAAAACTTTAATTTTTTTTTTCATAAAACGTTTATTTGACACGGCATTTGCAAAAGCTTTTTTACGCCGGGGTTTTTTTACATAACATGTTACAAAGGTTCTTAAGGTTCAAGTTACCTTTTTTAAGCATGTGTTAGAATTGAACGCTTGGTAGTGTGGGTAGGAAAATTTGTGTTCAGCTTTGCCACCGGATTATCCATTTAAACCTTTTTAAAACTCTAAAAGAAGAATATCAGTTGATTTATTAGATCATCACGATTCAATTCATGCAAAATACCTGCTGGAAAAACCATCGGCTTAGCTAAACGGTGCTTTTGAAAAAGTGGCTGTGGTTTTTTCATTGCGCAGTTGTGTTGCGTACCCCAACTCGGTGTGCTAGTGTGATAAAAAATCAAAGCCACTTTTTCAAAAGCACCATCCAGCTAAGCCGATGGTTTTTCCAGCAGGTATTTTGCATGAATTGAATCGTGATGATCTAATAAATCGACTGATATTCTTCTTTTAGAGTTTTGAAAAGGTTTAAATGGATAATCTGGTGGCAAAGCTGAACACAATTTTTCTTACGCATACTACCAAGCCTTGAGGTAACTTGAGCCTTAAGACTATCACGTTATAAAAAAAATCACTTTCTAATGCTAACACTGAGGATAATCATCATTTTGAATGTTTTTAATTATACTCTATTTTCTTGAATTTCATTGTAAACCTATTGATAGTTTTTCTGTAATCTTTGTTTATTTTTTTTCTTTATTTATATCGTTTTATCTAACTTAACTAACTGCGAAGAAATCTAAATTGTTTGTGGGTAGCAAGGGAAAAAACTAGAAACATTGTGGGGATAATTATATTTGAATATTTATTGTTTTCAGGAAATGATAAATATGGCTCATGTACGTAAGATCTCGTAAAGCGAGGATATCACGAACAGGTACATAGGGTGGTTTTCTTCTGGCTCGTAAGGAGTCTATTAATTGGGATCTGGCTTCACGATATTCAGTGCAAGACCAAACCACATGTTCAATGTCTTCGTAACCCTCTCCGCAAGCACATTGATTATCTTCTGCGATCCCAATACGGCGGAGATGCGCATTCAACGTATAATGGTTGGACATGAGTCTAGACATCACACGAATGAAGTTTCGACTTATATCCAACCCTTTGAACCATGCCTTCGTTGATACTTTAGGGATAATTGAGTGCAACCACCGTCCCAGATCTCCATTGTCCCATGATGTTTGCCAACTAGTAAGCGTCCTCTGACGAGAAGCGCTATAAAATTCATTGAAGACAATAGGTCTTTCCTAGATGTCACCGTCCAGCGCCCCTATTTTGGCTAAATTATCCGCTCTCTCATTACCCGGTATGGAGCAATGAGCGGGAATCCACACTATGGTAATTTGATAAGATTTATTTGTTAATTTAGTTAAGTATTCTCGCATCTTCTTCAAAAAGAACGGAGCGTGATTATCAAGCTTTAATGAGCGTAGTGCCTTAATTGTGCTGAGGCTATCTGTGAGGATGAAATAATGGCTCGGAAGTAAAGTATCAATGATTTCCAGACTATAGTGAACTGCTGCTAGTTCGGCTGTATAAACGGAGGCAGGTTCTGCAAGCTTGAAAGAGATCGAGGTGTTATTGTTGAAAATACCGAAGCCAGTGGCCTCATTGATTCGTAACCCATCAGTGTAGAACATTTTATGGCAGTCAATGTGTTGGTATTTACTTATGAATATTTTAGGGATCTCCAGAGAGCGCTGGTGCTCCGGGATTCCACGAATTTCCTCTTGCATGGACGTGTCGAAAAATAAAGTGGAATCGGGAGTATCTAGTATATTAACACATGTCAGAACATAACTAGAAGGCGTTATTTCTTGTGACATGTGATTGAAGTACACTGTCATGAATCTGGTTTGGGATTGAAGCTCGACAAGTCTTTCGAAATTTTCAGTTACAAGTGGATTCATAACCTCACATCGTATAAGTAAACGAGAGGAGAGATCCCAGAATCGATCTTTTAAGGGAAGAACTCCCGCTAGAACTTCAAGACTCATCGTATGTGTCGATTGCATGGAACCTAAGGCGATTCGTAAACAACGATACTGTATTCGTTCCAATTTAATAATGTGAGTGTTTGCAGCTGAACGGAAACAGAAGCACCCAGTCTCTACGCATCGCTCGATCGAGATAGAAGTGTTTTGTTTTCGGTCTGTTGGAAAAAGAACAGTGCAGTAATCCGCGTTCAAGGTTATTTTGCCATTCTCTGCCTCTTCGAGGTTTGGACTTTTATTCTTTTGTGCGTGTGTTAACCGTTAGGCCACATTCCTCAACCTTTTGTTCGTAAAGCGAGGATTGAACAATAACCAGCTATTTAAGCTGGACTGGTGCGTCGTGGGAAACGAGTATACAGATAAGTGAAATCTACCTTTTTGATACATTTACGGCTTTTTCCCGTCTGCGCGGGTGCTGACCCCGTGCATTGACGGTGTCGATGGCTTCCTCCCCGGATGGCCAAATGGAGATCGAGTCGACTCCTAAGGCTCTCCCCCGACCCAAACAATATCCAGAGCTCTCGACCGGTCCCTTTGTGGTCTTCTTTCGGCCCAAAACAAAATCGCTGAATCTATTACAGATTTCAAAAGACCTGACGGAACGGTTCTCGGCTGTGATCGAAATAAAAAAGGTCCGCTCAGACAGGCTGAGGGTCGTGCTGACTAACTCAAAGCAGGCAAACGATATTGCTTGCTGCGAGCACTTTACGAAGGACTATCACGTGTATATTCCAGCTGTGAAAGTACAGTCTGAAGGCGTTGTCACCGATGACAGTTTGACATGCGAGGATCTGCTGCAGTACGGGGTTGGCCGTTTCAGAGACCGCTTACTTCAGCCAGTGAAAATACTCGAGTGCAAGCGTTTGCACTCAGTAGTAGTTGCGGGGGATGGTTCAAAAACGTACCCCCAATCAAACTCTTATCGGTTGACCTTCGCTGGTACCGCTTTGCCAAATTACGTCCTCTTGCACAAGGTTCGTCTGCCTGTGCGTCTGTTTGTGCCGCGGGTCATGAATTGCACAAAGTGTAAACAATTGGGTCACACAGCCACCCATTGTAGCAATAAGGCCCGCTGTGGAAAATGCGGGGAGAATCATCTAGATGATTCGTGCAGTAAGAATGCTGAGAAGTGTCCTTACTGTGCAGAGAATCTGCATGATATCTCGGCATGTCCCGCGTACAAACTACGCGGGGATAAACTAAAACGTTCCCTTGCTGGACGATCCGAACGTTCTTTTGCAGAAATGCTAAAGAAAGCTACACCACCAACCTCAACAAACATCTATGCTCACTTGCCTTCTAACGAGGGCGAGGCTGATGACCCACAAGAGGGAACATCTACTAGGGCGCCTAGAAGTTATAGGAAGAGGAGGAACATTTCCTCTCCTAAAGTTCGTTGTAAAGGCCAGAAGGTATCCCTTGACGGGACTCAGAAAGTCACATCTATTGGAAGTGTTACAACCAAACCGAAGCAATTAGCTCCTGGTCTCGGAGGATTAAACTCAGAGAAGGAGTTCCCAGCACTTCCCGGAACATCAAAAATCCCAAGTGTTCCTCTGTTTTAGTTCGAGAATAATCGCGGCACTGGAATTATCAAACTCTCGGACATTGTGGACTGGATAATAAAAACTTTCAATATAACTGATCCTATTAAAAGTCTTATGTTAGCTTTTCTCCCTACAGTAAGAACATTTTTGAAGCAGTTGACTGCTAAATGGCCCCTCCTTTCAGCGATTGTATCCCTCGATGGCTAACTCATCGAACGAGGTCACGGATTTGATCACTGTTCTACAGTGGAATTGCAGAAGTATCATCCCGAAAATCGATTCCTTCAAAATTTTAATAAATAATTGGAGTTGCGATGCATTTGCATTATGTGAAACTTGGTTAACTTCCGACATAGATCTCAACTTCCACGACTTTAATATTATTCGCCTGGATCGAGACACCCCCTATGGAGGAGTGCTTTTGGGGATCAAAAAGCGCTATTCCTTCTACAGAATTAACCTTCCCTCGATAACAGGTATTGAAGTTGTCGCTTGTCAAGTAACAACCAAAGGCAAAGATCTTTGCATAGCTTCCATATATATTCCCCCCAACACCGCGATTGGGCATCGCCGGCTACATGACATCATAGAATCCCTGCCTGCACCGCGATTAGTTTTAGGCGACTTTAACTCTCACGGTACGGAATGGGGTTGCCTTTATGATGATAACCGTTCCTCTTTAATTCACAATATTTGCGACAACTTCAACATGACAATTCTAAACACGGGTGAAATGACACGGATTCCTCCCCCACCAGCGCGCCCAAGCGCATTAGATTTATCCCTTTGCTCGACCTCGCTAAAGTTAGAATGCGCGTGGAAGGTAATCCCTGATCCCCACGGTAGCGACCATCTGCCGATCATAGTCTCAATCAATAACGGCTCAAGGCCATTGGAAACAATCAATATTTCGTATGACCTCACACGAAATATCGATTGGAAGAGCTATGCTGCCGCGATATCCGACAACATCGAATCTACTCAAGAACTTCCTCCGGAGGAAGAGTACAGCTTTTTGGCTGGCTTGATTCTCGACAGCGCGAATCAAGCTCAGACTAAGCCAGTACCCGGCGCGAACATACAAAAACGTTCTCCCAATCCCTGGTGGGATAAAGAGTGCTCAGACGTGTACGCAGAGAAGGCCGCCGCGTTTAAGACCTTCCGGAACGACGGGTTACCCGCTAGTTTTCGACAGTACGCGACGTTAGACAAGCGAATGAAGAGTTTGATGAAAGCCAAAAAACGCGGTTGTTGGCGCCGGTTCGTCGACGGATTAACGAGAGAAACATCGATGAGCACTCTTTGGGGAACAGCCCGACGTATGCGAAATCGAAACAGTACTAATGAGAGCGTGGAATATTCAAACCGTTGGATATTCGATTTCGCCAAGAAGGTTTGTCCGGATTCCGCCCCGGCACAGAAGATCTACCGCGCCGCGTCCCGTCACGATAACGCGAACGAAACACCTTTTTCGATGGTGGAGTTCTCACTTGCTCTCTTGTCGTGTAACAATAAAGCTCCAGGGCCAGACAGAATCAAATTCAACTTGTTGAAGAATCTGCCAGACTCTGCCAAGAGACGCTTGTTGAACTTATTTAATAAGTTTCTTGAGGCTAACATTGTCCCACACGATTGGAGGCAAGTGAAGGTCATCGCCATCCAAAAACCAGGAAAACCAGCCTCCGACCACAATTCGTATCGACCGATCGCAATGCTATCTTGTATCCGGAAGTTGTTCGAGAAAATGATCCTATCCCGCCTCGACAATTGGGTCGAAGCAAATGGCTTACTGTCAGATACACAATTTGGCTTTCGCAAAGGCAAAGGGACGAATGATTGTCTTGCGTTGCTCTCAACCGAAATTCAAATGGCCTATGCTAGTAAAGAGCAGATGGCATCAGTGTTCCTAGATATAAAGGGGGCTTTTGATTCAGTTTCTATCAACATTCTTTCAGAGAAGCTGCACCAGCATGGTCTTTCAGCGACTTTAAACAACTTTTTACTAAACTTGTTGTCGGAAAAGCACATGCATTTTTCGCATGGTGACTTATCGACATCACGATTTAGCTACATGGGCCTTCCCCAGGGCTCATGTCTAAGCCCCCTGTTATACAATTTCTACGTCAACGACATTGATGAATGTCTTGACAATTCCTGCACGTTAAGACAACTTGCAGACGATGGCGTGGTGTCTGTTACGGGACCCAAAGCTGTCGATCTACAAGGACCATTACAGAATACCTTGGACAATTTGTCTGCATGGGCTATTAAGCTGGGTATCGAATTCTCCACGGAGAAAACTGAGCTAGTTGTATTTTCTAGGAAGCGTGAACCAGCACAACTACAGCTTCTATTAATGGGTCAAACTATAGCTCAGGTCTTCACAGTAAAATATCTAGGGGTCTGGTTCGACTCGAAAGGTACTTGGGGATGCCATATTCGGTATCTGAAACAGAAATGCCAGCAAAGGATCAACTTTCTTCGTACAATAACCGGAACGTGGTGGGGTGCCCACCCAGGAGACCTAATTAGGTTGTATCAAACAACGATACTGTCGGTACTGGAATACGGATGCTTCTGCTTTCGATCCGCCGCGAACATACATTTCATCAAACTCGAAAGAATTCAGTATCGTTGTTTGCGTATCGCCTTAGGGTGCATGCAGTCGACCCATACGATGAGTCTCGAAGTCCTGTCGGGCGTTCTCCCGCTGAAAAATCGATTTTGGGAACTCTCATATCGATTGCTCATTCGATGCGATATTTTGAACCCGTTGGTGATTGAAAATTTCGAAAGGCTTGTTGAGCTCAATTCTCAGACCCGTTTTATGTCCCTGTACTTTGACTACATGGCGCAAAATATTAATCCTTCTTCTTACAATCCCAACCGTGTGCATTTCATAAATACTTATGAATCTACTGTTTTCTTCGACACATCCATGAAAGATGAGATTATTGGAATTCCGGACCATATACGCCCACAAGTGGTTCCAAATATTTTTTATAATAAATTCCGAGAAGTCGACTGTTCTAAGATGTTTTATACTGACGGATCAAACCTCGAAGGGTCCACTGGCTTAGGTATTTTCAATCAAAAGTTCACCGCCTCCTACAAACTCAGTGACCCTGCTTCAGTCTACGCCGCAGAACTAGCTGCTATTCAGTATACCCTTGGAGTCATTGACACATTACCCGCAGACCATTACTTCATCGTCTCGGATAGTCTGAGTTCCATTGACGCTATTCGCTCGATGAAACATGGAAAGCATTCCTCGTATTTTTTGGGGAAAATACGGGAGCTACTGAGTGCTTTATCTGACAAATCTTTCCAGATTACCTTGGTGTGGGTCCCTTCTCATTGCTCCATTCCGGGCAATGAGAAGGCGGACTCCTTAGCTAAGGTGGGTGCCATTGAAGGTGACGTTTTTGAAAGACCAATTTGCTTCCACGAATTTTTCAGTATTACTCATCAGAGAACCCTCGAAAGTTGGCAAACCTCGTGGAGCAATGGGGAGCTAGGAAGGTGGCTACATTCGATAGTCCCTAAGGTATCGACGAAACCTTGGTTCAAGGGGATGGATGTGGGTCGTGACTTCATTCGTGTGATGTCCCGACTCATGGCGAACCATTACACGCTGGATGCACATCTCCGACGTATTGGGCTCGTGGAGAGTGGTATCTGCGCTTGTGGCGACGGTTATCACGATATAGAGCACATAGTCTGGGCGTGCACCGAGTACAGTTCCGCCAGGTCTCGGCTTATGGACACCCTCCGGGCCCGAGGAAGACCACCCAACGTCCCGGTTCGAGATGTGTTGGCAAGCCGCGATGTCCTCTATATGTCCCTTATATACACCTTCATAAAAACCATCAATATCCAACTTTAACTGCCCCTTTTTCCTTATCATTCTCAGAAGCGCTCTCTTCCACCTGTACCATACAGCCACGATGGTTTGATGCGACTCCAAGGCGACACAAAACATCCCTGTCGAATGAGCCAACAAACACGGGACCTAAAGCACGAACATCACACGCACAACTCGAAATGTAGCCGATCAACATCTGAGCCGCACTACGAAATCGTCTGGAGAAACCCCTGCCATCTCGAGAACGACCACCCGGCGTCCCAGTACATGATTCTTCCTGATGAAGACCACCCTGATTCTGTAATCCATCCGTTGATCTCCCGAAGTCTGAAACTGAAATAATGTTCTCCCCCTGCCATGTTTGTCCACCCTACTTCCCCTGACTCTTATACACAGAAGTAACACCCCTTCCCCCCCCCCCCCCCCCCCCCACAAATATCTTCATGAAGCATTTAGCTCTTCTTGCCTTTTCTAGTTTTAACTATTATATTATATGATCTCGTTGAAAATGCCCAACTCTACTACCACATAAAATAACTGTAGTTAATGTCTCCGAATCTTTACAAAATTTAATCACGCCCTCTAATTATTTCTACTTTTAAGATAGTCGTAAAAATTTTCCCCCTTAGTTAAACATTATTTGCTCCAATAATCTCATTGCTAAAAATATCAAACCGTATTGCCATAAAAACTAAATGACCCCTCTAATCTTACGAAAACTATACTACCCCCTTGTGTATATGTATAGCTATAAATTAGCCTTAGTTTAATTTCAAAAATCAATATGTAAGCCCCTAGTTTTAAGTAATTTAAAATGTAAAACAAAACAAAATTGGCACCTTTAAGCTAACGCAAACCTGCCTTATCAAATAAACGAATTGAAAAAAAAAAACAGAAGCACCCATATTCCATTACTGAAAGTATCGTTGTTTGATACAATCTTATCACGTCACTTGGATGAGCACCCCACCAATATCCGGTTATTGTTCGGAGAAAGTTTATCCTTTGTTGGCACTTCTTTATCAGATACCTAATGTGGCCTCCCCATGTACCTTTAGAATCGAACCAAATTCCGAGATATTTAAAGGTCATGACTTGGGCTATCGTTCTACCAACCAACTGAAGCTGAAGCTGAGCTGGATCACGCTTCCTTGAAAAAACAACCAACTCTGTTTTCTCCGTAGAGAAATCGATGCCTAACTTCAAAGCCCAACTTGATAAATTATCCAAACTATCTTGCAGTGGTTGTTGTAAATTTATGGCTTTTGGTCCTGTGACAGAAACCACGCCATCATCTGCAAGTTGCCTTAGAGTGCATGGGCTGACAATACAATTATCAATGTCATTCACGTAAAAATTGTAGAGAAGGGGGCTTAAACAAGAACCTTGTGGGAGGCCCATGTAACTTATTCTGAATGTTGCCAAATCGCCATATGAAAAATGCATGTGCTTTTCTGACAATAAGTTGTATAAATAATTATTTAATATTGGTGAAAGACCACATTGATGTAGTTTCTCTGAGAGAACATCAATGGAAACAGAGTCGAATGCTCCTTTTATGTCTAAGAACACAGACGCCATTTGTTCTTTTTTTGCGTAAGCTAGTTGGATTTCTGACGAAAGTAGCGCCAGACAATCATTCGTTCCCTTTCCCCTCCGAAAACCAAACTGGGTATCTGATAGCAAGCCGTTCGCCTCAACCCAATTGTCGAGACGTCGTAGGATAATTTTTTCCAACAATTTCCTGATGCAGGATAGCATTGCAATCGGTCGATACGAGTTATAATCGGAGGCTGGTTTTCCCGGTTTTGGAATGGCGATAACTCTCACTTGTCTCCAGTCGTGCGGGACTATGTTCTGCTGAAGAAGCTTATTGAATAAATTCAACAAGCGTCTTTTTGCTAGGTCAGGCAGATTCTTTACCAAGTTGAATTTAATTCTGTCTGGACCCGGAGCATTATTGTTGCATGAGAGGAGTGCAATTGAAAATTCCATCATTGTCAAAGGCGAATCTATGGAATCGTTATTTGTGGGAGCATCGCGAATGATTTTCTGCGCAGGAGCAGAATCTGGACAAACTTTCTTGGCAAAATTAAATATCCAGCGATTCGAAAAATCTTCGCTTTCATTAGTTACGTTTCGATTCCTCATTCTTCTGGCTGTGTTCCAAAGAGTACTCATTGATGTTTCTCTTGACAAGCCATCAACGAAACGTCTCCAATAACTAGACTTTTTGGCACGACGGAGACTGTCAAATTTGTTTTGTAAAATCGAATAATTTTCAAAGTTTGCACGTGTACACCCTTTCCGTTTCATAATTTCTTTGTAAGCAGCTTGTTTAGCTTCATATGCATCCGAGCACTCTTTGTCCCACCAGGGATTAGGGGGCCGGCTGTTCATTATCATGCCAGGATTGCATTTCGTTTGGGTTTGTTCTGCTGCTTCAATAATCAAACCCGCTAGAAATTCATATTCTTCGGTAGGTGGTAGCTCTTCCGTCGAAACAAGAGAAGTGGAAATTAAAGATTGGTATTTTTTCCAATCAATATTTCGTGTCAAGTCATAAGGGACATTGATTGAATTCGTGAGGCCTAATTTACTGTTAATTGAAATAACGACTGGCAAATGATCGCTGCCGTGAGGATCAGGTACAACCTTCCACGTGCAATCTAACCGAAGTGATGTCGAGCATAGAGATAGATCTAATGCACTTGGTCGTGCGGGTGGTCTGGGAATGCGTGTTGCTTCGCCTGTATTTAAAACTGTCATATTGAGCTCGTCACAAACATTGTATATCAAAGAGGATCGATTATCATTGAAGAGGGAACCCCACAATACTCCGTGCGAGTTGAAGTCTCCCAGTATCAGCCGCGGAGCAGCCATGGATTCCACTACCTCAAAAATCTGACGTTGTCCAATTTGAGCTTTGGGAGGTATGTATATAGAAGCGATAGTCATGTCTTTGCCTTTAATATTCGTTTGGACAGCAACAGCCTCAATGCCCGCAAACAAGGGGATGTTAATTCTATAGAAAGAATAGCACTTTTTAATTCCTAGAAGCACTCCTCCATATGGGGTGTCTCGGTCTAGGCGAATAATGTTGAAATCATTCAAGTTGAAATTAATGTTTGAGGTAAGCCATGTTTCACATAAAGCAAAAGCATCGCATTTCAAATTATGCAGCAAATTTTTTAAGGAGTCAATTTTAGGTATGATACTTCTGCAATTCCACTGTAAAACAGTGATGGAATCTTTCATTGGAGGAGGTGAATTACCCATTGAAAGATACAATCGCTGCAAGGATGGGCCATTGAGCAATCAGCTGCTCTAAAAATGTTCTAATTGTTGGGAGGAACGCTGAAAGTATACTTTTTAGTGGTTCAGAAATATTGAATGCTTTGAAAATCCAATCAACAATTTCAGAAAATTTCAATAAACCTATCCCCGGTTGAGGCTCGGAGGAAGTTGAAGTTTTATTATTTCCAGTAATGGTGTTCTGTTTGGATTGTACATTACCAAAACCGGGATGGACTGGCTTCGGTATTGCATCGGAATTCTTTAGCTTTGGCCGCAATTTATTTGTTGGAGGAGAAATTTTAAGGCCCTTGCTTGGCAGTTTGGGAAAAGAGGATTGTTTTCTTTTCCTGGATCCTCTAGGTAAAACAAATGATGTACCTTCGGACGCTTCGTCAGAGTCAGACTCTTTCGGCAATAGAATAGCGTATCTGTTTTCTGGGACCGTGGGTTCAGGAGTAGCATTTTTCAGTATTTCTGCATAAGAGCGCTTAGATCTCTCCTTCAAGGATCGTTTAATTTTCTCCTCCCGCAATTTATATATGGGACATGCAAGGGGTGTGAATTTTCTCCGCAATGTAAACATTTTTCTAAGTTTTTATTGCATGTATCCTCTTGATGAGGCCCCCCACATTTGCCACACCGTACCTTATTGGAACAGTAAGTGGCTGTGTGGCCAAGCTGTTTACAATTGAGGCAATTCATCACACGAGGGATGAAAAGGCGAACGGGGAGACGAATTTTATTAATAAGAACATGGCTAGGCAAAGCAGACCCAGCGAAAGTTACACGAAATGAATAGGATGTTCGGTAAACTTTTTTCTCTTCTTCAATTGATACTGAGTACAATTGCTTAACATCGAGTATTTTTACTTTATTAAGCAGGGTGTTCTTGAAACAACCAACACCATGCTTAAGTATATCCTCGGCAGTTAGGCTGGGTTCGGAGATGACTCCATCGCATTCTATATCGCGCGAAAGTATATAAACTTTATATTCCCGCGTGAAGAGTTCACAGGCTACTATCTCGTTAGCTTGTCTAATGTTATCAATGCTAACTCGAAGTTTGGCTTTATTTACTTTCACGATCTCTGTTACAGCAGAAAACCGTGAAGTCAGATCCCGTGCAATTTGCACAAGGTTTAATGGCTTTCCTTTCCGCCTGAAGAAAACCTGCCAAGGTCCAGAAGACCCTTGGGGGTATAATTTTATTCTAAGGGGAGTTGAGGGAGGGGGATCAGAAGAATTTTGCTCTTGTGAAATGGAGGATTCCATCTCACTATCCTCCATCTCGCCTACCATACACAGTAAGTAAATTAAATACTAACACTAGCAAAATTATATTAAAATCTACCTGTCCTTCGAAGAGTTGCAGATTCACGCTGTCTCCCTCTGTCACGCTCGGGTTGAACACAGCGCAACCACCACTACCAAGATGGAGCTGCTGTTTACCTGTGGGTCCAGGGGTATTTCCTTACTATGCAGCGTGGCTAGGTACACAAATACACAAAAGCCCGTTTCTGCACTAGCACAGATGAATAAGTGATGATGAAGCGAGACGCTTCACCAACAAGATGCAGCTCTGTCTCACTTAGCGCCGACTGTATGCAGCGTAACCACTACCACCACCAAAGTGGGGCCGCCGCTTACCTGTGGGTCCAGAGGTATTCCCCTACTACGCAGCGTGGCTAGGTACACAAATACTCAAAATCCCGTATCTGCACTAATACGGATGAATGAATGATGATGAAGCGAGCCGCTTCATCAACCAGATGCAGCTCTGTCTCACTCCGTCGCAAGCGCCGGTTGTATGCAGCGCGACCACTACTACCACCAAGGTGGGGCGCCGCTTACCTGAGACTTCGTTGCCTTCGCACCAACACTCGCTTATCGCTTGGTACCACCACCAAACGACCGCTCTCGCAGCCAACAATCCTGCCTGTCTCCGCACCAACACGGCATCAAATACTGACATGGTACACAAACTTCTAGCCTATTCACGGCTTGCACAGCCTTGGTTGCTATAACCAATCAGCAAACACAACCTTTCAAGGCGAAGGCTAAAACTGTTATGAATTTTAATTTTTTATTTAAGTTAACTCCTAAATCTCTTATTTTATCGCATTTCTGAACGGTTTGATTACCTAATGTAATTGACACGGAAGCCGTGATTTGTTTTCTGCTAAAAGTCATGAGATTACATTTTTAACATTTAATTCCAGTAAACATTTACAACACCATGTATAAAAAATTTGTGTTTCATTGTGAAAAACATTATAGTCATTATTATTTCTAATTTCTAAAAATAGCTTCATATCATCCGCATATATGAGAATTTTAATGTTTTCTAAAATAAGAGAGATGTCGTTGATATATAAAATGAAAAGAAGAGGTCCTAAGTGTGAACCTTGAGGAACCCCCGAAGTAACTTTAATTATATATGTTTGATCTGTTAAATACGACTTAATCCAATTGAGGAGTCTGATCTCGATTCCCAATTTTTCAAGTTTGAAAATTAACATGGGAATGTCCAGTTTATCGAAAGCTTTGCTGAAGTCAGTGTAAAGAGCTTCTATATGATTCTCTTTATCCATGGCATTTAACGAGTAATCAACAAATTCTAAAAGGTTTGTACTAGTTGAACGGCCTTTAAAAACCCATATTGTGAATTTGTTATTTTATGTTTGACTTGGTTGAAAATGTTTTTATTTATGAAGGATTCGAAAAGTTTGGGAAAGTAAGACAGAATGCGATAAGTGCGAATATCAGATTTTTTACCCGATTTATAAATAGGTATTCAAAAGACTTTTTCCAATCTTTTGGGAAAATACCAGATTCTAGTGACTTATTGAACAGCCAGAATAAAGGTGACGTGAGCTCAGTTGCTAAATTCTTTATGAAAGCAGGTGGAATTCCATCAGGTCCTGAGCCTTTAATGGCATCTAGATCATTGAGACCAGACAAGATATCTTGAACATTAATGTGACTGACACCAACATCCCTTGAATGATCAGGAAAATAAGAAAAATATTAAAAGTCACGATCATTGTCTGAATAGTTAGAATAAGTGTCTTGAAAAAATGTTGCGAAGAGATTACAAATATCTTTTGAAGTTTCACCCTTTTTCTCATCTAAAGACATTTTTGATGGGAAGTTGCATGAATTCAACTTAGTTTTGATGTAATTAAAAAAGGTTTTTTGGGCATGACTTGATCTCATTTTCAGTTTTTGCATTATATACAGTTAGTGCCGAAGAAATAGCCAAAGTTAGTTGGTCACGAATGTTGAGGTATTTTTCCAAATTATCCTGATTATTGTGTTTCCTGTAAATTTTGTGAGCTTTTTGCTTCCGATTTTTCAAATTAATAATTTCCT
Organism: Topomyia yanbarensis; assembly: GCF_030247195.1. Classification (NCBI taxonomy): domain Eukaryota; kingdom Metazoa; phylum Arthropoda; class Insecta; order Diptera; family Culicidae; genus Topomyia; species Topomyia yanbarensis. The sequence goes on along the minus strand of NC_080671.1, from coordinate 385,201,168 downwards.
TGTTGAACAAAACTGGATTTTTGGATGCATGATTTCGTCGTTTTTTCATGAGTGGAACTTCCTCCTGTATTATTTGCCATAAAATATTATAAAATATGTTCTCTTGATTCTTTAAAAATAACTGCCAATTAGCACTGCTTAATGTACATCACGATCGATGACACAATTTTCGTAAAAAATAACTTCAGTTTTCTTCGTAAACAAGAATATTTCGGCAGGCCAATCTAAGGGAATTTCATAGTAATTTCAAAAGAATAAAATGAATTTTTTTTCTTGCGGCCGATTTACAGGTGTGGTAAAACTGGCATTGAATTCTACTTTTCACAACTAATGCAACAGAACTATTTACATTCCCATTACGAGGATAAATCATGTATTTTTTTTATTTTGCTTGAATTAAAACAAGTAAATGTTTTAATTATCGCCTGGGCCGATAGACTATCCAACTCAATTCATTCGCCAATATTAAAAATGGGAGTGGGAAATACCAAACCATAAATGAAACTAATCTGCTCAGTAAACTCACGTGATACATATTCGAAAAAATTGATCACGTTCATGAATTTTTTATTACTCCAATCCAGGGGCAGATCACTCTGGGGATGTATAACAAATTTGGATGAAAAATTTGTTTTATCAAACGTTCTACGCTGATCCACTTTGTTCGACGTTTTGTTGAGTATAAGACAAATTTTGTATAGGGTTTTGACGCTTTACACGCAACGCAAAATACATTGCACGCAACGCAAAATACATGATGAATTTCATTATGATGGAAAGAACTGCATTTCTTTTCGCTGATTTTTAAAAATGTTTCACAAGTGATCTGCCCCTAGACTACAGTACTAACAGTGCACAACCGCAATTAAAAATAAACGGTTGTTTTCTAAATAGTATAAACACCAAATTATTAAAAGTTGTTTAATCAGATGATTCTGATTCGGTTAGTGCATAAAAGAACACAATCTACCGACAACCTGCAAATTTTAATGTCTCATGGCCCCTAATAGTAATTTTGGATATTTTTAAAGCCAAGTAGCGATGTTTCGCAAAGTGAAATCTTTGAAAAGTATCGTTGACTTATCCACTCATAACACGGCTCAAAGCGCTAGCTTAACGAAGCCTTGGATCTATCATATATTTTTATAATGTATAACTTTAAACAAAAAAATTTAACCCTTGTGAAGGCAAGCTAAAATCCTAACATTAAAGGGCAAGCCGGGCCTCTCAGGCCCGTCTAAATTCAAGCTCCTTTTTGCCGTACTCACATAGAAAAGTTATGAAATCGGTCGAAATTTCGACCTTTTAACCGAGACCCGCAGGACCAAATCTCTTATACCATTCGACTCAGTTCGTCGAGATCGTAAAATGTCTGTATGTGTGTATGTATGTATGTATGGATGTATGTATGTGGCAAACAATCTCACCGATTTTTCTCAGAGGTGGCGGGACCGATTTGTACAAATTTAGTCTCAAAAGAAAGGTACAGTCTTCGCATCGGTCGCTATTGATTTTTTTATTGATCCGACTTTCGGTTCTGGAGTTACGTGTTGAAGAGTACAATCACACAGCAAATTTCCATAGAAACTGATACCACCATGATGTCCAAATGATGCAATATATATTAAAATATGTGCAACATTACTTGGCTTTGCATGTCTAGATCATTAATGACCCACCGAAGGCACTTCGACCACATTGGCCAGCTATGGCGGTTCTTGATGCCCCGGGGGAACTTACCAAGTTCCTAAGATAATGTCATACCTATTCCTCAACGAATTCTTTACCGATTTTTACAAACTTGGTTTCAAACGAAAGGTACAGCAGACGGTAAATAAAAACTCGGAATCCGACCAAAAGAGACAACTGAATCACGTTGCATACTTTACTTTCTTTAAGGGCAGGTTTTCATTCTTCTGACCAAAAAGTCAGAAAAATTTGGATTTTTTTGTGGGCCAATGAAGAATTATAGAAAGAAATAGTTTTAGGGTTCAAAATTATAGAAGGAAATAGTATTAGGATTCACTTATATTTTCGTCTTCATTTACAATTTCCAATATGGTGGACCCCTCCTAAAAAAAGTGGTATTTCATCCAAAATCGTCAAAAGAAGAATTTATGGTTTAAAAACAAGAATTTGAATTCATCAGGTTTGATCAGTCGTTCGATTGAAACACAAAGTTTGTTTTAGTTTTAAGGGTTTTGCGTCAAGCCGGCGCTAATCTATTCCGACAATAAGTTAGTGTCGGTTTCTGATGAGGCGAAGCCGAAACGCAACTGAGCATGAAATAAGGATTTGTTCCCTCAAGTGCAAAGACTGGTTTTACCAACAAATTTTCACCCTAGTGAGCCGAGAGCGTGTCTCCCCTTAAACATTCTATATAATATTTTCTACAACATTCTCACGTTAAGATGTATTCACTAAACGGAAGTGTATTACAAATTGTTTAGGATTACTCGAAATTTCGCAAAAAAAAAATTTTTTCAGGAAAGTTTCGGGAGGGGCTTTAGCCCCCTAGCCACCCTCTGGCTACGTGCCTGAATGAGAAGGTATGTGTCCCAATCTACTCCAATTCAATTAAATTCTATACTGAGTTTTTCTATATAGGTGGACCCGGGGCTATTAAGACAGTGCACATTGTTTTAAAATGTCGTTTTCGTGCTCAAAATTGATAGCGTCTAAACTGTTAACTTCAGAAGTATAGGGTGTTAAGCCCATTTTCGCCATGTTTCTATTATCATCCTACCCATTTGAAGCCATTGATTAGAGCAGTGTCTGCCTTCTTTGTTAAACGCATTGAGTCAAATGGAAGCGCAACAATAGGGGCACTCGATTAGAGTTTTCGTTGCGATCAATCACGAGAATTAAACTGTTTTTAGAGATTTCGTTTTATTAGATTGGGTCTTAACAACGAAGCAAAGCTGTTGGTATCAATTTTTACGCATTCCATCGATTGTAGGCCGAAAAATTAATGAATTAGTGAGGCACCCTGCTTAGTATGGTGAAAATAAGCACTTTACACTTTATGCAATTTACCATGAAAAGATGAAGCTGCTTATCGCGATGCGCTTGAATATTTCATTTTATACCATTGGGATGGCATAATGTTTTGAACATAACACTCGGGGAGAATCGCGTCGACTAACATTCGGGCCACTATATGAAAGTAAAAATCTAGTACTTTCAGTATGTTATGATGTTGTTTGCTCCTTGGCGAGTTATTTAAGGTGGAATTTACCCCAAAAAATTGCAAAATTTAATTTTTTTTTAAATTCAACAGATAAGAAGTAACTATGTTCAGCAAAAATATGTATTTCGATACCGCAAATAACTTTGTGGAAGATTCCAAGAAGGTAGGAGAATGTCTAGGAGAGTAATCATGAAAAAACTTATTGTAAGGGGTCTTCCATATAATATGTTCCATAACATTTAAACCATTAAAGCTAGATATATGGTGTCTTCAGCAATTTCTTTTGTAGTTACATTTTGTACAACTCTACCGAGGACACAAAGTCTCTATCTTAATTAGTTCAGAAAATAATCTTTGTTTATTACTTATAGGTGAATTAATCACTTAACGATATACTCTTGTGGATGCGAAATAATAAGGGCAACAACTTCTCCGAACAAACTATACTTCTAAAGTTAACCGTTTAGACGCTATTAATTTTGAGCATGAAAGCGTCGTTTTAAAACTCTGTGAAGTGGGGGTATTTCGAACCCCCTTGATTTCTCAGAAAGTCGCAAGACCCTCAAAAACCGGGAAATGCAAATTTTCAAGAGAAATCATACAGTAAGAAACAGACTTAATCCACCTAGCAGTGAGATAAGACATTTCCTTCACACATCACTGTTGGATTAACTCAACTCATGAGAAGTAATCACACAACTAGAGGTGTGATGAACACAGTTTTTAGTCCTTCGCGAATAAAACCTCGAATAAACTGAATAAATTATAGAAAATCAGTAAAACGAAAAAAAAATAATAAGGCAAAACATAAAAAACGTTCGACTAGTAAAATAAAACTAGTAAAATGATTAATTTAAATCAAGTAGGGAAATTGTTTAGCTCAGTAAACTAAATATTAGAAAGGTTCAAAAATGCTACAAAATGAATAAAATAGATATTTAATGGATGAGCCAAATTAACAAATTTGATGAAATGAATAAATGAAATGACTGATCAGAATTAATAATCAAAAACAGATTTTAAAACGAATTAAGGGGGGAAGGTAACGTTTGCAGCGCGAAAAAAAAACACTTTTTTTCATGAAAAATAGTGATTTTTATTTAAAGCGAGTAACAAACCCCCTTAATTGAAAATTTATCTCGAAAACTCGATGTAGGGGTTAGGTATTTGTAACATATAATATGTATGCAAAGTTTGAAAGAAATCGGTTAAGTAGTTTTGAAATGGTAGGTAACACCGTAAATCATGATTTTCCAGAGACGTTGTACAAAAAGCTTCGTCATCGAGTCGTTTGTCGATATTTTTGCATAGAAAATTACAGCATGTTGTTGAAATGGTATACTATAATGTACAAAAGTTTCGATCAATTCGCTTCACGCAAAGTTCTAAAAAAATCGCAAAAAAAGTATTTTTTTCACGCTGAAACCCTATAACCCCTCCTTAAATTAAGTAAATGAAATAAATTAATTAAAGTATATAATTCATTAATGCAATAAATCAACTTTATTGATTTTATTTACTAAATTCATTTAGAATTGAGTTAATTAAATCAATTAAATTGATTGATTGCATTATTGAATTAAATATTTTAATTAGTTACATTAATTAAATTAATTAACCCATTCATGCCCTACTTTTTTCTAGTGCATGTAGGGTTTCAAAACTATTTTTCCTTGAAAACGGTGTGGTCAAGAAACACGAAAAGCCTATTTTCATAAAAATAGGTGCTTCCATGGCAGTGCTAGAAGTTGGTCAATTTTTACCTTCTAATGCTCAATACAATTCTCCTAGAATAATTACAATAGTCCAATTGCGTGGAAAACGTAGCCAACGACAGTCTAAATTGATAAGTTTTGTCAATTTTCAATAATATTGCACCATAACGAAGATATATGAAAAATACATTTTCCGTCGTAAACGTAAACTGTCCCTGGCAGCACTGCTCCATCGGAATACAATTAGACTAATTGCAATAACTTCAGTTCTAGAGCTGATCCTTGTAACTGTTAATACTCAAATTAAAGGCAATAACCACATTATTGATCCTTACTTGTTTTTTTTAGCAAATCTAGCCTCAATCAAAAGTTATAGCTGTTTAAATACGTTGTTGTCCACAAACAACATGGGCACGAATGGGTTAAATGAATTATATGAACTCAATCAATAAAATAGATATAACGAAAAAAATCAATGACGCTATTAAAATTTACCTCATTCTTGTAATACTGGTATGGTGTCTTTGAAACAACCAACCCCATGTCCAATTAAATCATCTACAGTCAAACTCGATTCTGCGATGACTCCATCAATTTCAATGTCCCTTGCAAGTGTATACACACTCATTTCGGCTCGGCAATTCTGCCGCAGCGGTAGACAAATGTGTCTACCCGTTATCCGCTGTCGAAACACCACTTGTCGAGGATGCCTTCAACCCCGCCTCCGACGTCTCAACTGTCGAGCCACAATAAACGAACCGGCTTTCCGCTTCTCCCCGTTCTCTCGAGAACAAAACTCTCCACCGTATCAGCCGGTTGCAAAAACTGTTACGAGTTTAAACAGTAGTGGCTGCTATCTCTGTTTAACGTATTGCCTCAAATCAGTAAGATCGCGTTGAATTTAATTTTTCACCTCGCACAACCACAATCAATATTGAGGAATGAATTATAATTCTCGTCGGTGACGTTATTCCAAACATGACAAAACGTTCTTCACAAAGACAAACTATTACCGCTTTCCATTTGATTTTACATGAAAATGCGGCAACCGATTTTTTTTTCTGGCATGCAACAATACCTTCAAGTGCGTTGTAACTAGGTGTGCGACGTTTGGCATAAATTCGTTAAACATAAAGACGTTAGGCATACATACATACGTTATGCATAATTGATCGGCATTATATGCATAAGTATCAGAATCAGAACATATTGGCTTACAAGCCATGTTCTCCATATGTAGACGAGGAATTGTGCATTGCCGTGTCTTCTCATCGTTTACTGAGAGGAAGAAATATTGAACGGAATTATATTAAGCTTGCGCTAATCAGTTTGTGTCAAGTGCTTCATTTATCGTTCGCTAGTCGAATGAGAAGCATGTAGGTGCACGGTTGAACGGTGTAGTAAGAAGAAAGCAATCAGAATTTTTGTCGCCCATATATTGTTGCGCACATTATTTTTGTTTATCGACCTTATTCTGCATTATAACGGATCGCTCTTAGAACGAATGTGATTGTCAAAATACATTCGTTAATAAAACAATTATAACGGTTATTAATAAATGATGCAGGTTGACAATGCATGAGAAGTTTCCCAGAAGATTCGAATAAAAACCATTGCGAGTTTTTAAGATTTGTAACCAATATTTGTTTGCTTTGAGAACCGCGTAACAACGTAACAACCCTGCAAACCAATCAGAAGACATTTCTTGTTCCATCCAGATCATCCCGATTACACAGTGTATTGCTTCATACAGCCGGTCACTACCGATTTTTAGAAGTCGGCCGGGATTCCGTCCTAAATGCGCTTGCAAATTTTTTATTTGATTAGTTTAGTTAGCATCAATTTTTTTTTCTTCAATCCAACTAATTTTGGGCTTGGGAGGATGGAGATTCACTTACCCGCCATTCCCCCTGACTATGTTTGACTGTACGCACAAATCTGGACCATATAAAATCGCTTTCAAAAAAATTTGCATCATTTAGAACACAGATCCAAATGAATTTCAGTGCCAACGTATGGCAATATTACACCGTTCATTTGAGACCAATGTTGTGGAAGACCATCTAGCCATCTCTGAGCAAAGTAAGTGACATTATTTGACACATACATACAAACAGACATTTTCCGATCTCGACGAACTGAGTCGAATAGCATATGAGATTCGGTCCTCCAGTTCTTGGTTTAGAAGCTGATTTTCAGAGTGATTGCATAACCTCTCTGTGTGATAAAGTAAAAATAAATCATATCTAACAATATCAGGAATCAGAATAAATTGGCTTCGTTTGGATTGTCCCTCGTTCATACGAGAAAAGCAAAAATGTAATCAAGGGCATCCAAATGACGCATTAGTTTGTGTAAGTATGTAATGCAATGAAACGTCGAATTTACCATCTCTTAGCCTACTGGCTGTGTACAGCTATCAAAACTGAAACGTGCGCCCAGACAGACAATTTAATCAACGCTATGCGTTGATATTTACAAAGTGAAACTCGTGCCCGTTGCCTAGAAGACATAGCAGGCAACAGCAACAGACAGCTCACCGAACAAAACCAGCTTTCCGCCTATATAGTTTCGTCGTAGCAGTAGTAGCTAGAGTAGTGATGATGTTTAGGGGGGATCGGCTCAAGGTACCAAGTGCGGTGACCCGCTACAGTCCAGTCTTGCAAAATTCACACTCAATGCTAATTCAACTTCACGGTGTACACTCCCAAACATATTGTCATCGATTGTGTCACTGGTGACCAAGACCTTTGGGGTTTTGCACGGAACTTTGCTTTATTCGATCCGCACAATTAAGGTGGGACATTTAAACGGTCAAAATTATATTGAACCTTTGCGCGTGGTTCAAAAAAAGTTTCCAGACCTAATTTTATTTATTTTGAAGACTTTATCATAAATATGTAAAAAAATGCGTTAAAATATCTTTCTCCGTTTGGGAGATATTACCGCGATAAGTCGACATTTTTTTCAGTTGGCGATTAACATTGCAAGGAAATCGATTTTCATGATAGTGATATTAAATTAAAGGTAATTTTAAGTACTTCACCAACCGAAAAAAAAAGTTCTCAGAAGCATGATGGGTTAGAATTTTTAAGATATAAGAATCTTGTAATTCGAAGTACAAATCATCAGTAACATGGATAAAATACTACGATAATTAGTAGAGAAGTTACGAAGATCGTGATTAAATTTGTGAAATCAGAAACATCGTTTAATTCATCAGTATTTTAGGTGACATAGTTAAAACAGATCATTAATGCAAAATTACGACCTATGTTGATAATAAAAGGCGAAATTCCGAGTGATTGTATAACCTTTCTATATGAGAGGCAAAAAAACGAAACATTTGTTACTGTTACTGAACTTCACGGAATTTGAGTCCGTAATGTTTTATCGACTCTCTTTTGATTAACAATTAAGTTCGTAATACAGGTATACCTCGATTTAACATACATTTTCCGATTCAATCATGTACGTTAAATCGAATTTTATGTAAAATCGAAACACAAAAGAAATATTTGTTTTCGAATAGAATTATTTTTTTTATTCATAGCACAAAATATTTACGAGGATATTACTGATTGTATCCACCTAACAGTGACATAGAAACCACATATTCTCAATTAAACAATTAGATTGCTCTTCTGAACATAAACAACATATTTATCTTAACCTTGCCAAGTATTCGCCAATTCTAACAGATATTCATTTCATAAAGTTTGTCGCAGACTTTTCTCAGAATTCAGGATAACTTATAAGAATAGTCAACAAAGTTGGATTAACCATTGTGTGCATGAAGAGCACAATGCCTAAATTTAGTAAGTAAGGAAATTTGTGTTTCTATTTTGTCTCATCTTTATATTGGTAGACCAACCTATTCGTCAGATAATCGCAGAATTCAAAAAGAGAACACTACTTGAGTTCACGACCAAACGACTAGTCACGAAGTTTTGTAAGCACAGGAGTTCTACTTGCAGAAAAAAAATTAACCAAATCGAGCCATTGTAGCGCTATAGTTCTCCTTAAGGAAAAAGTTGGATTAAATCATTTTGTACACGACAGATACAAAAATTTTAATTACAATACAAAAATATTTAAAAAAAAAGTTTAATCCTTATGTACGACGAGGAGGATCTATCTCCTTTTTTACACAGCTTATTATTTATTGGGTCTATGTCCTAGATTTCTAGATTCCTAGGGGCCAAGTATCCAGAGTCTTCGATCATCTTAAATCGTACGCAAATGCCAGTACAGTTTATTCGAATCCCAATCTCTACTAACGACCATTCTTTATCCATTGCAGTTGTTGAGAGTAATATATACAAATATACAGAATACGCAGTAATATATGAAGAATATAATCACAATCAGTGTCGGACTAACATTGCTTTTGTGTGCTTCCTCTGTTTAGAATAAGTAATGACTGGCACCGGTATTGATAAATAAACACCGTGAGCTTACCAGGAGTCATACATTGAAGGAAGACGTATCTTCCATCATTATCGTCTATTGCATTTTTTTGCGATCCATAATGAAGTTGTCGAGCTTACGTTCTTTCAAGCTCTAGTTGGGTGCGTTGACATCGAGGAACTGTCATGACTTCATTACAAATTTCCAACAGTTTCGTAATAACTGCTACATCCCCAATGCCTATTAGTGGGACTCACCGTCCGCCAATATCTCGTCACCGCCCTATACCTTCCATCAACCATATCTTTCCAGTTACCTATTTTAGCTTACACATAACAACCCATAAAACTATTATCAGGAAATAACTTGAACCACAAATTCATGTATCCATTTTCCTGTGCGGTATCAAAATAAGAATGTTTTTGTATCTCAGAATCTTAAACATAATCTAGCGAAAAAACGAAAGTAAATAATGTTTAAGCATTGGAAGTGGATCATAGAATAAAATTGATATTGATTCTTAACATTTCGTTTTAGTAACATTCATATTAAAATTTTTTTGCATGTATGTTAAATCGAGGTAAAAATTACGTTAAATCGAAATATGTTAAATCGAGGGTATGTTAAATCGTGAGTATGTTAAATCGAGGTATACCTGTACAGGATAAATATTGATAGACATAATAGTGGCGCAACGTAAGCTTATTTTATAGAAACACAAGTAGTTTCATGAATTATTTATGATTTATGGGATTCTATCATAAGACAGAACGTCCAAATCTCACGTCTTTTTTGTACGACAGGTACCTGATGAAATTTACACGGAATAAGTATTTGACATCACTACTGATAACGTCTTTTAAAAAGTGCTGGACATTTATTGGACTAATGAAGTACAAATTCATTATCACCATTGTTAGAATCTAAACATTCTTCGCCAAAATCAAGCCCCCTATCCCTGACACACTCTTGCCGATTTTTTGAAAGTAAGCATATACACACTCCGGCAACAGTGTTCCAGTTGTTTGACAAGCGAACGATTGACAATTTCTATACGGACAGCATCTTTCCATCAAGTTAATCAACCAGCTGTTCTCACTTCACCACACCCCACTCCGAAACAGGTGGATTTGCATCAGTGTTTCATTCTTTCTTTGGGCGTCCGCAATAAAAGAAAAATCACCTGGTTCTGGAGAGCACTTGCTGTAAAATTACCGTTGTGACTTGTAAGATTTCCGCATACAATACAAACACGCATCCACTTTGTGCGGCAAATGACATCTGGCAGTTTCACTCTGCACTAAACTAACTGCTCGCTGCCTTTTGCTTTCAACAGCGAACGAGGGAAAATAATATTAAGTATTAAGTTAACTTCATTATTAATGAAAATGGTTTTCGATTGGCGTCCTTTCTCTTTGGGATTTTCGAGCGTTTAGATTGACAAGGTATTGTGAAACAGTAGGCGACGGTGGGGAGTTATGCGAACTACGTGAATATCCGTTGTTAAAGGTAGAAATGTGGCAACTCCTATTGTTTGTGACTAGGGTTGCCACCTCTGGAAAGGCTTTGACCCGGAGATGTTCACTGATCCGGGGGGTAGTGGATTTTGAGTGGATCTAAACAGAAATGGGAATCAAAGCGATTGCATTTTAGAACACTTTAAACGATTTTTATTACTACATTAAAGTAAAGTTGTAAATTTTTTACGTTTAAGAACGGTTTTATCGGTTTAATCTGGTGTAGTTCTTCACTTCCCCGACTAAGTACCAAGAATACAAAAGCACCAGTTACTCTCGCTGTGGAGGATAAGTTGAGCATTGCTCCACAACTAACACACACTTACTTTTTTCTGCCGAATAACAGCTTTTTTGCATCTTTTGCCGAAATCTCAACAGCGCGTGCTGAGACTCGGAAAATATTTCACCGAAAATCAGCAAACTAATCTCACTTCACTGAGTAATCAGTTTCTACATTTGCCGACTACACTGCTGTTGGGAAATTACCGAGACGAATTGAGTGTGCAGGAAAAGGAGAGCAAAGGAGGCAGGGCTTCGTCATCACATGGGAAACACTATGTGGTGTCGGTTATTCAGCACCAGAGGTCGCAACAAAGTGGCAAAACTTACCACCCTAGCCAACAGTTAAGAGTCGCTACAGGAGTAGTAACAACACCGGAAGAACTCGTTTGATGTTGACCTAGTCAGTTGGATTAGAACAAATCTGCCATATCTTGCTGCAGCTGGTGATAAGCACCACTAACAGTGAAGTATTTTGGTAAAATTGCAGCAAAATAACTTTTTTACACCATTTTGAGCTACTTAGTGGGATTCAGCATTTCAATTGTAACATATAGTGAAATATTAGGGTAACCAACCAATTTTGGACCCCTAGAGGAAGTGAAATTACGTGAACGTCAAAAAATATTTGGTTGCCTATGTTTTTTAATGCAATAAAGTAATGTTTCGATTATATCACGGTCGGTCTATATTTTAGCGTGATATACTTGAAGCGTGATACATTCAAAACAAAACAAAAAATTACATTCAAGCATTAACCCATGTATTCCTAGAAACAAAAAGTAATAAAAAGTTAAAGTTAGCCAAAAAGAATAAATCATAGGTGGGTAATGAGCCTATTTTTGCCATGCTTCTATTATCACACTACCCATTTGAAGCCGTTGGTTAGAGCAACGTCTGCCATCTTTGTTCAACGCGTTGGGTCAAACGATATGGCATAAGCGGATAATTTTTCCCCATACAGCTTCACTTTACTGTTTCATAAAGTTGTTGAACCTCCCAAAACTAAACTTGAAGGAATCTGGCACGTTAAGGTATTGTACAAATATCATGACTATTACAATCAGTGTATTCGAAGAGAGAACGATTTTGTTCCCGTTGTTTCAACATCCATAAAAATAGTCCCATCTCCAATTGTTGATGGAGTCCTTTCAAAAGAAAAGGTATAAATTCAAGAGAAAATGCATATTTCGGCATACCTACCATATCGTGCGTATTTTGGTTTTCTCACTATTTTGTTAGATTTTCCTGCGGATAACTAACAATTAACCGAATAACAAAGAAGTCGATTTGATTCAAGGACACGGCAAATAGGAATTTAAAAGTAAAATTGGAATCGGTCGAAAGATATTCCGGCACTCCTAGACATTCCAACAACGTTTTTGGTAAAACATGATTTCAAGATAAGTCACGTTTAAAGTTTCGCCCTCCGTTCATGTAAAGGGACAAGATAAACAGCGCTATAACTTCGCGTCTACTGCTTAGACCTCTATAAAAATTTCAGATACTTTCTTAAGAATCTATACTTTAAGAAAAAAAAAAGCTCGACTTTTTGACCGACCTCATCATATATAAACCCTTAACGAAATAGTCCGAAACCCAATAATAGGCTCATTACCCTACATGTAAATAAGCCAATCAATTGTAAAAAAAATCCTAAAACTGCCAGGACACACATGTGGCTTAATTGGATCAAAACGTAGTGTGCCTTGTCTGTTTTTCAAAAAGCGTGATATAATTGAGGCAAAACCGTGATATAATCGGGGGTGATATAAACGAGTATTGATATAAACGCATAGTAATATAATCGAAACATTACTGTACATGCGCGAGTCCGCTCCAAAATTACTGTTGTTGAAAGAAAACTGCCAATGGATGTTTTATACATTGACATAAACTCGAAAATGACATTTCTTCACAGCATGAATTTTTTACATTTCGGAGCCTTCCACACTAATTTGGACAGTGTTCCAAGCATATTTTGGACACACTGAATGTGACTGAATATATTTTGGAAACAGTGAAGCTTTTTCTGCTAAACTGACCTACTGACTCGTTCTCTTTGCAGTATATTTAATGAATGAGAGAAGATCAGTGACTGCCAATCAAAAATGGTACATTAATCTTTATATGGAAGGCTGACTGCATGAAGTATTTTTTTAGCTCTATCATTTTGAGAAATAGAAAAACTTTCGGTACAATTAGATTACTGCAGACTTAACAAAGCAGCATTAAATGTTATGCAATAGAGTTAACCATAATATATTTCGTGTAACAAATCATCTGTAGCAGTATTATGGAGTAACATCCTCAAGTGGATGATAAATCAAGGTTCAAAGTTCGTCAAGAATCTTCTTGTATTAAATATTATTTTTTTATTCTTTCGTTTACGAGGTGGTTTCTTGTTTTTCGTTCGAACTTTAGTTTTTCTTTGTTTCTCTTCCTTTGCTTTCCTTTTTTCTTCAGTTTTCGCCTTGTGGTATTCAACTGTTCGGCTCAATGTTAAAACAGCAGGACTACGTCGTTTGAATCGTGATGTTCGTGTGAGTGTTTCAGGCGATTCTAGGAATTCAGCAAGCACACTCTTATTATCATTATTTAGCTGTGATTTGTCTCTTAGATTTGTCAACATATAGCTCGTCAACAATTCAACAAATTCGAATTACAAATGTTCTTCAACATGGATTTCAGAAGTCTCCTCTTCGGTCATATTATTGTCTTCAATGAAATGTTCCTCAATCGTTTGATTTTCGACATCCATTGGTTTAAACATTTTTAAATAATTTGACCAAAAAGAGCAGGCGACCTACCGTTACGAAATTTTTCAGTTTTTGATTATTCTAACTCGATAAAAAAAAGATGTCAAGAAAGAAAATCGAGGGGTGTCCAAAATAAGTTGATATCAATTTTTCAAGACATATTGTGGACACCATTTATTTAAGATTTTTTAGATAAAACATTACGAAGAAACCTTTTCAAACACGTAACATGCATAGTACCAAATCAGACAAACTAATTAAATCGATAAAAAAATATTATAATTGTACATTTAAATCCAATTTGAAAATGTTTCGTTTCCACCGGTTCCTCTTGGCTATCGTTGAAACATGAAACGTTTTCGGTGATATTTTTGAAAACTGTGGATTCTGTTTAATTTTAAATAATTAGAGATGAACTAATGATATTGAAAATTAATAGACATCTCAAAGAATGTAATTGCTGCATCGAACCAAACAAATGCAGAGAAACTTGGCAGTGTAGGAGGCAAATACATTAACAGGGTCCAAAATATGTAGGGGCCCAAATTAGGTTGGTTACCCTACTTTGCTAAATTTGTAGTAAATTTGCTTTGTTTTTCATTTTCATTGCTTTGTGAAATAAATCAGTAATATTTGGTGAACTCATCTTCGCCACCTTGAAACCAAGGGTTAGTCAAAATAAATCTGAAACAGAGTAATAGTTAACATAGACTTTTAAAATATTTTGTAAAAAATCAATTAATTACAAAAAATAAAATAAAATATGCTTCTTCCCACCAAACCCGGAGAAATTGATGTAACCCTCCACCCCAGGAGCAATCTGCTCCCGAAAACCGAAGTCTCCGGGCCAAATCCGGAGGGGTGGCAACCCTATTTGTGACTATTGACATTAGCGTACTTTTACTGGTACTTGTTGCATTAAGAGGTTATATATATAAAGTTGGGGCGAAAAAGTGAGCTAATTTCGTGATTTAAAGTGTTTTAAGCAATTTTTTTTAAACGAAAGGCAGTTCGTTAGTAGCACTATCGAAAATAGAAAAAACAAGTTGAATTGAAAAAAATATTCGAGGTTGTCGGAGTTATGGCTCATCCCCCAAAGCGTGTTTTTGGCATAGGTTTGCAGTGAACACTCTCCAAGCTGCTCAAGTGAAACCTAAAAAATAAAAAGATTATTGAAGAAAAATATATTGTGGTGTACTTGAACGGATCGGTTTCCCAATAAAAAATTTTTTTCTTGCAAACAAAATTGACCGTTTTTTTGTCCCAAAAATTCCTTATTCCTTATAACTATTGTGCTCTATGCTGCAAATCATACATATTTTGCTATTTTTCTAATATGAAACAATGTTGCGACCTTTGTCAGAATATTAAGCATTTCGTTATTCATATTAAATTTTCTCGTTTTCTCGTGCAAATAGCTCTAATATTCTTCAATCAATTAATCAATTAATCAGATGATGAGAAATTTTACAGCTGAGTTTACATTAACATTTATCACAATATGAAGGCTTAGAGATAGATTTCAGAAATGAGTTTTTTGCAATGCCTTACCGGAGATTCAGTGTCACTCGTTCATTATTCAGTATTTTGCAATGAAATTTAAAAAAAATATTTATTTGTTGCGAATTATTATATGAAAATGGAATGAATTTATTAACACTCTGTATAACCAGAGTTTTTTGAAACAAATGTGTCTTTTTACCGAATTAATCATTGTACAGTAAGATTCCGTTTTTGGCACGTTCCTTTTTTGGCATGCTCCATTTTTGGCAACAAAAAGTTCCGATTTTGGCAACATAGTTGTTGTACATAGTAAATCTTTTAAAAAATGCTCATACACATTTTGTTGTAATAATTGATCACTTATGACATTTTTTCCAAACATGGGAGTCATATTTACTATATTTTATGGGAGCGGGCATAGCAAATAAAATTAAATTAGCTGATTTTCTTCTATCCTTTCATTCCATATCACATATTCTTATATAATTTATGTTGTTGTAACATTTATGATGTAACAAATTGAAAATAAAAGCTTTTAAAGTAAGGTTCCATTTTTGGCACGGTTCCTGTTTTGGCAACTGAAAAAAATATATTGTTGCCAAAAACGGAATCCTACTGTATATTATCGAAGATTTAGGAATAAAACATTTTAATCCAGTGATTTTCTGATAAAAAATGCATTTTCTCGAGTATTTTTTTTTAAATGTCATGTAGCGCCATCTACAAAGGATATAGAGTATAAGTGTCTTTGGTACATATGCTAAAAATAACAAAACAAATAAGTTTTTGATAGAACGCATCTGTCAAAAGAAAGAACTGATCTAGATCAGTTTCTACTCATCCAGCTCAAAAACAAAGTTGTCAAAATAATGCTCATTTCCATCCAAGATACTTTGCTGAAGACACTAATCCTCCAAGATACATACCCAGGGCGCTAGAAGTTTTGAGCGTCGAAAGTTGCATTCTGCCCAACTGTTTGTCCCCAATAAAAAATTCCGCATACCAAACCCCCCCCCCCCCCTGGATACGTTGACAAATGTCAAAGTAAACTCAAATGCCAAATTTAATTTAATTTGGACCATTTTTGACCCCCACTCACTTCGCTTGCAGTTTCTGTAATTGGCGCCATGGGAAAATGTAAGGAAAAATATATTACATGCTATGACTTTTGAAGTAGCACTCGGAAAATTACAATTTATACCTTTTTAATGGAAACATTCTTCTAAAAAAGAAATTTTTTCTCTTCTGAAAAATACGGTAAGTTGGAGTTTTAGGACATTTTGTCCCAAAAATCCCATATTCCCATAACCATTTTGCTCTATGCTGTTTTTCTAATGTGAAAAACCTGCTCAATACAAGAAGTTGGGGTTATAGGGCCTTTTGTCATTCATATTAAATTTTATCACTTTCTCGTGCATATATCTCTATTATTCTTTAATCAATTTTCATAAAATGTACCTTGTTGAACGTGGAAAATTCTTAGGAATACAACAAAAATAGATTCGTTAGCGGTAAAATTCAGAAACATCAAATTTTTTGACATTAACTCTTCAAATCACTTTTTTTCATTAAATGTCTTAATACCTCAACTTTCCCTAGTTTTCCAGGATGGAAACTTTTCTCACTTGATTCCCAAGCATATTTTACACTAAAAATAGTAAATTAAATAATAATTTTGTTGTTAAATGGAGTTAATATGTGCGATTTCGTGATAAAAATGTGAAATCGAGACTATATGTCAGATAACTTGATGTTTCTGAATTTTATCCCGTAACGAATCTATTTTTATTCTGTTCCTAAGGATTTTCCACGTTCAACAAGGTACAATTTATTAAAATTGAGTGAAGAATAATAGAGATATATGCACGAGAAAATGATAAAATTTAATATGAATGACAAAAGGCCATATAACCCCAACTTCTCATATTCAGACAAAGGTCAAAAGGGTTCCGTTCCATTTCTAAGATTTTTTTACAATTAGAAAAACTGCAAAATATGTATGATTTGCATCACGGAGCAGAAAAATAATTAAAAATAAGGGATTTTTGGGGACTAAATGACCCAGTACTTCACTTCCCTGTACTTTTCTGAAAACAGAAATATCTCCATTCAAATACTATAGTTTTTTCCTTTAAAAAGAGGTATGAATTGTGATTTTCTGCTTGCAACTTCAAAAGTTATAGCATTTAATATACTTTTCCTCCATATTTTCCCATAGTACTAATTTCAAAAATTTCAAGCGAAATGGGCGGAAGTCTAGAATTGTCCAAATGATGTGAAATTTGGCACCTGAGCTAACTTTGACATTAGCCACAATGTGAGAGGGGCGCCTTTGAGAAATAAAAAAAAAATTGCGATGCCCTACTGCTCATCTTTGCCATTTTTTCGAATTTGAAACATCTTAGGAACCAAACAGAACCATTGTGACCTTTGTCAGAATACGAGAAGTTGGGGTTCTAGGGGATTTCCTCATTCATATCAAATTTTATCATTTTCTTGTGCTTTTAACTATATATTATTCTTCAATCGAATTTTATTAAATGTACTTTATTTAACGTGAAAAATCCTAGGGAGCAAAACAGAAGTAGATTTGCTATCGGTGAAATTCAGATGCATTTGATTTTTTGACATTTAATGTCGATTCCACATTTTATTATTGAATAACACTAGTATGGAAAATCGGAAGTTGGAGTATTAGGGCGTTTGATAAAAAACTAAATTTCAGAAAAACTGCATCTGTTTCTATATTTTTCGAGAATATTTATATTGAATAAAAGTTGATTGTAGAATAATATAGATATACGGACGAGGATATTATAAAATTTGATATGAATGGCAAAAGGCCCTAGAATTCCAACTTCTCGTACTCTGGTAAAAGTCGCAAAGGTTCCGTTCGATTCTGAGTTTTTTTCGCATTAAATAAAACTACAAAAAATGATAACTTTGCAGCAAAAGCAGAATGGTTATTTGGAACATGTGATTTTTGGGACAAATTGTCCCAAAATTCCAACTTCCCTTATTTTTCAAGACACGAAAATAATTCAATTGAAACGCTAAGAATGCTACCTTAACCCTCTAGAGCCCATTTTTTTTTTGGCTTGAAAAAATTTTTGGAGGTGGGCTTCGGGATGAGAAAAACGAAAATAATGTTAAAAATTCTTGAAAGTAATGGATTTTTCATTAAAGCCTTAAAATAAGTAGGCCGCCTAGAGGCGGTGTTGGGCACCTGGGCGAATAAAAACAAAAACTTGTTTTCCTGGTTACTTCAACATAAGCGAATACAGATGGTTGCTTATATTTTGGACTCCATCAGAACGTAAAATAACTAAACTGTAAGTGCTAGTGCTTTGGTTGTTTGATTATTGACTTCTAATTTACCGTAGGGGAGTCCAGGGTCTGCTGGCGATGGTTACACTTATCATGTTTTATGTTTTTAATTTAAGAAGATCGTGTAAAAGTGAATGCGTTGCATAAAAGAACGGACTGTTAGTTGCATTACAGAATTTTAAATATGTGACGCGGGAATCTTGCCAATTTACGACTACACGCACTATGATGCCACCTGGCCTTTTTTGATGATAAAGTATGGGGATCGCGTGAGATGCTTTTTGAATAAAACTGCAAATCAATCGATACTTGTTATTATTATTCAGCCTCAATGCTCCTGCATTTTAATTTCGGTGCACACTTTGTATTCAAAAGCTAAATTTTCGAAATTCTTCAGGTGAAATTCCGAAGTAAGCAAACAAAAAACAAACAAAAAAACAAATTTAGCTTGTGGTTACATATACGGCCAAGGGAAGTTTTTTTTTCGCACGCTATCGAAAAATCTAGTTATTCGTGGAGTAGCTTTGAACTCGCCCTAAATAACAAAAATGCTGAAATTTAAAAACTTTACCTAGGGTAATGAGCCTATGTTTGACTTAACCATGTAAAACCGTTGGTTAGAGCGGCGTTAGCCTACTTTGTTCAACGTATTGGTTCAAATAGCGATTTTTGATATCATAATGGTTCATAAGAAGAAAGCAAAGATATTGGTATCAATTCAAACGCATTGCATCAATTGTATTCCGAGTAATTAATAAAATGGTGAGACACCCTTCCTAATACGACTAAAGTAGGCTCTTCACTCTAATACGCTCGAAAACTCAATATCACTTACAACGTGTACGAAACAGAATTTAATGAAACATAAACACATTGGAGAATGGATTAAACAGTACTCGAAGTGCAGAACTAGAGACAGCACCATATGTCTATTACAAAAGGAGAAAAAAATATTCCGCCAGCTCGCCCCAGACTCCCCTAAATATTATTTAATGATAAGAATATCCATATTCTAATAGCAACATTCACCCAAAGTTTTTAAAACATAATTCTTTTCAGCTAAAATTGCACGTAGTGCTAGTTTCGGTACGATAAGTAATCACTAAAGACTGAAAAAAAAATTCGCTCAGGTGCCCAACACCGCCTCTAGGTGGGCAAAGTATTTTACTAAAACCTAAACTTTCGAATTATTCCACTAAACCAATTCACATCTACAGTGAAATGCTAGTAACAGGCTACTCAAAAATATTTTTTTTTTAGTTTTTGAAATGTCCAAGAATAGTTAAAATTTGTTTAAAGAAGATTACCACTAAACACACAATAATTTTTTTCCACGTTTTCCTCGAGTTTTCAACTTTGAGCTTCAATTGCCTTTGACAGAAAGCTACGAATATTCAAATAATGTGTGTGTATAAAAGGTGTGAGCGTTGGGAAGAAATGCTAGTGCGGATGACAACATACAATCATGTTTTAGTAGTTTTATTTAGATTTTTGTAGAGACCGCCTAGAGGCGGTGTTGGAAACTAGAGGGTTAACAAAACGATATGTATTGTAGTTTCCAAAAACCTTCAAGCGAAGTAGGCTAGGGTCTGAAATTGTTTAAATGATGCGAAATTCGGCATCTGAGTCTTTGACATTTTATTCATTTCGTTTATTTAGTAGGCACAAATGCCCTGGCTTGGCGGTGCCAAATTCCTTCTTTACATTTTGAATATCTTAGAACTAAGAGGTTACAGTGTACAAACATTTTTTAATATTGAGAGGAACATTTTTCTACAACTACCCTAAAACTAGAAATACGAATCGATATACAAGATTGAACAATAATAAATCTTTAGACTACTAATGCAGATTAATATACAAGAAGAAGAACAAGTTTTTATGGGAAATTTCACTGCTATCTTAAAGATTGCATTTTTTCATATTTTTCAATAAACCTACTTTAGTATTTTCTCTAGTCGTACTTTTTCCATATTTTTTACATTTCTTATAAAAGAAATGTATAGAATTCGCTCAAACTTTCAAGATTTTTTCCGAGGCCCGGAGGGCCGAGTCTTATATACCAATCGACTCAGCTCGACGATTTGGGACAATGTCTGTGTGTGTGTGTGTGTGTGTGTGTGTGTGTGTGTCTGTGTGTGTGTATGTAACGGACAAATTCTCATTCGTGTTTCTCAGCAATGGCTGAACCGATCTTATCCAAACCAATTTTAAATGAAAGAACTAAAAAACAGTATGAACGCTATTAATTTGTTTTTGATTCTGATGTTTAGTTTCCAAGATATGAATGTTTGAATGCGTAAAAATGGCGTTTTTTATAGTTTTTTAAATTATCTGCCGAAATTGACATTATAGATTAACAATTTATATGTTTTTAGACAACTTTAACAAATACCTTTCGAACAAGCTATAGATTGTTGAAATCGGACTATTATCAAAAGAGATATTTAACATTAAAGGCGGACGAAAGATTTTTATCATTTCCCATTGCCAGAAATATGACCAAAAACATGTAATCTATTATTAACGCCAAAACGGCTTATTTTAGGTCAATAGTATCTTCGGAGAATTTAATGGCGGCAATATGCCCTTTCTTTTGGTATTGTGCTTTTGCTGATTAATCTCCCTATGAGTGAGATATTTTCACAAATTTTCTTGGAAGTGATTATATCGAAAAGATGTCTTCAGCAAATTTGTAGCTCTTACTTTTGCGAATAACTTTACTAAACACTTTAAATATCTATTTTGAATACTTTAAAAGTTATGGCTTGTTGTTTGTTGGTTACTCTTTCTCGCCTATTTATTGTTCAATATAGTAATAATCCATTGAAATAAGCTAAACATTATTTCGATAAAACGAATTTTGTATTTCATTTTACTATCTACAACCGCTAGAAATAATCACCGAACACTTCCAAGTTATCTGGAAGGAACTTGATAACTTATCAGTGCAAAAATGTTCATTTGTGCGAACCTTCTGACTGCAATTTTTCTAACTTATAACCATCGGATCGATCTGAAACATATCGGAAAATGGAAAGCGAAATAAATAACTCCAAGCAACGGCGTAGCCAAGAGAAGGTTTTGGGGTTTAACACCATACAACCCCCCCCCCCACCAAACCAAAAAAATAAATTGGATTGAAGTTGAAAATTTATTGATGCAGACTGATTTAATTCAATATTACAATAACAATTATCTGATCCGTAGATTGATAACCTGTTGTTGTAAACATCATGAGGACTTTTGATAAATTGTCGGAATGGGGTCCTTCCTGATATGTAACTGATCTATTGGTCTTGATTTCACAGTTGTCTAATAGCATCAATATCAAATTCCTGCCTGAAAACATTCCAATAGAAAATTCCAGAGTTCTGTAATCAATAATAATCCTCAGATTTCTTTTCAAATTGAGCTCGCTTTTGTAGAGATGTACTGTAATAAGGGTCTTTATTTAATAGGAAGTGAAGTTGAAATTGATTTAATGTCTATGAAACATAGAACTGCTCACCAAAAAAAAATGCATAACTTTCAAAATTTGCTAAAAATGTTTTTGCCTTTCTCATTCACTCTAAAATTCGTCAATCTAATCGCGACCGGGAGGGCCGAGTGTCATATGCCAATCGACTCAGTTCGTCGAGTTCGGAAAATGTCTGTGTGTGTATGTATGTGTGTGTATGTGGAAAAAATGTGAACATACCGGCCCGGAGCGAGTATGCAGTGAGGGGTTGCTACTTTAAAATTAAAACCAGTTTAAAATTTATTAACAAGTTGAAAGTTTTATGCAGGACCCGGATCTTTCTAAATGATCCGCCGCTGGTTTCAAGCGATGTTTCAGTATCACATAGTATCTCAAGATCGTGGCTGTCGATCCATTGTTCGTATGTGAAAATTGTACTGAACATGTAATATTCATTTCCACCATTGTATTGAACATAACCAGCCATGGAATCGTAGTCTGGACAAATGAGAAAAGCACAATTGCACCATTAGGTGGATTAAAACGGGTTTTTATTTTGGAAATGCGTCAAGTTGAGATGAAAACGTAATATGATTAATAACGAGGATAACACTTTCCGAATGTAGAGAGAAATTTATGAAAAATGACGATTTACA
Source organism: Topomyia yanbarensis (assembly GCF_030247195.1). Lineage (NCBI taxonomy): Eukaryota > Metazoa > Arthropoda > Insecta > Diptera > Culicidae > Topomyia > Topomyia yanbarensis. The sequence goes on along the minus strand of NC_080671.1, from coordinate 385,178,352 downwards.
TTCGACTCTAGCAGGTCCTGATCGATTTTGATGAGAATTTTATTTTTGTTGTATGACCAATTATATGTATAGGCTAAATGTTTTTTTTCTGACTCAGTACAATATACATAACCCCTTTAGGAAAATTCAGTTTTCCCACCACAATGCATTGATTGAGGAATTTAGATGTTTTATTAACAGAGCATTAGCAATAATTCGTTTGTATGTCTATATAATGGGTCATTTTTTCGCTTTCCCATTGATTTGGTTTGAGATTTCTAGCACTGATGTTGTCCTATGCTGATTTGAGCGATTCTCTGAGTCCTGCCACTATCCCATGTAGTATGTGTTATCAAAAACATCGCGAAGCATCAAGTTCTAAATGTTCTCAAACGATATAATATCCGAAGAGAGTGATAAGAGTTATAAGAAATGTCTCATCACACTGTTAGGTGGATTAAAAGCGTTTCTTTATTAGGTCTCTCATTTTCGACAAAATATTTTTTTTTCTTTTTTTTTTAGTTTTTTTATTTTGTTGTGAATTTTCCGTTCTTCATTCATCAGTTTTGAAATTTATGCTATTCTTTGTATGGAGTTTTTCAATATTCTTTAATTGTTATTTATTGTATAATAAACAAAGACGACAAAGCAAATGGGATTGTTTTCAACCAGGAAGCTGCAGAAGTGTTCGTGAGACCGAGCGACAAGAACTCAATTCACTATATTACTGTCACGTTAACCATATTTTTCCAGGAGTATGGAATATTGAAGCTTGATTGTTGACGCAAAAGGTGACAAGTTGGTTTCATTTCGTTCTTATTGTTTTCAGTCTTGTTCTGGCGGCGGGCGTAAAAAAAGAGCCCATGTCATCGGTTGTATATCTAACATACAAAGTTAGACGTTTCAGGTGTTGCGGTAGGCCTTTTTATACCGTTTAAAATGCGTCTTAGATAGCATAACATCGCGCGCGAATTATTATAACACAAGAATCAATCGCCCGCGAAGAAAGAAGCCAATCCAAATTTGTCATGAATAATAATACCAAAATTTATACACGATAAATAATTCATGTATTACGTAACCTTATATCGACAAATGTGCCGAGACACTAAAAGTAATCGCTTTTCATTATATTGTATTGTTTTTGGAATGCTGTGTATCGCCGGAATCAAGCAAAGAATAATAATAAAATCGTTCACTTTCCGTTTGATTCAATTAAGAATATGCAACACTCCCGACTGTCGGCTGTCGGAAGCTGAAGTTGCTATTTTTACAAACCGAGCAAATTCATTCAATCAACGTTAAATCTATCACATTCTCGGCAGCCGGCTGCCCAGAGCAATAAGCACATGATAACACTGCTGAAAGTTGTATAGATCGTATCACTTATCAAGGTGAATCCAGATTTGTGTAACTCTTTACCCCATCCTACTAACAAAAACTCCTTCCCGTGGCAAACGTGGAGATGCAGAGGTATACACGGTCTCCATAACAACGTTTGTTGCTCTAACATTTCTTCCCTTCCCCGATGACTGTAAGGACGTGGCCGGCGCTGTTATTGGCATTTCAAAGTATAGAACTCTCGAAACGTGCACATTGAGGATGGATTGCTACTCCCAGGCCCCATTCGTTGATTCTCTGTGCAATTTCGCTTGTTCTTGTCAATCACGGAGTAGCAACTACGAATTGTACGGTCATCATGCTCATGCTCATGCTCATGCTCATGAAATTTCACTGCTATCTTAAAACTAGGAATAATGTTAGGTATACAAGATGGGGAAGAATAGTGTTTAATGAAAAAATAACAGCTATCTTAAAACTAGGATTATACATTTGATTTTTGTAACAGCAGCAGCAGATGTATCAGGGAAAGAAGAACAAAACTTGCAACTTTCAGGCAAACGGGAGATCAGGGGCATGAGTTAGACCCTCAGACTACCAAGATGCCAAGGAACGGGCTGACGAATGGAATCCTACGGACCCGCGTGGAATCCTTCAAGAAAGATCAGACCATCGACCCGCTCTCGTTTTAAACTTACTTCGACGTTTGTCACAATATACAGAGGAGCGGGGGGTGGGGCTTTGATATTTCAAAAAATAAGTGTGACTAAGTTCGGTTCCGACAGCATAAGCCATTAAAGTGACTTTACGATTGTCAAAAGATCCTGACTCCTGCATTGCAGAAGACTAAGAGTTGAGTAGCCGGGAAACTCTAAGCTTGTTCATTGACCCTACTCCACGCTTTTCTAAACTTTCTTACTTCAAATCCTTGCTCTTCCTTGAGTACTATGGTTCTTAATATTTGAAAAATACTTTCCAGTCCCTTGCTAATTAATTGTCGTTACAATATAAAAAAACGCTTTTAATCCACCTAACAGTGTGATGAGACATTTCTTATAACTATTATCACTCTCTTCGGATATTATATCGTTTGAGAGCATTTAGAACTTGATGCTTCGCGATGTTTTTGATAACACATACTACATGGGATAGTGGCAGGACTCAGAGAATCGCTCAAATCAGCATAGGACAACATCAGTGCTAGAAATCTCAAACCAAATCAATAAGAAAGCAAAAAAATGGCCCATAAAATAGACATACCAACGAATTATTGTTAATGCTGTGTTAATAAAATATCTAAATTGTGGTGGGAAAACTAAATTTTCCTAAAGGGGTTATATATTGTACTGAGCCAAAAAAATCGAATTTTTTTTTTTTGAATCGATTTGAAGTTTATACTTTACTCAAATTTCCAACGCGACTGAGAACTTAGAAATCAACGCTTTTTCTTGAAAAGGGCGATACTAGCAGTGATACCATTCAAAGAAAATCAACAGTGAATATTTCCAGATTGGTTTTATTTCCTATTTAAGAACTATTGTGTATTTTACATCCCAAAACTTCATAAAGTATTTGAAATTATTAAATTAAAATTTGTTCTTGCTATTGAAATTGACAAAATGATAGTATGACCCCTTTGGCAATTGTTTACTTTTTCGGTCCCACCTATCAGCATTGAAGTATCGCCCTTACGTTTTTTTTACAATAACTACCGTTTTACACCACCGATTTCGTCCGGGTTTGTTACTATTTACAGCTGGTATCAGCTTAATAATCCTAAAAAATACGAAAAAAAAACAGTTTCGCCTCTAAACTGCAGGCAAAAAAAGTATCGCCCTGTTTGTTTGCATGGAGCGTGGAGAGCGAAACTTTGAATAAACAAACAAAAATACAGTTTCGCCCGTTCTATTTTTTGCTGTAGTTTAAGAAAGCAATATCGTAGAATCCAAATTTTTAGGTTAATTTGTTGCGTTTCAAAGCCCTCATTCGCATGTATGAAAAAAGCCTTATGTTTACATTTGTAAGTATCGCCCTTTTCACAAAAAAGAGTTGAAATGAAATCGCAGCTCCTGATATCACGCTATCTCTGAAGTGCATGCGTGCATAGTTCCAAATTTTACTTCGACATCGACTTTTTCTAAAGGTGACTTCCCAGTAGTATCCTTGATTTGAATTATTATCGCTAATCCTAATGCCAAAGAACAATTAAAAACCTCTCGAAAACGAACCGTTTGGAAAAATCATCATCATTACTGAAATTTTCATTTTCAAGAAACTTTTCGATAACCTTCCGTCACTTGCGTTAATGCACTGGGTGCACAGTGCTCTGAAAATCTAGCGAAATCGTCTTAGGGCACCAGCGGGTCTAATTCAGAGCTATCTGCGCGGCGAGTTAAATCTGTAAAGAATACTAAAAATTAATTTCTATTCCATAATTTTCAGTTCAACAATTCGAGAGATCGTGCTCACCGCAAGCCATGAAAAATAGACTACGTTGTGGTCACTATTTATTAAAAAATCACGGTTAAATAAAAAATAAAACTATTAAAAAAATTCAAATAGTTTTTAATTTTCACAAACTTATTAGGAAAAATGTTGTTATTAGGAAAAATCCCCAAAAAAGAAATGTACCTATTAATGTGAAACACAGTGAATAATACATACAATAAAGACCCATTTTGATCAGTCTCATGATGTATTTTAGGCTGACAAAATGGGGACATTGACTAAATCGGGCAATTTTTTTTCTTTATAATAAACTGAAGCTGTTAAAATATTTTTCCCGTCCCTTGATGAAATCTGATAACTATTTCTGATTATGATGAACTTTTTATTTTTGCATATTTCCATCTTCATGATAAGGAAAACATGCTCAAGAAAGGATTTACTCGAATTCAGTCTTGTTCGTCTGCTAGAGCCCATCAAACATATGTTCATATTTGGCTGATAAAATCGGGGTTTCAATGTATTATAATAGATATTCAGCATTCGAAAAAGTTTCTTGAGAACGAGTGTAGAACGACTTTGTTTCTACTTACTTGAAATCAGCGGCGTAGCCAGAAATTCGGTTTGGTGGGGGTTTGGTGAAAATCGATCATACTGTCCAAACGGCATAGTAATTTTTGAAGCTTTAAAATTATGCAGAATTAATTTTTCAGAAAATAATAACAGAATTCGTGTCTTTAGCGAATTTGTTGAAACTTTATTGTAGTCATGAATATTAACCTGAGAAATTCACCATAAATACTTCTTGGACGATATACCGTCAAAATTATTTTATCAAATGATGCGCTGTTTAACGTTTGTAAAACTCATCGAAGATACTAAACCTCCGAAATTGGCGGTTTCAAAATGATGTTATTTTGACCTTAAATTACTGTTTCTGAACATTTGACCTATACATATAATTGGTCATACAACAAAAATCAAATGCTCATCAAAATCGATCAGAACCTGCTAGAGTCGAATGGAAATCGTCATTTTTTCATAAATTTCTCTCTACATTCGGAAAGTGTTATCCTCGTTATTAATCATATTACGTTTTCGTCTCAACTCGACTCATTCCCAAAAAAACCTGTCTTAATCCACCTAGTGGTGCAATTGTGCTTGTCTCATTTGTCCAGACTACGATTCCATGGCTGGTTATGTTCAATACAATGGTGGAAATGAATATTACATGTTCAGTACGATTTGCACATACATACAATGGATCGACAGCCACGATCTTGAGATACTATGTGATACTGAAACATCGCTTGAAACCAGCGGCGTATCATGGAGAAAGATCCGGGAGGTCCAGGTCCTGCCGAAAATTTTCAACTTGTTAAGAAATTTTAAACTAGTTTTAATTTTAAAGTAGCAACCCCTCACTGCATACTCCCTCCGGGCCGATACGATTGTCCATTTTTAGAGTGATTGCATAACCTTTCTATATGAGAAAGGCGAAAATGTACCAAAGTCCAAAAAAGTCAATTTTTGTCAAACATCTCAATGTTTCATGCATTTTAAAATCATTTGGCATCAAAAATACAAATTTGATTTTGGAAATTTTTCATTTCAGTTTATATGCGAATTTGCTGTGTGATTGCACTCTTCAACTCGTAACTTCGGAACCGGAAGTCCAATCAATAAAAAAATCAATAGCAGCCGATGGGAAGGTTGTACCTTTCATTTGAGACTAACTTTGTGCAAATCGGTCCAGCCATCTCTGAGAAACAGAGGTCACATTTTTTCCACATACACACATACACACACATACATACACACACATACATTTTCCGATCTCGACGAACTCAGTCGATTGGCATATGACACTCGGCTCTCCGGGTCGGGATTAGATTGACGAATTTTAGAGTGAATGAGAAAGGCAAAAACATTTTTGACACATTCCACGCACTTGTATCGCTTACCTCATAAAAATAAATCTGCTAATATAAGTAAAAGTTGTTCTGAAATATGTTGGTATAGGTTTAAGACTCCCAAATCCTAGATATATAGAAATTTTTTAAAAGAATTTTATGACGGTCGTCGATGAAAACCAGTAATACATTTATGACTCGTTTTTAATAATTGAATTGATTTTTCAGTACCACACCGACAGGTTTGTAATAAAATTTATTTGGAATAATCTTAAATTCCATTTTATTGTTCACATATTGTGCAAAGATTTCATCTTCGGACGCAGATTTATTGAGTGAATTGATCGTCAGATAAAAGGGGGGCAAAAATTGACCATTTTTGCGTTGTCCCCTAACGCAAATATCATGTTTTTTCAATTTTTCACGAAAACAAAGCACGCTATCTATGAAATCTTTTCAGAAGCTATTAGTACTCATCAATACCTTTCTAAAAATATGCTATTTGTATATAACAAGCTTCGGAATCGTTCTTTCAGAGGGGTGCACTGAAGTGTTGTCTCCTAACGCTTTCCGTTGCAATACGATAAATCCTTCTGCAGAGTTACTTTGAGAGCCTACAGAACAGTATATGGACATAAAAGATATAACCAACCTATTTCAGCAATACCGCAGCCATGCAGTGTCATGGGTGGTCTCAGGGGCGGGGAGAGGTCCTTTAAGGGAGAGGCCTTATAATATCAAAAAATTATCAAGTTTTTTATTACATATATCAGTAAATAAACTATCTAAGGATATATCAACAATTTCAGAACAGGGTTCGGAGTGATTTCAAATATATAGAATGGAACGCATTAGAATATCAAATAAGCATGAGAGCGCGCGGAAGAATTTGGTCATAGGGAGTAACACTCACTCGTCGTCACATTCTTTCAAATTAGCGGGATAATTATTGACCACTTGGAAATAACCCGGTTTGTCTTTTCGGGATAGATTTTCTCCAACATGAACCAAACATCGTAGTTTAATGCAGTTTTTTGATGTTTTATAGCACTTTAAATTCAAATTGTTATCCTGAGGATACGCATTTCTTAGAATTCGCTAATAAAAGATACAATTTTACGAAATTCTCCAGTTTTATATTATTAGATAATTCAATGGCAAGCCAGCCATCTGAGCCATAAGAGCGCAATTGTGTGAAATTTCTTAACGATTTTTTTTTGTACTCTAATATATCAAAATTTTCAAAAAGCTGGATCTTACCCTTATTTTCCAAAAATTGCGTAAAACGGCTACATGTTGATTAATTTCCGCAATCATCACTAATAAGTGTCGTCTTGCAGATCTTTGAGTAGAAACAGTTGTGCAAACGCCAGAGGATGATCTGGAAGGGCGATATTCTCTTTCGTAATTTTTTTTTCAACCGTATTACTCGTATTTCGCGACAACATTATATACAATATGTAAATATAATAACTGCTCGACTGAGTATAATCGTTTGACAGTCTTTCCTTTGTTGAATTGCTTCAGAGTCACATTTGTGTATTTGTAACGTAACAAGAAAATAAATATTGAACATTTTCAAGACTTTATAAGGTCAAAAAACAAAGTCAGTGCACCAAACTTACATGAAAAAAACTTAGTTGGTGAACATAATAAAAAGAAACCTAAGAAACAGTTAATTTTATTTCATATATTTTCCTATGTCAATCAGGAGCGGATCTAGAAAAAAATTTCGGAGGGGGTCCAAAATTTCGACTTTAAAATGTTCATTGTACAATACGTAATATGTAATACCCTCATTTAATTAAACTCAGTGTTGGTAATCGAATCTGGTTTGCAAAGATTTTGAACTTAGAATGAATTTCATATTAATTTGATTTCTAAATATCATTTGTCAAATACACATGAAGGTGAAACTACATCTGGTTTGGCGTTTCAAATCTTTATTTTGAGTTATTTACAGGTTCAGATGTGATATACATTGCTTTGTTTGAGCTTCAACAAATTCTACAGTCGCGTTAGGGACAAACACTTCATATGCGACCGTTTGTGTTCATTTTGGTGTTGTCCCCTAACGCAGTGTTCGCAGCGGTCGTGAAAAAAATTTCCTAAAAACTCGAAAATCTAAGTATACAGTATTGTTCTGTGACTATCGATGATCAAATTTCTAGAACAAATAGATGCTCTAAAGTTTGAGACAGAGCAGGTTTTTTGATAAATACAAGTGTAGGTTGGAAAATCAATTTTTTGCGCTGTTGTCCCCTAACGCGCCATTTTCACCTCTCGGAATGAAAGGAAAACCTGAAAAATATCAAACCCATAACATTAACGTTGTGTTAGGGTTTTTAAAGTATTCAATTAAGTTTTTTGAGCGTATATCGTAGAATTTTTCAAACGACGAGCTGTTAACAATTGCATGATGCGTGCAAACGTTGTCCCCTAACGCTGGAATGTGTCTTTAGCAAATGTTGAAAGTTATGCATTTTTTTGGTGAGCAGTTCTATGTTTCATAGACATTAAATCAATTTGAACTTCGCTTCCTATTAAATAAAGACCCTTATTACAGTACATTTCTACAAAAACGAGCTCAATTTGAAAATAAATCTGAGGATTATGATTGATTACAGAACTCGGGAATTTTCTATTGGAATGTTTTCAGGCAGGAATTTGATATTGATGCTATTAGACAACTGTGAAATCAAGACCAATAGATCAGTTACATATCAGGACCCCATTCCGAAAATTTATCAAAAGACCTCATGACGTTTACAACAACAGGTTATCAATCCACGGATCAGATAATTGTTATTGTAATATTGAATTAAATCAGTCTGCATCAATAAATTTTCAACTTCAATCCATTTTTTGGTGGAGTGGGGGGGGGGATTGTATGGTGTTAAACCCCAAAACCTTCTCTTGGCTACGCCGTTGCTTGGAGTTATTTATTTCGCTTTTCATTTTCCGATATGTTTCAGATCGATCCGATTGTTATAAGTCAGAAAAATTGCAGTCAGAAGGTTCGCACAAATGAACATTTTTGTATTGATAAGTTATCAAGTTCCTTCCAGACAACTTGGAGTGTTCGGTGATTATTTCTAGCGGTTGTAGATAGTAAAATGAAATTAAAAATTCGTTTTATCGAAATAATGTTTAGCTTATTTCAATGGATTATTACTATATTGAACAATAAATAGGCGACAAAGAGTAATCCACAAACAATAAGCCATAACTTTTAAAGTATTCAAAATAGATATTTGAAGTCTTCAGTAAAGTTATTTGCAAGAGTAAGAGCTACAAATTTGCTGAAGGCATCATTTCGATATAATCACTTCCAAGAAAATTTGTGAAAATATCTCACTCATAGGGGGATTAATCAGCAAAAGCACAATACCAAAAGAAAGGGCATATTACCTCCATTAAATTCTCCGAAAATACTATTGATCTAAAATAAGCCGTTTTGGCGTTAATAATAGATTACATGTTTGTGGTCATATTTCTGGCAATGGGAAATGATAAAAATCTTTCGTCCGAATTTATTGTTAAATATCTCTTTTGATAATAGTCCGATTTCAACAATCTATAGCTTGTTCGAAAGGTATTCATTAAAGCTATCTAAAACATATAAATTGTTAACGTATATTGTCAATTTCGGCAGATAATTTAAAAAAAAACTGCAAAAACGCCATTTTTACGCATTCAAACATTCATATCTTGGAAACTAAACATCCCAATTAAAAACAAATTAATAGCGTTCATACTGTTTTTTAGTTCTTTCATTTAAAATTGGTTTGGATAAGATCGGTTCAGCCATTGCTAAGAAACACGAATGAGAATTTGTCCGTTACATACACACACCGACACACACACACAGACATTGTCCCAAATCGTCGAGCTGAGTCGATTGGTATATAAGACTCGGCCCTCCGGGCCTCGGAAAAAATCTTGAAAGTTTGAGCGAATTCTATACATTTCTTTTATAAGAAATGTAAAAAGCGTGACTAATTTCCTGAAATCATAAACCTAATTCACACCAACCGTGACAAAAATATCAAAAATCGTCTAAGATCATGAAATCATGAACCTAAATTACTCGACTTATGACAAAAATATCAAAAATCGCTGCTAAGATCCTGAAATCAGAAACATAAATCACTCTTCTTGTGACTAAAATATATATCAGGAGAACGTCAATAGAAATTACGAAAATCGTGAATAAGCTCCTGAAATCATGAACATAGTTTAACTGTCGACTATGTTTTGCCAAATTTTGAGCCAGACTCAAAACAAAAAGCTAAACACGTCCAGGGAACAACCATAGTAACTCAACCAAACATTCGAATGGAACACCATTGAATACGAGGTTTATTAATCATAATACAGTGAAAACCCGATTTTATGATCCCTCGATTTCATCAGCCACCGATTTCGTTAGTTTTTTGATCCGATTTTGTCAGCATCATATGAAAATTGATAGTTAGTAGTTTGATGGGATTTAGCAGACAAACCAAATTGAATTCGAGTAAATCCTTTCTTATTTTTCTTATCTTTGAGATCCAAAATATTATACGGGAAATGTCAGACCCTCCCTTCAGTTAAATGTTAATCTAAATAATCAGAAAGGGTTATGAAGTTATATCTAGGGACTAAGACAGAATATTATAAGAGCTTCAGTTTATGAAATAGAAAGAAAAATGTATGTTCCGATTTTGTCAATATCCCTGTTTTATGTTATGTTTTATTTTTCTTACGAATTTATGAACAGATTTTTTTCCATGAAGTTATACCACTCTCGATTAGTTGAAAAAAGTTTTGTGTTGCACACAAAAACTTTTCTGCCAGAGGTTAGTCCGCAAATGTCAAAGAGTTTGTTGCACTTTTGTGAGCTCAATCGTAGTACTGTAGTCAGGGCACTGCGCAGTAGTTCGGCTGGGACCAAAGGGCGGAATAAAATCTATACTTTGCGTATCGATTCAAATATGATGGTCTTGCATAATTTTGGTATGCTGAATTCGTTTATGAAATTGAAACATATTAAAAATAAACATTTACTATTCATAAGGGTTGGTCAAAAATATTTAATTTGTCGAAACTGTTCTGAGGATTTTTGCATATTAACTTTCATGCGCTGAATGGTTTTTGATATTAACACTTGTTAGAAAAAAGCTTTATCACTCATGCCTCAAAATCAATTATTTTGTCGTGAAGGTTCATCGTGCGCAGAATATTTGTTTTGCTAGTAAACTATATTAGAAATTAACTTTACTGCTTATTAGAAGGGCACAAAAGTAAGTATTTTGTATTTACGAGTTAAATGATTCTTCGCAATAGTAGTTATGGTATATTAAATATATTGTCAATAATGAAACGAATTGATTTATATTTCATTATGGAGATTCAAAAATGAATATTCAGTTTTAACTGGTCAAATAAGATGTGTTCGAATAATTTTGGAACGTTCAATTTATTTTTTGTCACTTTAACAAAAGCACTGTTTTGAGCGACTTAGTGGAATTTTTTGTACTAGTTGAGATAAAAATATAAATTTTGCTTCAACTTTTAAAACAAATCATTTAAAGCGACTTTGCGGAAGGCTTATTTACATTTACGAATATTTTGTTTCGCAATGCTTCGAATAATGTATTTTTAGTAACTTAAAAAAAATATTTCATATCTTACATTTAATTTTATTTTGTATTCGCAAAATAAAATTAAATGTAAGATATGAAATAAGTTTTTACTAAGTTACTAAAAATACATTATTCGAAGCATTGCGAAACAAAATATTCGTAAATGTACATAAGCATTCCACAAAGTCGCTTAAATTGATTAAATTATATTGTTTAGTTTGCATTACATTTCTACTTCAATATATTGGGTGTTCAGCCACAAGTGGTGACATTTCATCACTATTGTTTATATGATTCGGTTACTAATTATTAAGATGTAATATTCTGTCCCAGTTAAGTCATATTTACAGTAGGAAGTGTTTAGTCTACATATCATGTGAATAAAGGAGCTAAACAAATCTTAAAAACTAAGTTATAAAGTATAAAAACGGTTAATCGTTGCAATTGATGATTGTAACGATGTTTGTCGAAAATTGCATGTAATACTATTCGTCATAATTTCTAATGCTTCTATGTTTGCAAGACTTTGCAAATCGTTCGTGCTAAACCAAGCATGAAACTTTAAAATCATTTTATAAATTTTGTTCTCAATTCTTTGAAGCATGTGCTTCCTGATAGCACAACAACTTTCCCAAATTGGCACTGTTCATAGCATTGCGAGTCTGAATATTTGTTTGTGTGTAAATTAACAATTTGTTCTTTGGGCAGACCCTAGAATTTCACATTTTATATATTTGTTGCATTGTATTCCTTCAATGGGATCCATAAAAGTAAACTTTCAATCTGACCACGTTAAATTCAAGCCATTCAATTTAATAATATGCTTATTATTTGGTTTAATAGAAGAAGCTCACAATTTGTTGTGTTTTGCCGCATTAGAGGAAATTTCCCATTTTTGTAGGTAATCATTAAAAATATTCAAGCCACGTTGCAGTCGACTGGGAGTACCTATCAGATTGTTACCTGAGGCAGAGATGCTAATATCATTACAGAACTTTTTACAACCTACGGGTAGATTTGAGAGTTCATTATGATGGTACCACCTCATATCCCTACAAAGGTGTGAGCTGTACGATTTATCTAAAAGAGAATTAATATTTTGATTCATAACAAAACCAGTTAACACAAAAATTTGCAAACCTTTCCTTCAAATGAACGTAACCAGATACATTTCGAATAATTCATCAACAACCAGGGTCCATAAAGAAAATTTCCATTCCGGAAAGATACTTGATAGAATCGGGAATAGAACCCAATAGCTTCCATTTCCGATAATTCTCTGTAAGATTCCTCCCGCCAGACCAAGACATTGGTACCACCCCCTGCTAGGGTGAGAAGTGACGAGCCTAGTAGCAGTGCAGAGTCCGGTCGAGTTATATCATCCACATCAGAACCCCTATATTGAAAGTTAACTACCACCAACCCAAGGCAATCAAGGGATATTCCTATCCGGGAGCATCCTACATCGATCAGGAATAGAGCCCGATATCTTATTAAATCAGAAGGAGTTATCAAGCCCGCCCATTCAACGAACTAACTCCGTTATTACCAGTATAGCAGCAATAACCGAGATTAACTCTATTGTTGAGCAAAGCCAAACACAACTCCAAAAGCTTCGTCAAGTCGAGCAAGTCTTCATTCAAATGTGCCACGGCTTCATCCATATCCTTAGCTACAATGAACAGAACAGTGTCGTCAGCAAACAAATTTAAGTAACAAAATCGTAAAACTCGCCTCATGTCATTTATGTACATAATAAATAAAATAGGACCAAAGACACTACCTTGCGGCACTCCAAGGCGATTGCCGAGAGGACTGTTTTCTGAGTTCTATCACTTAAATATTTTTCAAACCACTTATGTGCTATCCCTTCAATACCAAATCGCTCTTAAGTTCGCAAAAGCAAAGATCTCGAAATTGTCTCAAACAAAAGCGCGTCTTAGATAAAAAAAATACAGCAGTAATAGTCTCTTTAACCTCGATTTTTTCTTTCCATTTTGCTAACAGTAGATTCAAAGCGGTTTCGTAAGAGTGTCCCTCTCGGTATCCCGATTACTCCGGAGTTAGCAAAATATTACTATTCAAATAACCCATCAGCTGGACCTTCAGAATAAGTTTTATAATTTTCTCTAATAGCGCGGTACTCTTCGGCTTTATCCGTCCTAGTAACTTTGGGAATAGGAATCATAAGTGATTCCTTCCAAACTGTCGGCACGTGCCCAGTTTGTTTCAGAGATAAACATATTATAAAGCATTGGAGCAACGCTTGGCCCGTGAGAGACGCCTGCTTTAACGAGTAGCTTATTTGATTGAAAATTCCGATAAGATACTTGTATCATACCGATGAGGAAGATAGTTTTTAATTATCTTTATTATGTAAGTTGGAAAATTGAAACCACACATTTTGGCAATTACAGGGAAATCCGGGGAAAATGATTCGATTATCCGGGTGTTTCGAAAAAAAAATCAAATTTCAACTAGAATGTCTGATTATAGTGCTAATTCGACCATAGCAGTCAACAAAACTTTTTTTCGGGAGGTCTAGGGTTAACCTCCTCACAAATTTTGGCCTACCTCAAAATAGCTTATATATGGGTGATTCTGCGCAAAGTGGCCAAAATTTAAAAATTGGGATCGACCTTCACGGATTGGAACTAATTTAAAGAATTAAAAGAAATTGTTCATCTACAACCAATATATAATATCCTAGATTATTGTGTCATTTTTAACCACCGCTCGGTCCATGGGAACATTCCAAATTTAAACTAATTGCTTCAAAAAATTATTCTCCTTCATATTATATCTCTGGTACTGTTTTCACTAGAATCAATCAGAGATTTTTGAAGGATTTGTTCAATGAATCTGTAAAAAATGCTAGTTTTTACGGCAGTGTTGCCATTAATGAAACTTTTTAGTTTTAACCCATTCATGCCCATGTTGTTTGTGGACAACAACGTTTTTAAACAGCTATAACTTTTGATTGAGGCAAGATTTGCTCACAAAAATAAGTAAGGCTTGTAAATGTGACTATTGCCTTTCATTTGAGTACTAACGGTTACAAGGATCGGCTCTAGAAATGAAGTTATTGCAATTAGTCTGATTGGATTCCATTGGAGCAGTGCTGCCAGGGACAGTTTAAGTTGACGACGTAAAATGAATTTTTCATATATCTTCGTTATGGTGCAATATTATTAAAAACTGATAAAACGTATCAATTTAAAGTAGCTTTGGCTACGTTTTCCACGCAATTGGACTATTGTAAATATTCTAGAAGAATTGTATTGAGCATTAGAAGGTAAAAATTGAGCGGCTTCTAGCACTGCGAGGGAAGCGCCTATCTTTATGAAAAACGGCTTTTTGTGTTTGTTGGCCCCACCTTTTTCAAGGAAAAATAGTTTTGAAATCCTACATGCACTAGAAAAAAGTTGGGCATGAAAGGGTTAAACTAAAAGTACATTTTTCTTGTAATGCACATATCGGTTACTGCAGGCTTTTTTTACACAAATATAGTTACTCCGTCGGTTTCTGGCACTCTCTCGGGATAATGATGACATGATTTTCAGGATTATGTTTGAATACTTTCTAGGATTCTGATCGAAGTTTTCTTAGCATTCCGATGGAATCTATTTAAAATCCCGATTGAATCCTTATCCGTATTTCTATGGTTTTTCTCTGAATTTTGAAGGAGGATTCTAGAGAAAATCTTCTCACAGGTCTGGTGGAATCCTGCTCAAATTAGCATTCTGCTGAAGATAATGATTTTTTCAAGATGCTAATAGATCATTTTCCTATTTTCAATGAAATCCGATGTAAAATTCTGATGAATATCCTGCTCTGAGTTCCAGTGGACTTTGACACAATATTGCTCTTATTCCATTATCCCTTTCAACAATTGATTCCTGCTCAGAACTTCAAAGGCATCTTTAACCCATTCATGCCAATGTTGTTGATAAATAACCACGTTTTTAAACGACTATAACTTTTGGTTTACACAACGTATGTTTACAACGACAAATAAGCTAATAGCTGGGACTATTATCTCTCATTCGAGCACCAGCACAGTTATAAATATTATGAATAGAACAGAAGTTATTACAATTAATATTAATGGGTTCCGCTAAAACAGTGCTGCCAGGAATAGTTTCTGTTAATGGTGAAAGTAAAATTTTTATTAATATTTTCCTAGCCCATTATATGTAAATATTATTTGAAACTTATAGAACTTTTTAATTTAGACTACCCTCAACTACCTTTTTCATGAAATTGGACTTGATCGGAAGGTAAATATTGAGTAGCTTCTAGCACTGTGAAAGAAGCACCTATCTTTAGTAAACCAGGTTTTTCGTGTTTCATGATGCCAACAGTTCTAAGAAAAAATAGTTTTGGAACCCTAATGGGGTTGAAAAAAGTTTATCAAGAAATGGTTAACAAGATTCTGATAAGAGACCCGGCAGTCTCTGGAGGTGATATCAATTCTTGGGTAGTTCAAGCAAAAATGGATATTAGGCTATGTAAAGAGGGCGCCAGCAGTATTTCTTGCAGAAGCCGCCGAGCACCCATCGTCTACGTAATCTTCTGTAGTTCTTCGCTGGTAACAAACATGAATGGGAGAGTTTCCGAAGACTACATGCGTAGTGATCACCTACATTGGTCAACTAAACGATCTTACAAGGACAAGGACAAGGGTCTCTTAGTGGAGACAACGTGCACTCTTCTAACTAGAATGAGGGTTGAATGAAACGTTAGCTGGGATATGTGACACCACCACGTACACTAAACTGGTGCCGAGAAACAGACGACCCGCAGCTTACTTACTTACTTTATTTTTTTTCTAGTATACGAGTAATCGAATCATTTACCCCGAAAAATCGAAGCCCCGGTTAATCGAGTTTGACCTGTATTGCAGAATACACACCTTGTTAAAAAGTTTGTCTTAGAATTCTTGCACAAATATCTATAAACAACTAATACAGGCCATTAACTAGTTACCAATATAAATAATACATGAAAACCAACTAAAAATACAAATCACACCTTGAAATTCTGCAAAATCGTGTAGGGCCAAAATAGGTACATTTACATTTTCCATAATTGGAAAATTTACCCTGATCATTTTATTTCCAATTTCTTCGCAAATAAAGCTTAAATTCATAAAATAACACAAAAAAAATTTGATTCGATTATCCGGGGTGAGATTTTTTTGAAATCCCTGGATAATCGAGTCCGACCTGTAATCCTTTTTGCCAAGCACTGTCGAAATTTTTTTCGATGTTTAGAAGAGAAACTCCTTCTGAGATATTCATCGTTATCATGAATTGATATGTAACTTCATTCTAGTTAGGATGATTTTTTTCAATAAATTTACTAACAGAAGAGAGTAAACTATTTTAGCACTAAGTTAGTGTTGGATTCTGATGAGACGAAGCCGAAAAACAATCCTTGTCTTAGTAATAGATTTCGTGCACTTTACACACTAAAGCGGTATTATTAATTTTGGGAAATGGTTTTTGCATACTTGTGGCTAGCTCTATAGAAATTTTTACTTTAGTTATAATTGCGACATCATCGACATTTTTAGCTTTTGGGGACTTTTTAGCTACGCTATATTTCTCATTATTGGAGAAAATTTTTGGTAAGCCTATTTTTTCTCCGTTAAGGAGAAAATTGTCCAAAGTCATCTTTGCGCGTCAGGTGCACTAAATTAGCTATGGAATTTGCATGTCGACTTCGTCTCATCAGAATCCGACACTAACTTAGTGACAGGACTAAGCTAGAAGTCGAAGCGAAAATTTCATAACTAATTTAGTTATAGGTTTTACGTTCTTCACACGCAAAGATGGCTTTAAACAACTTTCTCCTTAATGGAGAAAAAATAGTTTTTACCAATATTTTTTCCACTATGGACGAATTGCACGCCAAACCGTATTCAGAGTTGGCAGCACCCTCTCAGATTCTAATGAAACTTTCTGTACATGAAGACTTTGTCACAAAAAGCCACTTTGCATATTTTGTTTTTCCAAAAATGATCTAGACTGTCTTTTGAAAATGGCCAAACTTTTTTATCAATTTTTTTCAAATGGCTGTAATCTAAAAATGACAAATCCTACATAAAATGTTGTAGGAGTGACTTTCACAAAATTTGTCTAATTTTCGAATAAAAATATTGAAAAAATTCTTCATTGACTCCTACACTGAAAAAAATCGATTTTAAAAATTTAAAGTCGATTTACAAAAAAAACATTTTTGATTTTGATGACATTCTGTTACAAGATAGATAGTTATGTTCCCTACCTACCGTCAAAAATTCAAGTTGGGCACTTTTGAGGGAAAAAAAGTTATTTGAAAAAATCTTTTCCTTGTCCAAACTGATTTTTTTTCTTCAGTGTATTTTTGTCAAAAACTAAAGCAATGAAAGTCATAATCATCTCAGAATCCAATAGAACTCAGTTTGTGAGAAGATATTGTCTAATTTAGGAACTAAGCATATTTTTATTAAGAGGCTAACTACTTTTTCATTTTTCATGAAATCTGAAAGTACAACTCCTTGCGAATGGTTTCCCAAATTTTTAAAATGATCCAAGAAATAGATTGAAAGTTACAGCGCTTCCAAGCGCGCTTCGTCTACCAAGAGCAGTGGTAATTTGAAATTTTAAACTCGATTTTCTCGAAATGTCGTTTTACTAAAAATGGTTTTTCCGTGATCACGATTACCGAAAAACTACTCAATCAATTTTCTTAATTTTTTTCAATTGATCGTAATTAATTCCTTTCTCATTCATAAATTTTTGTTTCGTGGATAAGAATTTCTAATACAATTTTTAGAGCTTAAAATAGCGATTTTTTACTGAAAACGTTCTCGAATGTAGGAAAAAATTATTATTTATTCAACTAATCGTCAAGGTACGAAGAATACTCATATACTAACACAATTTTTTGAGTTTTTGGTTTTTAGGTGATCTATTGGTCTCCAATCGTGATCACCGCAAACCTCTTAAATAAAAAAGGATTTCGGGGAAAAATCCATAACTCCGCCAATTATCAATTTATTTTTATAAATTTATGCTTGTTTATTTTACTGAATATTATAAGTTTGATGTAATGAAATCATTCCTTTATTTCTTTACTGAAATTATCAAACTTTCTTGACATTTCTATCACTAAAAGGTATGAAACCTCTTAATCAAGAACCCCATTTAAAAGAGTTTGTCATATATTCCTTGTTTGGACGTGAGTCTTTGTTTTTTTTCCACTGAACTGAAGTTTATGTCGTTAAACAAATATTCCATTATTACTTTTTTATTTTCTTGTTTAGTGCTGAGGAAGAATTAAAGAAAGAAATAACCACCACAACATTATGTATTGAATTTTACATAATTATTTATTAATTTTTGTACTTTACATTTGTCTTAAAACTATCTTCATGCATGCTATTTTGTATTATTTCTATACAAGGAAAATATTTTTGGTTCATCTTCTCAATTAGAATATCTTTTCGTCTCTACTTTGCCCCCAGGAATAGGCACAAAACTGTGGAATTTTTATGTTCCAGGTATTGTTTTGGCGTTATTATACAGATCTCAGAGTTCTTCTGACATTTTGTTGTGCTGTTCAGTGAATATGTAGCAGAAATTTAATTTTGTGATATTTTTATCAGTTTGTTCAACTGTCCAGTTCTATAACTCTTGAGGACTTGTTATGGTATTTCCCTTCACTTGCAAGTGCCACTAATAGCATCAAAGGGTTCTTTTCGATGGGATGCTGCAACAAAATGCCAACCTGCGCTTAAGGTTAGAGAGAGAATCGGCAAAAATCAAAAACGAAAAAAGCAGTTTTTTTCCACACCGAGTGTAGATTCTCATAAAAATCAATCAGCAGTACTGTAACAACATTTTACATAAGCTGATTGATTTTTATTAAGATCTAACACTCGGTGTGGAAAAAAACTGCTTTCTTCGTTTTCGATTTTGGCCCATTCTCTCTCCTACCTTAACTCATACTTTGACTGGAATCTACACAAGCTTGCAAAGTTTTTCTTATTTTTGTATTGTGCTGCTTCTCCATCAGACATAAAATAAATTTTAGAAAAGTTTGTCAATTGTTTCATAAAATTTATCAGTTTTGAGAGGAATAAATGAACTGCAGTCTTCAAGTCTTCTTGTCTTCCAGTCTTACAGTCTTCCAGTCTTTTAGTCTTCCAGTTTTCCAGTCTTCATTCAATTTCGTTATGAATATATACCAAATTCGTTACTGATACTTTTTGCATGTATCAGGCAACTAGCAGCTGGGAAAATGGATTCCGAGATGATCATGACTTTCATTGGTTTAGTTTTCGATAAAAATACACTGAAGAAAAAAATTCAGTTTGAACAAGGTAGTTTTTTTTTCAAATAACTTTTTTTCCTTAAAAGTGCCCAACATGCATTTTTGACGGTGGGTAGGGAACATAATTATCTATCTTGAAACAAAATTTCATCAAAATCAAAAATGGTTTTTTTTAACATCGACTTTAAATTTTTAAAATCGATTTTTTTCAATGTAGGAGACAATGAAGAATTTCTTCAAAATTTTTATTCGAAAATTTGACTAATCTTGTGAAAACCACTCCTACAACATTTTTTTGTAGGATTTGTCATTTTTAGACTATAGCCATTTGAAAAAAAATTGGTAAAAAAAAGTTTGGCCCTTTTCAAAAGACGGTCTAGATCATTTTTGGAAAAACAAAATATGCAAAGTGAATTTTTGTGACAAACTCTTCATGTACAGAAAGTTTTATTAAAATCTGAGAGGGTGCTGCCGACATTTGTTCGAGTTGGCGCGAAATTCGTCATATGGAGAAATATAGAATATTGCATAAGTTTCGATTTCATTAATTCTCATCATCTTAATCATAACTCCTTTTATTGCGTGACACCCCGCACGACTAGGGGTTTGCTCAGAAACAGAAATAGGGTTTTCGTTTTTTTGGAGCTAACGCCAATCCGTCGCTAGCTTAGTTCTGTCATTAAGTTAGAGTCGGATTCTGATGAGACGAAGTCGAAACGCAAATTCCATAACTAATTTAGACCTTTTAACTATTTTTACTCGCTGTAACGGTATCTATGTCAACCGATATCTAGTTTACCTCAAGGTGTTCTAAACAGACATGACATGCGAAAATGATTGATTTGCTACACGCAACCATAAAAAACACCTACAGAATAAGTACTTTTAACTTAAATTTAGGTACTTTTGAGTTGTGCGTCGCTTTCGCACTTATTAGTGTTGTCAAAAACAAAACGAGAGATTCGACTCAGTCGAGGTCTTCCGTGCAGTAAGGTACTTTTGAGTTGTTTGGGGTATACTCAAAATTAGGTAAATTCAACTTAAATTGAAGTAAATTAAACTCAAGGTTGAGTTATGATTTTTGCCGTAGTTAAATGGAAACTACCTTCAACACGGTTTACCTAATTTTACCTTCCTGCACGATGCCTCGAGATTGAGTCAAAAGTACTCAATTTTAGGTAGTTTTCGGTGGCGTGTAGTTTATAAAACCGGATTTATTTCTTATGTGACGTCAACATGGATACCAACGAAAACCTATTATGCCATAATGAATACTATGAGCAGTTTTACTCGGGTCATAACAAAACTGTCAGTTGCTTCGCTTATCGAATGCCTCAAGTCCCAAGTCGTCATCGCTCTGCAACAGCAGGTAACAGAGTGACAACAATTGTACATATTTATTTTTGTGCTGCATTATGCATTTGAAATCATAAACAACTGAGTGAAAAGGGCGTCAAAGTCAGGGCGACCGAAAAGGATAAAGTCATTAGCATTTTTAAGTCGAAAATAATTTTCCATTCTGACAGAGTGAGTACCCGACAGTATCGGTGGTTGCTTACCTACCTGTTTGCAAACTTGTCCGGCTGCTTGGCAGTTTGTTTTCAGAGCAATAAAGCCATATCGCAGGTACTGCACCAATATAATTGTAATGATTTGACGTCAGCAGAAAATAAAGCAACCAAACGTAGTGCACGAAAACATAAGGGAAAACAAAAGCCAGTGGCAACAGATGGGCGGTTAGGTAAGTTTTTCTGCCATAGTTACCTATGTATTGTTAAAGGAACCAGGCAGCATTTCGTCGAACGTCCTTGCGTTCTGTGGCGACTTTGGTGTCATGAAAAGAATCAGCATTTTGTGGGGTAAGCATATCCATTAAATTGTATTGCACGCTACTAATAACCGTCATTGTAACGCTTTCTGTTTTCAGTCCCCAAAAACAGATTGCATGCGTGTCACTAACACACACGGATTATCGTATGCTCCCAATACACGCTCAGTTCAATATTTGATTATTTTTCTTCCTCCTGCGTTCTCTTGGCTCGAGACGAGCAATTGGTCGGGTACCATACCACGTATAAATTCAAAAGAAGGAAAAAAACGTCACTGAACACACGACGGTATGAGAGCGGTACTGTAACCGCTTCCGCCGTCTGTCGCGTCTTCAGCCTCGCGGCGCGTTCGCATTCATCTGTGGCTTTTCGATTCGCAGTCATCATCATCACCATCAACAGCAGCAGCGGCGTAATCGCGGTGTTCGCTTATTATTATTCCTAACCTCGAACTCGAACTGAGAATCACGTACGCCAATCCTCCAGAAAGAAAGAGCAAGCTGCTACGAGAGCTATGGCGACGGTCAGACACATACACATCGATGCCTGAAGCCACCATCAACAGCAGGTCGACACTAGCTGGCTGGCTGGCTGCCTGCCTGCCTGTTCGGCAGGGCTAGAGAGGACCAGGGAGCTCGTGTTCACTCGAAACTGAGGCATATAAAATAGCAATCTCGCAATTCCCTCGTTCGACTCTGCCTGCGAGTGGATTTTCCGACTATGCACAGACACGCAACACTGCTCTATTGTAGGATCCATTTGCATGGCATGCTATGATGTAGATACAGTCATTCAAATGGTAGGAAACCGCAACTGCAGCGCAGTGACCAACCTGGATTATGGCAACATTACACCTAGAAGTGCTCTACGAAGTAACTCCGGCCAGATTACAAATTGACAACCTTTTTGGTATCCAATTACCGGAAACTGGATCAATTCAACAAAAGTAAGCTACTTTAGCAGTAGATAGCGAAAGTCCATTGAGGGGCATTTGCAGTCTTGTTTAAATATAAAAAAAACAACGTTCGCACAGGTGTGCGAGCTCTACGGTGCGAGTAACTAATCGTTTAAATTTCCACTTCAATGCAAAGTGGCGTAGAAATTCTCACACCGCTCAACTACGAAACGGTATCGCATTACTTGTGGGTACACAGCGCCAAAACCGAACCGACCAACCAACGAGTGACTGAGTGACCTAAGCACGTACGGGTACTGTTAAGCCATTGGCCAAGCATAGTAAAGCCAGGCAAAACCGCACGCGAACGCCGAGGGAACGGCCGACTAAAAAGAAGAACAGAAAACAGAGCAACAGACTTTACATAACCAAACAAAAGAAAACTTGTCTGCATCTCAGCTGATTGATGATGATGCGACCGTATGAACGATTTCCCGTTGCCCATCTGCTACAGCGTGAGTGGCTTCTGTATAAAAACCAAATCCATGTAAACACAATAGAATGAAGGAAACGATGAAGAGAGTGAGTGTAATGCCGCCACCCTTTCGTACGGCGAAGACAAAGCACCATTAATAGCAAGGTAAAAATATCCGACGTAGTACAGCGAATAATCGATGAGTGAGTGACAACACAAAGAGAGAGAGAGAGAGAGTGAGTGGCTAGTGTCCACTCTTTTGCCGTATGTTCTGCGCTCGTCAAAGCATGGAGGCCAATCGGTAGGTGCACGAGTCAATGCGACTCACTCCGACTCTAGCAGTACGGCTGGCGTTGTCGTCTTCCTCAGTCTCTGAACAGCCCACGAACGAACAACACGCAAAAGTGGTGTTGCTCCGTCGATCGAGGTCGCGTGTCAATTTGATATACAATTTAACACAGTAGTAGCATAACAAATTGCGATTGATGCTTTAAAGAGCCGAAGACTTTTTTTGTGAAGAGCCAATGCTGAAAAGTGAATTTATTATTTTTTCCAGCAAACAGTGTCTGTAGTACTTAAAGGATACATAGTGCAGCAAGGATCAGTCAGGTGTAACAGGAGCCGGTTGTTGCTCTGCCTAATCAATCTGGGACTCTATCGTGTCGAAAGTGAAAACTATCTTCCGGTAACCATTCACCGCAATTAGGCCTAAAGACATCTCAATTACAAAATATTTATCAGCTCTTCAAATA
Source organism: Topomyia yanbarensis (assembly GCF_030247195.1). Lineage (NCBI taxonomy): Eukaryota > Metazoa > Arthropoda > Insecta > Diptera > Culicidae > Topomyia > Topomyia yanbarensis. The sequence continues at coordinate 385,154,774 of NC_080671.1, read as the reverse complement.
TGGAGTGAACATTAGAGTGAGCGATAAACCGAAAGGCAAGTGTACGCGAGAGTATAAACGGTGTGCACGCACGGTGGAAAGGAGAGAATGCGTAAAACGAGCCGTGGTGGCAGCAGAAGCAGCAAATCTTGTCTTAAAACGGTTAATAAGAAACAGCTAACGGCAAGGTCGTATCTCGCCGTGCAGCGACGGTGAGGCAAGAAGGGAACTGAAGTGGTAGCGCGACGTACAGCAACAGAGTAAAAACACTCAAAAGTGAATGAAAGACGAAAAATTGCCATTCAAAAGAGAAGAGCGAAAAAACTATCCTGCTCCCCCCGCCCGTGTCCCATCACACAATAGTGACTAGAGAAGTGAACTGAAAGCTATTATAGCCATTCGAATTAAAAATTGAAAAAAAGTGAGTGGATGAATTTAGAGCGTGAACTAAAAAACCAGTGAATACATAGATTAGCTGGTGGTTGCGGTTTTGACGTTGGAGGCACCGACAGGAGTACAAAAGTCGGATATTTATCGCTCCTGGTGCGGTCAGCAGCTCGTTGATAGATAACCAAATTAATAACTGGTATTTCATTCGAATAGTGGTGGCAAAAGGGTCAAAGAATATCGACACGATCTGCGGCGATCGGATTCCCCGGATGCTTTGGATTATTCTGTGGTTTCCCAATAATAATCACCCCGCCGGGAGTGCAGCAGCAGCAAGTGGCGAAAAGCAGAGAGCGAAAAAACTGAATTGTGAAATCTATCGCTAGAGACTGTGATTTAACAAAAGAGAAACTATTTACGGATTGCAAGTGTGTACCCGCGATAGCGTGACAGAAGCACCGAAAGTGAAGTGAAGTAGGGAAGGAAATACGCACCCAGTATAGTTCAAAGAAAAATTTTACTAGCGGTTTTCGTCGAATCGACTTGGGACCAAACAAATTTGACGCAGTTAAAAATCAAGTATTAGCGAAGTGCGCCACCACTAGAACTATCTGAACGGGTGAGCGTGTGTATACACGACGCCATGACTTTGCCGAGCAACAATAATTCCAATGTCGCTGAAGACGATTCGGACATTTTCGGACCACCGCACACATCTCCTCCGATTCGACGAAATCGACCCAAAGTTCCAATGATTTCCGCGCAGTTACGGATGCGTGAAGTGCGCAAGCGAATCCTACAGTTGTGTGTCCACAAGCTCGAACGAATCAAGGACTCCGAGCGGAATCTACGCCGTTCGGTGTGCATCAACAACACCTACTCCCGCCTGACGGACGACATCCGGCGAGAGAAGCAGAACAAATATCTGATGCTGAATCAATTGACCAAGTAAGTAAATTACGTTTGGAGAATGGAGGAAGTTCACGGCCACCGAGGGTGACAACTACGTGGTGCGATAAGATAGGCAATCAGTAGAGAAGCGGGGGACTCCCGGGGGGTTGTAATTATATGGCAAATGTGTCTTTCACCTTCGATGATGGTATATTGTGCATTTTTGCGTTAGGATAGAATTCTAGGTATCACAATAATAATAATTATTATTGTATTACTAAAATAGAGCATCCCACTCATTCCAAGATTTTTCATGCACATAGCGAACGAGAGTAAGAGTTTGCTATACAAAAATAGTGCATGATTGATGCCAGTAAAAGGAAGGCGGCGAGCACGGTTTACCCATGATCGCTATAAATAGCGGCGAAAGTGAGTAAAGATGAACTAAAATTAGCTACCGATTCTCGGTGTTTGGAAGGGGGCTAAGGATTGTCGGCTTGGGAATTGCGGGGGTAAATGCGCGAACACAGCCTCGGTCGGTACGCAGTTATTGCGCTGTGTGTTGGTGGCATCTGATATCGTTCTTTTTTATCAAAATCGTAAATCTATGACGCCATCACCGCCTCCGCTTTCATAATAGAGCGCTTCTGCTTGCCCAGCTCATGGACTGACGTCATGAGTACTGTACAATTGAAGATCAAATGTCTCGAGGGATGATGTTTTCACTTGACGTAATCTCTAGCAAGGTATTAAAATATAGAATCATGTTTCCGTTTGATGGTACCTAAGCTGCCATTAATTAATGTAATCGTTAGGCTTTGCGATCAATTAAATAATAAATTCAACTTATTAGAATACCGAACCTAATCCGCATTTTCTTTTTTTTCTGCAGATCTGACATCAACGGAAAAACAGACTGCGACAGTGTAAACAACAACAACCTCAGTGTCAACAACAGAAACAATGAAAACCTGAACCAGAGCAACAATCTGCGCCGACGATCGGAATTTGCCGGAAACAACAACAACAACAAAAGCAGTATTACCAATAACAACAACAACAAATCTTCCCGTGTCGATGAGTCCAAGCCTGCGAGAAAGTCTTCCTCGGTAGATACGGATTTGGAAACCCTGGACCGAGAGCTTTGCGCACTGGACGCCGCTATGCCCTTGGTGGATCCGGAAATTACGCAAGGCGCCGAACAACTGGAGCAAGCCATGGTCTCGCGAAAGCGTAAGTTCTCCCAAATGGACGAAGAGGACAATGACCGGTTGGTGCGCGAAGCGCTCTCTCAATTCTATCTGCCCAGCAACCGGCTCCTCAGCGGCATCGACGACTGTCCCTCACACCTATTAAGTTCAACATCTTCGGTAGTAGTTCCCCTGTCACCATCCGTCGATGTCAAACGTACCAAAGTAGATCTCCTCGACAGCAGTACAGTGCATCACCATCAGCAGCAGCAGCAGCAACAACAACAACATCATCATCATCACCACCACCACCAGCACCACCACCATCACCATCATCATCATCATCCCTTTCACTCGCTACCGGATCTGAACGCGGCACTCGAGCTTTCAAACCAAAACCACCACCATCAGAAAGATTTCGAGGTAATCATGGACGCACTGAGGATCGGTGCCGCTGCTGCCGTCGCCGGAAACACTATAACCGGCCCGGGTGCGACCGGTTGCAACATCGTCGGTAACATTGATTCGTGCGGCCAGGCGGCAATGATGATGATGAGCGGCGAGACTGGTAGTGTGTTCCACAACCTAGTGGTGACGTCGCTGGAAACCTGAAAGTAGGCCAATGCGCATAACCTCTGCCGTTACCAACGGTGGATAGCAATCACCAGCCCGGTGGTACCCCCGGACAACTAACGGCGGGGAACAGCAATACCAACCACAATACTTTAGTGACAATTGCTACAGTAGCCTTCAAATGCATTGATCTTCACTTATTTGTAACAGAAGCGCAACAACGTATAGCATCATTATTTAAATCCAATCTGTTAGCATTACCTATCAAAATATTTAAAACATTTTATTAAGCAACAACAAGGCTGTCAAAATTTCGCTCCCAAAGGTGCGCATAATGGAATTCGCGAGGCTGCTTTGATTTGCAATATACAGCCTAGGAGAGCGACGTCGCGACTTGTACACCAATACAATCACAACCGCAGCAGCAATAACACTTGCCATGAAGCGTGTGTGAAGCAAGTGAGTAGAAAAACAACCCATTCAACGAGGCAAAGGCAAATCGAGGAAAAATGTAAGTGAAAGTGCAAGAAAAACTTAGTAGCTTGCTTTTAGCTCTCGGTCGATGGTTTCGCGTTTTCTAACCGCACACACCAGTAGGCGAAAAGAAACAAGCCGAAGGAGAAAAAACAACAACCGATCAAAGCAACAACGGTTGAGTAATCCAAGTTAGCTTCTGAGCCTCCTAGCAGCGAAAAAAAAAACTAAAAACACAAAGAAGCAAAGTAATGTCATCGTTTTCCTTCTAGATTAAGTTACATCAGTGTCATTGCCAAAATTAACGTTTATTAAAATCAAACTCGCAAACATTTGTCAAATCCTCGGAGCGTGAAAAGCTCACAATGGAAGCTACCGCACACGCGGTTTTACCAGCGGTAGCAAGTGAAGGCTTGTTTTCCTCTCTCTCTCTCTGCTGACCTACAAACTATGAGTTGAAGATGAAAGTTTCCTTTTTAGTAGTTAATGCGAAACAGCCAACACATACCTATGCATATTGGCAGCGAACAAATGGAAGAGGAAAATTTATAGTAAACAGTATCTGTGATATTAAGAGTAAGGTGCGTAATTTAGCTGTCATTAGTAAAGGAAATGATGAAAAGTAATTTCACGGTTTGGGAGAAGCAACTCAAGCAGCGTAGTGTAAGCGAGCAAATTGAGATTTTAAGTTTGTTCATTCGTATAATACTATCAGAAAAAAACAACCAAACTATTCCAATGTGTAGTTGACAGAATACTAGAAACCGAAAGCGCAATTTCACCTTTTCCATTTTTATACTTTTTCTTGTTGGAAAATTGCTTTGGATGAATCATTTCTAAATTCGTAGAATTTATAAACCATTAAGTGTAGAGTAAAGCCAAGTGATTAAAGACCAAGTAGAAAGTGTACACTGTTAGGTTTCAAACTACATTATTACTCTAATACTGTAAGAAAAAACCAATCCATAGATCGCGATGGACATGTGTACATTAACCAACCGGAATTTTTAGTGAAAGGAAGACCAAAGCAAAAAAACAACAAAAGATCCTCGAATGTCCTTACTTCCAGAATTCTTAGCTCTACTTTTCAGCCAAATAAAATTAATCTTTACCACGTAAATGAACGTCACCATTGCATGTTGATCAAAGCGCCAATTGCTTTAGCACGATTGCTAAACAAATCCTTCGAATCGTCGTCTTGTGGAACGACCGAAGGAACCAGCAGTCCGAGATTGTTTATTTTGTTATTGCAACATTCCAGAAAATGTTGACTGGTCAACAAACAATTAGAATTGCGTAGCAATTCGGGGACGTGTTTTGTTTTTGTTTGTCAAAATTATTGCAACCAAAGTGATTCACCCTGGCAGATCAGTTAAGTACTTAAACAGCTGCACCGGCGACATTTCAAAGAGGATTATTTGTTCAGGACCAAAAGTACGCAGTAAGAAATAATCTATTCACTTTCCTAGACAAACCCCTGGCTTCAACCGCTCAGAACCATGTGGAGAGATATATAAAACATACCCAAAGTGCTTGAATTTGTTGAATTAAAATTGACCCATTGTAATTACAATTTTGTATGATATGATGAAAAAAATTTATTCTAGAATCGAAGTTATCTTTCGAATTGTGTCATTAACTATACGATTTTTTTTCTAATTTGAATAAATTTATGTCACCCTTGCCGAAACCCACCAGTAGCCACTGAGCCAAATCAATTTTCGAATTTTCTTATGTTAGCAAAACGAATGTGTGCAATTACGACAGAACGCTCTGAGATTGAGACTTTACTCGTGCAAGCTTGATACATTTTAACCCTCTGTTTATCACGTATCGGAACCTATAGTTACCTGGTAATTTATATGGTTTTAGTTCAAGCAAACTAGAGACAAAGTGGCTTACTTCCTCTTCCACCGGCCTTTAACCTATATACCGTATGTAGTAGTCTATTGTATGTTTTGTTTAACCGCAAAAATTTAGGATAATTGTTAGTCCTTTTCTTTTGTAGTTAATTTCCAATTGTTTGGCGAAATGCAACATTTTGTAGGCCTGTTTCCTTTGTTCTTAATTTTATTTAGACCACTTCCGCGTTTTATTCAGTTAATTTATACATTATATTATTGGTTAGTAGTTGTATTTAATGAGTATAACAGCAGAGAATGAACTTATACGTTCGTGCTACAATCTAAATAAATATATGCTGAAAACTATAAAATAAATAATAACATATACAAATAAGGACACTTATTGTTGTAGTAGAATTTTATCTTCACAATAAATGTACCTGGAAAAATCATAAAACCATCGTTTTGAACGCACTGATTATTAGAACAGAAAAGAAATAATCCTTTTTAGAATATATGGTTGAAGTATCGCTTTCAAAAGAAAAGGCGATAAAGCAGCATTACCGACGGAAATAGCACATCTGGCACATGCGCCCTCAGCGACACATCATATATAACCCCTAGTTAAGAAATAGTGCCCGGGACAACCTTTATGTTCGTTGTTGTTGTTCTCTAGTGCAGTAATCAACTTTGTAGAAAAAAAATCTAAATAATGCAGCGAACACCGCTTTCAAGCTGGAATGTGGTTACTTTCGCTTCGCATGATGGATTTTGATTTGATTCGTCGGTATAGTAGAACTGGCGCTAAAAATAGGTTTGCCTATTGTACTAGGGTGACTCGTTGGTAGATTTCCAAACTGGAATAAGATGGATAAGAACCGTTCGAAAGGGACATCCAAGATTTAAGTGCGAAGGAAAATTCTGCTCTAGTGTTTAAAAACTCAGTTGTCATAATGAAGAGCCACGAGTGGTTCGTGAAAAGTACCAAAGTGTCGGGTAATTTCTATGTGACGATGATCTGTGTGGCTTGAGCCACACTACTTCTTCCTTCTATTTATAGCATCGCGCTCTTTCAAGTAAGATTTTATTTTTAGTGTGATCAAACTTTTGCAATCTATTTATAGCATTCCATTCTATACTGTAGGATTTTACCTTAAGTTTTAAGCTTTCTTATTGGATTGCGCGAACTCAATTCTACTACTCAAATAAATATCATTGATAGTTTTGATCTATAAGAATTGTTTAAAAGTCAGATTCCCATATTAGGTTCTTTACGTTGCACAACGACACGGCGGGTGAAAAAAATCAATTGTGCTGAACTCTTTTGTTAAAATTCATTTTATTTTTTTCCTTAGTTTGGATAACTTTATCTCGAATTTTTACAATAACACGGTGCTACAGTGATTTTGTACTTTTCAAGAGAGCTAGTATAGGTTGTAGATCTCATCAAATGCAACACAAAACAATGCATGAAAAATGTTGTATACCCCCAAAATCTTGATTTACAGCAAAAAAAACGATTTTTCGTAACCTTCGGCACTAATTTTTTTTAAAGTTATCATTTTTCAATGGATTTGAAATTTTTTAATGTTTTGGAAAGAAGAAGAAATTTTCTTTCCAATGGTATGCTATGTCATGTTCTTTTGTTAAAAGTACTATGCGGTTTTTTTTATTAAAAATATAAAAATTGCTCAACATTTTTATTAGGAAACATATTTGTTTTAATAAAAATTTAAGGAGAGCATTTCATTCCGCATCCAATGACAGATTTATGATCAAAATCGGTTGAACAATAACTGAGTTATTTTTTTCCAAAGTAGAAACCTGCTCGCATGAACTCTTAAGGGGTTAGTGAGGTATTGTCTCGCACTATAAAACGCTATAATTATATCTTCCGTTATTTTATCCAATTTCATGTTCAAAGTGTCACACATACTTTTGAATGTATACATAATCGAGGAAAAAAAAATTTTTTTTTTTAATTTTATGTGAAACCGTCCCCTTAAAAGTTCATGCAAGCAAGTTTCTAATTTGGAAAAAAAATAATAACTGCCAATTTTCATATTGTTGTTCCAAAACCGCATAGTACTTTTTAACAAAAGAATATAACATAGCATATCGTTGGAAAGGTCATTTCTTCTTCTTTCTAAAACACAATTTTTTTTAAAAAACCTTGAAAAATGATCGCGCAAAAAAAAATATTTTAGTGCCGAAAGTTCCGGAAAAACGTTTTTTTTTGTTCTTACACAGTTGCGTTTCGGCTTCGCCTCATCAGAAACCGACACTAACTTTTTGTCGGAATAGATTAGCGCCGGCTTGACGCAAATCCCTTAAAACTAAAACACACTTTGTGTTTCAATCGAACGACTGATCAAACGTGATGTCCCGTCCGAGCAGAAATTCTGTTTATGCCGTCTGTGTCTCACAGTGAAGCCGAAACTTGTATTGGCTTAGCAGGCCAATGCGACAGCACTTTTCCTCCTTAGGGTGAAATATAGCATAGTTTTTTTGTTATAAATCAAGATTTTGAGGGTGTATTAAATTGATCAAGCATGGTTTTGTGTTGTCTTTGACCAGACCTACAACTTATACTATATCACTTGAAAAGTACATTCAATTATTTTTATTTTGTAGCAACGTGTAAACGGACGAAAAATCAATTTTTATCATATCGTTGAACCATTACAGGATTTCTGTTCAATTTAATTCACAAGAATTTTTAATACCTTCGAACTGGCGATATCATGAAAAAGTACAAGGCCGATCAGAGTAATTTTTAGTTTATTGGAAAGAAGAATGATTGTGATTAGCTATAACTATAGAGCAATTTCTGAGATGGCTTCCCATAGATCACTTATTATGAGTCTGACTCAGGATTAAGTGTAGTTTCAAAATATACAGTCCAAAGAATTTACATGCATATTTTTGAAAATACCATTATGGAGACGCCCTGTAGCTCATATATCACCTTACAAATTAATCTAAACAACTTCACATTGTTGAAAATTTAATGATTTTTACAAGAAACCATTTCTGCTATCAGTTTTGATTAGCTACTATTATTGACTTCTGTTTAAACCCTTTAACGACCGCAGCTTTCAAATGGGTTTACATAAAAAAATCGAAAAAAAGTCGGCTAAGTATTTCAGGTGTACCCCATTAGGCATAAATACGTTTGGCATCAGGGTTGTTAATCGATATATAATCGTCATCGTCGATAACGTTAACCACCCGTCAACGTCATCGGAAACTCCGTTAACGATAATGTATCGTCGGATTCATCGTCATCGTCGATAATTCATCGGCGGTTATCGCGATACATTTTGCGTTACTTTCCCGTTTATTGGAGTTGAAGTTGATGCGGTTAACTTTCAATTGCTTAGAAATAAATAATTATTGGAGGACATGTTGTTCGCAGTTGAAAATCAATAGTTTTTGGACAGTTTCTATGCTCGGGTGGGGGGTGGTTTCGACGATGTGTCCAAATGGAATTTTTTGTCAACTTTTCGGGAGAGTTTATATTGAAGGGAAAGTTATTAGCAGTTGACAATTAATAGTTTTGGACATTTTCAATACACAGGGGGTTCGACGATGTGTCAAAATGGATTTTTCCAACTTTTGGGCATTTTCAATGTACCATCGGTGCGTCAAAATAGAAATTTTTTCAACTTTTCGCGAATTTTTTATATTGAAGGGAAGGTTGTTGGCAGTTGAAAATCGATAGTTTTGGACATTTTCAATTCACAGGAGGATCCACCAGTGCACAGTGTTTCCAAAGTGGCAAGAACGTGAAAGAAAAGTTCATTTATATTTTTTTGCATTTAAAAAGTATAAGTTGGGTGATTAATCCCTCTAAAGCTGGGAAGCAAGTTTTTGTTTGGTCATTTATGAAAATAAAAAAAAAACTTTATTTGGCAAAGTTGTTGAGAATTTCTTAAGTATTAACTTCGCTGAAGAGACTATGTGTCTATCTGTCGATGTTAATTTACATTTGGTGAGATTTCTTTCCTGAAAATTGCTTTTTGCAAAATACTTTTCCTGGTAATTTTGTAGAATTTCAAAAGGTTCCAAGATTTTGTTCAGCATAAGAAAATACAGAATTTTTGTAATGTAAGTTTATTTGTATCTCTTACAACTTATCGAATATTCTAGTGTCCAAAAAGCAATATTTTGGCATGGAAACCGCAAATTTCCGCAGACGAATACCAATACGAATCTGTAAAACAAGCACTATCAAAATCGTTTGGCGGGCTCTAGCCTACGTTCAAGTCAAATTCGAGTAAATACCTTCTTTAGTATATTTTTCTTATCTTAGAGATGCAAAATATACAAACATAATAATATTGTACTGTAAGACCTCCTTAAGGGAAATTTTTACTAAATGATCAGAACGAATATTTTAATCGCTGTGGTTTGTTAAAAAGAAAGAAAAAAATATGTTAGTCCAGGTGTTTGCGTTTTGACTTCGTCTCTTCAGAACAAGAAAAAATATGTGCCGATTTTGTCAATGTCATCGTTTTATCAGCCTAAAATTCGCCAAGGGGCTGATAAAAACAGGGGTTCACTGTATTCAAAAAAACGACTAAAACTCTATTATGAGGCCGTTTATAAATTACACTACACATTTAAGGGTAAAAGAAGGAAGCATGAAGCATCTTGTTACATAGTGGAGAGAAGAAACGGAGGAGGGGGCTAAAAGCTTCCCAACTAGAAAAGGAAATCAAACATTGGAAATATGTATATTCTCCTTTTAAAAATCCAGAATATTCTAGTTTAAATTAAAATTATAAGAAAATCTGTTAATCACCACACCACTTAGTGGTTTAGTAGTCTTTTCAATATATGTTTTGCGTGCTAAAAATTACTAATTACACAATAGCTCAAAATTTGTTTTCTTCATGGTCAAAACAACTTTTAATCACCTTTTTACCGCTTGGAAACACTGTGCACTGTTCTGTGCACCAACTTACTCGAAAAGTTGAAAAAAATCCATTTTGACACATCGTCGGACCCTTCTGCGTATTGAAATGTCCAAAATTATTGATTTTCAACTGCCAACAACTTTCCTTTCAATATAATACACTTTCCCGAAAAGTTGAAATAAATTCATTTTGACGCATCGTTGGACCCCGCTGTGCATAGAAAATGTCCAAAACTATTAATTTTCAACTGCCAACAACATGTCCTTCAATAGGTATTTATTTCTAAACAATTGAAAGTTAACCGCATCAACTTCAACTCCAATAAAAGGAAAAGTAACGCAAATGTATCGCGATAATCGATGAACCGACGATGACGATGAATACGACGATACAATTATCGACGATGACGATGAAGGCGACGATACATTATCGTCAACGGAGTTTCCGATGACGATACATTATCGTTAACGAGTAACGCCGATAAATTATCGTGAAAAATGTATCGTATTAACAACCCTGTTTGGCATAAGGCCGTTAGACATGCGTACGATAGGCGTAATGGTCGTTGGGTATGAAGACGTTAGGCATAATGGACGTTATAATGGGCGATTGACATAATGCACGTTAGGCATAAATTGGTCGGTGTTAAATCAGACCGAACTAAGTCGCAAAACATCAAAAAATGAGATAATGATAGCACTGGATAAAGAATTTCGTCAACTACATTCGACTTTTGCCAGATTTGAAATATGCTACATATTTCATGTTACAATAAACAAGAATTATGACAAAAATTAATTTCCAATCATAATGTAAAGGATACTGCAATTCAAACTTTAAAATCGTTTTTCTCGAAATCAATATTTTATCACTTAGTGCGGTCTGACTTAACACCGACCAATTATCATGTTAATGTATAACAAAGAAACAAATTTTTCGTCGTGGATGGCGTCGAGTGATACGATCGCGAATATTCACAATTTTTATAACTTGTAAAGATATGCTGTAAACCAAATTCAATCACATTTTATCCCGCTGTATAAACTTGAAGGCAATTTTGCAATTGTTGCAAATATGAAAATATATTATTTGAAGGACAGGAAGGAAGAACATACAAATATGACCGCCTCTGCAAGGATTTCTTACTATAATATCCAGTTCATTGATCGTATTCCTCCAGCCATCAAAGATATAGCTGAACAAACTGTCTGATGCGAGAGAGAAAATTTTTCATGTACCAAAACACTGCAAGTTTCCATAAGTAAAGAAAATAAAAATAAATAAACGAACAAAATTGGTGTTATTCATTATTATTTGGTTACAATTCTCGAAAATTACCCAAAATTGTCTCCCCTTCGCCCTAGGTAATAAATTGTCACAAATTTATCCATCCCCCTCCTCTATTACGTAAAAAATCATCAAAAAAAATTTCTTCAGCAAATATGATTAGGCTACGTTATAATGCTTATTGGTTACTTAGGATGGCCTAACATCTGCTTTAGATCTACATATAAAGCTATCTTAAAGAGCCGTGAAGCCCTAAATACTGATATAATGCTGGTATTATGCCAGAAAAGGCCAAATATAGTGCTATTACTGTGCAGAGATCGACAGCTCGTTTCTGCAGTACTAATGCTATTATATAGCACCAGTGTACAAATGTCAAATTTGAAATCCTTATATTGGCACTACTAATGCTATTAAAAAGCTTCAGTTGGCTGTCACTGTCCGCCATGCTTTTAAAACCATTTCTTATGTTTCCTTTCGGTATGATTAGCAAAAAGAAAAAAAATTAGGCTAAAATGTTCTGTTTAAAACCGTAATTGACTCTTTTAATGCATTGTAATGAACATTCTTAAGGTTCAAATAACTTTCGGTGAGCGTCTACACGAGTTGAACGCTTGATAGTGTGCGTTGGAAGAAATGCGTTCAACTTTGTCGCTGGTTTGTCCATGTAAAGCATTTATTAAACGCTAAAAGAAGAATATCAGTCGATTTATTGGATTTACCAGGAATTTTGAGATCCTTTTTATGTCCTTGGAAAAGTTTACGCAGTTTGTGAGCCCTTTCTTTTGACGTAGGACTACGTCTTTGTTTTCGATATGGGGGTGCACTCTTTAAATTTTACAAAAATGGTATGTAACGCAAAGTGGTCCAATTTTAAACGCATATAATTCAGCCATCTCACGATAAATTTTCAAATTTTTTGCACAAATCGCCCCGAAATACTTCCAAGAATAGATTCCAACAGATAAACCCAAAGATTTTTGATATCATAGCATTAAAAAATTAAATAATATACAACCTTGTCAAAATATCGCGCATTAATACACAGAAGATAGCGCTTCCCAAGCCCTGTACGACGGATTGGTGTACCTAGCGCGCAACGCTTCTATGAATGACGTCATCATCGACTATTTAAAGAACGGACTTGGCCAGACACGCTCAGTTCCCTGTTGAACGGCTGGCGAAGCAGGTCACTGCGCTGTGTTTTTTTCAGCCAGTGTAGCTGAGCTAGAAATCCGTTACACTGGCTGTTGAGGGACGCTATCCTGTGTCGTCCAACAGGCGACCGCTCCAACTGCTTCCTAAATACCGCTGTAATGTTGCCAGTAAATTTTTGGCTTAACTAGCACATGTATTTGCTATTTGCACTTGAAATTAAGTAATGTAGTAGTAGGAATAAGCTTCCCATTTTGGTTTAAACGCAAGGACAGTTTTTAAAACAGGATTTGATTAATTAGTTTAGCTCATCTAAGCAATTTTATCAATTCTGTAATTTAAAAGGAATTTCACGGAACTTGGTGAATTTGGCCCCACTTGCAACTGGTATAATCAACCTGCACAAAGTGTTGCATAACGCAGGGCTGTTTTTAGAACAAAATGTGTTATCATTCAGCCCTTCGCTATGCAAAATCACGATATTATGACAGATGGACTAAGCGCGGCCGTTCCTTTCAATCGGGAAAGGCCGCGTGGAATTTTGGTGAAATGCGCTAATAGTGTCGTGGTGGTACTAGTTGTCTCTTTTGCTCTACCCATCATCATCAGCGTTGACTCATTTTGCATTGTACGCTTGGGTTCAATGTTAGGGGCGAATGTGTTGGTAGGTAGCAGAACTGGCGGTAAAATGAACACGTTAAGCAAAGTCATTATTTTCTAACTAATAAGTGAATGAGATATTACAATCACCGTATGTTTCTTGTTAGACATGTTTTGTACATATCTGGTAAAAATACTTCGTCATAAACACATTTTTTCAAACTTGATTCTTAATTTCTAAACATGTCCAAAAATGAGACATGTTTATAGCGAGTGAGTAAAATGAACATGTGGCGGTGGTAAAATGAACAGCTTCTGGTGACCTGCAAAATGTCCTGTATGTATGCAATGCGCAGCGTTGGAAAGCATTTTCCGATCAATACTAATATCCCAACAAATCATGAGCTTTGCATATACACAGGGCATTTTGCAGGCAAAAAAAATTGTCACGGAAGAATTGAATTTTCATGACGTAATATTAACCATTTTACAATCCTGTGGCATCGAAACACATCTACAAACTTGGGGTTATCCATGGGTGTTTGAACTTTTAGGATCTGTTTGAGAGCAACTAGAAAGCTTGTTCTATACATGAGATGTGATTATATTGTCTAAAATTTGATTTTTCTTCACCGGTCCGGGTGTTTTTTTCCCACACACTAAGTACTAAGAAAATAAATATTTTACATTAAGTAGTATAGTCCTACGTCTACAGTTCGTGCAACCCCATAGGGCTGCCCCTTGTAGTTTTTTTTTTAAACAACAGCTAGGGTGGCCCTAATTTTTCCAAGATAAACATTTTAACTTTTTAATCATTCTAGATAGAGCCATATGACCTTCAGTGAAGTTGTAGAACGACAAGTTTTAGAAAAAATTGCTGAATACATGTAAGCTCTATCTGTCATACTAAGCATTTTAGAACAAATTTAAATTCAAAAGTTTGGGTGTTTCTTAGTTTTTAAACAGTTTTATTCAAATAACTTTTACGGTATTGATTTAAAACTGAAGTAGTCTTCGGGCAACTTTAGGACTGTTTTAAGGCGAATAATTTATTTCATTGCGCCACATATCTAGCTATCATCGATGAAAAGTCATGAGCTTTTTTTCGCCAAAAAAGGGGTTCTTTGAAATACCAAATCACTCATTGGGGAAACGTAAGATAATTCTTTTTCAACTACATATCTGGCCATTATTCGAGGTATAATTGAGCAAAAAATAGCGAGCGCGATATTTTTTTTCAAATTTTACAAAATTGATTTCTATAAATCAATGTTTGATATTATATGCACTTATATCTTTTGAATAATAGAAGCTGAAGTTTTGATGCATTAGAAGAAAATTTTCGTTTTTAAAACTCTGAAAAATATTCAAAGGATATATTAAAAAAATATGAAAACTGCAAAAGTTATATTAAAAATTTAATTAGTTTTAATTACTTTTACGGTGGACAATATAAAAGATATAGCTTCGCTTTCATGATAAATTTTGAGCTTTACAAGACTTTTCTATTATTTTAAAGAGTGGGTAGGGTGTGGTTCTGAATTTATGAAAATCAGAAAATTAACTTTTAAAGGTTTGAGTTTCAAAGTCTTCGAGAAAATGGAAGAAAAGCAAGTTTTAAGAAACATTGTCGAAAACGCTGGAACTCTATGTCTTGTTTTTTCATTATACAAGAAATTTACAGAAAAATTAAGGCGTTTCTCAAAAATAGTTTTATTCATATGAAGTCGGCAGTTTTGAGATTCATTAAAATGGCTTTAGAAATACTTTTAGATAATTTGAAGGAGAACAGTTTGTCTGAAAATACTGAACCTCCAGCTTCTTTCATTATAAAGTTATATATACTATTTATTAAAAATAAACTATTTTTCAAGTAAATATTGCAAGATATACAAAAATATAGCATTTGTCATTTTTTATCGACGTATACTACGAAGCATGATATTTCATATGATGACAACGGTATTTAATGTTAACCCTTGTGAAGGCAAGCTAAAATCCTAACACTAAAAGGCAAGCCGGGCCTATAAGGCCCGGTAAAATTTTATACCCTCTTACAGTGAAAGCATGAAAAATCCAAAGCATATTCATCAATTTTATTCAGAAATACAAACTTTTCAAGTGCTTGAATGATTTTTCTATTCGAATTTATTGGACAGTGTGGAATAGACTGTGAAAAATAATATAAAACGATAAATGAAAGACTAGTAGATTGTTTCAGAATATTTTAAAGGATTGAAAATTTAAGCTCACGCCTGTAGTTACTTCCTATGTTACATACTAATAAAGTCCAATTCTCATAAAAATACGAATCCCCGATGAATACTCACCCTAGGGATTAGCTAGAGTAAGCAAAGGCTGAAACCAAAAGCTAAAATATGTAAATAAATAATTAACACTCTTCGAATGTGTCGAGCAATATCTTGTTTTACCACAGGCCAAAAGTGGAGAACTTTGTCCTAGCAAAAACGTTCATTCACTTCATTATCTAGCGAGAAAAATTCAAAATTATGGCAATTTTCAATTTTGACAGTTTTCGCTCAGGAGCAAAAGAATAGCCGAGTAAAATTTTTGCTTTTTAAAACACATGTCTCAAACTTCTGTACTACCCATGATTGTAGATTTGTCCCAATTTCTATGGGATTTCCTATATTTATGGGGCAGATTTGCGATCATAGGTAGTGTAACTTTGTCAAATCTAATCTTGCTGAGAGCTGCATTCAACATGTTGACAACAATATAATTTCATTTGGTAATTCTAGGATCGTTATGGCTGCGGAACGGAAACAAGTTTTTAATGTTTCGCTCAATCATAACTATATTGAAAATCAGTCTAAAGATGTACATTTTGAGACACAAATATGTTAGTTGTCAGTCACGACATGACATATTTATTATTGCCTAATTGTTATGAAATAGTTGCAGAAATAAAAATTGCTACTAAGGTGACCGTCAGGCATGGGAAAATTCACTCATTCGTTTGATTGCATCTGATAGCCATTCATCCTTGGTTCAGCCGCACACAATCATCATAGTGAGCATGGAGCAACGAACCATGAGAGAATGCGATGAATCCTCTCTCCACCACCATATTTGTGCACTCCGAACGGTCAGCGAACGCACTATGTAAGTGAGTGGTTAAAAAAATACTTGAAACGAACCGAACGTCAGCAAACAGGCAGGAATTCAATTCTGGATGAATCAAAATTCGCTCACTCATCGAATGCATTTGATGACTCATTCAGAGGGTTCCTTGTATGTAATTCCAATAATAAGTATGAGGCGCTGTATATTAGACCTCTCCACATTTTGAAAAAGTTTTGAAATATACATGGGTCAGCTAAGATTTTTATTCTACGTGTGAATTTCAGAAGTTTCGCCAAAAATGACTTAATTTGGACATGATTTAGAGGTGTCTCTAATCAAAAATCGTGTTTTTGCTATGTTTCCATAGTAAGATCACTTACACTCTGATTTAATAGGCCCTACATGCCCACATATCATCAAATGTTGTTCCTTAGACATATCTTAACATGTTTTAACAGATGAACATATCTCTAATCGCAATAGAAAATTTGTTAACTGAATTTTTATATAGACAAGAATTTCAAAACCAAAAAAAATGCCACTAATTTTTCTTGTTTTTGATATACTTTTCTATATAAAAATCCAGTTAACAAATTTTCTATTGTGATTAGAGCTATGTTCACCTGTTAAAACATGTTAAGATATGTCTAAGGAACAACATTTGATGATATGTGGGCATGTAGGGCCTATTAAATCAGAGTGTAAGTGATCTTACTATGGAAACATAGCAAAAACACGATTTTTGATTGGAGACACCTCTAAATCATGTCCAAATTAAGTCATTTTTGGCGAAACTTCTTAAATTCTCACGTAGAACAAAAATCTGGGCTGACCCATGTATATTTCAAAACTTTTTCAAAATGTGGAGAGGTCTACTGTATATAACATTTACGCAGAGCTGTAGGAAATAGATTTTTCTTTAAACTTCTTGTTCGGCTCGGAAACCTTTTGGTGATTATAAGCCGGGAAATTACATGAAAATATAACACAGTTTGAACACTGTGTCTGTGACATATTCTATAATATTCATTGCTGACACTTCTATAATACTCATTGCTTCATAGGCAAGGACTCGACGTCGCTTTTGGGAATGATTTGAGATAGTATCGTCGCATTCGGAAAGCGATAGAAATTGTTAAATTTAAAATTATTTCTTTTAAAAGGCTAACGCGATGTTTATATAAACAAATTTATTATACGCTACTTTACTCACCCTTCGTAGTAGCAATCGTACAGCTGTTTATTATCGTAAATTAAAAGTAAAAACGAAATTAAAGTTTGTTTTGCTATTGTTAAGATTATATTGATTTGTAGACAGAGCTGAGCTAAATAATTTTAAGTGTTGGATACGCTGTGCATAAAAACGTATTGACTCCAAAAATACGTCTGTTGAACATTTTTTTTCATAACTAGTTCATCGGTATAATGACGGATATCAATCTTTTTGTAATTATCTTTGTTTTTGGAATGAGTTTGACGAGTGGGTTTTGAAATACCGTCGTCGGTGATTACTTTACGCCAAAAATAGAACGTTTTGTACATTACACTCAAGAACTACGATCACGCAACTTCAAATTTGAAACTGTTTGATGTTTTACATGTGGCACAAGTACCTCCAAAGTCATTGAAAAGAACTTTTGGAAAATCAAGATTGAACGTGAAATCTAAAGAACTAAAATTGGCGTAAAGTCACCCCCACAAGGGGGCTACTTTACGCCAAATTTTTTTTTCCCAGAATCATATTAACTCATTGATTTATTGTTATGGATTATGCTCATTATTTATGTGTGAATGCAAATGAATGTAGTGCTCGTAAAAATAAAAGGGTGTGTTCAAAACCTGCGTACCACGCATCCAATAACCTTGTTTTGGAGAGTCGATAAGTCCTACAATGAAAAAAAGCAAGCCGAGAAAAAAAACTCTACATGATATACTTTTTCATTGAGCCTTATAAATTAGACCACCTTGTTTTAGTATTTTTCTAAAAGTAGTTTTAATTGTGTTCCGGAGTGCAAAGACTCAACAGAAACGTTTTAATGGTCAGGTCAGTTCATCCATCTTTTATGACATATCCATTTATAATACGGCGAATTTCGCGCCAACTCGAACAAATGTTGACAGCACTCTCTCAGATTTTAATGAAACTTTCTGTACATGAGAAATTTGTCACAAAAAGCCACTTTGCATACTTTGTTTTTCCAAAAATGATCTAGACAAGCTTTTGAGAGGGTCAAACTTTTTTAACCATTTTTTTTTCAAATGGCTATAGTCTAAAAATGATAAATCCTACAAAAAAATGTTGTAGGAGTGATTTCCGCAAAATTAATCATTAGTTGGACACTTTCAAGAAAAAAAAAGTTATTTGAAACAAACTTTTCCTTGTCCAAACTAATTTTTTAGTGAATTTTTATCGAAAACTAAACCCAATGAAAGTCGTAATCATCTCTGAATCCAATAAAACTCAGTTTGTCAAAAGATATTGTCCAATTGAGCAATTAAGGGTGTTTATACGCGATTAAAGAGTTTTTAAACTATATGGGGTTGGCTCGATCGGTACTTACCGAAGAAGCTGGTTTCATTCCAGTAAAGCACATTCAGAATTTAAGCTGGCTTGAGGTTTCTGTCAGAATTGCGAATCAAATAAAACAACCGATCGCGGCTCATTGCTTCATTTAAAACTGTTTGTGGCTGGTTTGACTAGGATTTAATAGTATTTACAGGTATGTTCCGTTGGGATCATTTTAGATGTTTTGATGCATTTTTTTTTTCAAATTTACCCTTTGGTCGTTATAACACCTCGTACACTATTTTTGAACTTTATAACCTTGAATGTCATGTGAGTCATGATATCCAAAGCCATTGTTTAATATTGTAGTTTTAGTTGAAAACTGGAAAATCCAACCAGACACACTCGTATTTTCTCTGGTTTTAGCAATGGAACACACTACTCCCGACGTCGTGAATTAGAATTGAACAAAAGAGAAAAAAATTGTCGCTGATAGGATTTTCCAGTTTTCAACTGTAACGATAATATTTTAACTGCACAAAAGATAGACAGATTAATAAATAGGGGAACCGGGGGCAAGTCCGACGCCGTTGGTAAGCCCGACACCCCAAGACTTTTCCCAGATATCAAATTTTAAATCATACAATAATAACAGAATATCATTAGTACGATTATTTTGAGTATTTCGTGACACATAAATGACATATAGATTCATCCAACGTCACAAAATAAACAAAACATGCGAAAGCAAAGTTGATGCGCACTTGGATGTTATTTTTGGTTGAAACATTTTAAGGTTTTAACAGCACAAAAGCTTTGAAAATTACCAGTATTTTGCCGCACATTCTAATCTATTCTGCCGGATTGTTGGTCAACAGAGTTCCGAAAAATCGTAACACGAACCGGATAGCTTACTACAAAAGGGTATGTTACTTCTAAGTGAATTCATCTTAGTAACAGGGGATATATGCTTTTTGCAGAACGGATCTTACTTCTTAGAATGGCTTCACAAGCGATAATAAAGCTAGAAAAGATTAATGGGGAAAACCAAGTGTTGAACATTATTTATTCACACCACACATTCGTATGCTTTTCCTCTTGCTATGCGATGATATTCCAGAAAGCATGCATTTGCATCACACATACTCATATACACATAATTACACTTTATCACACATACACAACATATTTTTAATGACAAAATTGGACAAAAAGAAAGCTAACAAGGGTGTCGCTCTTACCACTTCGGGGTGTCGATCATACCCGCAGCGTTTTTAAAATGTTATTTTTCCTCTAATTTTTAATGAATCCAATTTTTTGAAACACTGAAAAATTATATCTTGTAAGAACCATCTAAACAAGGATTATGCACAGAATATACAATATTTGGAGCTTTGTGGTATTTTAGAAAAATGATTGCGCTTAGGATGTCGGACTTGCCCCCGGTTCCCCTACTCAAATAGTAAAAAGTACTTCAACATGATACAGAAGAAATAAAGTCAGTAACTTGTAGGTCACGCTAGCCGTTAAACGATAAGCTTGCGTATGTAAAAATTAAAAATCCTGCGCCTTGAGCTATTTTAACTTTGCACTTCTACCCATAAATCTTTCCATATAGGGTGATGTGCCTATTATGGCAGTAGAGCCTATTGTGACCCTATTTCGTACCCCTTGGTTTCGAACCAAGCATATGAGATAATGACAATATCGATTTGGCTAAAACAGGTGTGCAAAAATAGGCTCAAGTTATATTCTTTATTTGTTGTGCACATACGTATTCCGAACTATCCACTAAATCCAACTTTTAATTAAAACAAAATCACCTTATTGAAATATCTGCTGATCCGCCTCACTCGCGTAGTGAACCGAAACAGGACGCAACGGCGCTTAGCAAAATAAACACTTTCGAGCCAGCGTTTACCGCCTCATATCTCGTTATTCCGGCACAAATATATTAAATATTGCACTGATACATACCTTTATTTTAGCTGGAGAACCTTTTTACGATTATTTCACTTTAAAAGCACTCGTCAAATACTAGGATATGCCTAGTATTATAATAGGAAAATATTAAATACTGGCGTTCATAATTTTGCCATGTTTTGCCGATACACTACCACAATCAAAACAAACTTTTTTGCATCCATCGTACAGAAAAGAATCACCAGTGCGGCCAACCCAAAACATGAACTTGAAAATATATTGTAATGCAATTTCATGTATAAGTAATCAATTATTTCAAGCTATTCAACTAATTGTTGATTGCAGATATTTTATTTTCATCTGCACATACAATTTGGATCGGGAGGAAGTAATGTGTGATGTGAGGCTTTATATTCCAGTTGTTAACTTTCGCATGGTTATTTCCTGCATGCGCAGTTCTGGGCGCTCTTCTACTAACAGCTGATGAGTTTCTTTCGTGTGCGTGATGTTTACGTTTGTTTTGATCGGCTGAAAAAAGCAGAATGATTCGTTTTACAAATCACGCGTTGGCGTCCATGATCTGGATGCCTAGTTTGAATCGACGCAAATGAAATATGAGGCATTGCGTTTCAACTAGATTGTTTTTCGATGAGGTGGAAATCGGCACACCCATGAGGCGATAATTGGAACGTTCAGGTGGGAATAGATGCACAGAATAGAACATTTATTTTCATTTATGCTGAAAATTGAGACAATTCTGCCAAATAAGCATTATACAGATGTTTAAGAAACAGTACACTGATACTTTATTCTGAAAAAGGTTATAGGTAATATGGCTTCTTTTTAAGTTGTTCAAAAAATAGTGCGACCCTCTCCATAATGGTGCCAAAATAGGCTCATCACCCTATTACCTCTACAAAGGATAGAGAACCGATTGAACGATTCAATGATTGGATATGATGATTGAATCAAGATTAGACTCATCGAGTGACTCGCAAACCAAAACAATAATATTCCAATCTGATTCACTCACATCCAAACATCAATCTTAGAAAATATTGAGAGAATGAGAGGCTCTCCGACTTAGAACGAACGGGAGTCAATTGAGTGCCGCACAGCTGCTATCGCTAATGAGTTTTGCGACAAGCTCAGTGTATACTTCCTGGCGTTTACTTCGTGAGACAAACACATCGGTTGGTAGCATGAGATGTATCAGAAGATGAATACAGATGAATGAATTTCGAATGTATTTTTCCCATACCTGGTGACCGTTCATTTGTAAACCCATATCGATCATCAATATCAGTTTCTGCTGACCATCCCTTTTCAAATGACTCCCATATTGATAATAGTTTTCACTATTTCATAACCGGAATCCGCCATCATTATTTCCAAAATGGCGTCAATTATCGATTTCCATCTTCTGTTGACTATTAGCTTTGCAATGACACCATTATTGATGATGACTTTCACTGTTTTGTGGTAACCGGAAGCTGTCATCTTGGTTTTCAAAATGCTGACAAAAATCAATTTTTGTCTTCTACTGACCACCTCCTTTCCAATGACACCTATGTTGATGATAGTTTTCATTGTTTCTTTGGAAAAATTGGTCTCAAAATGGCGTCAATCATCAATTTTCGGCTTGTACAGACCTCTTGCTTTACAATGACACCATTATTCATGGTAGTTTTCACTATTTTGTGCTAACCGAATGTCGCCATCTTGGTTTTTAAAATAACGTCAAATATTAATTTCCGGCTTTTGCTGACCATCCATTTTCGAATAACACCCATATTGATGATGGTTTACACTGTTTTATGGTACCCGGAACCATCATCTTGGTTTTCAAAATTGCGTCGCCGGTACCAGAATGGCCATATAGGTTGAAGGAGCTGTATGACCGTATGATTGAAAGAACTTCACATTTTGCATAAATTTATGAACTCAAAAAACTGGAATGATAAAAAATTATATATGCACATTTTCTTTAGTTCTCCCAGAACAGTTTCCGGGGCCCAAGGTTGGTGCAATTTATGTCTATGGATCAATGGAAAATAGTCATATTTACACTGATAATATAAATTCGTAAATATAATGAAATCGATCATGCAATGCACGAATTTTTTCGTCGTTTTCTGCAACGAAGTTTTTTCGTGCATTGTAAATAATAGGTTTCGTTCATTTCATGAACAAAAATGGCCGCTCGGTGTACGAAATCTTTCGTAAATTGTACACATTTAATGTACACTGCAAGAATGTTATCGTTGATTCACGACGATTTTTCGTGAATGAAACGAAATGTTTTGTTTATCTTAATACAAAAAATTAATACGAACGATTTCGTTGGTCGCACAAATTCTTTTTTTATCTTAGAAAAGTGTTCGTATTTATTGCTTCTAGTCGAATTTTTGGGATCTAAGTTTAACAACATCGATTTTTTTTATTTAAAAATATCGATGTGGCCAAACCAATTTTACTGTGGTACGAAGAAATGGCCGCTTGATGAACGAAAGTTTTTGTAAATTACTTATTTAGTTTACATTGCACGAATGTAATCGTTGTTAACGACTTTTTTTTTTGTGATAGAAGCGAAATGTTTTGTTTATTTTTATAAACGTTTGTGTATATTACGAACAATCTCGTTGGTCACACGAATTCATTTCGTTCATTTTCAATCCTTTTCGTATTTTATAGCATATTATTTTGACATTGCTCCGGCGGAGAAAAACTCAAACTTATTCATACAAAACCAACGAGCAGCTCGCGATAGCTCAGCTGAATCCGTACTGCTCCGGATTCTGGATCAACTGACAGCGAAAGAGGTTCAGGAAATCTTCCTGAAACCGGCAGACACGGATACGGCTACTAAATAGTCAGACCGAGACCGTCGCGATAATCAACAATTATCTGACGTATAGCAACAATGACTCCATATTCTACCTCTATTGAAGCTCTTTTGACGTTGACGGTTTGACAAATTGTGCTCGTAAATATCTAAGACAAGATATGACAATAGAGGGGGTCGTTTTTGTTCCAATTTTACGTCAGAATGTTCCAGCTCCTGATTGGTTGTTTCTGACTTTTTGCACCGTACGCAATGTTACTGCAGGGATAGCGAAATGATGTTTGGCAGTGTTGCTATATTTATTGGAAAATAATGTAATTACTTTTGGCAAATAATATTATTATCGTTAAAAGAGTAAAAATGAATAAATGAAGCAGAAATTTTGCGACAAAGTAGAACAAGTATCTACCACACGTTTGCCATATACGTGGTTAATTATTTTAAACAAAAATAAGACAGCAACCAAACCGTAATCTAAAATTTGTCAGAAAATGGTTTCATCAAACCTTACTAAACACCCATGACATGGAAAAACGGTGCCCTTTATTAATATAATGGATTCAAGATACAAAATATTGTAGGCATAAAATAAATTAACAAGAATGCATTTTCATTTTAAAAAATAGCAACACTGTTCGGAAGATTTCGGCAGGGTGGAAATCTGCGAAAAGAAGAATGTCGAATGAAAAATAAGAAGCCGATTGTCACGTCTTGTCTTAGGTAAATATTAGAAAAACTCTAGAAAGAGAACTGCGGAGACTCCATTTTGGATCGATTGGATTCGCGTTTAGCTGTCAGAAAACGAATCCAATCGAACATTGCCTATCCTTATAACATTGGACGTGTTGCCATACAATGCCGGGGCATACGTTGCCAAAAATGCAGTTTTTCTCTCCGCAGTTCTCTTACTAGAGTTTTTCTAGTAAATATTATAAAGATATTCGTATATAGTAGAAAAACTCTAGTAAGAGAACTGCGGAGAGAAAAACAGCATTTTTGGCAACGTATGCCCCGGCATTGTATGGCAACACGTCCAATGTTATAAGGATAGGCAATGTTCGATTGGATTCGTTTTCTGACAGCTAAACGCGAATCCAATCGATCCAAAATGGAGTCTCCGCAGTTCTCTTTCTAGAGTTTTTCTAGTATATAGCAGCGAACAATTCGTTTGCCGAATGAAGCTGTTTCGCAATAAGCTCGAAAACACTCGTAATAAAAAATAATAACTACGAACGATTTACGAATCATTTAAAAATAAAATTACTTAAATTTATGAGATGTTTCTTCAAAAGTCGTTCTTTGCATAAATCTGTACCATACCACTACTGGCCCCGAGCACAAGTGTTTCAGGGTTATAACAAGAACCATATTTGGTTTCGATTGTAGGTTCGCAAGGAGCATACCCACAACACGGTAAATGATTCAAAGCGTGCACTGCCTTTTCCATTAGGGGGACTAAACGCTCAAATACTTTCGCTTTTGTCAAGCCTTCATCGTCATTTAGATTTTTGGTCGAGGTCTTGATACCAAAACAGTTATCTTACTTAGTTGTTAAAATTCGTGTTATTTATTTATTTCCCAAGTCCAAAAACTGATTCCTCAAATGAAGACAAATCATTTTCCGCAGGTAGTATTTTTATTTCATTATATATGAAAAAACTTTAAATATTAACTAAACTCATTCCAAGTCAGATTTACAATCCAATTTTTCATCTTCTCCAAAAGAATTTCTTGCACCCTTTTCTGAAATCTAATTTTTTAGGCTACGATTTTTTTTAAACTTTTCAAGTTTACAAAGTAAAAATTGGATATAAACTTCAAGCATAAAAATCGTACTGGTGCTCTTCGCTGCAAGAGTCGGATAAAATAAACCTTCAGAGTAAAAACCGCAAAAAATATATCCGAGTCTTACACGGTAGTTTTATATAGCCGAAATTTCCAGGATCTTTCTAATCTTTTTATACACGCTCCACATATATTTTCTTTGATTGCATACCTCCAGCGGATGCAAGGCTTTCGAAGTCGGATAACATCTTGCAGATTCTCTACTGATCACTCTAGCGTGTCTCTTCTGGCAGCTACATGCCCAAAAACCGGCCTTCCGGCGTCAGCATGCTTAATAAGCTAATAATTGCTTATATAATCAGTACAGCTCGTGGTTCATGTTTCAGTGTTATTTTACATTTTCTATTCTTTATCTTAGTATTTATCGCAGAATATAGATTGGCAGAATTTATATTTAGTCTTCCACGTGTAGTGAAGCATGTGATTATAAATTTATTTCATTGTACATCGTATTGTAACGTTGCTTCAATATATCTTTCAATTTCATTATGGGTCCTTTAGGAGCACCAGCCAAAAATGCTTTTTAAGGCTCAAGTTACCTCAAGGCTTGGTAGTATGCGTAAGAAAAATTTTGTTGAGCTTTGCCACCAGATTATCCATTTAAACCTTTTCAAAACTCTAAAAGAAGAATATCAGTCGATTTATTAGATCATCACGATTCAATTCATGCAAAATACCTGCTGGAAAAACCATCGGCTTAGCTGGATGGTGCTTTTGAAAAAGTGGCTGTGATTTTTTGTCACACTACCACACCGAGCTGGGGTACGCAACACAACTGCACAAAGAAAAAACCACAGCCACTTTTTCAAAAGCACCATCCAGCTAAGCCGATGGTTTTTCCAGCAGGTATTTTGCATGATTTGAATCGTGGTGATCTAAAAAATCGACTGATATTCTTCTTTTAGAGTTTTAAAAAGGTTTAAATGGATAATCCGGTGGCAAAGCTGAACACAAATTTTCCTACGCACACTACCAAGCGTTCAATTCTAACACATGCTTAAAAAAGGTAACTTGAACCTTAATTCCTTTTATTACTGGTACTACGAATATTACAATTACTGGAACACACTTCGCGAATCGAACGATCTAAATCAATTACTATCCTGCAAGAAAGGGTATTGTGTTTAGAAAATTTAGTTATTAGTTTAGAAAACGCAGACTAACTACTACAGGCTTAATACTCTGTTTAGAACAAGCACACGCACTTCAGCCTAAACAGGCTCAATACCCTACTTACACGGACACGAAAAACTACCTAAAATTGAGTTCCTTTGACTCAATCTCGTGGTATCGTGGGGGAACTTAAAATTAGGTAAACCGTGTTGAAGGTAGTTTCCATTTAACCACGGCAAAAATTACAACTCATTGGTAGGTTTTTTAAAACTCAAATTTAAGTTGAATTTATCTAATTTTGAGTATACCCCAAACAACTCAAAAGTACCTTCCTCCACGGAAGACCTCGACTGAGTCGAATCTCTCGTTTTGTTTTTGACAACACTAATGTGGTTTTCGTTTGAGGCGAAACTGAGTCAGTTCCTAACCCCAACTGCTGTCAAAATGTATGAACTGACAGCAGTTGGGGTTAGAACCTGACTCAGTTTCAGGTTCAAGCGAAATCGCCATAATAAGTGCGAAAGCGACGCACAACTCAAAAGTAAGTTAAAAGAACTTTTTCTGCAGGTTGTTTTATTTAACCGTGTATATGGAACGTGAGATAAATAAAACTGTCGGTACCATCAGAGTTCTATTTTATCGATAGCATGTTTTGTTTTCCATTCCAGCGCTAGTTTGCTGCAAAATAATTTATTCAATTCGTAATAAGCCAAACTGTACTCCTTTACATAAAAGAAAGGATTACTATTTGATTCAAACCCGAAGTTCGATAGACTATAAAATCGAGCTAGTTTTAGTTGCTAGCCCTTTTTCCGATCCAAAGCTTTGTACACTCATCACCCATACCGGACCGAGTAAACGCTCGAGTACGCATGCGCTGACACAGGTCGTTACATAGGTTGATGTAAAAATAAAATTTTATTTCTATAAATAGAATTACCATCTCTGAGGGGGTACATTCGCAGACGACGGTTAATTTGAGCGCCTAGCATACACTTTCAAAAGAGCGTCCATGCATCAACCATTACACAGTAAAAAGATTTGTACAAATTTTCAATAAAATTATTTGTAGTGAAGTGTATTAATTTTTAATTAATTGTATTATTTAGAATTTTACTAATTTTTTTAAATAATAAAATAAAATTTTTCATCATCAAAAAATAATTTTTCAATGAAAAATATTTTTTATGATTATTTTACTGACATTTAAACAAATTTATTGAAATTTAAAATAATTTCAGTCGTGATTCAAATTTTATTCCTCAGTTGGACCGACTGACAGATTTTAAAAACTCCAACAGACGTTACTAGTATAAATGCATCGGTTCACATCTCTAAATACTGTCTGATTGATTGTCAAAGTAATTTTGATATGAGAATTTGGCATTCAGATGCTTTTTTGTGTGATAATGGTCCAATTAGCGGAGGTCTTATTAAAAAGCGGCATTTAAAAAGTGACCAACCAGCGAATCAGGACTGTATATTTACTGATAGCCATTTTTTGTTTTCGTTTGAAGCATTATGTTTTTAACGTGGAAAAATTCAATAATATATATATTTTTGAATCAATTTTGATAAAATTTGCCCCTCTCTTGTATATACAGGGTGTTTGGTTCATGCTTAAGAACCTCTCGAGAGATGATTACCTGTCTTATTTCGAGAAAAAAATCGTTCTCCACATGCCATCAAATCTCAACCGTTACTAAGTTATTGAACTTTTTGTGCTAAAACTTAGTTGTCTTAAAATATCTCTAACTCAAAAAGTATACTTTGTATTTCAAATCGTATAGATCCATTGAATAGGTGAGAAAAATTCCCATTGAATGATGTCCTCACATGATTCAGCCAATGAGGTTAAGTAACTTTTTCACAGTAATTTATTTAAAATTTAACAATTTTGATCGATTTTTCTTTCTTTTCGTGAAAATCTTAATAGTTGATACCACCATTTTAGTAATTCAGATTGTTAGTGTTGAAGAGCTGCATAATTTGTTGTTTGACATGATACACTCATCTTTTCTTGTTTTCATGTGTTTGAGTTATTGAACTTTGATATTTTTATCTCATTTTCGCTAATACTTGCTCTTATCGAAAAAGTATGGCACTTATTATACATTTTCTTATTTTTATTCGAAAGTCAGAATTCTTTTAGAAGTAAATTAGTCTAAAATTAATGTTATTTTTAACGTTTTCGTTAATTTAGTTAAGAAAGTAAATAACATCACCATTATTATCATCGAAATAATGCATCTCAGCAAGTTCTACAATTCAATTATCTCTTTTAGTTTCGAAGCAAAATAATTTTTATCACCTCGCTTCATATGTAAAAAACAACGATTTCGAACCCACTACATTTGTGGTGACGTCATGCTGTGTTAACTATTAAAATTCAGCGAAATGAAAAGGGATAGTTTCTCGCCTTTCCAATGGAACTAAAAGGTTTAAAATACGAAGTATATTTTTCGAGTTGGAGGTATTTTAAGATAAATAAGTTTTGTACACAAAAAGTTTAATAACTCTGTAACGGTTGAGATTTGATGGTATGTGTAGAACGATTTTTTTCTCCAAATATGACAGTCAATCATCTCTCGAGAGGTTCTTAATTATGAACCAAACACCCTGTAGAATCTTATTTCTAGTCTTAAGATGGCTGTACATTTTTTTCTCTTCTACAAAAAAAATCAACATTGTAACTTCCTAGTTTTAAGATATCCGAAATGTACAAACAAAAGAATTTGGCAACGCCAAGCTAACGCATTTGGGCCTATCAAATAAACGAAATGAATAAAAAAATTATGATAAATATTTCCGCATCAAAGTTGCTAGAACTCACTGTAAAAGGCTGTACCTTGTGTGAACTAGTACTAAGGTATCTACAAACCAATTTCTCTATTTTGTTTCTGCAGTATATTTTGCAGCAGATTTGGATTGCTGAAACAATCAGTGGAAGAATGGCTGTTTTGAATTGCTGTAATTTGCAAATGGCAATATTGCATTGTAACTGCCAAACTTAATTGTTACCCCGAGAGCAATGGGTTGATATAAATTAAGATATAGCTAAAAACCAAATTCGTTCTTTTGCTGAATTAAAATTTGTCTGTTCAAACCAAAGATTAAAGTCTATTCCAATCGATTTTTAAATTTGATTTCAACTCATATAAACAAATTGCTTCAAGATTGAAGTTGATTGATTTAACCTAACAAATTTGACATGTCTAACCATGAAGGATTTGTTCCAACCAAAATTGAGACTCCGGGACGCTAAATATTGGTTATTTTCAATCTTATATCAGGCAATAGTTATTCTATTGTTGAACGAACCGCATTGGAAATGGTTTTTGCATGTTTGATAGAATGGTTGGCATATGGTACACATTTATGCGGGGAGTCGGTCACAATTCGTTCAAGCTAAAATATTGGTTTTTATGAGCTGCATTTCAAGGCTGGATGGTATGTATATTTTGATTTTGTATATTTATTTCAGGTTTCAAAGATCCTGTTGTTGATAACTGTATGTTTTGCCTTTGCCTTTCGATGATGAAGTACAAATACAAATACAAAACCGGTTTTCGGCTAATTGGTCACCAGCAAGCCGAAAACCGGTTTTCAGCGAAAACCGGGTTTTATCTTGTGAAGAAATTGGCCGTAAGAGTTTTCAGCTATTAAGCTGGAATAACCAACATTATGATTGTTCTAAACAAATATTTGTTAAATTTATGTTCGAAACGGAAACAATAACAATCTAAAATTTTAAGTTATTTCAATGTTCACAGTTTGTTAAAGCCAACCAAACATATGTCGTAGAAATTCCATTGAATCAATTTTAAAGATGGTTGGTGATTTTCCAAGATAACATCCGATTTCAGTTGAAATTCGAAATAGTGAACTTGCGCATTTCATTTTCCTTCTATTGCCAGCAGAGTGGACGATAGGGTGTCTCAAAATGACATCATGTTAAAAAATATCAATAGGCTTATTCCTCAAATGAAACATTCGGGTATTAGAATCACTTTCTTCTTCGGAATGAGTTTGATAAAGCGCTACCTACTGGTGGCGATTTTGATTTTTTGAAAATCGGTCCGATTATGGGTAAAATTTCAAATTCAAGCCAGCTGAAGCGCTCCTAAATTTTTTTTAGCATGTTTTTTATTATTCTGGCGATCTAACTAGAGAAGTTTGGTGAGCTAGTTGTACAATTTACATTTTTTTTGTTTTCATTAGAATTTCTTTATAACGCAGTGTTAACAAAATTTTAAAAGCACAAGAAATACTTCGGATAGCTTAGCTTTATAGCTACGGCTAATGGGGTAATATTCCCAAAACCCGGGACTTCCGGAATAATGGATAAGAGACAATATATTCCAAGAATCTTTGATTCACCATCGGTGATCTAGGCCTGCGAATCGAAGTAATTTGATGCTCATTACAATAAATTTTTAACATATGATGTATTACGATTGCACCGATTTATATGAGAAATTCCTGCAATAATTAAAGTGAAAGTCCGGAAACAAAAATCAGAACTGAATTAAATTCAATAGCAGTCAATGGGAGTATTATCATTGGAAATCAAGTTTGTAAAAATCGGGTAAGTGTGCACTGGAAAATGAATGTGTTATTAGCTTAGGAACTTAACGAGTTCCCCGGGGGCATCAAGAACTGCCCAGGTAACCAATAAGCATTAGTGTATGCAGTAAAGTAGCGTAAAATTTGCATTCCGGATGCTTCTTGCAGTATGCTGGCATTCGTTATGCATAACTGTTGTTAATCAGCATTTGAAAAACTGTTTAAAAACTTCTTGCCAGTAAGCAGCATTCTGAATGCACAACAGTAGTAAAAAAGCATTTTCATAGCACAGCAGTAATGTAGCCGTATATTTTGCCAAAAGCGACTTCTAAATAGCATTTAAAACGACTTAAGTGCTTATCAAGTAGCCGTTAAGACGCATTCAGCATACTTATTGGTTACCTGGGTGTGCTAGGTGGCCAGTGTGGTCAAAACTACTTTGATTGGTCATTAGTAATTTAGACCCGCCAACCCAAGTAATATTGAGTTCTACAAGTTGACGACACGATGAATGAAGTTCATGTTTGACAATTCTAGGTGGCTTGTTTACTTTATCATTAGCCTGAGTTCGAGTACAACGGGTGCTAAACTGTTTCATTCGAACTCACGTAATTCCCTTGTAAACAAACCACCGAGAATTGTCAAAGAAGGTTCATCCGGCATATTTTTGTGGGATTATGTCGGTTGGTGTAGAACCTAATTGATCCCATTCATTAGAACATCACAGTGTTACCAGTTTATATGGAAATTTGCTGTGTGAGCGCACTCCGAAACCGGAAATTGGATCAAGTTAAAACTTAATCGTAAGTTATGGGATGGTTGAGCCGTTCCTTTGAAGCTAAGCTTGTGTAAATCGGTTTCTTTATATGAGAAAGGCAAAAAACGACCCATTACATCGAGATCACTACGCCGTTTGGCAACACATCTTTCATATTACATCATTTCGCGAACATCGTTCTAGTGAAGCGCTCAGTCGTGTAATATCACAATTCTCAATCTAAAGCACGATGTGCAGCGATTTTGATGTGATATCACAAGATTTTTTTTGCTGTGTAGTTTACATCAGACATCAAATACTACTAGAGCTAGCAAATTGTGACACCTGTTTTTCATACAAATATCTTGCGCCCATCAGATGTTTAACGGAACGTCATCTAGTGACAGATCGAAATAAAACACCAGAGATGCCAGATTTGCAGACAAGTCTGCAAATTGGCAGACTTTTAATTTAAGCTGCAGATTTTTTCGATGACGCAGATATTTGCAGATTTTTTAGTTTGGTTGCAGATATTTGCAGATTTTTTAGTTTGGTTGCAGATATTTGCAGATTTTTGAATACAAAGGCTTTTGGTTACACTAGCTTTCCTGACATTTTTTGTTCTTCCCAGACTTAAAATTATTATCGCAGACATTTGAAAAAAGTACCTGGCATCTCTGTAAAACACGTCAGTAAATTGAATCGGTGACCCAGCACGAGCGTTCTGCCGATTTGGTTTCTGGTGTCTTCTGTGTACACGCATTCCCCCCGGGGATTGACCACATTTGCCTCTAGTAGTTCGATAATTATTTATTCATTGCGAAATTGTAGTACACGGAGTCGAGTGGTGAAAATAGATCGAACAGGACAGTAGGTGAAAGTTTTTTTTTCTCAAATTCTCGAACAGTATCGAATCTATTCAGGTAAAATAATTGATTGCTGAATTAACCTCACACATCAAGCAAACAAAATCGATTGTTGCATTGCAGTGCAATCATCCGCCGGGTGAGAACGAAACAAATGGGGCAACAGCGACGAAATCGGATTGGCTTTAGCACGGCTTGGATACTGTTAGCAGCTGTGGCTTATGGTCTGTTTCAACCTACTGCCGGAGCCGCCGTCATGTCGGTGGATCTGGGCAGTGAATGGATGAAGGTCGGCGTTGTGTCGCAAGGCGTACCGATGGAGATGGCCTTGAACAAGGAGTCGAAGCGGAAGACACCAACCGCAATTGCCTTCCGCGATGGCGATCGGGTAGTAGGCGAGGATGCCTACAACATTGGGGTTCGGTTTCCGGCCAACAACTTTGCGTATCTGATTGACCTACTCGGAAAGACGGTTGACAATCCAATGGTTGAGTTGTACAGGTATGTATGTACCTATTTTATGGAACTGTAATTCGTTAATCGAACCGTAATCTGTCCAAGCATTATTCAGGTTGATTGATAAAAATGCCTGGTTTTGGGTAAAACCGAATTTCCAAAAGTAATAAAATAAACGTAAGGAATCCTGAGTGGGACACTTTCTAGTTATCTGTGAACAAGAGAAACATGATATTAGGTCAATCAACCTATTATATCGGTCATTAATAACCTACTTTTGTGTTACAAAATATCAAACGATCTTCTTTATCGACATAAAGCATGGTTTTTTATCTTTCAGAAAGCGCTTCCCGTACTACGACATCGTCGAGAATCCAACCCGCAAAACGGTGGTGTTCCGCAACGGAGAAGACTTATACACCATCGAAGAGTTGATTGCACAGATTCTGCAGGTGGCCAAGGGTTACGCCGAAGATTTCACTGGCCAAACGGTAACGCAGTGTGTTCTTGTCGTACCGGGTTTCTTCGGTCAAGCCGAACGGCAGGCAATGGTTGCCGCTGCTAAACTGGCTAATCTTAACGTTCTTCAGTTGATCAACGACTACACAGCTGTTGCGCTAAACTACGGAATATTCCGACGAAAGGAGTTCAATGAAACGGCGCAGTATTTCGTCTTCTACGATATGGGAGCGTACAAGACGACAGCGTCGGTTATCAGTTACCAGCTTGTGAAAGATAAAGCAAGTCGGGAGATTTTACCTGTAGTACAGGTGATTGGAGTGGGATACGATCGAACGCTGGGCGGGCTAGAGATGCAGGTTCGTCTGCGAGATTTTCTCGGCCAGGAATTCAACAAAATGGGCAAGACTAAAAGTGATGTATTCACCAATTCGAGAGCGATGGCTAAACTATTCAAGGAGGCTGGCAGGCTGAAGAATGTGCTCAGTGCCAACACAGAACATTACGCGCAGATTGAGGGTCTGCTAGATGAACAAGATTTCCGTTTACTGGTAACTCGGGAGCAATTTGAAAATCTATGTAAGGATTTGTACGATCGTGTGACTGGTCCGATTGACCGTGCTTTATCTTCGTCTGGCTTATCGATTGAGCTCATCAATCAGGTGGTATTGTTTGGCGGAAACACACGTGTTCCCAAGGTACAAGAAATTCTAAAGGCTCACATCAAACAGGAATTGGGTAAAAATTTGAACGCAGATGAAGCTGCTTGCATGGGAGCAGCCTACCGGGCAGCGGATCTTGCCACTGGCTTCAAGGTGAAAAAGTTTGTCGTAAAGGATGCCGTTTTGTTTCCGATTCATGTCGTGTTCGCCCGCGAAGGTGAAAGTGGAGCGACGAAACAGGTCCGAAGGACGCTTTTCGGAGCGATGAATGCCTACCCACAGAAAAAGGTTATCAGTTTCAACAAACATACAGATGATTTTGAATTTTCCGTTGACTATGCTGAATTGGATTCAGTTTTGAGCAAGGAAGAGATTAAGAACATAGGTTCGTTAAATTTGACAAGTGTCAGCCTGAAGGAGGTGGGCAAAAAGATAAACGCCTCACTTGCAACGAACGTTGTCTCAAAGGGCATCAAGGCGCACTTTTCGCTTGACGACTCGGGACTTTTTTCCTTGGCCAACGTTGAGCTTGTTTTAGAAAAGACAGTCAAGGAAGAGGCCGAAAGCACGCTACAAAAGTTGGGCAACACTATTAGTAAACTGTTTTCGGGCGATTCAGATGACGACAAAGGTACGGTTGTCGAGGAATCATCTCAGCAGGATAGCGCAAAAGAAACCGAATCTGGCGAAGAACAAAAACAGGACGAACCAGTAAACGCTACTAGTACGGCGGAAAATGCAACCGCGACGGAAGGAACCGATCCAACACAGAATAAAACCGAAGCGGTTAAAACTGTTACTCTCAAGAAGCAAATCCCTACGGAGATTGAGCTGCTCTACGTACAACCCCTGGAGGGAGCCGAGTTTGAAAAGTCTCTCGCAAAAATTCAAGCTTTAAACGAATTGGATGTCAGCAAGAAACGACGCGAAACTGCTTTGAATGCGCTGGAAAGCTTTGTCATCGATGCTCAGGTGAGGCTGGACGAAGATGATTACGCTTCGTGCGCCACCCCAGAGGAAGCAGCTTCGATTCGTAAATCATGTTCTGAGATTTCCGACTGGCTGTACGAAGATGGAGCTGACGCCGATGCCGAAACCTACGAAAAGAAATTGGAGGAATTGCGTGCCGTTGCGAACCAGGTTTACGCTCGGCACTGGGAGCACAAAGAACGTCCGGAAGCTCTAAATGCGCTGAAGCAAATGATCACCGGGGCAGGAGACTTCTTGAATAAAGCAAAGAACTTCACCAAGGAAGGAAACCCCGAAAAGGATGTATTCACTCAGGTCGAAATTGACACGCTGGAACGAGTCATAAAAGAAACGATCGAGTGGCGCAAGACGGAGGTTGCCGAACAAGAAAAACTTGCCCGTAACGTCGCTGTTCGTCTGACGGTTAAGGATCTGACCGATAAAATGTCGTTGCTGGACCGTGAGGTTAAGTATTTGGTTAACAAACTTAAGCTATGGCGTCCAAAGGTGAAACCAACGCCACCACCAAAGGTGGAAAAGAACAGCGACGCAAAGGAAGACACGAAGACGAAAGATGACGAGAAACCAGTGGTTGAGGAAGTTCCACAGGATAGTGAAAATACGGCCGGTGATGAGGAACAGGAGATCGATCCTACCAAAACAGAAAATGATTCCGGCGAGCAGCATACCGAGTTGTAGGCGGATTCGTGTGATACTTAGGCACAAGTTCATCTACATTCTTTTGTTTTGTATTGATTGGCTCTGTAGGTAAATTATTTATTTTTTCATTTATTCCGGCCGTTTTCCTCTATCCATTATCAGTAGACGTCCGTAAAATATTTTTTTGTTCGTGAAAAACCATTCCGTAGAAGCAGTTATTTCCATTTCATTCACAATATGTAGGATTTTCATCAAAGACGAAATGCTAAGAATGTATCGATATATGACTGAATCCCCCCGTCGCAGACTAGATCGGGGTTGGGATAATGAAAACAAGCGAAGAAACTTCGATAGGATAGAACGACTAGTAATTATGGAAATATTAAAACTAATTTTGAAAAAAATTAAACAATTGTCAAACCAAAAGAAACAAAAATATTCATGAGAGAAAGTGTATGTCTTTTTCAGGGAAGTGTCTGTAATTCTATCCGAAATTCCACACTCACGAGATGATAGTATTTTTTTGAGTTCTACAGTGCCATGTCAGACCCCTTGTCGGGCAGCTCTGCCCTTCGTAGCTACGCACACATAAAAAAGGTTTCTCAATTAAACACAGGACAAAAGGAAACTCACGAACTCTCCTTCCACCCGGGCAGCGTAGTTTCATCTACTTCCGGGCACTCCGCATACGGTTAAATTCTGGGGCCCTATTCTCACAGTCACGTCACTTAGTGACTAGAAGGAAATTTTCTTCTAGTCACTAGGTGACGTAGCTGTGAGAATAGGTGAACTTGTCCCGTTTGATGCGATTGACGCTGAAGTTTAAGTCCAGTATCTTCACAGTCTGGTGTTTATGTGTCTGAAGTAAGCGGTCCTTAAGGTTGCACAGAGAATGCGTAAAATTCGCAAACGAAAAAAGCAGTTTTTTTCCACACCGTATGTCAGATCTTCATAAAAATCAATCAGCAGTACAGTAACAACATTCTACATACGCTGATTGATTTTTATGAAGATCTGACATACGGTGTGGAAAAAAACTGCTTTTTTCGTTTGCGAATTTTACGCATTCTCTGTGCAACCTTAAAACAACCAACCCCGAACAGCAACAGATCTTCAAACTCGAGTCGGAGACCACGCCAACTACCTCTACATCGCGGGACGGTACATAGACGCAATAATCTCGTAAATTCCTCGTTGACAACGAGGGTTCGTTGGAGGTGAGTCGTTTCCGAACTCCATTCCATGATTAGGTGAGTGGCTTTATTGGTGAGATCCACTTGTCTAGTCACTAGGTGACGTGACTCTGAGAATGGGGCCTAAAATAAAATGAAAGAAAAAAGGTACTTGTCTTTTACGATTGGTTCACAGAAGAGCACCACCAAACAAAGCGATTCTTGCTTCACTACTCACAACAATATTAGCAAAAAAAATTCAACCTTGTGAAGACAACCTCACAAAGCGTCTTTATTCTACAACGTACAATATAGGGTCTTGTCTAGATATCACTTTATGATACGGCACCCGGGCGATCCGAGCTTCTGAATGCGAATAATTGTTTGCATGTTGTTGGTTCACCGAGATAAACGAAGATCTGCAGCAAAACGCAATATATTGTCCATAGGTTTCAAATTTTACTGGACTCGTCTGTCGCTTCGTGAAGTATAACATTCATTGAAGTTGAAAATGGAGCTTATGCTTACGAAAGTTACCTTTATGCAATACCATCATATTCGAAATTCTGAGAAACGAAACAAAACGCACAGGACGCAAAAAAAACGCAAGCGAGAGAGAGAGTGAGAATACTGGACAAATAAAATATTGCATCATCCTGTGAATTAAGTTTGAGGCATGCAATTCGTAATCCTTTTACCTTAAAAACACGTTTTATTGGGTCTCGTCGCCAAATATTTGAATGGAATACGACAGATCGTGAAATGGACGTCGAACAAAATTCGACATTAAAGACTCCGACTTCCCATTTAAAATCATGAACATGGAACTTTGTAGAACATTTTCTGATCTTCTTTCGGATCAAATATAATCAGTGACAGATAGCTTGAAAGTTCGCCCAGATATGCACAGAGTTATGATATTCGTTACTGGAAAGACTTCTATGAAGGAATACCGTGTCTACATGCCCTCTTGCCAAGATGAGA
Source organism: Topomyia yanbarensis (assembly GCF_030247195.1). Taxonomy (NCBI): domain Eukaryota; kingdom Metazoa; phylum Arthropoda; class Insecta; order Diptera; family Culicidae; genus Topomyia; species Topomyia yanbarensis. Next base: position 385,116,602 of record NC_080671.1, on the reverse strand, counting down.
TCGACGGTGTGGACACCGATTCGAGTGTGTCATTCGGGATTGGCTGTTTCAAGAACCCCTTGCCCCAGTAGGTGAAGATTTTGAATGGTACTCGCACTGGACGGGATAACATTGTGTGTCCTTTAAACTTGCATCGGGCGATCTTTGGCGGAACTGCTTTGCGTTTAATTTCATCTTCTTTAACATGGATCGTCTGCCTGTTCAGTTATTTGTATCATGCGTCATTCATTACACTAAATAAAGGAAATGGGCCATTGCAGCAATAAGGCATTTTCGCAGAGAATCATGCAGATGATTCTTGAATTAGGAATATTGTAATGTGCGTCTATTGTGGGGAGAGTCCTCATGATCTATTACCATGTCCCGCGAACAAACAGCGCCTGAGGGGTTTAGTTGAAAGACGCTCTAAGCACTCGTTGATAGGAATACTAGAAAGAGCTACGCCACACACACACGACAAATTATGCTCCCTTGGCTCAAGGAATCTTTAGACATCTGATTCCTTAGAAATATTCAAACAAACAGCTCCTGGTCGTAGAAATTTGAGATTAAACAAGGAGTTTACAGCGCTTCCAGAAACAACAATAATCTCAAGTAGATTCGTATCCGAACGATGTACAGAGAATTTTATCCAGTGTGGTTCGTTTTTCTCGGCAGTACGAAGATGATTACTGCAGCAGAGGTTATTATAAAGCACTGTAAATAAACAATCCCATGAGCTGACAGTAGTCTCTTTACGATAGAGTATCGCGTCTCCACCCCTTCTCGGAAAGTGGAGATTGACGGTGTTGTAAGGGATGCGAGTTTAACTGTCGATGTTCTGATGAATCATGGGGTAGGCCGCTTTAAGAACCCTAGCATTCAATCAGATAAGATTTTGGAGTGCAAGCAATTGCAATCAATGTCCATCGAAGATGGAAGTACTATGCATCAGACCCGTTTCGCGTGACTTTCGCCGGATCTGCACTTCCGAGCTACGTTGAAGAGGGAAAACACCTAATCCAACCTCACCCGAACTTCCTCGTAAGGGCCCGAGGTAGTCCTACAATTGGTACAAAATAAAAATAATTTATCAACTAGAAATGCTTCTACAAATCCAAAAATCATACCTCCTGGTTTTGGGAAATTTAGATACAACCATGAGTTCCCAGCACTTCCCGGGGCACCAAAAATCCTAAGTGCTCCCATTTTACAGTCAGAAACTCAGCCTAAAACGGGATTCCTTAAATTTTCCGACATTGTGGACTGGATATTCACAGATATCAACATTACCGATCCTCTGAAAAGCTTGCTGGTTGCTATTCTCCCAACAATAACAACATTTTTAAAACAGTTGACTGAATAAAGGCCCCTCTTTGGAAGGAAGAGTAGGAAGAGTACAAGTATTTGTTCAACTCGATTCTCGATACCGCGATTCAAGCTCAGAAGACAGAATGCTCAGACGTATACGCGGAAAGCTGAGGTTTGTCCGGATTCAGCTTCGGCACTCTTTCGATACCGCGAACGTAACACCTTTTTCGATAGTGGAGTTCTCACTCGCTCTCCTATCAAGTAACAATAAAGCCCCAGGGCATACAGAATCAAATTCAACCTATTGAAGAATCTGCCAGACGCTTGTCAAATTTATTTACTTCAAATTAGGTTTCTTCAGGGTAATATTGTCTCACAGTGTTGGAGACAAGTGAGTGTCATCGCCATCCAAAAACCAGGGAAACCAGGCTCCGATCACAACTCGTGTCGACCGATTGCAAAGCTGGTCTGTATCCGGAAGTTGTTCGAGAATAGGATCTTGTTTCGTTTTGACAATTGGGTCGTAGCAAATGGCTTACTCTCAGATACATAATTTGGCTTCCGCATAGACAAAGGGATGAGCAATCGGCTTGCGTTGCTTTTAACAGAAATTCAAATGGCCTATGCTAGCAAAGAGCAGCTGGCAAAAGTTGCATTTCTCGTATGGTTATTTATCGACATCACGATTTAGCTACATGGGCCTTCCCAGGGCTCATGTCTAGGCCCCCTTCTCTACAATTTTTACGTGAATGATATTGACAAATGTCTTGTAAATTCCTGCTTGCTAAGGGAACTTGCAGATGACGGTGTGGTCTCTGTTACAGCTCCTAAAGCCGTCGACTTGCACGGACCACTGCAAGATATCTTGGACAATGTGTCTGCTTAGGTTATGCAGCAGAGTATCGAGTTCTCCACGGAGAAAACTAAGCTAGTCGTATTATCTAGTAAGCGTGAATCAGCGAAACTACAGCTTCAATTAATGGATCAAACATTTGCTCAGGATTTAACATTCAAATATCTCGGATCTGGTTCGACTATAAAGGTACCTTAGGATGTCACACTAGGTATCGGAAATAGAAGTGCCAACAAAGGATCCACTATCTCCATACCATAACCGGAACATGGTGGGGTGCCCAGTGGGAGACCTGATCGGGCTATAACACCCCAAGTAGCACTTGTAACAAGCGACGACTACGATTAGTTGCATAAGCGTAAGCTTTTACACGGGCGCTTTTTTAGTTGCTAAACCATCTCAATAATCATTGCTGTATATCTTTATGTAATAAATTATGTTGCTAAAACTACTAGTCAACAACCGGTGTTGCTCGGGACACAACGATATTATCATTGATGAAGTACGGATGTTTCTGCTTTCGCTCCGCTGCGAACATACAGAGGGCAACGTATTCGGCCTCCTTGGTGAACATGACCACGCAGCTCTGCTTCCAGCTTACCCAAGCCACGGTCACCTTATAGTATCCCGGATCCATTCGGTACTTCGATCCTTTAGCGTTGTTCAATTCAAATCGTGCCGTCACTCTTTTGATGCCTAATAAACTTCGGATGTCACCTAGCCTTGGAATCTTTAGTCGCCTCTGCAACGCTTGCTCGAACTGATCGATTTCCTCTTCCTGTGCACAGACTAACAGCAAATCAATCACATATATGAGCAGATACATCACCCTATTCTTCTCAAACTGTTTTCGACATAAACACGACCCGGAACCACACTGTTCGAATCCAAGCTCCTTTAGTACATCTGGTAGCGTCTTGTGTCAAATTCTTTCCGCTTGTTTCAAGCCATAAATGCTTCGCTTTAGTCAGCACCCTTCCATCTCACTTCTGGTCGCCATGTACTCCGGAGGCTGGCGCATATACACCACCTCGTCTAGCTTTCCGTAGAGGTACGCAGATTTAATGCCCAAGTACCGTACATTTTCCAATGGCCCGCAACAGATAACAACACACGGAAGGTAGAGCACATCGCCATTGGAGCAAATATTTCCTCGAAACCAGATCCAAAACGCTGGTTGCATCCGTGCGCCACGAGTCTGACCTTCATTTTCTCGACCTTTCCGTCCGCATCCAACTTCCTCTTGTACACCCACTTGCTACCGATAATTTTGCGGGCGGGTCCACAAGCTCCGATGTATTGTTCGACACTAACGACTCGTATTCAGCATCCATTGCCGCAATTCATTCCTCCTTGTCAGGGCAGCTGATTACTTGCTCGTACGTAGTCGGCTCATTGTCGTCCATCGTCGCCAGGGATGGGAATTATCATTCATTCGCATGATTCTTGGCGAATCCGTTCATTGGTTTGACAGCAGCCAGTCGTTCATTCACGATCCGACTAAAACTCTCCAAAAGAACACAACTGAACGTAGGTAGAGATGAACTTCCGAAGATGTGATCCAGGTAAAAAAATGACACGTACTATGTTGAATGAAGAAGATCGTGTTCTTCATTCGCGGATTGAATCGGAAGATTGTACTGTAAACATTCACAAGTGAATCAACTTTTAGTTCACAAATGAATGCGACATTGTATTCTCTGGTTGGGTTAGGTCAACTTTATAGTGCAAATGTACACTATAATCAATGTTGAGAAGTAGATTGCACTACAATCCACTTGAAATTGGTATTGTGATATGCACGGAATCGTTTTAAGAAGTTATTTTTTTTCACCAGCGCATTGCAAACTACTTACTCAACAATAAGAGATCACCAAGTGAAAATTTCATAGGTCTATAAACAAGAACAAGTTTTTTTTTATTAGAACGATACGGGGAATGTTTTGAGATGAATCTTTGTGAATGAAAGAATGCATTCATTTGCGATCCTTTCTGCTTTCATTCAAAACACTACGTATGCGATGGAGAAAGAATCATAGCCGGGCGCTGTCACTTTTTTCAGTTTTGTGTTTTGCTTCTCGCTTTCGCAAGAACGCGTAACTCTGCACAAGAAGGGTTGCCGAGATCGGGTTTCACAGTAAGAGCATGTTGGTGGATGATTTCAAATTGATCGTTTCGTGAAATGATTTTTCCCATGCCTGATCGTCGCCATACCAACAAAATAATATCCAAATCGCGCCGGTAATATTCCATGGGTGGAACGACGATGCTTCTCCCGTTGGTTTTCATTCTTCGGAACAGGAGCATCTTCACCGTGATACGCTTCTTCAGCCGATTTGTATCCAAGCACGTCTTCTTCATCCTAAGGAACTTCTTCGAATGCAGTCACGGGTGCTGGCTCACGAGTGATTACCGGAACTGGTAGTCGATTCAGTAGCTGCTAGCTTCCGCTCGGCTTCGTGTTCACTGTCCATACCACAATCCTCGAGGAACTTTACATCCTGGTTATTGGTGATTCGTCCCGAAATCGTATTAAGCAACCTATAGGCCTTCGGCTCTATTCTGCGCGGCGTGTGACGTGAGACGACTAATCTCACCTCACTTTACGTGACTATTCTCACCCTATTCTGAGAGTCGACTCGGGTGAGGTGAGATTCCCCATTGTGGTTAAATGGGCGTCTCACGTCACCCGAAGTGACTCTTCAGAATTGGGTGAGAAAAGTCACGTAGAGTGAGGTGAGATTAGTCGTCTCACGTCACACGCCGCGCAGAATAGGCTTCATTTTCCTACCTGTCTCGGTTGGAACGTTCAAGCTTCGCAGCCGAAAATCCGGAAATGCTCATACGACGGAACTCTTCCATGCCACTTCTCGTAAGGACTTATTCCGATGGATCTGGAAGGTATCCGATTCTGAATATAAGTTGCCGTCAGAATCGCCTCTCCCCAGTACTTTTGATCCCGTTTTGCTTCCAACATCATACAAAGCGCCATCTCTTTCAGGTATCGGTTTCGCCTTTCTACCACACTGTTTTGCTGCGGCGAGTAAGGTGCGCTGAACTGGCTCACAATACCTTCTGCTCACTGCTGCGTCCTGCAGAAGCAAATGAAATCCTTTATTTTCTATGCAGCGTCCGAATTCTTCCTCAGAAGATACACGAACGCCATTCGTGTACGGTCATCGATCCAACAAAGGAAGTAACGGTTTCCACTCGGCGTGCTCTTCATCGAACAAGTGAGATCAGCGTGTGCGATGTCCAGCTTTTCCTTGGAACCTCTATCCATACTTTTCGGAAACGGTGACCGTGCCATCCCTCTAGGCAACATAGACACACAGTACGCACTCCGCAGTCCATGAGCTTTATTCCGCCAGCTTTCTTATTTACGTGAAAAAAATGGATCGCCTCAAGGTCCCGGTGTTCCAGGCGTCTGTGCCATGTGCGACGTCTGGACACTAATCATCGCCTGCTCCGGAACACATACACGGTACAAGCGTCCCTGTCGCTCGCCTACCACGCACACTTGTCCGGTGCGGCTTCGAATTTCGCACCGAACAGTGAACACCACATCAAAGCTATTCTTCGCAAGGATACTCACCAACACAAGTACACTGCTAAGTTTCGGCACATACAATATCTCGTTCAACTCGATGCCTACCGGTTCTCCAGTGGCGGTCACGCCAATGATGATTCCACGGCCCGTGCCAGCTTATTCGGCTCGCTCATCATCGGCCAACATCACGCTCGTATCACCGGTTTGCTCCGAAAGAGAGGAGAACTTCCGATTCTCAGTCATGTGTCCTGAAGCACCACTGCACAGTGGTCCAGATCGCTAATTTAGGAGGAATTTTTACTTTCTGACAAACCTGTATAATTTAGCCGTATCATGTCTTAGGATGAATTTGTGTACTTTAGAAGATGCTTCTTTTTATTGGAATAGTTATTAGGGTGGTTCTAATTTATCTAAAATACGAAAATAAACTTTTTACTGATGAAAGATAGAGCTCCACAGTCTTCCACAAAGTTGTAAAGTAACTTATTTTGAATAAATTTGTTGAACATATTAAAGCTCTATCTCTTTTAGTTTTTGTTATACAAGAAATTTAAAAAAAAAGATTAGGGTGTTCCTGAAAAAAACGTTTTTTTAGTATAACTTTCGTATCTTTTACTTTTTGTTAACACAACCTTTGAACAGCTTATTGAAAACTTCAAGCCGAGTATTTTTCTCCAAGACACCGAAGGTCTAACTTTTTTCTTTAAAAAGTTATGGACACTTTTCGTTAAAAAAATAGCCTATTTCAAGGCTCAATATCGCTGATGCGGGCACCTAAAATTGAATTCTGTTTCCACCACATGAAAGACCATACTTATTAGTATATTTGAGCAAAAATTGGCGAATACGATATTTTTTTAAAATTTGCAATTTAGATTTAAAGTTTGTAGTTTTGCAGGTTCAACGCATTAAAGCATTTACACACATATCGTTGTATTATGAAAAAAAGCCACTTTCAAATATCATTCTCTCATCGCAGCAAGCTTTGCATAAGTGAAACGACTGCCAAAAAAGGTTTCTGATTTTATTCGTTTTAAATAAAACTAGTAAATATGGATATTAGTCGAAGAGAGTTGGCGAATTTGCTTATTGCTGGTAAAAAGACAGATGAACTGCTTAAGTTCATTACAAGTAGTAATCCAAATGTAAAATTGAGACTTGTTAATGTTCGAAAGAAATTTTATATTTTGTTAAAACAACCTTTGAACAGCTTTTAGAAAACTTCAATCCACGTTTTTTCATAACTCTGAAAGTCTAACTTTATACTTTCAAAAGTTATGGAAACTTTTCGCTCATAAATAGCCCTTTTTCAAATGTCATTATCTCTGATTGGGGCAAATAAAAGTAAGTTCGGATTGAACCATAGAAAAGAACATACTTTTAAGTATATTTGAGCAAAAATTGGAAAATATTATTTTTTTTAAGCATGTAATTTTAAATTTACTAACCAAAGTTTTAAATTTTATCGCATAGCGACATAAAAGAAATTGCCTAAAGCCTTTGTATTTCCTTTTCTGTTTTGCTTACATATCAACAATACAGAATGTGTTCATTAAAAATAATTTGGCTATGACAACAATTTATGATTTATATAAGGAGAATTTATTCAATGCCAATTAATTCAAAAGTAGATGCATTGCATTTTCAGGTATACCCAGCGGTGCTCGTTGAATTCGACGTTTACATTTAAGAGAAATTATAGGATCTGATGAAACAAGAAGTCTCTTGAAAACGTCATCAAGATTGACGAGTCGATCGAATTTGCGTGCGTGGAATTCTCGGAATCTGCGAATACTTTTATTCCTGGTTTCTTGAACTTCTTCACTGCACATACCTACTGGTAGCATGTTATATTGAATAATGCTTCCTCCATGGACCAGGAGTTTATGCACGGTTGGTGAGAGAGCGTACCAACCATACAGGCGTACATAAAGCAATCGTGTATCTTCGGCGTAACTCCGGTAAGCATCCGCGTTAATTCCCAATTTGCTGTTGATGATTGTTAATAGCACATACATACGTTCTAGCAACATTTCGTCCAACCCGGTTTCTTCTGCAACGACATCTCGGTTTCTGAAAAATTTTCGAGCTGTGTTACCATCGTTAGAATTTCCGCCACCTGGCAAAGGTTCGCTAATACGAAGACCTAAACGGTCACGTAACGCTTGTCGAATTTTTATTTGTCGTTCCTTAAGCTCGCTGGTATTTTTGCCTACGCGCCAACGCGGTTTTGCTAGAGCTAAACGGTAAGCAATATTCAATAGTAACTCCATTGCTCGTATTAATGCATGTAAAGGTGAAAAAACATATAAACTATCCGGTGGATCGCTGGCTTCCAGTAAAGGATCATTCAATCGCTTTCCGGAGCGTTTGCATATATAACACGCTTGAGACGGTGTGCCTGTTACGTCATTCACTACCTTCGTATCAACCATGGAAAATATGAAGCTTGAACTAATCGGAATCTTGCGCATATTAACATTTACTATAGTCGGGACTAATTCATCGATTTGCTTGTTCATCGCGGCAACTTCATCCTTTGTTAGTTCAGGATTTTCCTTCTTGAAAATTAATTTTACTGGTCGGCACAGGGATACTGAAGATGGAAAATCATTATTCCAAAGAATGCAATCTCTTGACTCATCTTTCCGGCGACTAACTACACGTAAAGGTACTATAGATAGAGCAAATATATGCGAATCGTTATACTCGAATAGTTCTCCATTTTCATCTTCGTCAACGCACATTTGCTTGTATCTATGTTCAAGTGGAAAAGAGACTGTCAGTCAAAGTTTAGAAGAAAAATAATGTTGCCTACCGGGAATGGTTGCTGCTTCCATCGCAGCCCCACTTAAAGATAACAAACGTATTATCCTCAGGATGCAGTGGTAGAACTCCAATATTCAGAAACGAGATGAGTCGTTCCACGGTATGGTTAACAAGAGCTTGAAGGGGAACATACGCACAAGAAGGCTGAACAGAAATTCCTGAAAAAAATTGTTGATTCAGGGACGAATCTTTGAGAATAGTACATACCGATCGGATAGCATAGTTTCTTTTCTTCTACTATTTTATTATACGCGGGATAAATGTCCAAACCCTTCTGCATAACTGAGCTGCGTATGTTTTGGTACTGCGCCTTAGAAAAATCATTTTCACAAATAAATCTAAGTGCCTCCTCCGCAGTAAACGCTTCTGCAATCGGGACAGCCATAGATCCTAAATTCTCTACGGTAGATCTGACGGGACTTTTCGACAATCGTTCGATTTGTCTGCCAACTAAACGGAAACCAGTAGAATTAGCGTTGACGGCTGACGCTAAACCAAGTTCTTCCGTGGAATACTTATCGCGCAACTTTCCTAATCTTTTTATTTTGGCTCTGCGACATATTTCGGAAAATGGTTTCCTCTTTCGGCCTTTACCTTTACCTTCGACTTCGAATCTTAGCTTTCCTTCAAGCCACACAAAATTTTCCAGCTCAAACCGAATTTGCGTGCGCTTACTCCGAATCCACAACCTTCTAAATTCCAACATGAAGATTTTTATTTTCTTCCGAGCACTAACAAGTCTCAATTTTACATTTGGATTACTACTTGTAATGAACTTAAGCAGTTCATCTGTCTTTTTACCAGCAATAAGCAAATTCGCCAACTCTCTTCGACTAATATCCATATTTACTAGTTTTATTTAAAACGAATAAAATCAGAAACCTTTTTTTCACTTATGCAAAGCTTGCTGCGATGAGAGAATGATATTTGAAAGTGGCTTTTTTCATAATACAACGATATGTGTGTAAATGCTTTAATGCGTTGAACCTGCAAAACTACAAACTTTAAATCTAAATTGCAAATTTTAAAAAAATATCGTATTCGCCAATTTTTGCTCAAATATACTAATAAGTATGGTCTTTCATGTGGTGGAAACAGAATTCAATTTTAGGTGCCCGCATCAGCGATATTGAGCCTTGAAATAGGCTATTTTTTTAACGAAAAGTGTCCATAACTTTTTAAAGAAAAAAGTTAGACCTTCGGTGTCTTGGAGAAAAATACTCGGCTTGAAGTTTTCAATAAGCTGTTCAAAGGTTGTGTTAACAAAAAGTAAAAGATACGAAAGTTATACTAAAAAAACGTTTTTTTCAGGAACACCCTAATCTTTTTTTTTAAATTTGTTGTATAACAAAAACTAAAAGAAATAGAGCTTTAATATGTTCAACAAATTTATTCAAAATAAGTTACTTTACAACTTTGTGGAAGACTGTGGAGCTCTATCTTTCATCAGTAAAAAGTTTATTATCGTATTTTAGATAAATTAGAACCACCCTAATAACTATTCCAATAAAAAGAAGCATCTTCTAAAGTACACAAATTCATCCTAAGACATGATATGGCTAAATTATACAGGTTTGTCAGAAAGTAAAAATTCCTCCTAAATTAGCGATCTGGACCACTGTGCACTGTCGATAAACCCGCTCGACTGTTCAGCTTGTCTCACCATCCACGCCAGCGGCCCCTCCGAAACTGCTTGCGCCTGCTTGGCGTTCGGTTCCACTGACTTCTTCTTCATCGGCTTTGTCGCAAATTGGCCAGCTGCACCAATCGAGTAAGCTTTCTTCAGGTGCACCGGATGTTTACACTGGAAACAGGATCGCGTATTCTCTTATTTACTTTCGGCACCAGCAAACTTGCTACCATTACTTCCACGTCGGCGGCGATGATCCACTCGCAACGCGTGCCCACTGCTCGAAGTAGCACCAACCAGCAACTTAGACTTCACCAGCTGTATTGTCAATTCGTCCCGTGTCCGTTGCTCTAACGCCTTCGCAAAACAGTTAAAGGAGTCTGGCAGCGAACACAACATCGGCGATCCGTTATAGCAGATCGGTAAAAGTCTACAAATGTTGCATGTACGCAGCATATTCAGGAAGTAGACCTCCGACCCATTGTCGTGGTAGGTCTTCATCGCATCCCATGCATTCGCACAATTGCGCACCAAACTTGCCTGCTAGTGTTTAATGCAGAACCCGATTGTCGCCCCAGTTTTTGTATCCGTCTTCGTTCACGCATCTCATTTCATTTATTTAGTTCAACATCAATTTCATGATAACACTGAATCAACAATTCGCCTCCACAATACTCGATTTGTAGCTGCAGCTCTCGAACGTCGGTTACGCCCAACACTCGCCAAATCACGTTCCACCTGGTCCGTCCATCGTGCTCTCTGCGCTCCTCGCGTTCTTGTACCAACCGGATCATTAGCGAACACCATCTTTGCAGGATTGTTGTCCGACATTCTTGCAACATGCCCTGCCCACCGTATCCTTCCAGCTTTGGCCACCTTTTGGATACTGGGTTCGCCAGAGTGCAGCGAGCTCGTGGTTCATCCTTCGCCGCCAGACACCGTTCTTCTGCACACCGCCGAAGATCGTCGTCGCTCGAAAACTCCTAGCGCTTGCAAGTCCTCCTCGAGCATGGTCCAAGTCTCGTGCCAGTAGGGAACCACCGGTCTTATAAGCGTTTTGTACATGGTGCATTTGGTGCGGGAGTGAATCTTTCTTGACCGCAGTTTCTTCTGGAGCCCATAGTAGGCCCGACTTCCACTGATGATGCGTCTTTGGATTTCACGGCTCACGTTATTGTCAGACGTTAATAAGGATCCTAGGTAGACAAAATCCTCCACTACCTCGAAGGTATCCCCGTCGAGTCCTAGTCCTAGTCGGACCCTGTTGTTTTCAGTTCCGCCTACCAGCATATACTTTGTTTTGGACGCATTTACCACCAGTCCGACCTTCGCTGCTTCGCGTTTTGGGCGGGTATACAGTAGAGTGGGACATGGTTACATGAAAAAAATTAAATTTGGCTCCGAGTAACTTTTTGGGTTCCATTTAGCTCCCAGAACAACTCTGCAAATTTTTAACTCGATCGGTGAAACTATATTTTTGCGCCCACGGTTTAACGTTTACATGGGATTTTGTATGGGAAAATTGTCTTTTGCAAATTAATTCTTCCAAGAGTCGCCCGTTATCTCCTAAAAATAAACAGATGTCTGATTTTTTTTAAGAAATGTGTCTTTTATTATGTACAAAAAAAAGCCTCAATTTATAACTCAAAACCTTGCGAAGTGGCCAAATAGTATAGATAAACGATTTAGATACGTTAGGAGAGGATTAAAACAAAATTGCGTATAATTGGACAACCAACAGCAGTGGTGCTAGAAAAAATGAATATTTTTTCAATCGTCAGAGCATCAATTGGTTTTTGCTTAATAACTTTTTCCACAAGCATCAGATCGTTTCGTGGTTTTAGAAAATTTTTTTTCTTTGTTAAATTTCCTATACAAGCCACATAACGATTTATTTTTAGGAAGTAATGGGCGACTCCTGGAGGAATTATTTTGTAAAAGTTAACTTTCCCATACAAAATCCCATGTAAACTTTAAACAGTGGGCGCAAAAATATAGTTTCACCGATCGAACTAAGAATTTGCACAGTTGTTCTAGGACCCAAATGGAACCTAAAAAGTTGCTCGGAGCTGGAATCTATTTTTTGTCCCACCCTAGTGTACAGGTCTGCGACCGTTCCAAATGTTCGGGCGATAATGTCCATGTCGTCCGCGAAGCATAAAAATTGGCCAGATTTCGTGAAGATCGTGCCCCGGCTGTTGAGCCCGGTTCGTCGCATCGCACCTTCCAGAGCGATGTTTAATAGTAGACACGAGAGTCCATCACCTTGTCTCAGTCCCCGTCGATATTCGAATGGACTGGAAAGTTCACCCGAAATCACTGCGCTCGACACTTAGGCTGTTTTGTACACCGTCCATCGCTGCTTTGATCAGTCGGGTCAGCTTCCCGGGAAAGCTGTTTTCATCCATGATTTTCCATAGCTCTACGCGGTCGATACTGTCGTATGCCGCCTTGAAGTCGATGAACAGGTGATGCGTTGGGACCTGGTATTCACGGCATTTCTGGAGGATTTGCCGCACGATGAAGATCTGGTCCGTTGTCGACCGGCCATCGATGAAGCCGCCCAGGTAACCAACAAGCATTAGTGTATGCAGTAAAGTAGCGTAAAATTTGCATTTCGGATGCTTCTCGCAGTACGATAGCATTCGTTATGCAAAACTGTTGTTAATCAGCATTCAAAAAACTGGTTAAAAACTTCTTGTCAGTAAGCAGCATTCTGAATGCACAACAGCAGTGAAAAAGCATTTTCATGGCACAGCAGTAATATAGCCGTATATTTTGCCAAAAGCGACTTTTAAATAGCATTTAAAAAGACTTAAGTGCATATCAAGTAGCCGTTAAGACGCATTCAGCATGCTTATTGGTTACCTGGGCGGCTTGATAACTTCCCACGAACTCATTTACTTTAGGTGATAGACGACGGAAGATGATCTGGGATAGCACTTTGTAGGCGGCATTCAAAATGGTGGTCGCTTGGAAGTTCTCACACTCCAAATGGTCGCCTTTCTTGTGAATGGTTCACCCCTTCTTTCCATTCCTCCGGTAGCTGTTCGGTTTCCCAGATCCTGACTACTAACCGGTGCAGACAAGTGGCCAACTTTTCCGGGCCCAACTTGATGAGTTCTGCTGCGATACCATCTTTGCCAGCTGCTTTGTTGTTCTTGAGCTGTTGGATGGCATCCTTAACTTCCCTCAACGTGGGGGTTGGTTCATTCCCGTCCGCAACTGCACTGACGTGGTCAAATCCTCCGTTGCCTTGGTCATCTGTACCTACATTCTCCTCGCCGTTCAGGTGCTCGTCGAAGTGCTACTTCCACCTTTCGATCACCTCACGATTGTCCGTCAGCAGGCTCCCGTCCTTATCCCTACATATTTCGGCTTGCGGCACGAAGCCTTTGCGGGATGCGTTGAGCTTCTGGTAGAACTTCCGTGTATCTTGAGAACGGCACAGCAGTTCCATTTCCTCGCACTGCGCTTCTTCCAGGCGGCGTTTTTTTTTCTCCCGGAAGAGGCGTGTCTGCTGCCTCCGCTTCTGTTTGTATTGTTCCACATTCTGTCGGGTTCCATGCTGCAGCATGACCGCTCGCGCTGCATTCTTCTCCTCCAAAACCGCTCTGCACTCCTCGTCGAACCAATCGTTCCGTCGTCTCCGTTTCTCGTACCCGACAATGTCCTTAGCTACGTTGTTGATGGTTGCCTTTACTGTTCTCCAGCAGTCCTCTAGAGGGGCCACGTCGAGCTCTCCCTCGTCCGTCCGGCAAAGCTTCCTCGAAGTGCTGCGCGTATGCAGTGGCGACATCTGGTTGCTTCAGACGCTCCAGATTGTACAGAGGCGGTCGTCGGTACCGTACATTGGATAGTTTTGGGCGCAATTTAACCATCACCAGGTAGTGGTCAGAGTCGATGTTAGCGCCACGATAGGTCCTGACGTCGATAATGTCGGAGAAGTGCCGTCCAACGATCAGGACGTTGTCGATTTGCGATTCCGTCTGTAGCGGTGATCCCCAAGTGTAACGATAAGGGAGGCTGTGCTGGAAGAAGGTGCTATGTTCACGCATCAAAACCGGTTTTCACTGAAAACCAGTTTTCAGGTTGCTGGTGACCAATTAGCCGAAAACCGGTTTTCATCCAGGTGAAGAAATTGGCCGTTACTGGATTCACTTGGGGTTCGGAGGTGGCGTACCATATATCCTTCCGGGATCAGCAATACCTCCATTTTAAACTTCCACGACTGGCAGCTGTGGTTGATTAACTTCTACAATGCAAACCTCTGCGAATCCGCCATTTTGCCGCTTGCAGGAATGCACCGGTCGGAGCTAGACACCGCAAGCAAACGATCGATAAAACGAACTGTTCCGTAATTTTTCTCGCTCGAGCCTGATTTCCACAATCACGAACTAGTCTGGGCCCCTAACCTGTTGGGTGGACAATCGATTGACGGAACCAGACCTACGAAAACACGGATAATCCAGACGAAATAAAGAATTGCGCGATCGTGCGATCGTGTGTTCGATGAACTAAGCGCAACTAACAAACGTCAAAATGAAACATTTTTTCTCTGCAGGGATGTATTCGCGCATAAACGCCTAGTGCAACATCTGGATAGGGTGCAACAAGTCCAAGGCCGATGTTAGGAGGGGTAATGGCTAAATGATCAGGGTTTGAACATATACCTTCTGGGATTTTAGAAGAAAAAATCATCATTAGTTATTGTAATTTTGTTATTGTTATTTATCAGTGTGCAATCGGGCTGTCTCAACAACCTATTTCTGCAACCTATGTGCATTATCTGTACACCTACCGTTTTTCCGTTGCACTTGACAGTGTGTGCAGTGCTTTATGGTCACACCTACGACCGCGCACCCGGCTTCCCATGAGCATTTTGCCTGCTCAGAGGCTGTCCTTCCATGTTGCTCAGGGATACATTGGTCCTATACAAAAATAGGGCTTACATTTATACATACATACAAGCTATTTGGCGCAAGTTTGGAGCGTGCAACGTCGTGTCATCTAGTTTGTCATCCTATGGAAAATCATCTTACCATCGCCTTGGGGTCAACATCATATTGGCAAATTTCGCATTGAATCCGCTTCTGTCTTTTCCTAATCTCCTTTTGTCTCCTAGGTCCGAAGCGGATCAATCGACTATTAATTGAAACGGTAAACATACTAGCAATATTAGTCCTTACTCGCGAATACTTTTCCTACAACTGTGCTGTTTCTTCTCTATCTTATAACATAACTCGATTATCCCTGTTCTAGTCAATATACATATTCATTACATTATGGACCAGGCAAACCCTTAATATTTCTATTATTATTATCCAGAGTAGCTATACCAGTGAAGGTATTTTAGGATTTCGCAAAAAGAATCTCTGCCAATAAAGGCGTAAGAAATATTTATCCACTATTCCCTATAAAGTTTGCTCGAACCGAATGTCCGCCTGGTTCGACTCGAATAGACCACACCGACCCGAAAGGGTTGCTTATCATTTCTGAGAGCCGGTGTGCTTGGTCGAGTTTAATAATCATAAGAACAAGTCCTGGATAATTAACTATCTCTTAGGTGCCAGTCCTGCACTCCTTTCCTGAACTAGCCTCATACTCACGATCAAAAGAGTCGACAACTAGTAGGATCCACATGTCCCCCACCCAAGCGAATTGTTCAACTTTCAAGTAGGAGCACATATCTACCAACCAGCCAAGAAGACTTCCGAATCAATGAAAATGGACCATGCCAGTCGAAGGCCACATGCCCAGCACCATCTCGTACAGTGTCATTGTCATTTCTCAACCCTCATTTCCCACACCCTGGCAGACGTTCATCCGCCCATCTAGACTCTGTCAAGATGAGAACCTACAAAGCCTAACTGTTCGTATGTGCTAGTCGGTATAGATTTTGGTTTGCTGAAACGAATCAAGAAAAGAAAAATAATTGTGATTAGTATCGTAGTTATAATAAATAAGTAAACGATCTCTCATCTGTTGTTTGTTTCTTTGTTCGTAGTTCTCCTTCCTGTTCCTGATCTGTTTGGGCTATTGGCTTTCCGCTTCCTTGTAGCAAGAGAAACAAATGAAGACAAAACAAAAAAAAAATGAACATAAATGGACGTCTGCTATCTGTGCCTAAATTGATGTTGCCTCTCAGTTTTGCACGACCCAGGGGGAACTTGGCCTTGATCCCAATGCTCTGTCACTGATGCTACGTGATATTCGTTATGGAATATTCTTTGTTGGGGGGCCATTCATAAACAATGTTGGTCGTTTTTTTATCCCTGATCCGCTGAAACGTCTAAAATTCATTTTTAGTTTTTATCTCGTTACGTGACGCTCTTCTCCTATTGCCAATATTCGATATCATTTATGAATGGTCCCCTGATGATATATTTAGAGCAGACAATCCAATGAAAAATAGGATTGACAGGATTTTAGTGCGCTCTTGGCGCCTTGTGTCACATCTTCATGTTTGTTATACATACTAAGAATACCAAAGCATGTGATGTAATGACCGAAAAATTAGAGAAGCAACTCCTCCCCTTCCTCACTAGAAGAAAAAATCATCATTAGTATTACTAAAACAAAGTTAAACATTTTATTCTTCAAACAAGGTTAAAATCGCACACGAAATGTCAGTAAATCAGTCATCGATTCTTACTGTATTTCTGGTACTATAATACTGATCTAATCGGTTTATATAATCTACTACAATTCACACGTCCCTGCACTTTAGAAGTTTTTGTATCACACCTCTGATATCCCTGTTCTCAATTTTATCAAGCCTCTTCCAGCTGTTTGAGGAATCAAATATTCTTTCAGCCAAAACAGTTAAATCGTTGGCACTCAGATGTTCACGAAGAAAATCACTTATCCTTTGAATCGTTTCAATTGACGACTCCTCAGCTTTCTCGCACAACCCGATCAGCATTGCTAGTACATTCTGTCTCATCAGAAAATACTTCGTAACTCTTGGGTGCCAACGCTTTTCAACGCAACGAAATGTTGTTTCCAACAACAGATCTCTTCTGTGCACAATTACTAACCGTAGGTACCGGGGCCACCGTTTTTCTACGTAATCCTGAATACGATCAGTTTCATCTTCATTCGTGAGATTCTGTTCGATACTGAACAGTTTATTTATCACTTTAACATAGTTTTTCTCGATGGCTGTGCTGATGAAATCATCTTCATCTGTAGTGAAATTTCCGATCACTTTTTCCACGAAATCCGATTCGTGTTTCTTACACAGAATGTCCAACAGCTGAACTACGTGGTCTTCGCTAACTGCCGACAAGTCTATCGATAATGACGATTGCGAAGTCTCGTCGATTGGATTGAATGTGAATCGCACTGTCTGTTCCGAGCAACATGTTAAGCTATCATAGATTACTTCAAAGGTGTTTAGCTCATCTTTGTCGATGGTTACGCGGAGGCATTTGTTCAACTGTTCAGCACAGCAAACCGATTTGAAAAAGACGTAAAACTGTTTGACTTTATCTCGATGCAGTTTGAATCGTCTTCGGGCATTTAGTTGACTGAAGTCAGTGTTTGCAAAATTCAGCGAAGCTCCCAGAAGATTTTGGTTAGCATTGATTTTTCCGATATGATGGTTCAAAAATTTGTTGAAAAGGTTACCCGTTGGCTTACAGAAGTGCGTGCTCATGAGTTGGTTAAAACAATCCTGTTCAACGAAATGAGTTAGAATGTATTGAGCCACGAAATACTTTTGAAAAGATGGATGGATAAACGTTATTGTTTTGTTGTCAATACGCAAGAGACCGTACTGATCGACTTCGATACATTTGTTGTAGTCTACAATTTGGCATAGCTCTAATCGGAAGGCCAATTCTGCGTGAGCCGTTTCGAAAATTGCTCGAGAAGTCTTCAGAGCTACTTCGTGTGCTTTGCAAGATAAGTTGAAAAACTTGTTGGCGTACATGTCAAATTTTTTGTCGACGAATGCTTGGAAAACGTCGGCAATGTTCTGATGATCGTGTGAAAGCACACCATCCTCATATATGGAAGCAATGATTATGGTTTGTAGAGGAATTTCCAAAGGGTTTTCCCCATCGATGTCCTCGAATAGTTTCCGATACTTACGGATCACTCGTACTGCCTCTTCGTTATTGGGAAGTTTACTTTTCCATCGTTGCTGAAGAAATCGTAACTGATCTTGCTCTGTGAACGGCATTAAATGGTAAACCACAGCGTCAGGTAAGCAGTTCTTTAAAAATGTTACACGATGTGGTCGCGATGCAACGACTACCATACGAAAAGGAGCATTTTCGATCCACTTCAACATTGCTTCTGCATTTCTCTCTTTTTGATGGCTGATCTCGTCGAACCCGTCCAGAAGGACGATAATTCGATTTTGATCCATCATTTTCTTTACACTGAATTTCTGAAAATGATTCAGTTGTTTTGCATCGATCAGCCTGATCACAGTGTCCAGGGAATCTTTGTTGGTAGGAAAGAAATGAACTACTGTTTTAGAGTCCTGCATGACTATTATATGATCGCCGTACGTTTCCTGAAAACGGGTAGCAAGGTTTAAAAAAGCTACACTTTTCCCGATCCCAGCAGCACCACTTAAGATTGAGATTCGACCAAAGTCAATTGCAGAAGGGTTTATAAAATCATCCGCATCACTATAAATAGTCCTATTAATATAATTGTTTGGTAGGTCTGAAAACTGTTTCAAGCCGATCGACCTGCAATCGTTTGAATTCCACTCGAGAAATTCTTGGGCTGTTATTTCAGAAAAACAGCTGTCATTCAGTATGGTATCTAATTGCACCACCTGCTCTTGTATTACAACCGTGCTCGACAGTAAACGATCTTTGGCTGTATCTGTTAGGTTCTCAAATTGAACGTAATCTGAATAAACGGTTGTCGAATCCGTAATATTTTCTGTCGCCACTAAAATTATTGAGCAACCCATTTCTCGCATTCTTTGGAGGTAAGCACCATTTATAGTCGAGTCCTTGTCGACCAATATTAAAAATGGTTTGCTCATCATTAAACCTAGACTTAGCATAATATTCAACAAGTCATTGAAGAGAGCTTCGAATGTTTGTGCGACTAACAGAAGGTAGTTGCTGCATTCCATTTTTCGTATCACACGTATAATTCTTTCTACAGTAACAAGTACATCGGTACACGCCCGAATGCCCAATGTTTCAACGTTCGACTGATAATAAAACTGATTCAATACTGATTCCAGACCCTCCATCGCCCCTGCCTTGAACACGATGTTATCATTAAGCTTGTACGAGTAACGGTCCTTCAGCTCAATCCACTGAAATATTTGGTTCACAGTTAAATCGGTAAGTTGACTACCTTTTGTAGTGAACTGCGAAAGTTCATTCTGGATCGCAGTGTCCAGCTTCGATCGCAGAATTTTTCTGAAAGCGGACACTGTTGGGGTGCGGGTATAAAACACAAGTAACGAGAAAAATCGGTCGACATCGCACGCAGTTGCTCGGCTATCTGCTGCCCAGGAGACGCATCGTGTTGCGACTTTTACTTGAGGTACTAAAAGTAGCTTAATGTAAGCAGAAAACTGCACTTCGTCAATCCTGCTCAATAGGAAGTCAGAAACATTTAGGTAGCGAAACGTTTGCACCATCACGTGTTCCAAATACTCGCGAAATTCTTTAGCCTCTATCGGTAGCTCCGGCTTTCCTTCCAGAAAATCTTTCCGAAAGCAATTATCTTCAAAAACATCCCTCAACAATACATCGTAGAACTTTTGCGGAATTGTATCCGGACCAATCAAGACTTTCTGAAACAACAATCGGGAAACTCTTTCAGCCAGTTCATACAGTGGATGAACAAGTCGGAGCAGTTCCTTTCCCAAACTTTCATAGTTTCTGAATCTGTACCGCCGTACACCTATGTCAACACCATCGAAAAAGTCCGGTTGATCACCCTTCCTTTCGTATGGTTCTAAAATCTCTCGATTCCTAAAATCATTCCTATTGAATTCTGTGTGGGTCCACACAATCAGTTCGCTCGTTGATTCATTCCAGCATTTTCTTAACCTCAAGTACTCCTTAAAATAATTCAGTAGATTAAAATCATCTGCCGATGATGACAGTGGTGATCCACTCAGTAAACTATCATACGATATAGTTGTATTCTTATATCGACGAGATTTGACGTCGAACAAATAGATCCAGCGTTTCTGATGATGGCAAAGTTCCAAGAAAACATCGTTAAACCGTTTCGACTTTATGATTTCACGTCCGACCTTGAACTGGCTGAAACGCTGACGGCAGTACCAAATCAGGTAAAATATCAGAAACTTTTGTGAATACTGGCTGTCCAGACTGTCTGTCCTCTTCCTTCGGTTAATCATGGTGGCTGTAATGCGAAAGAAATATATTGCATGATGTAAGTTGTTTTCGTCTGAACAATGAGTCACTTGTTTTGAATGTTATGAAGATGGAAACTATGCTGTTTACAGAAGTTTGTAATGATTGCAAACAGTGCACATGAGGAAGACGATAATGTCGTTAGCACCTAAAAACTACAGGATGGTTGTGAGTGCCACAAGAGAAACTGCTTGCTATAATTTAAACTAATAACAACAATTATTGTAATTGATTAAATATTTACATAAATATATTACAAAATTGCGATGGATCTTGCAATAACTATAATTATATAATTCTAAACAAAACCACATACACAAGGTATCCAAATTATCCAGGATAATTTGTGGAGTAAATTGAGTGTTACTACGCAGCTGAATACATATTCAACCTGCCTGAATGTTCACTCGTGTTATCGTTCTGAAAAAATCTGTTCGATTGATTTAGTTTTCTTGGCCTGGCAAATGGTAAAAGCACCATCATACTAAATAAATTACAATTAATTGACGTGTAATTTATTGGTCTTTACCTTGTATTGTAGCTGAGGTATTCCGTACCGATCCACCATCTACGCGATTCACTTCCAATTTAAACGTGAACTAGTTTCTCGTGGTTCAGACAAATCGTGGTAGGAATAGTCATTTGGTCAAACATAACAGAACTATCGCTCTACGTATCATCCTACCAATCAGCTGGGGACGTTATAACAAAATCATCTGAATGCTAGTAACACAAAACTTAATAATATTAATTATGCGCTGTGATTTTCAATTTGTTTTTCTGGTTTTTCTTTTTGATGTTATGATCTCAAAATAAATCTACACGGTTAAATAAAACAACCTGCAGAATAAGTTCTTTTAACTTACTTTTGAGTTGTGCGTCGCTTTCGCACTTATTAGTGTTGTCAAAAACAAAAAGAGAGATTCGACTCAGTCGAGGTCAGTTCCCTGCTAGGCAGCCATTTTGAACTAGCCAACATCTGCCTTTGTTCAAATCAAAACAACCCAATGCTATTGCACAGGCGACATGGGCCTAGATGCGGCTAGGCCCACATATGTTGACTACTGTCAAAGTCTGTATATCTCCATAGAGGATGACAGGAGTGACACCCTCCTGGTCGAGGTCTTCCGTGGAGGAAGGTGCTTTTGAGTTGTTTGGGGTGAACTCAAAATTAGGTAAATTCAACTTAAATTTGAGTATAAAAAACCTATCAATGAGTTTTAATTTATGCCGTGGTTAAACGGAAACTACCTTCAACACGGTTTACCTAACTTTACGATACCACGAGATTGAGTCAAAGGAACTCAATTTTAGGTAGTTTTTCGTTTCCGTGTAGGGCAAACAAGAGACTGTGTTTACTAAAGGGTAGAAAAACTCTAGGATAGGATCCGCCAGCTGGCTTCTTCTTATTTTTTGCTAATCCCTGCTGAAAACGACATACCCCCACTCGACCAATGTTGCCAAAATATTTGTTTTGTTACAGTCGTGTCCAAAACTTAAATTGTTCTGATTAAAATATTCTATATTATGTATCAATTTCACGCTCCGGGAAAAATCAATGATTTAGTCTTTATATCCGCATTTAAATGATCATTACGGGTCTTCCATCGGAATACAGCAAAGCAAAATAATATATATTTCTCGACAAACATATGATTACGGCCTAAAAGCCAACTGTCAAAATCCACTTTGAATGGAAATTCTAGACAAACCGTTACTAGTCGAACACAGTTCACAACAGTTTATGAAAGATAAAACTTTTCTCTTTCATTTACTACCAACATCTGTGATTGGCGTGTAACGGTTTGTCCGGAATTTCCATTCAAAGTAGATTTTGACAGTTGGCTTTTAGGCCGTAATCATATGTTTGTCGAGATTTGTTGTTGGCCATCATTATATTTCCATGCTCTTAATTTTTGTAAGTTGTTTTCTGAGTCGAGCAACCTCATTCACAAGATCAATCTTCTCTGTTCGCATTTGGTTTAAACATTCTAAAACTACTTTTTTTGCAAGGCTTAATTTTTGTTTAGTTTGTATAGGTGTTTAGGTTTGTTCCAGTACTTCATGTGATTTTTTCGGAGAAAACAGCAGTAGAAAATAACACGCTCCTATTTCCACCGATAATTTATGCAGTTAAAAACTGTAAAATTCAACTGTATCGATAATACTAAAAGAAGAACAACTAGCGATTTCCAGGATAACTCTCACGATTTGCCCCAAAGTATTGCGAATCTTTTCTTAAATCCACATTGCGACTTTTCAGCCATGCGCCACAGGGCCGTGCGTTGAATTACGCGCCCATCTAGTTTGCATCAGTGCGAGTGAGAAAACATTTTGACGTTTGTTTTTGTTTCGACCGCACTCGTGTGTATCCCATATAGCAACAACTCGACGAAATGCTATATTATCCCGCGATAGACAATACTCCCAATTTACTCGGCGCTGGAACAAAGACAATTTTTACATGAAGTTGAAATAATGTTCATACTTAGGCTAAATAGTCAGTTACTCGGTTAGACTTCGAAAAGAGAGATAATATGTTTGAATTCGTCTGCCAGAAAATGCCTTTCACTTCATAATTACAGACGGACGTTATGGAAAGAAAGCGGAATCTCAAGAAAACCAAAAAAAACAAAACGGTAAACAAACGTTGTTTTACGTTTTATATCACAATACGACAACACTTCCAAGCAGCCCTTTAGTACTTTTAGTTTCCAAGCCGAACGTTTGCCAATGTCACTTTCGTCCAATCACGAGCTGGTTCAGAATTGGTTCAAAAACAGTAGACAGAGCTGGCGGATCCTATCCTAGGAAAAACTCTAGAAAGAGAACTGCGGAGACTCCAATTTGGGTCGATTGGATTCGCGTTTAGCTGTCAAAAAACGAATCCAATCGAACATTGCCTATCCTTATAACATTGGACGTGTTGCCATACAATGCCGGGGCATACGTTGCCAAAAATGCTGTTTTTTTCTCCGCAGTTCTCTTACTATGAGTTTTTCTACTAAAGGGCCCCCTGTTATTTGCTCGAATTTAAACTGGTCGAAATGACAGTTGACAAAAAGTTTGCATTATGCCAGTGCTGAAAATTTTCCTCAAAAATCATTCCCATAAGAATTCCACCAACCTCCCCCGCCCCACACAGAATACCATCCCCTAGAATATACTATACCCCAGAAAGTCGTTCCTCCGAATGTACTTGTAAGGCGTCGAAACCCCACAAAAAACTAGCCCTACATTCAATAAAACGTCGAACATAGCGGATCAGCGTAGGACGTTTGTTGAACAGAGTTTTCTGCGAGGGATTACAAAGTTAATGCAAAAAATTAAATGATTTTTTCCTAATTTGATGCAAATTTGTTATACATTCCTAGAGTGATCTGCCCCTAGACCAGTCCCCAGAATTCCATCCTCCAGAATGCACCATTTCCCAGAAAGTCATTCTCTACCTAGTTCCCTACAAAAGTTTTGCTTGTTTTATTAATTTGATCTTTTCATACGTACCTACTACTCGTTCCCACTTCCATCGAACGACATTCTTCGCTTTCGATTCGATTACATGTGAAATGATTTTCATTGTGTTAAAACCGGAAGTTAGGATGACATTATTTATTCATGTTGTGTTGAATATTGCAATGAAGATTTGGTTCTACGACTTTCCCCTAAAAACCATTTCACAGAAACTAAAATACCGTAGTGTTTTTTTCCAGACTGAGCTGCTTTTCAGAAAACCATTCCTTCGAAAGCAACAATTCCTATAAAACAATATTCAGAATGTATCCTTTCTTAGAAAAAACTTATCCACTATAAACCAAAGCTCAGAAGTACATTTCCAAGAAATAACCATTTTGCAGACATGTTTCGTAAGATGGAGAAAGCACCCATATTGCTTTGAATTGGGAAAAATCTTGATGGAAATCAAAAATCTTATTATGAATGTTGGCCATTTTGTTCCCCTCGAAGAGTATACTGATTGCAGCATTAGACAATAGCAGTATTAAAAATACTTTATATTTCTTTTGATAATATATATATACATGTAAGTCAAATTAAAGAAATCTGCACATGTCTGTTTTTGAAAGCCATTTGGGCAACAACCATTCACTCAAAAAAATGTAAGCGTTATGCCTATTGATTTTACACGTAGATTTTAGTAATTGGGTCATTAAATGAGAAAAAAAAAGTCGTTTTTTATTACTTTCATCGATAAAGTTGATTTTCGTGATTGCAACAATGTTTTTTTTCCAACTCAGGAAACGTGAAAATAATATTAAAATTTAAAATAAAGAAATATGTTGACAGTCTGGATTTGACACTATAGGAAGGATTTGACATATCGAATTTCACGACAAATGATGCCGTCAGAAAAAATTAAGGCATGTTTTCTCGGTTTTCCCGCAGGGTTATTTTTATTTGACATAAACACTAGAAAAACTCTAGTAAGAGAACTACGGAGAGAAAAACAGCATTTTTGGCAACGTATACCCCGGCATTGTATGGCAACACGTCCAATGTTATAAGGATAGGCAATGTTCGATTGGATTCGTTTTTTGACAGCTAAACGCGAATCCAATCGATCCAAAATGGAGTCTTCGCAGTTTTTCTAATAAACACCATCCATTGCATATAGTTTTTTTTTCATTTTGGGTGTTGTCCTGATAGGCCAGATGTAAACAACCGCAGTTTTCCTATGTATGGTTGCCAAGTTTGCATAAGATTTATTTTAAAAAACAAAAAAATCGTTTTTACGTATTACAACGAATTTTTTTTAAATAATGTTATATTATCCCGTATAAATAAATACCATTCCAGAAATCTTCGGAACCATTTCCAAATTATTCGTATAATGCTTACCATATTGGGAATACTACTGATATATTTCACCATTATAATTGAACTGTTATACTACCATACCCATTTTAGTTACCATTTCCAATACCTTCCGTGTATGCTTTATTGGAGATTTGTATACTACATTGTTCTTTGGCGCCAGAGGTTAATATTGCTCTGGTGGGCTTTGTTATTCGTATATCTGTTTACCCTGCTCCAAAAATCTGTAGTTTAAGACGGTCAAAAATCCTCGTCTAACAATATTGCGGAGATAGCTCAATTGGATAAAGTGTCGGTGCATTTAGCGTCAACGAAGCATTCTTCAGAAGATGGCGAGAGCAAAATAATATTTCATCAATCGATAGAATTGAAATGTGAAGGGGAAAAGATTTTTTTCTCCAGCTAATATTTTATCCATCGCTAAACCTAAAATATGCTTGCCACCATAATCTGTATGGTTCTTGAATGGTATGTTGTCAAAATGTATATGGAAAACAGCACATTTTGGTATGATGACTGTTCTTAACAACCCATTGTTTGTATGGTCGAGTATGGAAATACGACACTGGTTATGTTCGATATTATACTAGGCAATGGTTAATCTATTGTTGAACTTACCATATTGAAAATGGTTTTAAAACGATTGATGCAATGGTTGGCATATGGTACACATTTATGCGGGATGTATATTGGACCTAAAATTTATCGAATGGAACGAAAAACTATATATAGCTTAATGACTCAATTGGGGGAGGCAGATAGACTAGAGCACTCTAGCAACGACACGATTAGACACTTGCATTCTAAAAGTGTATCGCAAATATGACTACCCCTCAGTGACTCAGGTAACTGGTAATGTCAAATATGACATTTTGATTGTAAATTAATAAAACCAGCAACACTTAATAATCTGTTATTTATTTCAAATAATTTATTGGTTAGATACCGTTGTAATCCATGGTTACGCAGGAAAAAAACAAGTTTATTACAAAACAACTCGTTAGATTTTCTAAAGTCGTTTAGTAATAATCCGTCCCTATTTTAGAAATTAATTATTTATAATACTCACACGACCTTTTGAGCAGCGCCCAAAACTGTTTCCTTGACGGTCGACTGCATGCTGTTGCCAGCTGAAATTTAAAATAAACAGTAAAACCACAGAGAACAGACGTCCATCTTCAGCATTCAACTTATGTAAAAATCCCTAACGTTTTCGATGGTAGTTAAGAAATCTGCATCAATGTAGCGGCGCTAATGCTTTAATGTATATTCATTCAAAAGTTTATTAACATATTTGTTCGTTAATGGATGTCTATTCTCTATGGTAAAACCTTCATACATATGTCCTTCGAGCGCATCTTCCACAAGCAATACCGCCGTATTTGTCCGTCCACTCTCATTTAATTTTGCTCCTTATTTTGATCTAGAATCTCAAATGATACCGCTACCTCTGCTATCTTCCTCAAAATACACATTTCATTTCCGTACATTGAAAGCCTAATACGTGGCTAGACAGTTCCACATTGTTCTAGGGTGAAATATTAGCCGCAAGTTAGCCTCGATTCTGACATTTTTGCGAATGACCACTTCAGATTTCATTGTTGCGTCCTTCTCAGTCAAATTAAAGAAATCTCTGCTCAAAAGAACAAACGACGGCCCCAAAATCAATTTTCTTAAATTAATCGGTGTAATTATTTGATGGTTACGTTTATCCTTTAGCAGATTTTTTTTCTGATGACATTAATATATCGGTAAACCTGCCCAAATAACCACATGCATTATATTGAAGCATTACTTTAACATCGATAATGTTCATTTGCTCTAAAACTACTTTCTTAAAACAGTGCTGCCATAACACAACATCCCAAATGTTTCAAGACATTGCCTCTTATGAGTAATGTAACAGGTATTATACATACCTTTAGAGCAACGGTTTAGTGTTTGATCGCATTGCATTTACAAATGCTTTGACGCTCTACTGCGCTACACTTGAAAAGCATATAATGCTTGAACTAAAAGTTATGAAACATTAAAATAATTTGACGTTTATGAAGAAAATGTTCTAATCAAAAAATATCAACCTGAAACAACATGGAGAGTAGTGTGGCAAACGGACAATTTTCTACGAATGGGGCAAAAATATCGGAGCACTGCACCGCCTATAGCTTTTGACCGATCCTATTTCCGTTGAGGAATACATGAAATTAAACAACACGAGTATGCATTCCTATAATTTGCAACTCAGATGAAGCATATCATAGAGAAACCACTAAACGCTCATAATTTCATCTGCACAATTTGATGTCAATATTAACTATGTTTCGGAATCTCTACTAAAAACTGATCTCTGCTTCGTTTGTTGATGTTTATATTTCGCGATCCGAGAGCCGCACGATAAATACTAATCTACTCAAAAAATGACAAATGTTTGCACCTCTCCTTCTATACCGACGTGTCATTGCATTAACAAAGGCTATATAATGTAAAACGTTATTCATATATTGCAAATATCATTCCGTCGGCAACTATCCTCCACAGATAAGAGTGCTAACGGCCTACCTCGTATGAAGCTGATGTCAGATGATCATGGTCGGATCCCATAAAATTAATTTAAAAAATCTGAAGGAATTGGAATTTTGTGGTGATGTTAATGTTGTATCTGACTAATAAGAAGAAGTGGAAAATGGGAAAACGTTCATTTTTCCATTTTAATTATTTTCATTTTGGCATTATATCCGCTTTTTGTTGTGTTATATAACATCGATCTGTCAAAACGAAACAAACATTATTGCAGCATCTAGTAATGCTTTTAACAGACTAAAGCTTTATAAGAGCGTTACTAATGTAAAATAAATGCTTTCTTTGACAGCTCTTACATCAGTCGCTTAATCGCCCTTTTCCACTTTATGAAAGCATTGGTGTTGCATTTACAGCAATGAAGCATTTTATCGCATTCTGCGAACGACTCATTTAAGACTGTTAACTTTACATCATTTGAAGCGTCGTGGTTACTTGGGTGGGCTTCCATAAAGAGGCTTATGTAAAACGTAATTCTTGGTTTTCCTAGTAGCGCAGCCTAAGCCGCTGCTGGATTAGCATGTTAGCACTCATTCTTAGCTATTTTACGTGCTTTTTCTACGAGTTGGATTGCCGTTCCATGCCAAGTTTCGGGCCGGTAGGTTCAGCCGTCTAGGTCCTCCATAGTTTTGGTGTCTCTATTCCTTGCTGACATTTAATGTTTGAGGCACGTTATTCATTCCAATCTATTCAACTTGACTAACCATTTCGACCACGCTCTCCCAGTAGTCTAACGTACCTTCCACAAATGAAGTACAATTGTACAAAATAATTAGACAAAACTCGTTATATGTCTCGCACTGCGCTGACTCGTTATCGTGCTGCGAATAGTTGACCTTTATTTTTGAAAATTAATATCACCTGTGTGTATGTCCAGATAGTCATGGACGATCCGGGGCAAATTCTTCACTAATCTCTTCCGCCAGGACACGTCGAACTTGCTGCTCCACCAGGCGAAATTATTCGGTGAAAGTGCCAACTTGGCCTTTGATAAATCTATCAAAACTAGCTGCGTCGAAACCAGGAAATGTTTTCAAATTACCCCAGGAAGATAGAATAATAGACAGAACTTACGAATCCGTTGCCGGATATAATTTTTTCATATTTACTATGCTGTAAACATGGTTGCTTACAGCAACAGAAACTAAATACCAAATAAACAAAGAAGAGTTGCTGGAGAAATTATTTTTTGGATTGCATCGGGGGGCTACTCAATGTACTGGTAACTGGCGGAAAATGTTTTGAACACTTTTTCTCAGAGACGTTGCACTAAGTTTCAGGTCGTGTCGTTGACTCTAGTTAGAGTGTGGCCAAGACGCGTTTGACGTATCCAAACGAGCACAAATCTGACGTATTTCTATTGTGAATACGTCAAATTTCATGTTCGTTTGGATACGTCATCCCGCATAAATGTGTACCATATGCCAATCATTGCACCAATCGTTTCAAAACCATTTTCAATATGGTTCGTTCAACAATAGATTAACCATTGCCTAGTATAATATCGAACATAACCAGTGTCGTTTTTCCATACTCGACCGTACAAACAACGGGTTGTTAAGAACAGTCACCATACCAAAATTTGCTGTTTTCCATATACATTTTGACAACATACCATTCAAGAACCATACAGATTATGGTGACATGCATATTTTAGGTTTAGCGATGGATAAAATATTAGCTGGAGAAAAAAATCTCTTCCCCTTCACATTTCAATTCTATCGATTGATGAAATATTATTTTACTCTCGCCATCTTCTGAAGAATGCTTCATTGACACTAAGTGGACTGACACTTTATCCAATTGAGCTATCTCCGAGACGAGGATTTTTGACCGTCTTAAACTTCAGATTTTTGGAGCAGGGTGTCGCATTCCTTGCGAATCATTTCTCTGCAACTGCAAAACGTCTTGACCCACCAACTGTGCTCGAAAAACTGCCTAATAATCGCGTGCCACATTCAATACACTCACACTTGCTCACAAAACCGAAAGATTTACTATTCCCTTCTCTCATTTCCAACTCTCACAACTAAAAACATATACGTCGACAAAGCTTTCGCTCAGTTGACAATATAAAGCACGCCACCACTCCACCAGTCTCGCATCCATCAATCTTTATTTTTCTCTCGGTTTCTCCCTCTCGTTTCCCATAAGATTTCAAACCGTCAGCCACACACACTTACTCACGGGACAGCTCGCTTAGGTAAATATGTTCAACTGCAACCCACACCGTCGCACACCCATCGCTCTGTCGTTTTATCGCTCAGTTTCTCCCTCTCGTTTACAAAGCTTCGAAATTACGCTTTACAAAGCACACACATTACAACGGGACAACGTATTGAAGTTCTATTCTGGTGGCACCTTCCTACTTTATGCTCGAATCGTGTCGTTTACAAATAATAGGGGTGACTACTTTCTTTTTTTTTGCCAGCCATATTCAATGAAAAGATATTTTTGTATGCTCAATTTATATATTCCTTCTATGCAGGTCTTATCTACTACACAGGGTAAACAGATATACGAACAACAAAGTAATATATCACTAGCATTCCCAATATCGTGAGCATTATACGAATAATTTGGAAATGGTTCCGAAGATTTCTAGTATTTATTTATACGGGATATGAGATCTGTTATTGATTCTATAAAATTATATTTTGTTTTTCATAAACGTCACCTTTGTGAAAAGTTCATAATTGTTTCTGATGAATTCAGTACTAGCCTGGACGGCCAACCAGGAGCTAATCGCAACACTTTTTGGTTACCGCTGTTTGGAACAAAAGAAGTGAGATTTTTAGTTAAATTGCAACAAAATTTTAAATATGTAATTATTTTTTATGTTATGTTAAATTACTGTGTTAAATTATTTGTTTTTATTTTATGTTAAATTACTGTGAGCATTAAATCAGTTTACATGGTTATGATTTTATCAAAAGATATCAGATTATATGAAATGGAAAAGTTGTGCATATAATTAGTATCTGACGCGTATTTTATAATTATCAATATCATTTGAGAAGTAACATTCATTATTATTCAGTTGTCAGGTCCAGTTTCCCAGTTGTCTAAGCCCAGTTTCCCAGGAAATATTGACGAAGCGTTGCTCATTATGTACAAATTTTGATATTTAATGTAAGTTTTCTCTTCAATCTTCTGAAGGGATCTACACTTGGCGGTTCATTTGTCCCGAATTGAGTTCTACAAGATGGCCACACGAATGAACTCATGATGAATGACGTTCATGTTTGACAATTCTCGGTGGTTTGTTTACTTTGTCAGTTGCATGAGTCGAGTGCAACGGGTGCCCATCTGTTACATTCAAACTCACGTAACTCCCATGCAAACAAACCACCGAGAATTATCAAACAAAGTTCATCCGGCTCATTTCGTGGGGTTATATCGGTTGGTGTGAAACCCAATATCCTCTCAAGGTTGATTTTTACTGTTGATTTTTTGTCTACTAAAAATGCTCGAAAAATGTCAGCCATGTTTTATTTTTTATATAAATGCACAATAATATCCATAAATAAAAAAGATGGGTGGGTAATGTCTGCGACATAACCGGAGAGATGTAGAATACATAAAGAACACGTTCTTCAAATATGTTGATACTCATTGGAATTTTCGGACAAAAGGTGATTTGGGCGAGGAATATTTCAAATTATTCTTTACAAAAATGATGGTGGTCCTGAAAAGGACCGGTTTTGTTGGCGTTGTTGGCCTTGGTGAGGGAGATGGCTAACGATGAAATTAATTGTTAGCATGAGGAAGTCGCGTAGTACTGGCCAATGGAAGAACAGATAATAATTGATTCCTGAAAATCAATTTTTCTTTATTCATGTAAATTATACATACTTACAAATCTAATAGAAGATTCCTGGTCATATTTCTGAATCATTAGTGCGAACATTGTGTAATTTGGTTAAGTACAATGAAAGTTACAAACTTTCCAAACTCGACCTTCTGTTCCTTCAGAAATATTGAAATGGGGTGTCTATATTAAACCGTTAGTCGTGGTCACAATAAAAAAGATGGGTGGGTAATGTCTGCGACATAACCGGAGTGTCGTAACTACACTTGTGACGTTAATCCAAATCTAATGATATGCAACGAAATTACGTTTGCATGTGAAATTTTCAAATGATTCGTTATAATTATGGTTAAAAATTCTAATTGGAAATTCTTTTCCATCACCAACTATTTTTCTTTTTTCGAATCTACAGCATTCTTTGAAAATATTGTTGAAATGTTATTGATGAAAAACTGAAAATGCGTTTGCCAACACTGCTCACTAAATGGATGGTGGGAAGACGCACATTCGTTTTGATTATGCTAGTATTAGTAGCAGAAAAGAAAGAAAAGGCGCATGGCCCGAAAACGAGCAAGCGAGAGAGCGATAGTAGTTCGTATTCGCTCTACTAAACTAAAAAAAAGATGGGTGGGTAATGTCTGTAACATAACCGGAGCATCGTGACTTCACTTCGAGACGTTAATTTAAATCTAATGATTTATGCAGTTAATCAAAGGAGGCTGCCAAAAAGTTCGAATAAAAGCAAGCGACTAGTGTACTTTGCACGTTCTATATTTTATCAATACTAGAGAGGATCAATAAAATAATTCAAATTGTAATAGCGACATGCAATTGTGGCAACACTGGCCATGAGATGGTGGGGGAACACACACATTCGTTTTAGTTATGATGGTATTAGCAGCAGAAAGGAATGGAAAAGCAGTGCACGAAAACGAGCGAGAGAGGATAATTTAAATTCTCTTTCTTTCTTTCCACACATCGTATTTCTTATATAGCTTTCTGAAAATTATTTGTTATACACCATAAAATGTAAATTTCAGTTTAACTCTTATTAGAACATAATTAATTGGTCCTGAAAAGAACCGTTTACTGTTTTATTGCGGGAGCATAATTCAGACGCACTCCTCGCGGACACGGTGAGCCAGAAAGCACTATTTTGCATCCTCCAACAAACCGACCAAGTAGGCATCGTTGGCTTCTCGGGGCATCATTACGATTGAGCTTTGTAAGCGTAGCTCGACTTTGCAGTCCTGTACAATCTCACGAACCAGACGCTGGAACGATAGCCTACGGATTAGTTGCCCTTTAGTTGGGGCGAAATTCTTGCAGGGCGACAGTTCCGATGAGTCACCAGTAGCTGGGGCACTTTTTCCGTCCGTCGCTATTGCCAACTGCTTTCCTTCGGTGGACTGGCTGCTTGCTAGTGCTTGAACGAATACGAATGATGAGTAAAACCGACCGACCAATATTCATATATGAACACACGAGAAAGCACTACTATCGCTCTCTCGCTCGTTTTCGTGCCATTCCTGCGCCTTTCCTTTCCGTTCGGCTACCAATACTAGCATAACCAAAACGAATATTCTGTCTTTCCATCGCCTTCAATCTAGTGGCCAGTGCTAGCAAACTTGCATGTTCAGTTTTCAATAACAACATTCAAACAATATTTTCAAAGAATGTTGCAGATTTGAAAAGAAGGAAGGAAAAGATTTTCACAAATTTAAATTCTTTCGTGTTATTTGTTAGCGCTGATAAAGGCTATTTAGTTTGCTACTAGCAAGGAGCTGCACAAACAAATCGATTTATGCAGTTAATCAACGGAGGCAGCCAAAAAGTTCGAATAAAAGCATGCGACTAGTGTACTTTGCACGTTCTATATTTTATCAATACTAGAGAGGATCAATAAAATAATTCAAATTGTAATAGCGACATGCAATTGTGGCAACACTGGCCATGAGATGGTGGGGGAACACGCACATTCGTTTTAGTTATGATGGTATTAGCAGCAGAAAGGAATGGAAAAGCAGTGCACGAAAACGAGCGAGAGAGGATAATTTAAATTCTCTTTCTTTCTTTCCACACATCGTATTTCTTATATAGCTTTCTGAAAATTATTTGTTATACACCATAAAATGTAAATTTCAGTTTAACTCTTATTAGAACATAATTAATTGGTCCTGTAAAGAACCGTTTATTGTTTTATTGCGGGAGCATAATTCAGACGCACTCCCAGCGGACACGGTGAGCTAGAAAGCACTATTTTGCATTCTCGAACAAACCGACCAAGTAGGCATCGTTGTCTTCTCGGGGCATCATTACGACTGAGCTTTGTAAGCGTAGCTCGACTTTGCAGTGCTGCACAATCTCACGACCCAGACGCTGGAACGATAGCCTACTCTGTTGCCCTTTAGTTGGGGCGAAATTCTTGCAGGGCGACAGTTCCGATGAGTCACCAGTAGCTGGGGCACTTTTTCCGTCCGTCGCTATTGCCAACTGCTTTCCTTCGGTGGACTGGCTGCTTGCTAGTGCTTGAACGAATACGAATGATGAGAAAAACCGAACGACCAATATTCATATATGAACACACGAGAAAGCACTACTATCGCTCGTTTTCGTGCCATTCCTTTCCGTTTGGCTACCAATACTAGCATAACCAAAACGAATATTCTGTCTTTCCATCGCCTTCAATCTAGTGGCCAGTGCTAACAAACTTGCATGTTCAGTTTTTCAATAACAACATTCAAACAATATTTTCAAAGAATGTTGCAGATTTGAAAAGAAGGAAGGAAAAGATTTTCACAAATTTAAATTCTTTCGTGTTATTTGTTAGCGCTGATAAAGGCTATTTAGTTTGCTACTAGCAAGGAGCTGCACAAACAAATCGATTTATGCAGTTAATCAACGGAGGCTGCCAAAAAGTTCGAATAAAAGCATGCGACTAGTGTACTTTGCACGTTCTATATTTTATCAATACTAGAGAGGATCAATAAAATAATTCAAATTGTAATAGCGACATGCAATTGTGGCAACACTGGTCATGAGATGGTGGGGGAACACGCACATTCGTTTTAGTTATGATGGTAGTAGCAGCAGAAAGGAATGGAAAAGCAGTGCACGAAAACGAGCGAGAGAGGATAATTTAAATTCTCTTTCTTTCTTTCCACACATCGTATTTCTTATATAGCTTTCTGAAAATTATTTGTTATACACCATAAAATGTAAATTTCAGTTTAACTCTTATTAGAATACAATTAATTGGTCCTGTAAAGAACCGTTTATTGTTTTATTGCGGGAGCATAATTCAGACGCACTCCCCGCGGACACGGTGAGCTAGAAAGCACTATTTTGCATTCTCGAACAAACCGACCAAGAAGGCATCGTTGTCTTCTCGGGGCATCATTACGACTGAGCTTTGTAAGCGTAGCTCGACTTTGCAGTCCTGCACAATCTCACGACCCAGACGCTGGAACGATAGCCTACTCTGTTGCCCTTTAGTTGGGGCGAAATTCTTGCAGGGCGACAGTTCCTGATCGGGTTGCGATGAGTCACCAGTAGCTGGGGCACTTTTTCCGCCGTCATCATCGCCCACTGCTTTTCTTCGATGGACTGGCTGCTTGCTAGTGCTTGAACGAATACGAATGATGAGAAAAACCGACCGACAGATATTTATATAATCGCGCTAATATGCACTACTATCGCTTTCTCGCTCGTTCTCGTGCCGTGCATGAGCCTTTCCTTTCCGTCCGGCTTCTAATGGCCTAACCAAAGGAATATGCAGTCTTTCCCCCACCAAGTGCTCTCGTCAAGCAACCCAATGCGAATAACCATACGAACAAACATGTAGTGGACCTATATATAAACTTTTCATTATTTTATTGTTCGGTTGGTCTACCATAACGACGGCTCTGTGCGGGATGGGCTGAAAATTTTCACTTTTCCGAGTCGTTTTCGAAAGATTTTTCAAAACACATTTTTTTTGTTATTAGTACATGTTATACATACTTCAAATTTTAATACAGCATAGAGGAACATATTTGCAACAAATTGGCCTAAAAATCAAATCATTCTGTTAAGTATGATAAAAGTTATTAACGTTCAAAATCTGACGCGGCACCGCAGCCGATATTTTGAAACGGGACCCCTATATTGAAACATTAAATGTATTCTACATTAAAACTTATGGCATTCATTCGAATATTGTGATGAATTTCACAATTTCATGAACTGTTCTATGGAAATAATTATTTCTACTACACCGAGCAAAAAGCATTTGAGAATTTCATAAGTCTCGGCATATGAACCAGCCTTCTGACGATGCCATTGAACGCTTTAGAATGTCATAGGTAGGCTTATGAATTCATTTATCTTTATTCATGCACTCCATAGACGTACAAATAATGTATTTCATAAAACAGTCTTATGATTTTGCTCCAATATATGCGTTTAAGAATTTCATAAGTTTTTCTCATGAAACTCATATGAGATCTGTTATTGATTCTATAAAATTATATTGTTTTTCATAAACGTCACTTTTGTGAAAAGTTCATAATTGTTTCTTATGAATTCAGTATTGGCCTGGAAGTCCAAAGGAGCTAATAGTTTCAGGCCAGCACTGTTTGGTTACCGCTGTTTGAAACAAACGAGTTGAAATTTTAGTCAAATTGCAACAAAATTTAAAATAATTGTTTTTTATATTATTCAATAAATTACTGTGAGCATTAAATCAGTTTCCATGGTTATGATTTTTCAGAAGATATCCAATATTTTGAAATGAAATCTGTTGTGCATATAATTAGTGTCTGACACGTATTTCATAATTATCAAAATCATTTGAGAAGTAAGAATCATTATCATTCAGTTTGTCAAGACGTTTCCCAGTTGTCTAAGCCCAGTTCCCCAGGAAATATTGACGAAGCGTTGCTCATTATGTACAAATTTTAATATTTAATGGGAGTTTTCTCTTCAATCTTCTGAAGGCATCTACACTTGGCGGTTCATTTGTCCCGAATTTAGTTCTACAAGATGACAACACGAATGAACTCATTATGAATTACGCTCATGTTTTACAATTCTCGGTGGTTTGTTTACTTTGTCAGTTGCGTGAGTTCGAGTGCAAAAGGTGCCCATCTGTTACATTCAAACTCACGTAACTCCCACGTGAACAAACCACCGAAAATTGTCAAACGAAGTTCATCCGGCTCATTTTGGGGTTATGTCGGTTGGTGTAAAACCTAATATCATCTAAAGGTTGATTTTTACTGTTAATTTTTTGTCTACTAAAAATGCTCGAGAAATATCAGCCATGTTCTATTTTTTATATAAATGCACAATAATATCCATAAAAAAACTTATGGCATTCATTCGATCATTGTGATGAATTTCATAAGACTGTTCTATGGAAATCATTATTACTGCTATGTTCTCTGCTTATAAATGTCAGCAATTTTCATAAATGGGCACCTATGGCGTTCATTCGGACATTTTCATAAATTTCATAAGAGTGTCTCATGAAAATAATAAGAGATGGATTTGGAAAATTTCCCCTCCAAATCATAAGACAGACTTATAAAATCCATTTAAAATCCTTATGTCTGAAAGTCATAAGACGTTTTTATGGAAATTCAAAGTAAATTTTGCTCGGTGTATGTTTTCTACACTGAGCAAAAAGCATCTGAGAATTTCATAAGTCTCGGCATATGAACCAACCTTCTGACGATGTCATTGAACGCTTTAGGATGTCATAGGCAGACTTATGAATTCATTGATCTTTATTCATGCACTCCATAGACGTACAAATAATGTATTTCATAAAACAGTCTTATGACTTCGCTCCAATATATGCCTTTAAGAATTTCATAAGTTTTTCTGATGAAACCCATATAAGATCTGTTATTGATTCTATAAAATTGTGTTTTGTTTTTCATAAACGTCACTTTTGTGAAAAGTTCATAATTGTTTCTTATGAATTCAGTACTGGCCTGGACGGCCGACCAGGAGTTAATAGTTTCAGCACTTTTTGATTACCGCTGTTTGAAACAAAAGAAGTGAGATTTTCAGTCAAATTGCAACAATTTTAAATTGTTTTTATGTTATTGAATAAATTACTGTGAGCATTAAATCTGTTTACATGGTTATGATTTTTACAGAAGATATCCGATTATTTGAAATGAAATAAGTTGTGCATATAATTAGTGTCTGACGCGTATTTTATAATAATCAAAATCATTTGAGAAGTAACAATCATTATCATTCAGTTGTCAAGTCCAGTTTCCCAGTTGTCTAAGCCCAGTTTCCCAAGAAATATTGACGAAGCGTTGCTCATTATGTACAAATTTTAATATTTAAAGAGAGTTTTCTCTTCAATCTTCTGAAGGGATCTATACTTGGCGGTTAATTTGTCCCGAATTGAGTTCTACAAGATGACCACACGAATGAACTCATGAGGAATGACGTTCATATTTGACAATTCTCAGTGATTTGTTTACTTTGTCAGTTGCGTGGGTTGGAGTGCAACGGGTGGCCATCTGTTACATTCAAACTCACGTAATTCCCATGTAAACAAACCACCGAGAATTGTTAAACGAAGTTTATCCGGCTCATTTTGTGGGGTTATGTCGGTTGGTGTAAAACCTAATATCCTCTGAAGGTTGATTTTTACTGTTGATTTTTTGTCTACTAAAAATGCTCGAGAAATGTCAGCCATGTTCTTTTTTTATATAAATGCACAATAATATCCATAAATAAAAAAACTTATGGCATTCATTCGAACATTGTAATGAATTTCATAAGACTGTTCTATGGAAATCGTTATTTCTACTATGTTTTCTACTTATAAATGTCAGCAATTTTTATAAATGGGCACCTATGGCGTTCATTCGGACATTTTCATAAATTTCATAAGACTGTCTTATGAAAATAATAAGAGATGGATTTCGAAAAATTTCCCTCCAAATCATAAGACAGACTTATAAAATCCATTTAAAATCCTTATGTCTGAAAGTCATAAGAAATTTGTATGGAAATTTTGCTCAGTGTAGTGGATTAAACTGCCGTTGTTTTCGGAGCCTTGCCGAAATTTTATGATTCCGTCACGGTTTCGGCTACAAGCCGATAATTTGCAGGCTCCGCCACGATCCACAATTTGCAGGTTAATTCGCTTGAAGTTATTCCACAGATAACAGACGTTTATGCTCGATTTGAATCGTGTGTAAATACCCGCTGCTGAAATTCCGAATAAATCAGACATCTGAAACATGTTTGGCAAACTTTTGCAGATGGCGCAGTGATCACTACAATGCAGTTAGAGTGCAGCTGTCGAACACGTGTAGCAAACAGTTGCGCAGATGGCAATAGTGAAACACGGATTTTCAACGTATATCAATTTGAAAGTTTACACAGGTTTTTGAAGAAATTTTGTTCTAGCCTAAACGTCTGTTATCTTTGGTTATTCTTAAAGAATTTTTCACCCATTATCAGGATCAATAGGGATCTTTAGGGGTGTGCGGGTTAAGGCATATTCTGATGCAGATTAGTACCGTGAGTTAATATCTCAGTCCTTTTTCAATTTTTTGGCCCGAAACTATTGAAAAAAACATTTTTTAGTTTGTTTCCTTTTAGGACAATAACACATCCAAACCCATGCGACTTGCACGACCCTATAGGTTGCCTTATCAGATCTACCATAGTTTGCAGATGAAACTTGGGATGGCAGGTTGCTAGCGGATTGACAAAGTACCAGATCATGCTGTGTGGGGTGCTGTCCCGGTTAACAATGAGGCGAACGAGATATTTGCAGATACGTCATTTAGTAGGACAACTGTCAGTTTGCTGGTTGAGTTTAATTTGGTTTTTTTAAATTTAAAAATCATAAAAGAATAATTAAGGTTTAAGAATGATATGAGTGTACTCGTAAGGACACCCGCTACCAATACATATGAAAAACTGGCACAATTTTTCCAAATTAAAGATCCCTATTGGCACTATCTCATCGAGAGGTTGTAAAATGGATAAAAAGTACCCATTGTTGGAAACAAAAAGTACATTTTTTGACAGCTCGAATAACTTCCAAAAATGGGCAATTTAAATACATGAAATGGGTAAAGTTTTTTTTGTACACTCAAAAAAGTTATCACTTATCAATCACATGCAAAAACATATAAATATTTTCCATAATACTTTTCACGTAAATATTACATTTTACACACATAGAAAATTGTGTTGTCAATCTAATTAAAATCAGTGTCCACTGCATGTATATGTCAAGTGAAGTTCATTTACTTTTCATCGGAATGTCACATACTTTCTAGATTAATCCATATAAATTTTTATGTGAATTTCACGTGATTATTAGTTGCATTTAAAATAACATTCATATGCATTTCTTATGTGATCAAAAAGAGTGGAAGACGGACAATAAATATGTAGGCATTGAATTTTATTGTAATGCATATTATATTTACATGATTTGCTTAATCGAATAATTATTTATAATATAGCTGTTTCTCCTACCAAGCATCCTTTGAGTTGATAGTGTTAAGAAAATCAGCAAACTTTGTTACAGTTTTCGTTGGTTCATTTAATGCTTAGTTTGTTTCCATTTTCGCATTCTGAAAAGTGATTTCATTTTATAAGTATTGCTCTTCTTCGATTGAATTTACGTTTAAATACCTGCAATAAACTGTACGAGTATCTCCTGTCGTAATTAATTCGCCTTGTGCTTTTTAGTACGTGAAACCATATTAAAATTGTAAACTTTTTTCACATCGTATACACGCAGAAAAATGTATTGTAGATATAACAATATTCTGGTTCAAACTCAATAATAATTATTATTGTCTCAGGGCTAATAATATTCAATAATTGCCTCAATCCACAATATTGTTATTTCTACAATAAATTATGGTTTTGACGTTTCTAGAATTAAATCACATGATCGGTTGAATCAACAATAAAATTGTTGAAACGATTGACACTGTGTTATTGATCGAATGATGAGAACACGATTAGTTCAACAATATTCTGTTGTTGAAGTAACAGATAATATAGTAAACAGTAACTATTGAAATGTTTTGTTTCTTTTAAATAAAAACATAACAAAAAATTTTTA
This sequence comes from Topomyia yanbarensis, assembly GCF_030247195.1. Taxonomy (NCBI): domain Eukaryota; kingdom Metazoa; phylum Arthropoda; class Insecta; order Diptera; family Culicidae; genus Topomyia; species Topomyia yanbarensis. Next base: position 385,075,753 of record NC_080671.1, on the reverse strand, counting down.
ATGGTTTAATTTTTATTTATCATAACAAGCTCCAAAATCTTACAGGTTCCTTTGCCAGACAATTTTCGTCATATCGAGGTTGCTCTGGAAGATAGAAAGATAATGTTACTTTCATTATATTTAAATTTTTTAATTATTGGCACTTACTCAGAGAGTATAATTTGCGTCAGTACTTTACATTTGGTAGGAATACACACAAAAAATACACAATACACGCTGATTTGCTACTATGCAAGACCAACATAAAATAAACTTGGGTTGAGGTAAAAATAATATTGTTAGTTCAACAATAAAACAATGTATACTTAACAATCAATGAGTTTTGAATCAACAATAGAGTGACGATTTAAATCAAAACTGTATTTTGTTAGTTTAAGCGTTTGAAATTTCGCTGCGTGTATTCACGTAATATTCATGTTCTTTACACATAACACTTAAGTATGTGACAATCATATAGAATGTATGTATGGTATACCTGAAAGTCATTGGTATGGTATTTGAAATTCATAAATGTAAGTATGAATTTTAATTGCTGCACATGAATCTAATGTGATTGGTAATTTTTATTATTTACGTGCTTTTTCACTTAAAAATTATATGATTTTTTGGCTCAGTGATAGTGTATGCATATTTTTGTTTCCGCGAGTACAGTCGATGTAGCACCTTTTGAATAAGTTTGCTAGAAATAAAACTGGCCGCCCTATGCCTATCAGAGCCACTGCTGACAGATGAAATGTAAACAAAATATCGAGATGTCTGGGTCCGGTCTTGTCTGTTGAATCCATCATCCGTCGAATCATAATTTGGAAACACAGCATCGTAAACAAGGATCTTTAATACTTTAATAGACTCCAGTTTCACAAGGAATTCAAGCATCAGGTAAATAGTGGTGTTTTATATAGCCCTTTGTCTTGATTCAATGTGTTTTCTAGTGATCAAAAATGCCTTGGAATAGTTATGTAAAAAGATCCATAACAACTATGGCACGTCGGGCGAGCCGTGTCGGTGGGGTTCAATACTTACCTGGGAGAATGTATAGCAATGTAGTTTTGGAACAGTTAAAATCACGATCACTTTTAAGAGTGCAAGGAGAAGATGTTCAACCGTACCTGCAGGGCTTAATTACCAACGATATTAACCTTTTCCAGCAAGGTTCTAGTTCCATCTATGCAATGCTTCTCAATGCATCCGGTCGAGTCTTGTATGATTGCATCATATATAAAGCGACAGACAAGAATGACGATTTTCTTGTGGAGTGCGGTTGCGACGTAGTAGAGAAACTTGAAAAGCATTTAAATTTATTCCGAGTACGAAAGAAAGTGACAATTGCTCCAGCTGAGCTTAATGTGTGGGTTGCATTTAGTCCAAAAGGTCAAAGCGATCTGATTGATAGTACTATTTCATCAAAAGACAGTACTATGAAGGTGTACAACGATGCTCGATTAAAAGATCTCGGCTGTCGAATAGTCACAGGCAATGCTGCAAACTTTGAATCATTATGCAGTTTATTTCCAAGTGACGCGAATTTTGAGAATAGCATCACTTATCTTGAGCACCGGTATAGTCTTGGTGTTGGTGAGGGCGTAGTAGATTTTCCCCCCGGTAAGTGTTTTGCATTGGAAAGCAATTGTGATTTCATGCAAGGAGTAAGCTTCAACAAGGGATGCTACGTTGGACAAGAACTAACCGCTAGAACTCATCACACAGGTGTTGTGAGAAAGCGGTTGTTGCCATTGTTTTTTGAGGACACCGTAAACGAATGTGAACTATCACCGGATACTGAAATAAAATCTAGTGATGGGCAAACTGTTGGTAAACTCAGGGGCGTTGCAAATCGCGTGGGACTTGGTTTACTTAGGATTGAGAAAATTTTAAATAGTCAATCTTTGGTTGTAGGCAATAAAATTGTTTGTAAAACCCAAATACCACACTGGTGGCCTAAAGAAAAATAAACGACTTTAGCACATTGGAACGCGAGTTTGAATTAGTATTATCATTTTATTTCAGAAATGGCCGTGGAAGAATCGAACGAGTCGAAACAATTTACCTGCGAACTGTGTGGTTGGAAGGAAACCTATCATCATTATGGACAAGTTGTACCCTTTGCAAGAAACGTTAAATTCCAGGAAAATTGCTTTGTAATGCGAAATCCCTTTTGTCCACCACCAGCGATGAACCAAGCCAGTTCTGTGGAGTATTTCATAGTTTTGGGAAGCAAATGTAAAAGTTGCTCAAGAGCAGTCTGTAAAAGTAACGAGTGCAGTTTTTACTATGCTAATACTTACTGCAAGCTTTGCTGCATGATCAATGTTGGCTCATTTCCTGTGGAAATCCGAAGTAAAATCAAAAGAAACTTCAAAGCTTAATACATTTTTAAAAGTATTTTTGATTATGTATTAAAATGATTAAAGGATATAATAATAACAACAATGATCGGTTAATTCTGTGATTTTCCAAATATATGTGAATTTTTACATAGCTGGAATCCCTTGACATTCTCTCAAGATATATATTGCATACAAATATAAATAGAAAAGATTTTTGTTTCACGGTGTATCACATAACATTTACGTGAACATAGTATTGTGGGCTGAACTGAATCTCCAAAAATTCACGTTAAGTGAACGTAAATATTTTTGACTGTGGGCCAAATGACCGGGTAACAATTATTGACTTTTGTGCAGTGATTCATCAGCCTCCTGGCAACCCTATACCATCATATGGATTTTGACAGCGACCTACATATATGGGGCGTTATAGCTATAAAGCCCCAAACAAAGAATAATTATGTTCGGCACTATGCTCGATATTCAAGCATTCCACACGACGTTTTGCATCTTGTGGGATGATTTAAGATCATATCATTCAGAAAATCGACATTTTGTAACCAAATACGGCTTCTAATCATTCGGTTCAAAACCAATGTTTTGCCTTTCATGGCAGTGATGCTGGCTGTACAGAGACGTCGTCCTTGACAGGGGGCTGTTCAAAACCAATGTTTTGCCTTTCATGGCAGTGATGCTGGCTGTACAGAGACGTCGTCCTTGACAGGGGGCTGTGATTCATCATTCATGGCAGTTCAGCATTGTTTACATACAGCATGAGATATTGCAACAAGTTTTGTTAGAGTAGTCCTTAGTTATTTTTTAATTAATTTGTCTATTACAGGTGAGTGAGTACGACATAGGTTCCATAGTTTTAAAACCATAATTTTACTTGCTCAGTGGATCCCGATGGCTGGCAAGGGCGAGAATGTCCCCGATGGATACTTTTATCAGCTGTACACGCTACTGTATTGCATTTACAGGCTTCGACTCAGTGGCAAACGGGTCACAGAATACGATATTGGATGTGCCATTGATGGGTATGGTGCGCTGGATGATGTAGTCTTCCATGCGAAGTATTCGGATGGAATCTCCCATACCTATGCGTTGCAGGTTAAACAAGCGAAAACCGATAAAATTATTGATTTGAATGCTCTTGAAGGCGATGGCAACAAAAACAAAAATTTCTATGTATTTAAGTACTTTAAATCTTTTCTGGATATTACGAAGCTATCGGACAATCCTGTTCCGCTGCATCAACTAAAGGAAATGATAGTGTGGACACATATGGATTTTGCAAACAACGCACGAGATTTGATGGAAAAGTATTCGCCAGATGAAGCTGATTTGCTGGATCCATGCGATGAAGATTTCACGTACGAACGTTTCAGGATTAAAAATTACCAACAACTGGCCCGTGACTATTTGAGGCTGACACACCCTTTCGAAATATTAGTTGGAAAGTTTGTTAATGTTATGTTTTTGAAGGAAGAATGGAATTCCAAACGAGCGGCCAAAGGCTGCTACCGTATTATGGCCAAAGAAGTGATCAATTGTAACGAACAGCATTCAACATTTCGAAACGAATTTGTTAGAGGAGATACCGGTTTGAGTCCAGATACTCTATTGTTCCGAAGTTACTTGGAACGTGCGATTAGAAACAAGTTTCTAGATAAGAACCTCGGAGATTTTTCTATCGAACAGCTGAATGATGAATCCTATAAGAAACATTTTCAACTAAAGGTAGATGCTGATTTCAAGGAAGGGACGAATAAACGAGATGTATCTTGGAAGGTTGGATATGTACCTGTGGAACAGGATTTGCGAGATTTTTTCCACCGGTTCATATTTTACATTAAGGTGCCAAAGTTACCAACGATGAAGAATTTTCTGGCGAGGAAATTTACTGTGCCATTTGAACAGCTGTGCAATCTAGTTGAGAAGTGCTCTTTAAAAAAATTGACCAATAATCAGCAAGTTGATAAAATTTTTACTTTGTTAACGTTACGAGAAACGATGGAAAACGGTATCTACTCGAGCATGAAATTTGATCAAAGCGATTTGTTGAAGCTACGGAAACAATTGCTGGAAATGGACAGGTTTTTGTATGTCGAAGCAGTCCATGATGTCGGATGCAGTGTATCGCGAATTATTTCGATCGTGGAAGGGGACATAGAAGCTGATAAAAAGCGTTTTATTGCAATAAATTTAAGCCAACTAAAGAATGTATTGGATAGCCTATTGTCCATTGTAAACGATCCCGAGCTGTGCGAACATGGACTGCAGTTTATAATCGTCAGTTGTTATAGTGGCATTCCTCTACAAGCTATAGTACATAGACTTGGATTAGCCGATATTAAAGTAATTTTTGTTGCAGATAAGCTGAAGGGTGCTAGACTTCCAACCTGGTCTTATTTCAGAGATGAACTCGATGTCGGATTGCTCTCGCAGAGTAGCAAGGACGATGTAATGCTTAGAAAAATAACTTTTTTTGGGTTGCCTGCCGTTGAGGCTGGTGCTCTGTTTTCAACTGAGTTATTTAGCAGAGAGAATTACCGAATAGTGTTGGAACTGTATAGAAATAATGGAGTTGTTAAGGTCGGAGAACTGTTAAATGTAGATAACTATTTTGTTCCCAGACTGGCTAGGGATAAATCGAACAAAGTTGTAGATTTGCTTGATGAAAATGGTCCAGCCCGGATTATTATCTCCGACCAAACTGGTATGGGTAAGACAACAGAATTAGTTAATGTTACGGTTAAGCTAAGAGAAAGATATCGTGAACATTTGGTAGTTTTTATGGACTTTATTTCCGCTGTTGATCGTTTTAAAACAAGTCTCATCGATATGGTGTGTAAAGTGGTAGGCGGTTCTAGTCCATTAGAAGGTCTTATTATCAAGGAGATGTTTCAGCGAAAGAAAGTTGTGCTAGTCATGGATGCGTTAGACGAAGTTAGCGAGTCTAGAAATGAAGCATTAATTATGCTTTTGAAAGCAGTTTCAAATGACGTCAATAAATTGTATATTTCTACTAAACCTTACTGTGAAACTCAGATAATCAAAATACTTCCAGACTGTGCCATTTATCAGATGGAACCATTTAGTTTAAAGCATCAATCTATTTATTTGACGAACTATTGGAAAGTTGATGCCATAGAGCAAGAAGAGGAACGTGTTAGAGTCGAGAAAAACGTAGAAGCTGTAATTAATAAATTTCGAAGCATTTTTAGGGACAATACCCTGCTTGGTATACCACTACAAACTAAAATGGTCGCAGAGATCTACAAAGAAGACATCCACAAAGCAGAATTCGAGGTACCTCAGGCGTATGAGATTGGCAGAGTAGTTAAAAAATTTGTGAAACGCAAGTTTCAACGGTTTTGTTCTGCCAACTTTAGCAGTGCCAATAAAGCGCACGAATCTATAGTAGCTGATCTGTTAGATACAGTTGTACAAAATCACGTTAAACTTGCCTTACATTTTTTTCGTCCGACGCTGAATGCTGATATATTAGAAGACATAAACAGAAACCAGATGTACGGTTTGGTACAGCTACAGCCATCAGTAGGGTTTATACACCAAATTTATCTGGATTACTTTCTTACCTTGTATATGCTCACATACTCCGTAAATGCGGGTACGTTCTTATTTTTCATGAAGAAGAATCTATGTACCTCCCGAATAAATATAGCCACTCGTTTTTTGGACTTTCATATTGGATGCATAGATTCGGACACACCACTGAAAACTGACGAGTTCGATTCGGGCCTTACCTTCGACCCAGAGCAGTATAAAGTTCCTCCAACGATTCGTGTTCATCCAGACAAGATCCGTGAGTTCAACTACTTCCTCGAGAATCACTGTACCGACAGCGAAATATTTACTTTAATTCGCAACAGCTTCAACTCGTCGGTGTTCAACGTATTTGAGGTACTGTACGACAGTTTACCGAGTGGTACGAAAACTAACTTAAAGTTTCGCTTTGGGGCTCAACCGGAGAATAACTTCATAAATCTTAAGTTGTTTGGGGAGAATCAAATGCTGCAACTGTTGCCGATTTTGCGGAGAAAAAATCCAGAAAATTTTGTTCGTCAGTATCTGATCGATTTCGACGACGGGGAGGAAGATTTTCTAGCTGTAGCTTGCCGGAAACCGTTTCTGAAGGTTCTGCAGTGGATTATTGAGTTAGCATCAAATATTAGTGCGGAGGAGAACTGTCAACTGCAGAATTACGTTTGCCGGCGCATAACCAGATATTTGCAACTAGTTCTCCAACATAATAACAGTCAGGTTTTGCAGATTGTCATTGACTGGGTGATGGAACTTGGGTGCCAAGAAACAATACGAGCTATTCTGGAGGAAAACAATGTTTTATTAGAATTTTCCAAAAATATTGCAGTGAAAGGTGAGACTAAAAGCTTTTTAGTAGATCAAAGAATTGAGATGATCTACAGCTTATACAACCTGTTTCAATGGGTCTACGACGATAATATAATTCTTAGCGAAGACTGTTGTGATAAAATCGCAAATGCGCAAAATGGTGAAATCCAAAGTGCATTTAACGTAACGTTTTTACAGCATAGATAATATTCAGTTAATTTAAATATAATTATGTGGATTTTGTTCCTTTGTTTTTACTTTGTTTATGTAACATCACTCATTGAGGTTGGCAAAGCTGTATTATTGGGCAACATGAGGCCAACCTATGTCCCCATTCACCTCTGATACAGAACTCCTATTCCTTACTTCCCTGCGGTGCCAACTGGAGTATGAGCCACCTTATGCCGTTTTTGTTTGGACGCAGGGCTGGGTCGAATTTTGGCCTCAATCGCTGTCAGTTCATGCATTTTGACAGCGGTTGGAGTTGGAGTCTGACTCAGTTTCGCTTCAAGCAAGAGCTGCTTTAGTGAAGATCTGTAGGTCGTATGCTGGCAGGGATGGGGAACAAAAGCACGCACATCGTACAAATTAAAGCTTTCGGTGCAGTTAATACTCATTTTGGGCCGCTCAAAATTATTTCATATTCTTTTCACAAATAAAATCGAGTTTTCTGTTGTGTCTTCAGTTTGTTTACTATGCTAGATTATTTTTTTCAAAATTATTTAATACTTTTTCTTTGCTAGTTTTACTGTTACATAAATATTTATAATATCGATATGTTTTAAGACATTTTCTCGCTATTTAACACGAAGTTCGAGCTGCAGCTTAACGAAAGTTAATTTTTTTTTTGAAATGATCGTTGAAGTGTAGGCAAGCCACACTCCCGATGGCCGGCTGTCTGGAGTTTAAGTTGCATGTTAAAAAATTCTCGGAAATTTATCGCGACTGACTTTTGCAAGTATTGCTAAGATCATATGGTCTACCAAGACATCTGATCTTTTCCCTTTCCTACTAACACAATTACTGTCCCGTGATGCTCGAGGAGATGGAGAGGTAGTCTTGGTCTCTATCAACACTACCCATAATTGCAAGTCAGTCCCATGTTCTATGGGATTCCCTATCTACATAGGACTGACTTACGATTATGGGCAGAACAGCGAGTGTCGAACTAACATTCCTTTCCTTACCCGGTAAATCAGCAGTCGGCGTAGTGCTCTGCTCTCGTGCTTAAATGGCCGAGGGCGAAATACCATCTGATGTTATTATGGACTATTACTAATCCCCGTTCAAGGCTATCTTGCACATTCTCTACCTCTCGAGGTTTTGGACTTTTTTCTTCTTTTGTGCGTGTGTTAACCGTTAGGCCGTCCTCAGCCTTTTGTTCGCGTAGTGAGGATTGAACAATAGCCAGCTATATAAGCTGGACTGGTGCGTCGTGGGAAACAAATTTACAGATAAGTAAAATCTACCTCTTTTGACACATTTACGGCTTATTCCCGTCTGCGCGGGTGCTAACCCCGTGCGTCGACGGTGTCGATGGCTCCCTCCCCGGACGGCCAAATGGAGGTCGAATCGACTCCCAAGGCTCTCCCCCGACCCAAACAATATCCAGAGCTCTCGACCGGTCCCTTTGTGGTCTTCTTTCGGCCCAAAACAAAATCGCTGAATCTATTACAGATTTCAAAAGATCTGACGGAACGGTTCTCGGCTGTGACCGAAATAAGAAAGGTCCGCTCAGACAGGGTCAGTGTCGTGTTGGCTAATTCAAAGCAGGCAAACGATATTGCTTGCTGCGAGCACTTTACGAAGGACTATTACGTGTATATTCCAGCTGTAAAAGTACAGTCTGAAGGCGTTGTCACCGATGAGAGTTTGACATGCGAGGATCTGCTGGAGTATGGGGTTGGCCGTTTTAGAGACCGCTTACTTCAGCCAGTGAAAATACTAGAGTGCAAGCGTTTGCACTCAGTAGTAGTTGCGGGGAATGGTTCAAAAACGTACCCCCAATCAAACTCTTATCGGGTGACCTTCGCTGGTACCGCTTTGCCAAATTACGTCCTCTTGGATAAGGTTCGTCTGCCTGTGCGTCTGTTTGTGCCGCGGGTCATGAATTGCACAAAGTGTAAACAATTGGGTCACACAGCCACCCATTGTAGCAATAAGGCCCGCTGTGGAAAATGCGGTGAGAATCATGTGGATGATTCGTGCAGTAAGAATGCTGAGAAGAGTGTCCTTACTGTGCAGAGAATCTGCATGATATCTCGGCATGTCCCGTGTACAAACTACGCGGGGATAAACCGCGACTTGTTTTAGAAGATTTAAACTCCCACGGTACGGAATGGGGTTGCCTTTATGATGATAACCGTTCTTCTTTAATTCACAATATTTGCGACAACTTCAATATGACAATTCTAAACACGGGTGAAATGACACGGATCCCTCCCCCAGATTAGATTTATCCTTTTGCTCGACCTCGCTACAGTTATATTGCGCGTGGAAGGTAATCCCTGATCCCCACGGTAGCGACCATCTGCCGATCGTGGTCTCGATCACCAACAGCTCAAGACGATTGGAATCAATCAATATTTCGTATGACCTCACACGAAATATCGATTGGAAGAGCTATGCGGCCGCGATATCCGACAACATCGAATCTACCCAAGAACTTCCTCCGGAGGAAGAGTACAGCTTTTTGGCTGGCTTGATTCTCGATAGTGCGAATCAAGCTCAGACTAAGCCAGTACCCGGCGCGAACATACAAAAACGTTCTCCCAATCCCTGGTGGGATAAAGAGTGCTAAGACGTGTACGCTGAGAAGGCCGCCGCGTTTAAGACCTTCCGGAACGACGGGTTACCCGCTAGTTTTCGACAGTACGCAACGTTAGACAAGCGAATGAAGAGTTTGATGAAAGCCAAGAAACGCGGTTATTGGCGCCGGTTCGTCGACGGATTAACAAGGGAATCATCGATGAGCACTCTTTGGGAAACAGCCCGACGTATGCGAAACCGAAACAGTACTAATGAGAGCGTGGAATATTCAAACCGTTGGATATTCGATTTCGCCAAGAAGGTTTGTCCGGATTCCGTCCCGGCACAGAAGATCTACCGCGCCGCGTCCCCTCACGATAACGCGAACGAAACACCTTTTTCGATGGTGGAGTTCTCACTTGCTCTCTTGTCGTGTAACAATTAAGCTCCAGGGCCAGACAGAATCAAATTCAACTTGTTGAAGAATCTGCCAGACTCTGCCAAGAGACGCTTGTTGAACTTATTTAATAAGTTTCTTGAGGCTAACATTGTCCCACACGATTGGAGGCAAGTGAAGGTCATCGCCATCCAAAAACCAGGAAAACCAGCCTCCGACCACAATTCGTATCGACCGATCGCAATGCTATCCTGTATTCGGAAGTTGTTTGAGAAAATGATCCTATCCCGCCCCGACAATTGGGTCGAAGCAAATGGCTTACTGTCAGATACACAATTTGGCTTTCGCAAAGGCAAAGGGACGAACGATTGTCTTGCGTTGCTCTCAACCGAAATTAAAATGGCCTATGCTAGCAAAGAGCAGATGGCATCAGTGTTCCTAGATATTAAGGGGGCTTTTGATTCAGTTTCGATCAACATTCTTTCAGAGAAGCTGCACCAGCATGATCTTTCAGCGACATTAAACAACTTTTTACTAAACTTGTTGTCGGAAAAGCACATACATTTTTCGCATGGTGACTTATCGACATCACGATTTAGCTACATGGGCCTTCCCCAGGGCTCATGTCTAAGTCCCCTTTTATACAATTTCTATGTCAACGACATTGATGAATGTCTTGACAATCCCTGCACGTTAAGGCAACTTGCAGACGATGGCGTGGTGTCTGTTACGGGACCCAAAGCTGTCGATCTACAAGGACCATTACAGAATACCTTGGACCATTTGTCTGCTTGGGCTATTAAGCTGGATATCGAATTCTCCACGGAGAAAACTGAGCTAGTTGAATTTTCTAGGAAGCGTGAACCAGCACAACTACAGCTTCTATGAATGGGTCAAACTATCGCTCAGGTCTTCACAGTAAAATATCTAGGTTCGACTCGAAAGGTACTTGGGGATGCCATATTCGGTATCTGAAACATAAATGCCGGCAAAGGATCAACTTTCTTCGTACAATAACCGGAACATGGTGGGGTGCACACTAGAGTGACAAGAAAAAAATGACCCCTATCGGCCCACCCCTGAGTCGCTTCCTAGTCCCACCAGGAGTACTTGTACCAAATTTGAAGCAAATCGGACAAGTCTAGCTACCGGACCAATGTGCCGCAAGTTTGTATGGGATTTTTCGACAATTTACATGGAGAAAACCCACTAACTCGCATTTTCGCCGCTAGGTGGCACTATATTCATCGTATTATCACTGTAAGTGAAAATAAGAAAGATAATTTAATTGTCTATAACTTTGTCGAAGACTGCTATTCAATCCGGCTTTGTTGAAAGAAGTTATTGAACTTTTAACGAAGTGATGTCTGAGTCAGTTTTGCATGGGGCCTAGCAGTGCATGGTTGCGTATCAGTACTAGATTCTCACGAACTATATATTTTTGTGAAATAGTGGTCAGATTTAGCTGAATAGTATGTTCAGAAGAATTGTAGTATATGATACAAGTTATGTTTTATTTGCAACATTTTAGTTCCACCTGTCACCGCATAGAGGGCGCCAATGTAATTTGTTTGTAATGAAAGAAGAATTTTATTCTTCATTGAATGACCTAATTTGCACATGTTCTACATCTCTGTAATAGTTAAGATTGGATCGTTTATCTGGATAGATTTAATTTGCTAAATTTGATTCTCTATCACTCATTGGAAGCACTGGCGGCTCCAGGGGCACGCAGGGACACGTGCCCCCCCCCCCCCCCTATTCGACCAGAAGCTGTTTTGGTGAAAAGATGTTTGCATTTCACTACTTCAATATGTTAGAATTCTAGAAGTGATGAACAAGGTGATCAGTTTGTTTTTTTTTGTGATATTTTATTTAACTAAAGCTATTTAATTTGGTAATAAAAGCAATTTCGAATTTTTGCAAACAATAAGCAAAATATTGTTTCTGTTAGGATTGTGACACCAGTAATACCGACAACAAAAATCCGTGGAATACCGATCCACTTTTGGTACCGAGAATACGGAATAAAAATAAGTAGGTACCGGTAAATTCTGCATCATGCATAACTTTCGATAAAATTATATCTATTTTATATATCTAACTTAGAGCTAAAACTTGACGAGAATCAAAATGCCATCGTCTTCAGAAATATATCCGGCAATAACGGGAGTCAACAGTAGATCTACCTTTACCAGATCACTTGAAAAGTACATTCATATTTTTTATTTTGTAGCACCGTGTTATCATTATCATGCTACGCACTGAAGGCTAGACCATTTAGACATGGGACGCTTTCAAATTCATGTATTTTCCCTCTATTTTCTATCTAAGATTGGGTTGGAAAATATATAATTAGAGCTTATTTCATGGGAATAACTGAAACAATTAATTCGTTTTTTAAATATGCTCATAATTTTCAACGCCATCACACCTTCTTTTAGTCACCATCGCGGCTAACCGAGTCCTCCAATTCACCATCTGTCCGACGTCGCTGGTGACTGCTCCTTTCATCTTCAGTTCAAGTTTCATTATCGTCCAAAATTTTTTTATGGACGGAACTTGGACAATTTTGTGGATTCAGCTAGTTTGAGATGAAATGACTCCGATGTTTTTGTACAATTGTAGCACGCAGCCCGTGCGCATGGATAGGGTTTTGGGGGCTCAGACCAATCCCACGAGGATTTAGAATAATTACCTTTTATCATGTCTTAGCAGGAAACAATACTGCGACCCGTTTGAGACATAAAACGTAATTTAGTTCAGACAACCTACAAACAAGTCGTTGAAGAAATAGAGGAAGACATATTAAGAGAGTTGCTGGAAAGGCATGTAAGTCAAACTGGTTGATATCTCCGGATCTGTTCTTGTTTCGAAAAGTTGCGATACTAGCAATAGTTGTGAGTAGACACAGAAAAGGTCGTTCAGCAAAATTTCACTGCCGATGATATCTCCGTCGGAGTGATTGAGAGCTATATGGTTCACGAAAACAGGCATCGATATTGAGAGAAATACCGCCTCTGAGGGATTCTCAGCATCAGCTGAGGAACGAGTCGCACCAAGATGGATTAGAAAAGTAGCAATGGAGAAAACTTGATCGATTGTCACAAAATAAAAAAAGTAGGAGCGCAATCCATCCTGAAGTAATACCTAACGAAAGATCCAGGGGATGAGGATTAGGGTAAATAAGAGGATTAGGTTTGGTCGGTAAGCTTAACTACTACAAACCACTGCAGTAAGAACCCGATACTACCACGATCTAGCAGGCAGCGATGTTTGTGGAAGAATCCTTTTCGATAACATACATTGACTCAATTTGTTGATCTGAATCGATTGGTACGCACGACTGGGCCCTCCACGGCTCGGTAATAACCTTCACAGTTTAAGAATTTCTGTACCTTTCTTTTATGAGAAACGTAAAAAAATCAAAACCCTGCCTTCCCTTGAGGATTTTCTGTGTACGGGCCTGATAGCACATCTTTGCTGTTTTAGCCGCTGACTAGATTTCGCCAACACGTAACTTGAAAATGAATGAAGTGTAAAATCCGTTTATTGAAGCACATCCTTTTAAATACTTCCAAATTCATAGCCTGATCCGTCACAAAAAGCCGGTTTTCTTGCTGAAGGAACAGATCCCTCGCCAAGTCATTTTTTCCGTGAACCCACGAAAAAAAACTTGCATCTTCTAGGAACCTTGCCGTGAGCAGGAGCCTTGTTGAGTTTGAACCCCGATTTGCTTGAAATTTCCATAGACTTCATCGTCGATGAAGACACATCCTTCGAGTCAGTACCGGTTTTTTTCGCCAAACCATAATTCCAGGTATTGAGATCAGGTTTGATTTTTCGAATGACCTTCTACCACAGTTGACGAGAATGGATAGCAGTATTGAGAGATTCCTTGTACTGTTTTATAACTCGAACCAGAGTACATTCAGGATAATCTAACATTATTTCCAGTTCCCGAGTCGACGTTGAAGGTTTTTCGAGTATCTGTTCACAGTTATTGTTGTTTTTTCTTCTTCTAGATAAACAATAACTCGGCACCATGTTGCGTTGCGTTGCGTTGCGTTGCGTTGCGTAAGCACGGTATACTTCGTAGATTGCAGACTGATGACTCTCATTTCCTGCCAGACTACTTGAGGAGCATTGTTTGGGAATAACAATTGATCTAGTCCAAGCGAGAATTTCGCCTGAGAGCCACCATTGCGGGCCACGATCATCTTTACCGTAACTTGGGATGAGAAAGGAAGTGTTGATATGGTACTTACTTAACGGAAGGCCCCGACTCAGTGACACTCCCATAAGTACCACGGATTGGGGAGTGGGTGGGTTGTTAGTCAGGATTCGCTTCAAGCAAGCGATGCGACTGAGAATATACTTTCGTGCATAAGATGTTTGAATAGTTTATTGACTGAAGGATATGTAAATGTTCTAGGCGTTTAAACTCTGGGTAATCGTCCATCGAAATTGTTTCATCGAAAACAACTTGAACTCCGACAGCCGGCTGTCGGGAGTGTTGTCGACAATGTAAAATGGACCGCAAACAATGAGTTTAAAAGTGGTATTGTGGAACATTCATAAATTATGTCACGCAAAGATTACCCAACACTAACTAAGTCTCTGTCATATTACCACGTTATTTTTATCCTTGGTCTAATACGAATCAAATGATTTTAGTTTGTCCTTCATTTTGTAGTAGCACATTAATGCCGCTACTCGCAAAAGTGTTCATGTTCCATGGAATTTCCTATATACATGGCGCAATCGTGCGTAAAACGGCCGATTGCGTCAAAGCACATGACGTGCTTCCCTCCCATTTATGTCACAATTAGTCATATCTCTTCCTCCTAATAGCGTGGCAGAATTTATAAATCGTCCTTAAGCATATTGTGATCCCGTAACTTGAAATTTTCCACCTCGTTCGAGTAAATGCTGCGTTCCTAAACGATATTAATGATGCACGAATCAAACACCCCCGTTTCCAAATAGTACGTACTTATTCTCAGCTCAGTATAATTAACTGATGAGTTAATGGACTAAAAGCGAACCATTATATATGACCATAAAAATTTGTTTTTTATGTTGAAATGATTGCCGCAAATTGGTAATTGGATTTGAATTGATCTTGCGAATTGTCGATTCTCCACCCTCATACATAATTCAAAAGTCATACACTCAGACAAGACCATGCGTATTTCCCACACGCATTAAAGACCCAGTGGATTCGTTACCTAGTTGGTCAAATAAACACTAAACAAACAAATAACTTAGTTTGCTCAGTCTAAAGAAATGTCAGCTCGATTAGCATCAACCGGCGGATACGTGTTCCCTTACAATGCCATCAAATGAAAGTACATTTAAAATTACATACGACAAAATATGTGCAATTCAGAATATAATGAAATGAAGATTGCTTAATTATTTGCATTTAAAAAAAGACCGGAAAAATTAGTTACATAACCAAGGTGGTTCATTTTCAAAGATAGCACTGCTGATGAATCACTTTATAAAAATAGGTGATAAGGGACGCGGACGAAAATAGCTGACCACCGCCATAAAGAATAACTCGGCACCATGTTGGTTAAAAACTGTTAAATAAATAGATCGAGCAACAGTGTTTACAACAAATAAAAGGCTTTTAAAAGCTTGATGAGATGAGCTCAAATTTCCTAATTTTCTCGCGTATCTGCATTCCGTTGAACGAGGAATCTGCCCAAAATCAATGGAACGTAAAGGCTACTAATTTAAGGTGACTGGAATTTGTTTGACCAAATGGTAGATTGGTCTTTTCCTCCTTTTTTCAGTTCAACAAGATATCAGGATTCATACACGAGAGCAATATAGTAACATAACTGTACACGCTGTTATTTAGAAATTCAGAGTTTATATTTGATATTGAGCGTACTTGAGTAAAGTCTGATAGCAAAGTGAAAACTAAACTTGATGTTGTGATGTTGCCGGCAATGATCACTCAGGTTGATAACGTTTTGGTCATTTTAGCGGCTAAAAGATCAAAATCGAGAGCAAGAAATTGTTCTTTGGCATTAAACAGATCTGCTATAAGTGAGAGCAAATTGAAAGCTGTTCAAATGTTTCGATGATAACAAAATAAGTACTCAATTTATTTATTTTGCCAAAAAAAAAAATGAAACACAAGATGTTTTAGGAAAAAAACAGATCGCTAAAGCACAGCAAAATGTCATAAACATATTTCAGAACTTTTTCTAGAAGTGAAAATGGAGTTTGGGATTATGGAAGTCACCTTACTTCAGTATCAACACCTATCCAATGCAGTACTGATACCATTCAACTTGTTAGACCAAGCAGACATATTCGTTTTGCAGAACGACTTAAAATACGTGGCAGAAAGTTACAGCGTTGGAATAAAGATTCTTGTGTATATAGAAAATGATAGTATAGAGGTAAGGTTATATGAGCGATCAACGCGTATCCCGTAAACCAAATGCAAAATACACGTCATAATTTGGAGATGTAGAATCCGTTTCACCTGATATTTGAGGAAACTTATTCCCGAGTATGACTGATGATGTTCTTATAGCGAGAATGCGGGTCGAAAGTTCTATCCCCTCTTAAGTAGGGTTACTGTGCCCTAATTCATCCTAGCACCTCTCCTAAAAATGTAAACAAGTAGGGTGATATCGGGAGAGATGCCGCTCTCTCAATATCTCGTATATCGGGTCACTTTCATATGGTAATATGATATTGTGAGATTGTCTTTCGAAGAATTACAACACTGGAGATGTAAAATAGTCTTTATTATTAACTCACGAAAATTTTATTAACGACAATGTGTCTTAGTGCCGAAAATTTTTCAGCATCACATTAAAATTTCGTTTTTTAAATAGTTCGATTTTTTGGTAAATCATGTGTCGGTTGAATAGCTGGGACCTTTTAGAAGGCATTCTGATCATGAGCACGGTCATCCATAATTTCAGAGGAAAATGTCGTCATGCGGCATCTCTCCCCTACAATTGGGAGAGATGCCGCATCAAAATTGCGGCTGAGATGCCGCACATGATGGTGAAGTATCCATAGCCAAAACATTTTTTTTTTCGCATCGGGATGTCATTAAATGAACATTAGAGTGCCCAGAAAAATAACGAATTTTTGAAAACTCAATCGGCCCACTCCTGAGTCGATTCCTAGTCCCACCAGGAGTACTTGCTCTAAATTTGAAGCAAATCGGACAAGTCTAGCTACCGGACCAAAGTGCCTGAAGTTAGTATGGGATTTTTCGACAATTTACATGGAAAAACCCACTAACTCGCATTTTCGCCGCTAGGTGGCACTATATGCATCGTATTATCACTGTAGGTGAAAATAAGAAAAATAATTTAATTGCCTACAACTTTGTCGAAGACTGTTAGTCAATCCGGCTTTGGTAAAAGAAGTTATTAAACTTTTAACGAAGTGATGTCTGAGTCAGTTTTGCATGGGGCCTAGCAGCGCATAGTTGTGGATCGGTACTCGATTACCACCAACTATACATTTTTGTGAGATAATGGTTACATTTAGCTGAATAGTATATTCACAAGAATTGTAGTACATAATACGAGCTATGTTTTGGTTAGAAAATTTTAGTTTCGCCAGTAACCGCATAGAGGGCGCCAACACTAACTTTTCATAGGAGTGAGATAGAATATCGAGATGTTCGGAAGCATTATTTAAAAATGTTTGCTCTACAACTTTGTGGAAGACACCTAATCTCTATCTCTTTCCGTTAAAAAGTTAGTGTTGGCGCCCTCTATGCGGTAAAATGTGGAACTAAAATTTTCTAACCAAAACATGACTCGTATTACTTACTATAAATCTTCCGAACGTATTATTGACCTAAACCTAACCATTATTTCACAAAAATGTTTTGTTCGTGCGAATCAAGTACTGATCCACAATCATGCACTGCTAGGCCCCATACAAAACTGACTCAGACATCATTTCGGTTAAAAATTTATTAACTTCTTTTACCAAAGCCGGACTGACTAGCAGTCTTAAACAAATTTGTAGGCAATTAAATTATCTTTCTTATTTTCACTTTCAGTGATAATATGATGCATATAGTGCCACCTAGCGGCGAAAATGCGACTTAGTGGGTTTTCTGCATGTAAATTGTCGAAAAATCCCATACAAACTTCAGGCACGTTGGTCCGGTAGCTAGACTTGTCCGATTTACTTCAAATTTGGAGCAAGTACTCCTGGTGGAACTAGGAATCGTTCTTAGTAAGGTACATCCACAAACTAACGGACCTAACACAGTGACATATAGGATTATGAGTTTATTTATCTATATATTTAAACGAGCGAAATGTATCTAAGTATTAGTAACTTCGGTTTATTCTTTAAAGATTCAGGCACTAATTTTTGTAAACGCATTGATTTGCAGTGATGTTAATATTGGGATAAAAACGACAATTTGAAGGAATTAGTGTTTCTTTTTTCAAAATGAATCTTTCAAGAACAAAGCTAAGTTATATAAATTCATTGGGAGAAACAGCCAAAAACTGCTTTTAAGGAACCCCTACTAGCACATAAATATATATCGCTCGTACAAACATATAGATAAATAGTACCTTTAATTAAGTTGTTCAAACTGAACCGTTACACAAGGTTGCGAAAGAAAAATATTTTTAAAATGTTGATTACAAATATGTTTCTAGAAATGGTGGTACCCCCTTAAGCAAAGTGTAGGTGCTAGTGTATTTATAACTTCAAGAAACTCAGCTGGGCACCTAATCACAAAAAAACATCAACGAGAGCTAAAAACTACTTTTATTCACCATTTTTCAGTTTGTAACCAAGGTGCGGCGTCTCATCCGCACATGCGGCATCTCTCCCACAATGACCTTTTTTTTAAATATCTTCATATAAATTTAATGAAAGCCATTTCAGAGTATTTTAGAAACTTGTCCCAATTGATAAAAATGATTTCACCGAACATTGAATGGTGAACCATTTGATGCAGGATCGATTTTTAGAAATGTGTGGCATCTCTCCCCAAATTACCTACTTTACCTAATCTGAATTATTTTTGCTAGACTCACTCCTCACACCTTATTGCAGCTAATACGGTAGATTCCGTATGTAGTGCGGTCATAGAGACGAAAAGGTGTCATGGTGTCGGCTTATTGGTGGTCTCTGTGACATCCATCAACCTAAGTGAATATACCGCATTTTTTGTCTGTATCTCCCTGCGTGGTCCATCTATATCCCGTCGTCGTCTGATTGTGCCATAGTAATGAGAGCCAGGCGATGCGGTGGCACTGGTTGAATTATTCATATCTCCATTCCGCAGATTTCCATTTGAGATTAAATTGTGATGAAGATAAAATATTTAAATTCACCTAAATGTGTGCTGAATAGTAGGTATACGGGGCAAAAGAAAAAAAAAGATTCGCCTGTCGCACACAGCTACGGTTCAACCATAGTGTGGCTGACGGTGGTTATCCCTTGAGGCTCTGGAGCAGGAGCAAGATTGTCCCCGGCACCGGTTGCAAGACTGTCGTTATAGAAAAAATGGACTGCTTTCGTTCTTTCTTCCTTCTGATCCTGACTGGAAAGCTGGTTCGCCTTTCCAGCTGTCGCTGATCCATTTTTTTTGCGCGAAAAAATATCGACCCAAAGTCAATTGCACAAATGCAACCAATCAAAGCTGAGCGCAGCGAAAAACTGTATTCGTCACATAATGAAAAAAGCTCTCCATCCAATCGAGCAAACTTCAAAGAAAATCGAACTTGCTCAGCTCATTTGCCCGTTCGCCACTATTCGCTTCTGCAGCAGCTTTCAGCTATACATTGCACTTTCTCCTTGTGGACGCATTTTCAGTGAGCATTAAAAGAGTGTGGGTGAGGGTTTTACTCCTTCACGTATTAATTTTTAAAAAGCGTCTCGCTTTTATCGCGTTTAAAAATCTCTTCCATTACATCCAGCAAACTGACGATAGAAACTTTCTCAGACGACAGGTGGTTTGCGGGTGCCAAGAAATTTGCTAACATCTGGAATCTCGCACACTTTTCCCGCTTTGTTGTGGGAAGTTGTTAAAAGCAATTTCTGGTGATTTCATTGCATTCCGGCTGGGCTGCCCGCACGTTCGTTAAAAAAAATATGAAAAGGATTATCCAGAAATAAATGGGAAATTAGGAAATAATATTGATGGAATATGATAACGTTTGAGACAAGACGGACAAGATGGACATATACGGACAGCAGGCATTGTAATTCTTTCTCACTCACGCGAGAAGAAGCTTATCCGATGTCCAACTTTTCCGAGATAAGATGAGTCGCAAAATTCTCCGTCTCCACAAATACCGTGAGAATGATTTTCCGGATAAAATTTATTTGACTTTTTCCTTCTCACCGGAGAAGGTGAGGAAATTTTAATTTCGTGGAAATCAATAAAAACTTCAAAAAATACACTTAATTGCAAAGAAAAGCGGTATAGAAATATGATAGACTTGTTTTTTCGTGTTTTGGAATAACGACAGGAAAGCAGCGAGCGAAAAAAGGATACCGTGATAAACTCATTCACTCATTCTCCGACTGTTTTATTTATCCGGAGAAGCTGTGTGCGTGCCAATAACTTTTCGTGTGAAAATGTGAGTTTTTATTGTCGCAGTAGCAAACTATCCGGGCGTATTTACTCATATGAGTGATAAATGCAATGCCTGACGGACAGACAAGACGGACAAAAGCTGCATCTCTTTCTTTTGTGTAATGACTAATTCGACATTTGGTGGGACTTGTAAATCTGGATGAAACGAGCTAATGGAAAGCGTGAATTCTCATGAAATATGCAGCTTTGTAAAATCATACCAGACGACACCTTTATACACCTTTGTCAGGTAGACAAGACACTTTCTGTTATCGCCAAACGATATGTATCTCCAGGGAGTATCACTTTTTACCTTACACCTTAGTATATTTTATTCAGGACCGTATATTGATTAAGGGGGTAATCTGCTTTTCACGGTATTCTCCGAAACAATTATTTCAAAATATTCAATTTACGTAGCTGCATTTCCTTCATGAATCTGAACAACTGAAGTAATGTGACTTTAACGCACTATCAAATGCATTGAAAAGCAGTTGTAAACTACGAGGTTAGTTCATGTGAAAGGGGATTTAAGCCTGAAGAGATATTTTTCTTTTTTATCTTTTCCACCAATTCGAAAGTATCTTTAAAGTGCCATATGAAAAAACGCGGAAAACACCGAGTGAATGAGTAAGTGGCATTCCCTACGCTCACGTTCGTCTGAGATCTTGCATACCTGGTGATTGTTACTATGCGTACGACTCTATATCTTCTAAAATACTTTGAATTTGGTTCTGTCATTGTTGTGTTTATCTATTGGTATAAGCCTTTAAAAATCTCGGTTTTTTCGCTCATGTATAGCTGGCCACCGCCTTAATTGCATCAAAATGAAACTTTGTCATGTGGACAGAATCATCTTTCTGCCAGTTATCCGGAGCTACTCCTAACATTTGTGTAAATAATGAAGAAAATGTTTTGTTTTGACAACCTTTTCGAGATATACGAATCTCTGTTAAAAATCTATGTCTGAAATGAACCAGAATCGTTGGCAATACACTTCGCTTTCATCTATAGATCAGTTTGAAAATAAAATTGAATTGGTTCCAGCTTCGTCTACCATCGATGATTTATGGCTCCGCCATGGGCTGTTTGGTTCGGCAGTGGCTGATTGGAACGCAAATTTGTCCCTTCCATATGTCAGACGTGATTGGTTATCCCCGGGTCGCGCCGTGAAAATTGATCATCCACCCGGGAGGTGTACATTTATTTTGAGTGCGAGCTTCAAAGCGCACCTGTGGCAAGATAAGCGTTAGTTTTCTGGTACTTACGGTATTATGTGTTCTGTACTAAAAAAGTGTAAATCGGTTACGTTGCAAAAAATTATTGTTTGTGTTAGAACATTTCAGTTCGTCGAATAGGTCTGATTTCATTTTTCAATCATAAAGCTACTTATCGAATAGTGTACCTACTGCTACTAAACCATCCAACATGAAATGCTCCTTATATTCTCTGTAGTGAGGCACTTTTCTTTTCAATTGCTAGTTGTGACCAAGGGAGCAAAGTCATAAATCAATGCCCTCATCTCTACACTTTAATGGGGTGTAATTTTCTGCCACCCCCTTGGTACACGTGTAATACACTTGGATAGCGTGGGTGTGTTTTATACCTCCATATACTTTTTCCGTTTGTTATTATGTTACTACACTTGTATGCATCTTCCCTGATAAAAGAATGTGTGAAGAATGGTACCATAAATCATAGCGCTAAACTCGCGTTGGATAAGAAATTAGAACTGACCTGCGTGTCGGCTACAAGGGAAGCAAGGTGTTGGTGATGGAAGTAAGGTCAAAGTTGACAGTGGTCAAATTTATTGCCTTTGGCTGAAATTGCTGCATTAAAGTTGACCTGTGATTTCATGTAGAGCTGTAATGATCAGTTTGCTGAAACATCACCTGATATGCTACACGTTGAAGTGTGTCTGTCCCAGGGAATAAGCATCGCTCAAATTCAGCATATTTTGATCACGGCTAAACTGAAGTAAACTGAAGCAGGATCATTGAGCTTGAATGAAGCGGTGACGTCATCATTGAAGATACCGAAGCCAATGGACCCATCGAGGTTTGATCCATCAGTGTAGAACATTTTGTCGCAGTCGACTTCTCGGAATTCATTATAAAATATATTAGGAATCACTTGTGGGCGTGTATGATCCGGGATTCCACGGGTCTCTTCCTGCACGGATGTGTCGAAGAATACAGTTGAATCAGAAGTATCGAAGAAAGGGACACAGTTGAGATTATATGAAGAAGGATTGATGCTCTTTGCCATGTAGTCGAAGTACAAGGACATAAAACGGGTTTGAGAATTAAGCTCGACGATCCTCTCGCAGTTTTCAATCACCAGCGGGTTCAAGATATCGCATCGGATGAGCAATCGATATGAGAGTTCCTATAATCAATTTTTCAGCGGTAGAACGCCCGCCAGCACTTCGAGACTTATCGTATGGGTCGAGTGCATGCAACCTAAGGCAATGCGCAAGCAACGATACTGGATTCTCTCCAGTTTGATGAAGTGTATGTTCGCAGCGGAGCGGAAACAGACACACCCGTACTCCATCACCGACAATATCGTTATTTGGTACAACCTGATCAGGTCTCCTGGGTGGGCACCCCACCATGTTCCAGTTATTGTTCGGAGAAAATTGATCCTTTGTTGGCATTTCTGTTTCATATACCTAATGTGGTACCCCAGGTACCTTTAGAGTCGAACCAGACCCCGAGATATTTAAATGTGAAAACCTGATTGATCGTTACACCCATTAATAGAAGCTGGAGTTGCGCCGACTCACGCTTCCTAGAAAAGACAACCAATTCAGTTTTCTCCGTAGAAAACTCGATACCTAGATGAAGAGCCCAAGCCGGTTGATGCCAATCGAGCTGACATTTTTTCAGACTGAGCAAACTAATATCTTCGTTTGTTTAGTGTTTATTTGACCAACTACGAAATTAATCCACTGGAAATTTAGTGCGTGTGAGGAATGCGCAAGGTCTTTTCTCAGTGAATGATGACTTTTGAATTATGTATGAGGATTGAGAATTGACAATTCGCAAGAAGCATTCCAAACCAGTTACCAATTTTCGGTAGTCATATCAGCACGAAGAACAAATGTTATATTGTCATATTCATTGGTTTACTTTTAGTCTATTAAATCATCAATCATTTATATTAATTTTTCTACGTGCCTTATCAAATAAACAAATTGAAAAAAATATTAATTTTTCTCTTTGTATGTTACGAAAACAGGATAATGAACAAAAAAATATGTGTTTTATTACTATGTTCAATCTCCCTTCAGTAACGCCCGCATGACGCTGAAATGTGGAAATGATTGTTTTTGTTTTGTGAATTTCAGTCACGCTGTCCGCAATATTATTACCAAATTGATTTTCGGTACGTGAGCTAGTTCACACCGCTCTAAACATTATTAATAAAACCGATGATTGACTCATCTTTCATTCATACATTTAGGAATATTAGTTCACAAAATCAAACAAGTCTGGACATTTTAACGTGAACTATTTCACGAGACTCTGAATTTTATTCATGAATTCATTCAATCTTCGTCAACTAATTCATGATTCTTGTTACAGTCGTGATTCGTTGGTTTGGCCACAGCCTCTGTCCAACTAACGAATTTAATTCACTAGTTGGACCTACTGACAAATGTCAAAAACTCTCCAAAGAACACATTAGTAGTGTAAAAGATTGTTAAATAGATTGTCAAAGTCAATTTGACATAAGATTTTGACGTTCAGATGCTTTTTAGTTGAACTATGGTCCAACTAGCGGAGGTCCAACTAAAAAGCGGTCCAGTTAAAAAGTGTCCAACCAGCGAATCACGACTTATAATAGTTATGATTCAATATCCGTGCTCAAGTCTATCTTCTGATCTCACACAAAGCAGAAGCAGAAAATCGCTATGCTGTAGTATGCTATAGGCACCAGTGAAGCAAGCCAACCTTTTGTTCTATATAAGTGCAAAAACTCGTGTTAGACCCACAGTTCATGAAGTGGAACAATTAATTAAAGTTAAAATGGAGCTAAACCTCGCTGAAGTTACGTACATTCGGTTACACCACGTCAAAAACTGTGTTTTGATCACGTTTAGAAGTTTTGCACAGGCAGAAAAATTCATTGCAAAGAACAACTGCAACACAAGGTCGAATTTAACACCATAACACCAGATTTAAGATCCCCGTGCATATGGAAAACGACATGGTGGAGGGGCGTATCCATGATTTCGCACCACGCACTAGTGAATATTTCATCAAACGAATTTTGTTGCACTACAGAGAAGTGGAATCTATTACGAATGACACTTGGAGAAAATTTTCCGCATTCCCAACGACGTCTATATTGTGAGGATGCGAGTGATTAAACCGATACCTTCTTACATGGCTCTCGAACGCAAATCACCAAAGGAAGACGGAACCTTTAAGCAAACAACGCTAATCACATTTGCCGGGCAGACCCCAACATGCCAATTTTGTAACCATAGAGCCCATTATGGAAAAACATGCGCCGAAGTAACTAGTCAAAACTCATCAACTACAGCCAACTCTAACAAGCAGCCACCGACACTCAGAGATAAATCGAAAACAAAGATCCAATAAACCAATAATGCAGGTACAACGACCACGACAACCGCTTCCAAACCAACAACTAGCATCACCAATAAAGAAGCAAATACCAATGAAGATGTATTTACAACAGCGACCCGTAAGAACAAGAAACAAAGCCCCCCTCTGAATATCTTGACCAAGCATAAATCTCCGCTAAAAAAGTTTAAATTTGTATTCTGTATTCCTAGTTTTAAGATAGTTGTAATTTTACCTCTTTGTTAAAACTATTGTCCCCCATCTTGTAAATAGAATTGTATCCCTAGTTTTAAAACACCTGTGAAATTTCTCATAAATATTTGTTCTCCCTTTTGTGTACCAAACTATATTGTTAGTTTTAATATAACTGTAAATATTTCCTAAAAAATTATTACTATTGAATTCCTTGTTTTAAACTTTTTCATAAAAAAAAATCTGTTGCCCCCTCTCTTGTATATAGAATCTTATTTCTAGTCTTAAGATAGGTGTAAAATTTTTCTATTTAAAAAAAAATCAACATTGTAACCTTCTAGTTTTAACGCATTTGTGCCTATCAAATAAACGAAATGAATAAAAAAAAAAAAACAAGAAACAAAACAGAACCTCTGATCGTGAACAGCAAGAAAGCAGTATCGATGATGACATGGACGGGAACGATAACGCGAGAGAAGGCAGACTGAATGACCCCCAAGCTGCTTCACCGCCAACGAGAAGGATCTCAACACACAGCAGCAAGCTGCGTCAACAAGATCTGGCAGACAGATATTCTTAGTATTTTTTTATTTTTACTTATTGTAAAAACTTAAGAGATCCACGGCTCAGTTGTGCTGAGCCGTATCAAATAAACCTTTAGAAAAAAATATCCGTGCTTGTATAAACAGCTCACAAAAACTAGTGATGTATCCGTGAATTGGTTCATGATTCCTAGTATAATAGTCACGACTTACTATACGTGTCCGAGAAATAGTTCGCAAAATTAATAGATTATGCCTGCATTCGTGAATTGGTTAATGAAGCCTAGTATAGTAGTCACGACTTACCACTCGTGCTCGTTAAATTGTTCACGAATTCATAAAATATTATTCATGTTTGCGTGGACTGGTTCCTGATTAGTACAACCATGACAAAGAGTCCAATTTTCACAAACTATTTCACAAAATTTGGAGCATTATTCGTAAAATCATTTTTGTGCCTTACACTATTTCATGAAATACCATATATGTGCTAGCGACCAGTAACAGGTACGAGCGGTAGATATATGAAAACTTTTAGGATCTCGAATATCGATATCTATGTGCTAAGGTTCAGTGTGATGTCTGGACAGAAAACGAAAACAAATACATTAGGGACCATCCATAAATGACGTAGCATTATATGGGGGATAGGGGAATTTTGTATTTTGTGATGATGTGTGACGACAGTCGGTAGGGGGTCATGCCATGCTACGTAGGTTTTTTAAAGGGGAATAGGGGTTGACCTGATGTCACGACAATCTTGCCGTTTCATCTAACTAACATCGTAATTGATTTTTTTTAAATTTTTTTACGTTGACAAGGAGGGGGTGAGAGTTGCCGTCAAGCTAGGTAATTACCATGGGGGTATATAGAAGTTTGTGACGAAATGTTACGATGGGGGAGGGGGGTGTTAAAAATCGCTCAAAAATGCTACGTCATTTATGGATCGTCCCTTATAGACTTACAAATCGTGTTCGTTATATAGCCAACAGAACAAGATACCGCGAGTCAGTCACCAAAAAATAACATATCGCGATAAAGCGAAGTGAAATGACGAATATTACGATAAATATGAATAACTTTATTCCACGTATCATATTCAAAAGTAAGCTCAATAATAAAATATCACGATAAAGTGAAATATCAAAAAATACTATGATCCTGACTATCCTCATGACTAAAATATCATGATGACGTCAATAGAAATTACGAAAATCGCGACTGAAATACTGCAATCATGAACATAAATCGCGCTACTCTGACAACATGATTCGACAGTATGCTCAGGGCGGAAACGCGAAGAGAAATTACGAAAATCGCGAATAAACTCTTGAAATAATGAACCTCGTTTAACTGTCGACTGTATATTCCCAAATGAAGAACCTGAATCATAGCAAAAATTAAACCTGTCCAGGTAACAATCACAGTAACTCAACCAAACGTTTGAATGTAACGCCATGCATATATTCGAACTGTTTTTTGGAAACACGAATAGTTTCATGAATACGAGATTTATTAGTCATAATTTGTAAAACTTGATAACGTTCACGAAATTGTGATAATTATTTTATGAATTTATGAACGAATTTTGACGTAGGACTACGTCTTTGTTTTCGATATGGGGGTGCATTTTGCAAGTTCTACAAAAATGGTATCTAACGAAAATTCAAATAGGTCCAATTTTAAACGCTTTTAATTCAGCCATCTCACGATAAGTTTTAATTTTTTTGCTCATATCGCCTCGAAATACTTCTAAGAATAGATTCCAATAGATAAACCCAAAGATTTTTGATATCATGTCAATAAAAATTTAAATAATGTACAACCTAGTCAAAATATCGTGTATTTACACACAGAAGATAGTTTCCTAATTCCGGCACGACAGATTTGTGTACCTAGCGCGCTACGCTTCTATGAATGACGTCAACATAGACTATTTATAGAACGGATTTGGCCGGATACGCTCAGTTGCCTGTTGAACGGCAGGAAAAGCAGATAACTGCGCTGTGTGTTTTCACAGCCAGTGTAGCTGAGTTAGCAGTCCGTTACACTGGCTGTGGAGGTTCGCTACCCAGTGCCGTCCAACACGCGACTGAGCTTGTCCTTTCAAACACTATGCTTTCTTTTGTGTTGTTTCCAGCACACTTTTATGTACAATCTCGAACACAATTACTCGTACAAAAAATCGCTTGTACATTCGAGCTCCATTTGCAAACACGGTTAACATAGTGTCGTGGTACTAGTTGTCTCTTTCGCTCTACCCATCATCATCAGCGTTGACTCACTTTGCTTTGTGCGCTTGATTTATTATTACTCTAAATGTGCTAAGAAAATAAATATTTTACATTAAGCAGTATAGTTCTACGTCTACAGTTCGTGCAATCCCATAGGGCTGCCCCTAGTAGTTTTTTCCTTCAAAAGAAATTTTTCATGCATGCCTAATATATAACTTAAAATATGTATTTTTTAACACATTAATAATTACAAAACCGTTTATCGACTGTCTAGTTTCATTTTGCATGGCTGGTAAATGGGAAGTCTGAATGTATCGACTAGTTTTCTACTATTCATATTACAATATTTCATACTGCTTTCTCGATATCTTTTCGCGATTTTTTTTTTCTAGTGCAACGAAAAACATGTTCACAGACTAAGAAACTCGTTGGGCTCAGCAACGTCCACGCATGCGAAAAACTACCTAAAATTAAGTTTTCAATCTCAATCTCGGGTTATCATGGAATAAGGAAAAAATAGGTAAACCGTATTGAAGGTATTTTCCCTTTAAGGTTCAACTGAGAAAGCTTGGAAAAGCTACCATCTTGGAAAACAAAAAAAGCAGTTTTTTCACACCGTTGGAAAAATCTTCATGAAAATCAATCAATAGTACTCCACCAATGCCCTGAATACATTGATTCATTTTCATTTCAAGATTTTTCCAACGGATTGATAAAAAACTGCTTTTTTCGTTTTCCAAGATGGTCGCTTTTCCAATCTCTCTCAGTTGAACCTTAACCATGGCAAAAATCACAACTTATTGATTGGTTTTTTATACTCAACCCTGAGTTCAATATACTTAAATTTAAGTTGAATTTACCTAATTTTGAGTATACCCCAAAGAACTCAAAAATACTTTATTCCACGGAAGACCTCGCCTGAGTCGAATCTCTCGTTTTGTTTTTGACAGCACTAATAAGTGTGAAAGCGACGTACAACTCAAAAGTAAGATAAAAGTACCTATTCTTTGGGTTGTTATTTTTTCGTGTTGATGAAGGCGTTTCGTTTGATAATGATTGTATATTTTGTGAAATACGTTAAAAAATATTATGCATTCATTCGAACTACGTCATTCAATATTTGCATAAAACTCCTGGTTGTCACAACAAGCAGACAAAATAACTTACAGCAAAATGTACTTTTTTATCTCTTCGTGTGTCTTTATATTTTTGAAACATTGTCTTTAATATTTTCTCTTGAAATTTTGGGTAAAACCAGTTTAATGTGTATCGTTTACAGTGTGCAAGATTCTCCAGCCATTGTGCAACCGTTGGGCGAAATTTTTGACGAAACCGCATTGACTCTTCATGGATGTCGAAAACTGTATTTTTCTTCACTCCTCGTCATAAACTCGACGGAATGTTAGAAAGCAGTAGATACCCAAATTTGTCAAAAAATAAATTATTTAGCTGTCTTGATAGAATGCCTTCAAAAAAGTCCACTTCTGAGGTTACACGATGGCCCGATGCATTTCTGGCCGGATTTAGCCTCGTACCAAATCCGGTCTGGATTGGATCAAGGCTAAGGAGATCAATTTCGTGCCAAATAATCAGTTGAGAATAATTTGGCCATCATGAGGCAAGCACTCTGGATGCATCCTAAGAAATGGATTTCCACACTAAAATAAGTTAACCTAAACGATAAGACTATATGAGATGAAGGTACGTGCATTTGGATATGGCTATAAAACTTTAATAATATGTTTTAATTAATTTCCTGAAAGTTTGGTAACGTTCGGTTAAATGAGTGAATTTCGACGAACCTTTTCTTGTGATGCAATTCGATCCCGTACACCCTTTACATCGATTAAAATGCATCAAATGAATAAACTAAAAGTAATAATTTAAATTTCTAAAATTAATAAAATCAAGTACACAGAAAGTTCTGAAACGTGTGTTTAATAGCCTATTATTTTATTGTTGGTTTTTCAGCATCTGAACAAGTGATTGAAAAAACAATGAACTATCCAGTGTTGCCATTCAACCCTTTCTTCGCCTTTTCGTTTTCGTTCTTCTTGGTATGTTAATTTTATTGAAAAGCTTTAATTAATTATCAGGAAACACTTAATTTGCTTTAGAATTAAAGGATGCCATTCAGTCACAAATATCTTGCAACAATATATTTACTTTGCGTCAAGTGACGAATGAGATTTCTGTGGCGGCACAAATTTTCAAAAATCATCGTTCGATTAATCATTGATTTCTAAAGTATTTTATCAGTCACTTTCACTAACTCCACCATTCAATTCGACTCGTCACGCAAAACGCAGCTGCAAATCCCTTGCGAAATATATTCAATATATTTCAATTAAATGTGAAACTTTGGACATTTATTAAACTTTCTTATCGCATAACTTTTTCTCTCCCGTCTCGCTGTCCTGATCTGATTTTGGGTGGCACGCTCACAAAAAAAAAAACACAACGTTAGTCGAGAAGGTAGCAGTATCGTAGTGCGTCCACCCGAAACATCCACTTTATCCGAACGCAGTTGGGTAAAAGGGGGAAAATCCACTCGGCGTGCCGGCAGTCACCCTTCCAGCAGAAGTCAATAACGCGATTTCCCTTTAATCATCATCCATCGGCTAGCTCGGCAGACAAGCGAAACACAACAGGACGGACCTTCGGTTGCTTCGTCCCTCGTCCGTTATTAGCTTCTGTTCGAGTGAACCCTACTAACTTGACTTGTCGGATGACCGACCGCTTAGCTAGCGTTGCTGAACCGCTCCGTATAGTTTAGGATGTAGAATAAATGAGCTCTAAAAAGTAGTCCGAAGGGCAGCTTATCTGAGTATTTTGTTGGCAGAGGCTTTCCCGCATTTACTCGGATTATTGAATACAGTTTTTATATAGTCTTAGATATCTACCTGAAGGAAAGTTTTTCTCGTGTTTTTTTGTTCCTTTCTTTCCACAGAATGTTGTTGGTCATAATCTTACTATTTTACTGACGTTACTTACTATACCCGGTTGCGACGTTTATTCCAGGCTGCCATGGTCGGTGACGGAATAAACTTTCTGAAAAATTGGCAGCTATTGTATTTTAAGTTAGTGAAAGAAAGTTGGTAAGAGATTTTTTTAATTTTGTCAACATGATTTAAACCACTCCTCTTTTGACTGGAGAAAAGCTCTGGTGTTATTTTCACTATTTTATAAGTTAGAATATTTTTAGCCTCTGGACATTCATCTAGATTTCACAGGACAGTGAATGACCTTGACAGCCAATTTATAATGTAATGAGCAATTAGATAAGCTCTTATAATTTTTCTTTTCCGCACGCTCTTATAAGATCTCCGATGATATAATAAAAACGACTTGCTAAATTGCACTTCTCTGAAGGAGCAATTGGCTGACAGTCAGGAAAACGGTACCCTTGAATGCACCCATTAGGCGGAAACAACCTCATTAGAGCGTTTCAGTGCGGGACTTTTAGGTTGGCAATTGCATCTTAAGAGTGCTCCGCGGAACGTCTCGAAACGGGATGAGATTTCCTGAGCTAGGATTTTCACTCCCTATTTCCGCGTGTTCAGTTTGGCTTTTCGTTGTTGAGACAATCGTTAATTTAACACGATTTCCTAGTCCATTTACAGGAAAATGTCGGGGTAAAATTTTGTGAAGATTTAGTTTTATAGAATTGATAGAGATTGCTCTCGAATTTAAATTTACATACAAACATCGATAAGAAGTCACTTCAACAATCATACTTTAATTAAGGAAAAATGTAAGAGACTCTTCACTAACTGAAAGGGATGAGTAGTCTCAGAAACTTTCAGCCCACGTTTCGTAGGTAAGAAGCGGCTCTTGAATAAAATGGCTGTTAATTGAATGGCTGATGACTTTTTTTTTCTACAGATGCGAACTGTCCTCCCTTGAAAGATCGTTCGTTTCGTTCTTTCAAGATGATGCTGCCTGCGTTCGCGCTTTGGTGTGAATATTCTAGATAATTAACGCACCAACTGGGTGGGTTCAGGAAGAGAAATGGAATGTAATTTTTATCTCTGGGAGTCTCCTCCTTTCAGAGGTTGTGGTTGGGTACGAAGTTTAAAATATCGCGATTTTTATACCAGCTGCTGTTGACGTATGCACGGATTGTTGAAGTTTTACAGTGTTGTTGCAAGAATACGTTGGCTGGGCATAACACACTGATTGTGTTGAGTAGCTTAAAGGTTAAATCCATTTTTTTTAAATTCATTTGGCATATTTTAAAACGTTTTGAGAAAATTGGTTAACAAAAAGAAGAATGATGGGGAGACATAGCGTAGTAGGTAAATCTATTGCCTTGTACGCAGCTCACCTAGGTTCGAGTCCCAATCTCGTACATAGTGTTAGAGATGTTTCTAATTCTAAAAAAGAGGCGATTAACCCCAATGGCTAAAACTTATATAGTCCAAATAAAAAAAAGAATGATATTTGAATCAAAGCAACAACTCTGTCATAGATTTTAATAATATAGAAGTAGTGTAGTAGTAGTATATAGTGTAGTATCATTGGCTGAGATGCTAAAAGTAATATTTTCTAAAACTTTGTTGAAGACTCAAATTGTCAATCTGCTTCTCGTAAAAAGTTATATTGCAAAAATGCCTTCACACTTTATTTTGTAAAGTGCTATCTTCTGAAAATCAGCCTTAATGAGCCCAAGAACTTTTCTGAACGCAAAACTTTTTTAGAAATTTATTTATTTGACACGGCTCATAGCAGCAGCTTTACTGAGTCGTAGATCTTTACAATATGTAAAAAATAAAAAATTGAAAATTAAAAACAAATACTATTGATTATTCGGTAGATATCGTGCGCGCAACTTTTTACTGCGCACGGAGATCTTTTTTCGCGGCAGGAAAACATTTGTCGGCTCGCCTACACGGAAAAAAAAATTCGTTCATTAATTCATGAAAACAAGATCACGATTTCGTGAACTGAAGGATTTACGAAAACCGTGACCATGTTCCTGAAAGTATGTTTAATAAACGTTGTATTCGTGAAACTATTTGTGTTTCCAAAAAAATAGTTCGCATCGAATATATACATGACTTTACATTCGAATGTTTGGTAGGCATACGTCTCCCAACCTTTGAACGGAACGGATCGTTTTATTTCACAGTGGTGTTCGTTGTGTAAATTTCAGTGATTGAAGGTCATCCTTTGTTCGTTCGTTAGCTGCCATTCTGCTGGTGCCGGCAGTAAATCCAGTACATTGTTTTCGCTGGTGCGGAACAATCGACGTTGTTTGCAGATAAGTTTTACTTTATTTTTTTTCCTCGTTTGCTTTCTTTCCTTTTCCCTACTTTTACTCTACCTTGTAATCAAATAATAAGACACATTCCCGTTTATATAACGCTCTGCCCTCGTGCTTAAATGGCCGAGGGCGAAATACCATCTGATGTAATCATGGAAGTCCCTGATCCCCCTAATACTCGCATTGCTCCCCGTATAAAGCAGTACCCAGAAGGTTCCTCTGGGCCATGGGTGGTATATTTTCGGACCGGAGAGAAACCGGTTAATATATTAAAACTTTCTCGAGATCTGACTGCTAATTACCCGGCCGTAACTCAGATAACACGTGTTCGGGCAAACAAGATACGTGTTCTAGTGAATGATCTCGGCCAGGCAAACGCGATTGCTTGCTGTGAGCGCTTTACGCGGGAATTTAAAGCATACGTGCCTTGTGTGGCCTGTGAAATCGATGGGGTAGTGTCCGAACCGGGCCTGAAATGCGAAGAACTGTTGGAGCACGGGGTTGGCTGCTTTAAGGACCCCTCTCTTGAACAGATTAAGATCTTAGAATGCAAACAATTGTATACCGCAAACACCGAGGGAGGTAAGACTACCTACTCTCTATCAGGCTCGCTTCGGGTGACATTCGCCGGGTCCTCTCTTCCCAACTACATCCTCCTTGACAGGGTTCGCCTACCAGTTCGCCTGTTTGTACCGCGGGTCATGAGCTGCAGCAATTGCAAGCAGTTGGGCCACACAGCCACATATTGTGGAAATAAGAAACGATGCGGCAAATGCGAAGGAGAGCATGAGGATGACTCTTGCGACAAAGAAACTGAAAAGTGTATTTGCTGCGGGGGCCCTTCACATGCTCTTAAATCATGTCCTGCGTACAAGCAGCGCGGGGATAAAATTAAGCGCTCCCTTAAGGAACGCTCAAGGCGTTCTTATGCAGAAATGCTAAAGAATGCTTCGCCATCTGTCCTGTCCGAAAATCCCTATGCTGGTTTGGCTAACGTTGAGCAAGAATCTGACGACCCACGAGAGGGAACATCTTTGGTTAACCCAGGGGAATCCAGGAAGAGGAGAAATCCAGCCTCCCCTACATTGCCTCGTAAGGGTGCCAAGGTGTCGTCCACTCAGAGTGCGCCATCTACAACCAATAAATCCAACGGAAGTGATGCACAAAAGCCGAAGCAATTTGCTCCAGGACTTGGAAATATTAATTCTAACAAGGAGTACCCACCACTTCCAGGGACATCCAAAACCCCAAGTGTCCCCTTTTTTCAAACAGATACTCAGTCCAGTAGCGGACTAATGAAATTTTCTGACATAGTGGACTTAATTTTCACAGCTTTCAATGTTACTGATCCTCTTAAAAGCCTTCTGATACGTTTTCTCCCTATAGTGCAAACATTTTTGAAGCAGTTGACTACTAAATGGCCCCTCCTTGCAGCGATCGTATCCTTCGATGGCTAAGTCATCGAACGAGGTCACCGATTCGATCACTGTTCTACAGTGGAACAGCAGAAGTATCCTCCCGAAAATCGATTCCTTTAAATTTTTACTAAATAGTTTAAAATGTGATGCTTTCGCATTATGTGAAACTTGGTTAACTTCCGATATAAATCTCAACTTCCACGACTTTAATATAATTCGTCTGGATCGAGAAAACCCCTATGGAGGAGTACTTTTGGGGATCAAAAAGTGCTATTCTTTCAACCGAATTAACCTCCCTTCGACACCAGGCATTGAAATTGTCGCTTGTCAAGTTTTAATCAAAGGTAAAGACCTTTGCATTGCTTCCATCTACATTCCTCCTAGAGCCTCGGTAGGGCACCGAACGCTTTGTAATATCACGGAATCCTTACCGGCACCGCGGCTAGTTCTGGGAGACTTTAACTCGCACGGTACGGTATGGGGCTGTCTTCATGATGATAATAGATCAACATTAATCCAAGATCTTTGCGATAATTCCAACATGACCATCTTAAACACGGGAGAAATGACGCGGATTCCTACACCACCAGCACGCGCAAGCGCGTTGGATTTATCGCTATGCTCGACATCGCTACAGTTAGATTGCAGGTGGAAGGTGATCCCTGATCCCCACGGTAGCGATCATTTGCCTATCGTGATTTCAATTGCTAACGGTTCAAGACCATCGGAAACAATCAATGTCTCATATGACCTCACACGGAACATTGATTGGAAGAGTTACGCGACCGCGATATCCGTTAAAATCGAATCCACTCAAGAACTTCCTCCGGAGGAAGAGTACAGGTTTTTGGCTGGCTTGATTCTCGACAGTGCGAATCAAGCTCAGACTAAACCAGTACCCAGCGCGAATACCCATGGACGGTCTCCCACCCTGTGGTGGGATAAAGAGTGCTCAGAGCTGTACGCGGAAAAGTCCACTGCATATAAGGCCTTCCGGGAAGACGGGTTACCCGCTAGCTATCAACAGTACGCGTCGTTAGAAAGGCGAATGAAGAGTCTAATGAAAGCCAAAAAACGCAGTTATTGGCGCCGGTTCGTCGACGGGTTAACGAGAGAAACAGCGATGAGCACTCTTTGGGGTACGGCTCGACGTATGCGTAACCGTAATAGTACCAACGAGAACGTGGAATATTCAAACCGTTGGATATTCGCTTTCGCCAAGAAGATCTGTCCGGACTCTGTCCCGGTACAGAAAACGTGCCGCGCCGCGTCTCCTCACGATACCGCGAACGAAACACCGTTTTCAATGATGGAGTTCTCACTTGCTCTCTTATCGTGCAACAATAACGCCCCAGGGTTAGACAGAATCAAATTCAACTTGCTGAAGAATCTGCCTGACACTGCAAAAAGGCGCTTGTTGAATTTATTTAACAAGTTTCTTGAGGGTAACATTGTCCCTTATGAATGGAGGCAAGTGAAGGTCATCGCCATCCAAAAACCAGGAAAACCAGCCTCCGATCACAACTCGTATCGGCCGATTGCAATGCTGTCCTGTATTCGGAAGTTATTCGAGAAAATGATCTTGTTTCGCCTCGACAATTGGGTTGAAGCAAATGGCTTACTGTCAGATACACAATTTGGCTTCTGCAAAGGCAAAGGGACGAACGATTGCCTTGCGTTGCTTTCTACAGAAATCCAAATGGCCTATGCTAACAAAGAGCAGATGGCATCAGTCTTCTTGGATATTAAGGGGGCTTTTGACTCAGTTTCTATCAACATTCTGTCAGAGAAGCTGCACCAGCATGGTCTTTCGCCAATTTTAAATAACTTTTTGCTAAACCTGTTGTCTGAAAAGCACATGCACTTTTCGCATGGCGATTTAACAACATCGCGATTTAGCTACATGGGTCTTCCCCAGGGCTCATGTCTAAGTCCCCTGCTCTACAATTTCTACGTGAATGACATTGACGATTGTCTTGCCAATTCATGCACGCTAAGGCAACTTGCAGACGACGGGGTGGTCTCTGTTACAGGGCCCAAAGCTGCCGACTTGCAAGGACCATTACAAAATACCTTGGACAATTTGTCTGCTTGGGCTCTTCAGCTGGGTATTGAGTTCTCCACGGAGAAAACTGAGCTGGTTGTTTTTTCTAGGAAGCGTGAGCCGGCGCAACTTCAGCTTTTATTAATGGGTGCAACGATCAACCAGGTTTTCACATTTAAATATCTCGGGGTCTGGTTCGACTCTAAAGGTACCTGGGGATGTCACATTAGGTATCTGAAACAGAAATGCCAACAAAGGATCAATTTTCTCCGAACAATAACTGGAACATGGTGGGGTGCTCACCCAGGAGACCTGATCAGGTTGTACCAAACAACGATATTGTCGGTGATGGAGTACGGGTGTTTCTGTTTCCGCTCCGCTGCGAACATACACTTCATCAAACTGGAGAGAATCCAGTATCGTTGCTTGCGCATTGCCTTGGGTTGCATGCACTCGACCCATACGATGAGTCTCGAAGTGCTGGCGGGCGTTCTTCCGCTAAAAAATCGATTTTGGGAACTCTCATATCGATTGCTCATCCGATGCGACATTCTGAACCCGTTGGTAATTCAAAATTTCGAGAGGCTCGTCGAGCTTAATTCTCAAACCCGTTTTATGTCCTTGTACTTCGACTACATGGCACAGAGCATCAATCCTTCTTCGTACAATCCCAACCGTATCCGTTTCCTAGATACTTCTGATTCTACTGTATTCTTCGACACATCCATGAAGGAAGAGATTCGTGGAATCCCGGACCATATACGCCCGCAGGTGATCCCCAATATATTTTATAATAAATTCCGAGAAGTCGACTGCGACAAAATGTTTTACACTGACGGATCAAATCTCGATGGGTCCACTGGCTTCGGTATCTTCAACAATACTATCACCGCTTCATTCAAGCTCAATGATCCCGCTTCAGTTTACGTCGCAGAGTTAGCTGCAATTCAGTACACCCTTGGGATCATCGACACTCTGCCCACAGATCACTACTTCATCGTTTCGGACAGCCTCAGCTCTATCGAGGCTCTTCGTGCGGTGAAGCCTAAAAAGCAACTCCCGTATTTTCTGGGGATGATACAGGAGTCCTTGTGTACGTTATCTGAAAAATCTTATAAGATTACCTTTGTTTGGGTCCCCTCTCATTGTTCTATCCCGGGCAATGAAAAGGCCGACTCATTAGCAAAGGTGGGCGCATTAAATGGTGACATATACGAAAGACCAATCTGCTTCAATGAATTTGTTAGTATTTGTCGTCAGAGGACGCTCAACAGTTGGCAAACCTCGTGGAGCAATGGGGAACTTGGACGATGGCTACATTCGATTATCCCAAAGGTATCAACGAAGCCTTGGTTCAGGGGGATGGATGTGGGTCGGGATTTTATTCGTGTAATGTCCCGACTTATGTCCAATCACTACACCATGGATGCGCATTTGCGGCGTATTGGGCTTGCGGAGAGTAGTCTGTGCGCTTGTGACGAGGGCTATCACGACATCGAACACGTTGTCTGGGTATGCGCCGGGTATTGTGACGCCAGGTCTCAGTTAAAGGAATCCCTTCGGGCCCGAGGTAGACCACCCAATGTCCCAGTCCGAGATATACTGGCAAATCGTGATTTCCCCTATATGTCCCTTATTTATACCTTCATAAAAACGATAAATATCCTAATTTAGCCCCTCTCTTTTATTTCTCGTTTTTAGAGTTTCCTCCTGCCTTGTGGAACCGATCAGCTCCAGAGTGCCACTATGTAACCGCCGTCGCCCTTACCACTACGCCTGCATAGAAGGAAACTGAAGCGAGAGCGACTCGAGGTCCGATGACTTTTGAAGGATTCCCCGCGGGTCCGAAGAATACCATCCGCCAATCCGGTACTCGACGACTTACTAGACTGAGGCGCAAATTTGTTTCGCTGATCCCCCTTCCCCCCCCCCCCCCCCTTTGAGCGAAAGTTGCAAGTTTTGCTCTTCTTTCCCTGTCTCTCCCCTGTCCTTGATACAACTGCTGCTACACTGATGCGGAAATAAGCCACCCTCTGAATATCTTGACCAAGCATAAGTTTTAGTTAAAAAATTCAAATTAGTATTCTGTATTCCTAGTTTTAAGATAGCTATAATTTTTACTCTTTATTGAAACTCTTGTCCTCCATCTTGTAAATAGAATTGAATCCCTAGTTTTAAAATTTCTGTGAAGTTTCTCATAAATATTTGTTCCCCCTTTTGTGTACTAAACTATATTGTTAGTTTTAAGATAACCGTAAAATATTTCGTAAAATACTATTACTCCCCCTCTTGTATATCAAAGTGAATCCCTTGTTTTAAATTTTTTCATGAAAAAATCTTTTGGCCCTCTCTTGTATATTGAATCTTATTTCTAGTCTTAAGATAGCTGTAAACTTTTTTTTTCCTTTGTAAAAAAAATATTTCAACATTGTAACCTCCTAGTTTTAAGATATCCAAAATGTAAAAACATAAGCATTTGGCACCGCCAAGCTAACGCATTTGTGCCTATCAAATAAACGAAATGAATAAAATGTTTGGTAGGGTTACTGTGGTTATTACCTGGACATGTTTTTGTTGTGATTCTTGCTCACGATTTGGGAATACACAGCCGACAGTTAAACGATGTTCAGGATTGCAGGAGTTTATTCGCGATTTTTGTGATTTCTCATCAAGTTACCGTGACATTTTGTTAATGAGTTTGCTATAGGATTTTTTTTTTGTCAGGGTAGCGTGATTTGTATTCATGATCGCGGGATCTTGGTCCCGATCTTCGTATTTTCTATTTCGTGGTATTTTAGTCATGAATAGAGTGATTCATGCTCATGATTTCAGGACACTAGTCACGATGTTTGTGTGAGTCATGTGATTATATTCATGATTTCAGGATCTTTGTCACAATTTTCATAATTTCTATTCCGGTTATCGTAATATTTTAGTCACGAGTAGAGTGATTTATGTTCATGAATTCAAGAGCTTAGTCACAATTTTTGATATTTTAATCATTTATTGTTTCATATTCATGATTTCAGGATCTTTGTCATGATTTTCGTAATTTTTATTCACGGCATCTTGACATTTTAATAGAGTGATTTATGTTCATGATTTCAGGATCTTAGTCATGATTTTTGATATTTTTGTCACGAATAGTATGATTAATGTTCTTGATTTTAGGATCTTAGCCACTATTTTCGTAATTTATTTGCGCTTTATCATAATAATTTATTCTAGAGCTTTCTTTCGAATTTGACACGTGGAATGATGTCACTGATGTTCATAACATCAGCAGTTTGATTATGATATTCGTAATTTTTCTTCGCCTTATCGCGATCTGTTATTTTTTTGATATTATTAGTTTTTGTACTCGAAGTATCGTGACAATATAAATGGGAACATAAATGAGTGACTGTCTATGAACTGTATCACGAAAACGATTTATGGCTCTATAATATATTTTTGTGTTCCGTTCAGTTTCCTTCTCATGTCGAGACATCACACTAAACCTTATCAAATGAATAATTATGTTCTAGGCCCTACGTGGCAAATGAAAACAATTTAAAGTCACATGTTACTATGTTTTAATTGCCGCAAGGTTCTACTGTATCGATTTTGTTGGCTATTTTCGGCAAATTTGAGACTAAGAGAAACGAAAGCAATGAAATTGAAAGACGGATAGGTATTCTAGAGCGAATCAGTTATAAACTTAGAACGGAAAACTAGAACTAGGCAGGCTCATATGGGCATGATCGAAAGGAAATGTGCAGAATTTTTTGCCTTCTGCAGAGTAGGAGTTGGGCGTTTCACCCAAGTCTACCGCATGGTCTATGGTAGAACATAACTCATCATCATGTTTTACCGCCGACGCCGGCGTCACGTTAATAAGAATAAATCAATTGAAAATGTTCTAGGTCCTGGCAGATTTCCTTTTTCTACTGCTCGTGCATCTTGCTGGTCGCTGGCAGATGGACATATATGACATTTCATGGAATAGTGCATGGAACAAAAATGATTCTACGAATTTGTGAAATAGTTCCCGTGAAAACTTCATGACCATGAAATTGAAAATGATTGGGGATATCTTTTAAATATCACAAGCAAACAAGATATATGTTAGTTAAAGTACTAGGAATCACGAACCCATGAATAATATTTTATGATTTTGTGAAATATTTTACGTGGTCAGTCGTGACTATTGTACTAGGAATCATGAACCAGTTCACGAATACATGAATAGTATTTGAAGATTTCGTGAACTATTTCACAAGCACGAATGGTACGATTTCACAAGCACGAACCCATGAATAATGTTTTATGATTTGGTGAAATATTTTACGTGCAAGAATGGTCAGTCGTGACTATTGTACTAGGAATCATGAACCAGTTCACGAATACATGTATAATATTTGAAGATTTCGTGAACTATTTCATAAGCACGAATGGTATGTCGAGACTATTATACTAGGAATTATGAACCAGTTCACGAATACATGAATAATATTTGAAGATTTCGTGAACTCTGTCACGACCACGAATGGTAATTCGGGACTATTATACCAGGAATCATGAATCAGTTTACGAATAAATAAATAATATTTAATGATTTTGTGAACTATTTCTCTAGAACGGATATCGGACCCTGAATAATATATTTAGAATCATGAATTAGTTCACGAGGATTGTATGGATTCATGAATAAAATTCCGAGTTTCGTCAAATAGTTCACGAGAAAGTATCCATACTGTTTTGATTTTGTGAACTAATGTTTCTAAATCCATGAATAACATCATTAGTCAAACTTTGGTTTTATGAATAATGTTCTTAAAGTTGTGTACTAGTTCATGTACAGAAAATCGATTTGGTAACATGGTGACATGGCGGAAAACATGACTTAAGTTCACAAAAAAAAACAAATATTTCCACTAATAAAAGCGTTACGCGGACGTTACTGAAGGGAAATTGAACATAATTATAAAGGCCTTGATTTTTGTTCATGGTCGTCCAAACAAAAACATAAACTTGAAAATATACTTAAATGCAATTCCAAGTATAAGCAATGAATTATTTCAAGTTATTCAACTGATTGCTTATTGCGGAGGTTTTATTTTCATCTAGATATCGGCTCGGAACAGTGAAATGTTTAATGTGAAATTTCGCAAGATTATTTCTTTTGAGTGCAATACTGGACGGTCTTCTTCTAACCGCCGATGACGTCCTTCATGTGCGTGATGTATACGTTTGTTTTGATCGGCTGAAAAAGTTGAAAGATTTGTTTTACAAATTACGTGCTGATTTTCATGATCTGGATACCAAGTTGGAATTGATGCTAATGGAATGTAAGGCATTGGATTTCAACCAGATTGTTTTTGGAGCGTTGAGGTGAGAATAGATGCAGAGAATAACTTTTATTTTCATTTTTGCTGAAAATGGTGACATTTTTGCTAATTAAGCATTGTGTAAAAGAAATTGTGCACCTTCATGTTTGTGTTTGCTACCCATGCATTTGCATCATGCATTTGGGTGAGTGATTCAGTTATTATCCATTGTACTCTTCCTAAATTACCATTGCAGAGTGTTGGGTGAATTGTATTAATCGGTTACTGTAGTCGATATGAAATACTCGAGAGTGTTCATGTCTGAGTTACTGGAGGCCATTAAGTGTTTAACCCAAATTTTTATGTACCCGTTATACGACGTTTTGCCTTTGATGAGTGATATAAATCTTTCTGAGAGCTTTAACTCTGCTTCTTGTCAATTTTGGGTTTGACACGTAGTGGCACACTTTGTCCCTCAATGATGGCTCCAGAGGTCTCTAGTTCCAGTTTCTTGTGCCTTTTTGTTTTCTTTAGTTCAGAGAGTAAATAAAGGCGCTATTACCTAGGCTCATTAGCCAGGGCTGGTCTAAATAGCTCTGTCCCATCCCAGAAAGATAGGACCAATGGAGTGGCATTAACCTTCTTAGCCAAATCTCTCCTAACGATTTATCAAACCCCCTTTTAACTGAAACAGTCAGTACGGTTGTCCACTTTTCTTCCTTATTC
Organism: Topomyia yanbarensis; assembly: GCF_030247195.1. NCBI lineage: Eukaryota > Metazoa > Arthropoda > Insecta > Diptera > Culicidae > Topomyia > Topomyia yanbarensis. The sequence goes on along the minus strand of NC_080671.1, from coordinate 385,032,969 downwards.
AAGATTCAAAATTATTCGTTGATTAAATTCTATATTAAATGAATAATTTAATTGCCGTATAATTTTGAATCATCTCCTACATTTTACGCTGCACAGATGGTCTGGCCGCTTTAGTGGTTGTGTCATAAACCATATGTGCCATAATAATTACTATTGACAAGAAAAATTGTAGACGAACTTCCGCAATTTTCCAGGATACCTCTGTCCCATCCCAGGAAGATAGGACCAATGGAGTGGCATTAACCTTCTTAGCCAAGTCTCTTCCAACGATTTATCAAACCCCCTTTTAACTGAAACAGTCGGTACGGTTGTCCACGTTTCTTCCTTATTCAAGATTCAAAATGATTCGTTGATTAAATTCTATATTAAATGAATAATTTAATTGCCGTATAATTTTGAATCATCTCCTACATTGTACGCTGCACAGATGGTCTGGCCGCTTTAGCGGTTGTGTCATATACCATATGTGCCATAATAATTAATATTGACAAGAAAAATTGTAGACGAACGTCCGCAATTTTCCAGGATCCCTACATGTATTGGCTGCACCCACAACAAAAATCTCTTGCAATAATTGCAAGCGACAATTACTTGCAAATCATGTTAGCATCGCTTGCAATATTGCAGTTAAAACCGCTTGCAATTTCTGCAAGCATATAAAAATACGTCATCTCTTGCTATACCTACATATGTTTCATCAACACAACTGTCAAAGGATTACCACCCTTATTCACGTGCTTATGCTGGGTGTTATAGCAACGCACGCCGAGACAGCATCGAGTTGCGGATGTGCTGATTGTACGAGTTTTAACGTCTGATAGCATGGTTGGATGTATAAAGTATTGGTTAGTGATCTGTTCGTACGGAGTTCGTTTTTCAATGCCAGCAGTCTCTTTTTTTATTTTTTTTTTATTTGACGCATATTGGTCACCAGGTCGACAATGACTGGGCAGTGCGTAAGCCTCTTGTACCTGAAGGCATAAAATAGACCCCACTTGCGGCGTGGCGTCGACTGGGATACGAGTAACCTTAGTGAAGATCGGGTAACCAACCCCGGTGGGAACTTTGGTCGTATGCTGGCAGGGAAGGGGGGATTACCCTTCTTCGGAAGGTGTAAACCTGTCCTGGTGTCCAGGTGGGACCTTAAGCAGTCCTGGCACGACGGCCCATCGGCGAGACAGGTGGTTGGCGTAGGCCCTATAAGCCGCCCCTTAAAAAACCCACATAACGAACAATACAGAAGAGAATACGACCCAGAACAATCGGCAACGACCCAGGCGACGAATAAAGGATCACGATTGGAAACTCGGAATATGGAACTGCAGATCGCTCGGCTTCGCAGGATGTGACAGGATAATCTACGACGAGCTACACCCCCGCAACTTCGATATCGTGGCGCTGCAGGAACTTTGCTGGACGGGACAGAAGGTGTGGAAAAGCGGGCATCGAGCGGCTACCTTCTACCAGAGCTGTGGTACAACCAACGAGCTAGGAACCGGCTTCATAGTGCTGGGCAAGATGCGCCAACGTGTGATCGGGTGGCAGCCGATCAACGCAAGGATGTGTAAGTTGAGGATCAAAGGCCGTTTCTTCAACTACAGCATCATCAACGTGCACGGCCCACACGAAGGGAGACCCGACGACGAGAAAGAAGCGTTCTACATGCAGCTGGAGCAGACATACGACGGTTGCCCTCTGCGAGACGTGAAAATTGTCATCGGCGACATGAACGCACAGGTAGGAAGGGAGGCAATGTACAGACCGGTGATCTGGCCTAACAGCCTGCATCCCGTATCAAATGACAACGGCCAACGATGTGTGAACTTCGCAGCCTCCCGTGGAATGGTAATCCGAAGCACCTTCTTCCCTCGCAAAGATATCCACAAAGTCATCTGGAGATCACCGGACCAAGTAAGAAAAAATCAAATCGACCACGTTCTAATCGACGGTAGATTCTTCTCGGACATCACAAACGTCCGCACTTATCGCAGTGGGAATATAGATTCGGACCACCACCTGGTTGCGGTATGCTTACGCTCAAAACTTTCGACAGTGCATAGCTCTCGTCGAAGCCGAACGCCGCGGCTAAACATCGAGCGGCTACAAGATGGCAGAGTGGCTCAAGAATACGCACAGCAGCTGGAAGTGGCACTACCAACGGAAGAGCAGCTAGGCGCAGTTGCCCTTGAAGATGGCTGGAGAGATATCCGATCCGCCATAGGTAGCACCGCAGCCACTGCACTAGGTACGGTGGGCCCGGACCGAAGAAGCGACTGGTACGACGGCGAATGCGAGCAGTTAGTCGAAGAGAAGAATGCAGCATGGGCGAGAATGCTGCAACACCGCACGATGGCGAACGAGGCGCGATATAAACAGGCACGGAACAGGCAGAACTCGGTTTTCCGGACCAAAAAGCGCCAGCAGGAAGACCGAGATCGCGAAGCGATGGAGCAGCTGTACCGCGCTAAAGACACACGGAAATTCTACGAGAAGTTGAACCGCTCGCGCAGGGGCCAAGTACCACAGGCCGACATGTGCAGAGGTACAAACGGGAATCTTCTCACGGACCAGTGTGAGGTGATCCAGAGGTGGCGGCAGCACTACGAAGAACACCTGAACGGCGATGCAGTAGACGACGAGGATGGCACGGTAACGCACCTGGGAGCACACGCGGAAGACATTACACTACCGGCTCCGGATCTCCAAGAAATCCAGGAGGAGATTAGCCGGCTCAAAAATAATAAAGCCGCTGGGGTTGACCAAATACCAAGCGAGCTACTAAAACACGGTGGCGAGCCACTGGCTAAAGCGCTGCACTGGGTGATTACCAAGATTTGGGAGGAGGAGATTTTACTGGAGGAGTGGATGGAAGGTGTCTTGTGTCCTATCTACAAAAAGGGCGACAAGCTGGATTGTTGTAATTACCGAGCAATCACCCTGCTGAACGCCGCCTACAAGGTACGCTCCCAAATACTATGCCGTCGACTATCACCAATTGCAAGAGAGTTCGTGGGGCAGTACCAGGCGGGTTTAATGAGCGAACGATCTACCACGGACCAGGTGTTCGCTCTTCGTCAAGTACTGCAGAAATGCCGCGAGTACAATGTGCCCACACATCATTTGTTCATCGACTTCAAAGCCGCATACGACACTATCGATCGAGATCAGCTATGGCAGATTATGCACGAGTACGGATTCCCGGACAAACTGACGCGATTAGTGAACGACGATGGATCGGGTGATGTGCGTAGTACGTGTCTCAGGGACGCTCTCGAGTCCCTTCGAATCACGCAGAGGGTTACGGCAAGGTGATGGTCTCTCGTGTCTGTTATTCAACATCGCGCTGGAAGGTGTAATAAGAAGAGCAGGGATCGACACGAGTGGTACGATTTTCACAAAGTCTGTTCAGCTACTTGGCTTCGCCGATGACGTTGATATTATTGCACGGAACTTTGAGAAGATGGAGGAAGCCTACATCAGACTGAAAAGAGAAGCCAAGCGCGTCGGACTTGCCATCAACACGTCGAAGACAAAGTACATGATAGGAAGAGGTTCACGAGAAGAGAATGAGAACCGCCCGCTTCGAGTTTGCATCGGTGGCGACGAAATCGAGGTGGTTGAAGAGTTCGTGTACTTGGGCTCACTGGTGACCGCCGACAATGATACCAGCAGAGAGATTCGTAGACGCATCGTGGCAGGAAATTGTGCTTACTTTGGCCTCCGCAAGACACTTCGGTCGAACAGAGTTCGCCGTCGTACGAAGTTGACCATCTACAAGACGCTGATTAGACCGGTAGTTCTCTACGGGCACGAGACCTGGACCATGCTCGTGGAGGACCAACGCGCACTTGGTGTCTTCGAACGGAAAGTGCTGCGTACCATCTACGGTGGAGTGCAGATGGAAGACGGCACATGGAGACGGCGAATGAACCATGAGTTGCATCAGCTGTTGGGGGAGCCGCCCATCTGTCATACCGCGAAAATCGGACGACTACGGTGGGCCGGGCACGTAGCCAGAATGTCGGACAATAGCCCGGTGAAAACGGTTCTCAATTGCAATCCGACCGGTACAAGAGGACGTGGCGCGATCGACCAGGTGGAAGACGATTTGCGGACCCTTCGCAGACTGCGTGGCTGGCGACGCGCGGCCATGGACCGAGTGGAATGGAGGAATCTTTTGTATGCGGCACAGGCCACTTCGGCCTTAATCTGTTAATAAAAAAATAAAAAAAATATTGGTCACCAATACACATCGCTAATACATAGGCAAAATTCGTTTTTCTGTTTCTTGCATTGCATGCAAGGAAACTTCTTGCAATTCTTGCACATTATCAGAACGCTTGCAATTTTCGCTCGTATTTATTGCATTAATGTAAGCGATTCTTACCGGGTACGTTTTGGGTGTGTGTATGTGTAGAATTGACTAGACTAGACTTATTTCGATAATGTAACACTTAAATGACATCAATAACAGCTGATATATGAGTAAATAAGTGCAAACGTTAAAAAATATATGTAGGGGAACATGGGGAGACTTGACCAAGCGCAAAATTCTATTATTGGCTATGACGTGTTCTATAAGGTTCTTAAAAAAATTCCAAAAATATTTTTATACTTGTTTCGGCCCCTTAAAGTAATTTTAAAAGTTTGGAATGGAAAATCTTTTCCTTATAGAAAATATTCCGTAATTAATATATTTGCGTTAAATGATGTAATTTTTTATCAAACTTTGTATGGACATTTCTACTCCACTAATAATTACTTTTGAAGCACTTACACATTATTTTTTTCTTTATGTACTAGTGAAACAATTTTATATATAACTGAACATTGAAATAGTTATTACTAAAATTTGCACGACATTGAACGCAATAACTAGTGTTGGGGAGACTTGACCAAGATTTTATGGGGAGACTTGACCAAGTGGCAATAAGCTAAAGAAAGATAATAATTTTCTGATATTTACTGTGCTGTGGTACCTACTGTTGATGTTAATCACGTCACAAAAAAATCCTACATCAAACATCAGTCTATATCTTTTAGTACTAGTAAACAAAGTTAGCAGTAATGCGGCTGATTTCGTGACGTGTGAACATGCAATATAAGCAGTACAGTTAATCCTTAAAAGGAAATGCATTAAAAACAGTCGAAACTTATGAAATGCAACCCTTTTATATTTTTTACTGCTACCTAAGGATCTCGACAATATGAAGAAAAAGGATTACAGTATATTTTACGTTATAATTTTTTTTTCTGATTTTTAAAAATTTTCTTGGGAAAGTCTCCCCAGGCATTGGTCAAGTCTCCCTGCAGTGGGGAGACTTGACTCAAAAAAACGATCACAGAAAAACTTTTATAACTTTTGAAATAGTAAACTAAAAATTCTGCAAAAAATCATGAACATGCACAATACCTTTGCACATAAGATCTAAATGACTTTGGAAGGATTGAAAACTTTTTTGGAGATTTATGCAGGTTTAGATGAAAACCGGGTCAAGTCTCCCCATGTTCCCCTACTGGTGGGTCAAGACGGACAGTATTGATTAATGCTACTGATTGAACCTCTGTTTGAATCTCTCGCGTAAAGAAACGAAAATCTAATTATCAAACGTAGAAAACCGTTTAGCTAACTGTAGTCTCACACACAGTAGTTTGCAGGATGCACGTTAATGCGACCGAGACTAAATACGGAATTCCTAGAAGCTGGAAAAGGTAGACGACTTCGTGCAGGTCTCGACTCTGTTTATGTGCAATCGAGGAACTGATATTTCCAATGGCACATTTAATGTATAATTTACCAGATTTGTATAGTAAGTGATCAATGGAAGTGATTGAATAGCTCTCTTTATGATAACAGCAAAAACGATTAACTCCAAATTGGACCCCAAAACGTATGTTTTTGCCTCGAGTTGAACATATATATTATGGAGAATCACTAAGTATTCAAAAACATCCGTTAGAAACAGTAAACTTATTGTTGTGATCATCATATCCCCAAAATGTTCTTCTTACCCTCACCATATGTCCGTTTCACCCGCAGTCTTAAAAAATTGTAGATATTTCTTACTTTTCTATTTCTTTTAAAAAGGTGCATGTTGATAACCCATCTGGACACTCGAAAACCGATATACGGAACTACAACATCCAGTATTACATGTTGATAAAAACATGCTTTTACTACGTTATATTTGAGAATATCTTGAACATGTCCGTCTTACCCTCAGTTCCCCTACATTTGAATACACCGTGATTACTACTCAGCTGAGAAAGAAATACATTAAAAAAGGTTATGATTGACGGGTGAATCTTTCTGATGGAGGAAATAAGACATTTTTTTTCGCGCTGGGTGTATCAACATATCACGTGTCTCGTTAGAACCTCGAAGCAATTTCAATTACACAAATCCACCTGTCTCGTCAGAGTTTACGGTGATTCTCGTTAATGCGAAACCATGGCCGTCCGGGTCGGTGCTGAAAAGGATTTACTTTTTAATTTTGGACCTATTTTCCATGTTGGGTCGGCTCTGTTTGGGTGTTACGAAGCAACAGACGTGGTTATCAGAGCAGTTTACGCGTGGGATGAAGGTTGTTGAAGTTACATTTGCAGCGGTTGGGAGAGTTTCACTCTGCGTTGAACTGGACCGGAGCTTTCGTGTGAAAGTTTTTATTCTGTTTGACACATGTGCACACTAAATATTGCTCTGGCTTTCGAGGACAGTAGACTGCTCGTTACAAGCTTAGGTTACTAAAAAGTTACGCTTGTGTTTGTACACATTTGAAATGCTCGCGGCCGTGACTAACAAGTTTTCGGGTCTCCGGAAGTTGATGGGTCAATAGTAGTAATAAAGATGATTACATTTGTGGAACAGATTAAGATTCGGTGCAATTAAAAAGCAATTTTACTTGTTTCAACACGTAATCAAATAATCAAATTCACGAAAAATCATCTTTATGAGGTTTTTATAGAGTTTCATTTTCTTTCGATTTTTTGCGGATTTTCTAATTTTAAATAGTCAGTGGGTTTCTGATTTAGATATTCTTTTTAAAGATTTTAAGATGTTGGCGTATCCAAAATCACTTTCATTACTTGGAAGCATACTGTAAAAAGTAGTTATCTCACGTTTGATAATTGTCATTTTCTCATTTTGAAATATTTGTTGATAGCTTTAAAAACCAAAACACCGATTAAATTAAAGCCCTTAATAAATAATCACAATTACAAAAACCAAATCAAACATTTTACCAAAACAGAACTTTTCTTACCGAATTTGTGGTACTGATATTCTCGGCACTGAGCAAGAACCCCACTAAAAAGAATATAGCGAACAAAAAACTTTCTCGCCGAAAAAATATGTATAAAATCGTGATCGTATCGTAGTTACGGGAAACTTAATAATTTTCAACCTCCATTCTGAATAAGCGTTGTGCAGCTAGCGAACCGGTACCGGATGGTTGCTGAAATACGCGAGAAAGGATCACAGTCAATTTCGTTTCCATTCTGAAGCCCAACCAACAGAACCGAATCAGAGGGTTGGGTGGGAAGCAATGCTTTGGGTTGGCTCGGTATGACAGCTTTTATCTACCTTAATATTTCTCTCTTGTCTCGTTCGCTTACTTTGTTTCCTAATTTCCCTTTTTTCGTCTTGCCTCACTCAATTTAGCTTCATTGTTGTACCGTTTGTTACCTTTCGCAGAAGAAACAAGAATCTTTCAAACTTTTTAGACTTTTTCCGAAGCCCGATGGGCTGAGTTTTATTGGCGAATCGATTTTGTTTCACAAATTAGGCAATATTGGGAACAGGGTATAATGTTTTGTTGTGGAGCTTGATCATTCCAGTAATTCGATTTTTGTATTTATTGCTAAAAGTGATGCCAAACTGGCAGAGTGAAGATGTGTGATCACTGATGGAGGAGCACAGTTCTTTTATTAGCAACCGCATCGATACAGGTACTTCTATTGTTTATTATGTTAGTTACTATTATTGTACTACCCTTGCTATTATTTTTTTTTCGGTTAATGTGTCATAGAAATGGCCCAAGACGAGGCTCATAATGATGATCATCCTGACTTCGCCATGATTTCCAGGAGTAGTAAAATCTTCCCGTAAAATCCCCGACTCGAAGCTTTTCGGCCAAATGAGCTTTCCGGCCAAATGGCCTTTCCGGCCAAATGGCCTTTCCGGCCAAATGGCCTTTCCGGCCAAATGGCCTTTCCGGCCAAATGGCCTTTCCGGCCAAATGGCCTTTTTTTTGTAAAATTTCTAAGTTTCAACAGTTTGTACTATTTTTTGTTTAAGATATAGCAATATTTCTCTCTTACACTGATGCATTTCTTTAAATGGACAATAAGTACCTATATGAGATGAAGAAAGATTTTCAGAGTAAGAACACTTTCGTTCGTAAATCTTATTTCTAGTAAATATACATGTCTTAACTTGCGCTGCTGTGAATTCAGAAGACAGCATAACATTCCCAAGCTTCCCCAGACTATCACGAAGGCTTACTTTTCCAAGCAGATTTCCACCGAACCAGGCAGCAGAGGCCTGGAACTGCAGCTCCCTGCAGTTTTACCAGCAGGCGGCAAAGTGCATGTATAATTAAAACAAATGTAAAACAGAAACCGGTATTGTGATGCAGATTGGTGGGCCTGTGTTCTAATTCTTCACTTCCTTGCATAAATTGTGTTCGTCGGCTTACTAACTAGCGGCCTCAGCGGAAAATCTGCCCCCGTTCCCTTGCAACCGCAAGAAAACGGGTGCATGCGGCTTGGAAAAACTCGCCGCCCTCCCCAAGTCGGCCTGTGTGAAAGTGACAAGCTTCCAATCTGTGTAAATGAGTATTGCGATAGGGATTCCATTTCTGTTATGTTCGTTTTGCATTGTAATTGTTTTGAGAAATTCTTCGAGAGATTCGTTGTAGAACTTTATAAAGCAGCATGAAAATCTGCATATTCTTCGATTGTTTATTTTAGACAGCAGCATCCCACCCGAAGAATCCTACCATACAGCATCTAAATCGCTCAAATAATGGTCAATAAATGATTACTTAATTCTATTGTAGGGGATATAAAAATAGCCAACGAATATTTTGTACTGCTAATAGTATCGCCAACTTGCCTCGCTTGCGACACCGCCAAGTTACTCCAACTGCATGTTTACAATTAATAAAATTGATTTATTACCCTCGAAAATACAATATCGCCCACAACTTGTGAAAAACAAAATGTAATGCACTACAAACACATTGGACAATGTATTTCACGTTACTTGAACTACACAGCGAGATATAGTGCCATACGCCAAATAGAAAAGGAGAAAGAAGGAATTCCGCCAACTTACCCCAACCACCAACTAGCCCCGGGCTACGAACTTTAACTGCGTTCTTCTTGAAACCAATTTCATTTTATGAACAATCTTTTTTTCAATTTATGAGCAATCTTGATCTTGAAACGCCTGTAAATAGCGACTGCACAAAGAATTGCACCTGATTTTGCACCAGGTTTTTTTTCCGGTTCGAGTGGTTGAAATTGGAAAAGAGCGATATTTCTATAATTGTTATTTCATATGTTATAGCCTGAGTCGAGCTTTTTGGAAAAAAATAAACATTTCGCAAAATTATAAATGCTCAAACAAAAAAAAAATCCGCGCATTGTTATTTACCTACAAAAGGCTGTAAAAATTAAAAAAATAATTCCAAAAGGTACGTGGCAGGCCACAGCGACACTTCTGCTGAATAAATGAAAACTCACAAACATTCGATATTCTAAATATTTGAAGCCGCATAGTGTACATATTGTCTGCCCACGGTCAGACGGGGGCACATCGATAAATGTTTGCATTTTGCTTTGTGCGAATCTTTCTGCATGGGAGGATCGTCTTATTCGAGACCGCTCTGCCGTGCTGAGTGTTGGCATTTTGCTTTGTGCGTTTCTTCACGCATGTCGCCCGCTTTCACCGCAGAGATGTGGTGTATCATGTCGCGCATCGGTGCTCGTTGGTTGTCTCTCGTAGTAAAGGCGTACTTAATGTGCTGTGAACCCCACTGGACTGGTTATTAGGGTCATTCGAATGCCGATTGGGGACTTTTTCGTCATATCTAGTTTCGCCTATAACTTGGGAATAAGCTAATCAAAAAATGTTCTGTCACATTACACAGATTACGGGCTCAAGTACTAATTTCCGCTAGACCAATGCCAGCCTGGAAAAGTACCTAATTAGGACAACCCAACCCGCGCAATGCTTCTATTATATTCATGACCCCTTATTTCCGCGCAAACAAGCAAAACGTGCACGCTATCTGCGCAACATGCTTAGTCGGGGGTATATCGATAGATATTTGCGGTTTGCTTCGCGCGCATCTTCCAGCATGGGTGGAAGGTCTCATGCTGCCAGCGGCTATCTCGCAGTATGAACTGAACCGGCTTGGTGTTGGCATTTTGATTTGTGCGTTTTATCGCGCATGTTGCTCGTTATCGCTGCAGAGACGTGGTGTATGGTGTTGATCGTCAGTGCTCGTTGGTCGCCTCGAGACGTACCACGCGCTGTGAACCTAACTCAACCGACATTTGTTGTGCGAGTATGGGGCTGATATTTTAGTTGTAGGCAAAAGTTGCTAGGGTCATTTGAACGCCTACCATTAGTTACACTTTGATTCCGAATTCCTCTGGCTGTGAATAACCATTGATGTTTCTCTAGACAAGGCATTCACTTTCTAACACCACGTAAATTGTCAATTGCGTCATTAAATAAAGAATAAAACTCATTTTCTTTTACATAAACCGATCTTTAATTTCAATCCACTATAATAATTAATATGAAAAACAGCTGCTTTTCACCATCAATCAGACACTAGTATTTCAACTATTACTTATTGTCATCTTCAGTGTTCATATCAGTCCTATGTTTTCTTCACCCAAGACACATAATATACACAAAGGGCGCCAATTTCCGACCTTATTTCGATAAAAGCTATCAATATGAAGCACCAACAGAACAGAAATTTTAAATAAAAGTTCACTGCAGATTTATTTATAATATCATCCAATGCTTCATTCATTATGAAATGCCAACTTGCAGTATAATGTACCGAAAACAAGTTCTAAAGTCCAATCCACCCTCAACCATTCACATTCAAGTTGACGAGTGAGATATTCACAGGGCTAATGAAATTGTAAATGGAAAATGATTAAGCGGTGTGGTTGTCTGAATAAATGATGTACGTTCACCATTGTATTTACACAAATCTGTCGAAAATTTGCAGCTCTGATATTATTATTGCGGTAATTGAAGACGGACGGAGCATTTACTAGGAAGAATTTGTGAAATCATTTGACGTTGGTGTTTCGAGGCGATTGACCCATCATTTTTTCCGGGGACTGTATATGCAGATCGGTTAACTGAGCAGACGATTTATTGCAGAATTCAACTCGCCTCTATCATAGAAAAATTCGAATAGATTTTTTAAAAAATATATTTTCTTTCACCAATAACTGTTTTCAATTCTTGAAAAATTTAAAACCTCTAAAAAAACCGATTTTCAAAAGACTGTTTCAGTGTCAAATCAATTGACGCTAGGCATTTGAAGGCAATGGCTGGAGTATAGATTCAGTGGACTTCATATCAGGGCCAGTATACTAAGGAGACAATTTTTAAGAGCTGTGACCTGGTTGGTGGGTTGTTTTTTACGGTGCACAATATTAGAGTTGATTAACCAGTCCAAATGTGCCACGCCATTCTTTTTACACAAGCGAGTGAAACAAGATGCTTTTGTGATCTGCTGCTGTTAAACGTTGGTATTGCTATTTAATATTGGTAGCATCCAGCCATACCTCGAAAAAAGATAGATGACCACATTTTTGTTATTCGGTTTTCAATTCCTTACATCTCCTTTTATTTCTTTCCCTTCAACTTTTCACTTTGCGTCAGGCCGTGCTTAAACGAACTAGCCTGAAATAGACCTATTTAAGTGAGCTTCAAATAAACTCAGCTATGGGATACCCTAATACAAGCAAATGATATTACTGACTAGTATTTTATAAAAGGCAACCGTGTCTTCGTTTCTGTCTACAAAGTGGAGATTGACGGTGTGATCACCGACTATTTTAACTGCTATTTAAAAGCCGTTTTTGGCAAAATGTACGGCTGAAGTGCAGTACTGTCATTAAAGTTCTTCAGCTGTTGTGCATTCAAAATGCTGTTCACTAATAAGAAGTTATTAAATACTATGCTATATTTCACCCTAAGGAGGAAAATTTGGTAAAAACCAAAATTTCTCACTAGGGTGAAAATTTGTTGGTATAAACCAGTCTTTGTACAGGAGGGCACAAATCCTTATTTCACACTATGTTGCGTTTCGGCTTCGCCTCATCAGAAACCGACACTAACGTATTGTCGGAATAGATTTGTGCCCTCCTGTACAAAGACTGGTTTATACCAACAAATTTTCACCCTAGTGAGAAATTTTGGTTTTTACCAAATTTTCCTCCTTAGGGTGAAATATAGCATAGTGCTTTCGCATAGGCCTGCTAAGCCAAGACAAGTTTCGGCGTCACTTGTGTCTCATCGGCATAAACAGAACTTCTGCTCTAACGGGACATCACGTTTGATCAGTCGTTTGATTGAAACACATAGTGTGTTTTAGTTTTAAGGGATTTGCGTCAAGCCGGCGCTAATTTATTCCGACAATACGTTAGTGTCGGTTTCTGATGAGGCGAAGCCGAAACGCAGCATAGTATGAGTTATTAAATAGATTTTTGAACGCTGATTAACAACAGTCAAGTATACAAAATCCTAATGCATTCTTTTGCAAAAAATTGAAGAGAGCTGCACCATTCCATTCCATTGACATCCCTTGGTTACTGCACCTAAAAGCTGTAGGATGATGAGATTTATTGAAAAGGCAAAAAAAATTCTCTTGAGAGACCACTGAATATAATAGCACGAGGAAGCACTGATACAAAGCCTAAGAAAACCGCTTCTGATTTAGTAATACTAGATCAAATGAGGAGTTTCTAGTGCTTCAAGGAACACAAAAAATCACAAGAGGCTCACCATTCCAACCAGAGATTCAACTTAGCGGAGGCCTGGGTGGAGTTAGGTTGAACATCGGTCACTTTGTGTTGTTGCGGAACTTCAATTCTCACGGTATGCCATGGTGTTGTCTCCGCGATTTTTTTGGTTATAGAAGTTTTGAACTTTAGGATCATTGGCGTCTTTTGTCGGGTTAAAACAATTTTTGCCTTTCTCAATAGAAAGGTATTGCAATTGCTCTGAAAACCGACTTTTTAACGGAGGCCCGGAGGGCCGAGTGACATATACCATTGGATTCAGTTCGTCGAGTACGGCAAATATCTGTGTGTGTATGTATGTGAGTGTATGTATGTGTGTGTATGCGCGTCTGTGTGTGTGTGTACGCGAACACAATCTCACTAACTTTTCTCAGAGATGGCTGAAGCGACATTCACAAACTTAGTCCCAAATGAAAGGTGCAACGTTCCCATAGGCTGCTATTGAATTTCTAATGGATCCGACTTCTGGTTCCGGAATTACAGGGTGATGAGTACGATCACGTAGAAAATGTCGAATTTAGTAAATTCTGCAATGAATGTATAATAGTGAAAATTTTTCCAAAATGTGACCGCAACTGCTTCGATTTGTAGTACTAGGTCACTATCAGCCATTCATCATCGGTTCCGGAAACCCCGGCGGAAGTATCCAAATTCAGAATAACAGTCACAGTGGTTTCTCGGAGATGGCTAGACCGAATCAACCAAGCTTAGTCTCAAATGAAAGATGTTGCGTCCCCGTAAATGGCTATTAAATTTTATCCCGAGCCGACTTCCGGTTCCGGAGATACGGGTTGTGGCGTGCGATCACATAGCAAATTGTGATTCAAACCGATACTCCGATGACAGCAAGAAAGGTAAAAGTTTCGCTAAAATGTCTCTCAAACAACTTAAATTTGCAGTTCTAGGTCACCGACGGCCAAACAAACTTTGACTACATTGACCACCATAGACGGTTCCGGAAGTGCCCGGGAAAAGCGAACATCTTTCAAAACTAGCAAACTCATATCAGTTTCTCGGAAATGGTTGGGCCGATTTTCACAAACTTAGTCCCAAATGATAGCTATATTATCCCCACAGATGTCCGTAAAATTTTCGCACGGATCGCTTATATGGTTCCGGAAATATAGACTGAACCGTCCAGTCACCTATGCAATTCCCATATAAGCCGGAACTCAAAATTTTTTTCAAACTCGTATTTTTGATGCCAAAAATCTCTAAAATGCATGAAACGTCGAGATTTCGTGTTATCTCGAAAATTTTTTTTTATAAAAATCGACTTTTTGGGACTTTGCCGATTTCGCACCTTTTTTCAGTTCAATATTACCGTGGCTGTTTTTTCTTTTACAAAATTTTAGAACTCGAATAATGATTTCTTTTCTTGTATATAGTTGTCATGTCATGTATAATAATAAAATGTAATATATGCATTTGAAAGGTTTTAATGAATATAAACAACGCAAACATTTTCGTGTTCATGATTGAGAAAGGCACAATTGTACCGCTAGGTGGATTAAAACAGGTTTTTTTTTTCGAACTTTCCGTGTTTAGCGACCCGACATATATACTGTTCATTTTCTTTCTATTTACGTATAGTAAAAGAAAATAATCGGCCTAAGCTATTGCATTTTGGCCTAAATATAGCCTCTCTCCGACGCAGGGTACACCCAGACAGTACAAACATTTTTTCACTGTGAGATAATACCGTAGTAGTTGATTTTAAATGCTGTATAGTAGAGATGGTCGAGTTTTAATTTTTTCGAACCCGAACCCGACCCGAACCCGAGCGCATGAAAATTTAAAAACCCGAACCCGACCCGAGCCCAAAATTATACAATTTGAAAAACCCGAACCCGATCCGAGCCCGAACATTTTAAAACTTAAAAACCGGAACCCGACCCGTACCCGAGAATGAAAATTTTGTAAAACCCGAACCCGACCCGTACCCGAGAATGAACATTTTGTAAAACCCGAACCCGAAAATTTAAAATTTGAGAAACCCGATCCGAATCCAACTTGCTAATACGGAGAATCAACAAAAGATCTCGAAGATTTTTAATTCTAGGCACCCGAGCTGGACCCTTGATTCATCTAAGAATAGTAGAATCACTCGAATCTGAAGTAGCACCATACGCAGTGAGTTATATCTGCATATGGAAAAACAAATCACTGCCGAGTAGAATCCGCATTTATATTTACTATTATTGAACGTCAAATTTGTAACGTTCTGAGAAACTTATAAATCGTTGATAACTTAACCGGAAATTAAGTTAAATCGGCGGCTAACTCATGGGGAAACAGAAAGCTTAATGGTCACAGTTTCCAACAACCTTGCCTGTCATACTTAACCAAAATTTCTGATTTTTTATCAGAAATCATTCCTGCAAGACAGTTTCGTATAATTTTTTACATGTATGAAATTAGGCTATGACAATTGGCAATTCGTATTCGACAGTTTACATGACGTCACCCACGTTACTAGTTGGAACGGTCAAACCTGTATCGAAGGGTATCAATCATTTTCTGACATGTTCTTGATGTCCCATCATTAGCGTTAGGACGTTCTATGATTGGGTATCTAAGTTATTTTATGCTTCAGATTATACGGTAAGCGCGCCAATAGAGATGCTTCGACATCTCCAATGGAGCTCTCGGAACGACTCTAAACTTTTAAAAATCCCTTAATGGCTTCAACAGAACACACAAAATTTTTGCGATCAATTCGTTAAGTTCGTGGAAATTCATGTATTTTCATGAAGGAATCTAGATCATGCAACAGCTCAGCCCGGTAACAATCTGACAGAAAGTGCTTGTTTCATATATGTACCACAGATTTGATAGTGGCGCTATTATCCCATCACCATATGAGTGTCATGAACAACGAAACTTGACAGAAGTGAAGCTAGGTTTAGGTCTGTTGGAACAAAGACAGCCTCTATAACATAAATTTGGCCTAAGCTATGTGCTTTAAAAAAAAAAATAATGCGCCCTTTTTAAATTTGAGCCGCCATAATGACACCAAAGTACCACCAAATTTATGAGTTCAAATCCTTATTTTTCCGTTACAGTTTATTTTAATTGTAAGCAATCTTTATCATAAACCAATTTGATTATTAAACTTCCGCGAAGGCAGGTACAACCTATTTGACCTAAACAACCTAAACTGAGAGACAGATTTACTTTGTCAAATGAAAGTAAATAAGTCTTTCAGTTACTTATTCTTATTCTAAAATACCAATTAACAAATAAATATTAACCAAAAAACAAATATAATGCATTAATGTTTAAATTGTCTTTAATTATTTAAATTGCTTGAAGTGTCCCAACCTATACGACACAATTTTTGGCCATTTTGCCGTCATGCAGAAAATTGATCCTGAGTCTTATTTAAAATTGCAAGTAAACATCTTCCATTCGCAGACATCAAGCCACATAATATATCTACAAAGTGATGTACAACCTATTTGTTTAATTTGACCAATTTAACACTGCTTGCTTAGTTTGTTTGGGGTACAAATGTATCCCACAAAACCGTTAGCGTTAGTGTTTTGTCATGTGTATATAATTCAAAAAAAAATTATATATTTTTTTAAAAGCAAAATATCGATACATAGTAAGCGAGAAACTTGTGTAAAATTGTATAAGTTCCAACTC
Organism: Topomyia yanbarensis; assembly: GCF_030247195.1. Lineage (NCBI taxonomy): Eukaryota > Metazoa > Arthropoda > Insecta > Diptera > Culicidae > Topomyia > Topomyia yanbarensis. The sequence continues at coordinate 385,016,253 of NC_080671.1, read as the reverse complement.
TGCCGAATAATAGTATCTGTTATTTGGTATAACAAAGCACTATAGCAAAGTAACTAGAAAATGCGCTTGGATCGGTATTTTGCTTTTGCGGATGAAAGAGTCAAAACACATTCGTGAATATGATTCGTATATATTATGCAAGACGCATCATTCGATTCGTTATCTTCTGCAGCCCAGGCTCTCGAACATACTTACTTTATATACACGTACAATGCACGGGCTCTACCTATTCCTTCGACGCCTTCCAGTTTCATCTCTGTTACTGCATATTGATGTAATTTTAACGTTTGTATTGGTGTTTGGTTTTCAAAAAAGTATCGGAATAAATATACTTTTTGACCGGTTTTTGAAAAAAATGTTCAAAAGGAAATTTAATAAGTTTTACAACGTCGTATAAATTGGCAAAATCGATTCAAAACTACCGGAGTTATAGTAATATGAAGAAAAAATGTAATTTTGGCGTATTTTAAAGGCTTGTTCTATACAAAATTAAATATTACATAATTAAATAGTCAAAACACAATTTTTTTTAACCAGGTTACTTTACGAATGATTGTAGAATAGAACTATCCAATTTAATTATAAATTTTATTAGACATATTAGACGATTTTAGTTTTGGGGTACGAATGTACCCCACAAAACCGTTTACGTAGATAAAAAGTCGCCACCGCCTAAGTATCGGTTTTAAAGTACCAGTTTTATGACGAACATCTAAATGCCGAAGGACTAGACGGACGGAGCAGTCAAGCATTAATATGCGATCGCCCGAAAACGTCACCTGGTTTCCGGAAGTGAATCTACCCATTATGTGAGCTATTCAAACACGGAGGAAAGGCATTGGGTGATTTTGAAGATTTAGGAGAGGAAACTGTCTTTCTCATCCACAAAATAGGTGGTACAATTACCAAGCAATCACTTTGCTGAACGCCGTCTACGGGGTGTTTTCCCGAGTTTTTCGTCGCCGTCCATCATCATCAGCGTGGCTGTGGATCAAATGTTCGCATTTCGGATTTGTTGAGATTGTTTGGCATGCGGCACAGAGGCCAACAAATGATTCACTGGATTACTGTGACAAAAATAAGACTGACTTTTTCACTTGATTTTTCGCACTAAACTAGTAAATTTATTCTAATCATTCTTCTTATATATGGGTGATACTTCACTTTCTAGCAGTCAGAATAATAATAAAAAACGCTAGTGTGAAATTGCTAGTATGTCCGTCATTCATAGTAAGGTTTTCAGTAAGGGATTGTCGTATAGGTTGGGACGCTGTATAGGTTGGGACAGCTCGACATTTTCGTTCCTAGGCAGTGTTATCATCTGTTGATTTTAGCACATACTAGATTCGGTCGCAGCTCACTTTTTATGCCAAGTTAAGGTTATAGTTCATTCTTGTCACAGCTGCACTGAGCAGTGTCAAAAAACGAGCGAAAAATCTTTTGTCTTGCTGATTTTTGGATCATCTTAAACTGAATCTTTTTCATCGAAATTTCAACGTAAATAATTTTAAAGTGTTAAGAAGAAACTGAAATGTTATTACAGATCAGGGTTTTGCGTTTGCTTCATTGGATTTTTTTTCTTCCAAAAATAGGTTGGGGCACCATGCAGTTACGCATGCGTGCAAGATTGCGTACAAGTTTTACATGTAAAAACTGAGAGACAGATTTACTTTGTCAAATGAAAGTAAGTCTTTCAGTTACTTATTCTTATTCTAAAATACCAATTAACAAATAAATATTAACCAAAAAACAAATATAATGCATTAATGTTTAAATTGTCTTTAATTATTTAAATTGCTTGAAGTGTCCCAACCTATACGACACAATTTTTGGCCATTTTGCCGTCATGCAGAAAATTGATCCTGAGTCTTATTTAAAATTGCAAGTAAACATCTTCCATTCGCAGACATCAAGCCACATAATATATCTACAAAGTGGTGTACAACAAGCTAAAAAATATTGTTATGGAAACAAGATATCAGCCTCTAAACAAACCCGTCCCAACCTAGACTACATTCCCTTACAGGTAAAGCTTATTTTGGGCCGTTCAAAATTATTTCATATTTTCATCCGGAGACAATCGATTTTTAGTTGTAGTCTCAGTTGGTTAACTATTCTTCACTATCGATTTTCTTTGTGCTTTTCCTTTTTCTAGTTTGTCTTCTGAAAAAATAATAAAAAAAATAATATGTGAATAAGTATGATTCTGAACACTTTCTTCTTATACATCCGACTTTCAGTGTATTCAATAAACATTACGTTAGGATTTTCGCTATGCAGCGTCAAATATTGCTCTAACAGTAATATGAATTCAAGTGTATTATAGTAAAAATAAGATTTTTTGAAATGATTTGTGTATTTTCTTTTGGCGATTCTTTCAGTATTTAATCAGAATTAACACATTTATTAGCAGCACACGGAACATCTGGTCACCTCCGCTCAAGTGTACCATTTTGAACACCTCTAACCGAATACTTCCCAAAAAGTGCTTTTCGTCGGTTGTAAGGAGTGTTGTGTTTCTTTTTTAATCCTTAGCTCGCTGACGGTTTTTGGTAAGAAACTAACCAAAGGGTGGTGCAGTGCATATACAAAAGTTTGTTTGAATTTAAATTTTTGCTGCCCGCAAGTGATTTATTGCAGCTGGTGGCTTTTTCGGAAGCATAGGAACGACGCTCGTTGAGTGGGGAGTGTTGAAAATTTATGCACAACATGCAGTGAAGTGTCGTTAAAACAGAAATTATTTTGTCCTAATACATGTTGACAATCCGGTCGGCAGGGATAGGGCAGTTTATTTTGTATAGTTAATGACACTCCCCGAAGTTGCTGGCAAGCTGTTACCAGAGCACCCAGACACGGTTTCCCATAAAGTGTTCATTTTCTCTTCTATCTGCATGTCGGAAACGATATCTGGCGGAAGGTTTTTCACAACAAAAAACGCATTATAAAATACGGCGTACTTTTCTTTGAAAAGTCAATTTTCGCTTTCGTCGGAGCTTAACCATGTTCGGAAGAATCGTTCCCCCCCGCTTCGAGCCATTCATACCGAGCGCTTTGTCGAAGAATCTATTGTTTCGCTGCAGAAATAGAAACCGTGGCCTTCTTCCGCACCTGAGGGGCAATTTTTATTCATTCGCACAGAATTTTCACCGCAAAATTGAATTTTCCTCCGAGCGTCACCCGTGAAGCCGTCAGGACGACGTGAAAAGCGTGCGAAACAAAAATCTCCTCCGACACAATAACCAAGCTGGCAGACATGAAGATATTGCACCATAATCATAACTGATTGCTGCTTACTGTGCCGTGATTCTGCTCCCATTCTAGGGTTTTCGGTTTTCTAGCAGGTGTGTTCCCACTTCGCACGTACGTTTCCTCGGTGACGGAGATATACAGTACGGTTTGAAAGTTAATACAGTTCGGGTTCAGTTTGATGAACAGATATCCATCATTGGGTAGACAGGGGGACTCGAGCGGTTTATACACTTTAAAGTTCGGTGAGAGTGAACGACCAGGTAACTCCATCAGATATTGTGATTTCATGGAGAGCCTCACGCTTAAATGCTAATTTCTATTCATGATTATGATTCGCATTTTCGAAGTGCAATCGCAGAAGTCCTGGTAAGTTCTTGACATTAACTCTGTGCTGTTTTTTTTAAATTTGAAAGCTTTGCCAACTCATGACATATAATCCTTCACGTCAAACAAAAAATATAAAATATGATTTTTTTATAAAAAGTATTGGTTAATCATTTTAAACTGCACTGCCATAGCGGCATAGACAATACGAAACAACAAAGATGAAGGACGGGCAAAATTGCTGTGAACACTCACGGCATTCATCCGGAGTTAGTATCCCGGTGCGAAGAAGTGTATATCAGCAGTCTTTCAGAGCCGAACGTACAGGCTGGTAATGTATGCATGCACGCGTGGGAGGGTGTTGGTAATGGTAGAGATGTTTATGTTGCCGTGTGAGAACAATAGCAGCTTTTCGTTTCATTTCCCACGGTTTGCGTGCTTTTCCCGTGCCGAGTACAATGGAACCAGTAGCTGTATGAAGTGAACCTTGTTAACTTTGCCTACGTAAGAAAATCAAATCTAGAAAATTCGATCCAAAGTTTGGCGGGCTGAGCCAAACATTGTGATTGATTCAAGTAGTATTTTTTTCCCTCAGTGCGTATCACCAAAATAAATTGCTTAATTTTAGTTATTGATTATAATGGTTTTGTGAATTTATTAATTGGTTCTATCATTTAAATTATGTAATCGAATTTTGGGCACATCTCCAGGAATGAACAATTGGCATAAATTGGCTCTATTGGACCCATTTATTCCAGAGATTTGCTCATTCCTATATACTACCTTTTCCAATCAGTCTAAAGACGTGATGTATTTTGCTGTATCAAGAAGTTCTCTCGCTTCCCGGCTGTTTTTCGGCAAGTCTCGCAGGGCACGAAGACTCCTCAGGTCCCTCTCAACACTTCTCGTTGTACCTGTCGGATTATTTTCGAATATCATTTTTACCGGGTTGTCGTCTACCATTCTGACGACATGCTCAGCCAACCGCAGCCTACCAATTTTCACTGTGCGAACGATGGGTGGTTCTCCAAGCAGCTACTGCAATTCGTGGTTTAAACCCCATCCAATCGTAGCTCGTTCGCAACAGCCTAGATTTTTTACTCTTAGAGGACCAACGTATCTGAAGTTTGTATGGGATTTTTTTGACAATTTACATGGAGAAAACCTACTAGCTCGCATTTTTACTGCTAGGTGGCACTACATGCATCGTATTGTTGCTGTAAGTGAAACTAAGAAAGATAATTGTCTACAACTTTGTTGAAGACTGCTAGTCAATCCGATTTTGTTAAAAGAAGTTATTAAGAATCAGGAATCAGAATGTATTGGCTTAAATGGCACGTTCCCCGTATGTAGTCGGGGATTTGAACCCTGCCGTGTGTTTTCATCATTTCCTGAGCGGAAGAAAAGGAGAAGGAGGTGTGGGGAAGTAGAATTGGAAGGGGGGAAAACAACAGCACAAAAACAAAAACAAATAACAGGTAAGTTAGTCTCACAAAAAGTTCAACTCGCCTGCGAGTAAGCCTAAAGCTCTTTACCACATTGTATAAGAAACTTTAGTATGTCTCTGAGTTTCAGTCGTCCAAACATGGTGTCGTCTACACTCAGGTAAAACGTAGAGCGAAATTAATAAGATTTGTCCTATGATGCATAGAAAAGTAACAAAACTATGTTTTCATAAGATTAATAAGAAAAACATACGACTTGTATGATTATCTTAACATTTGTATAAGACATTACATATGCAGTCATTTGAATTCATACGAGTATCTTATGATTCTCAAAAACATAAGATAAATGTATAATATTGTCTTATGAAAAATCAAAGATGCCGTATGGAAAATGAAATCATAGCAAACCGATTTGACTAAATAAATGCCGTTTCATAAGATAATCTTATGATTTACATAGGTACTACTCGTGGCTAAAAATATACGATATTCTCATTAAGTTTGGTATATTTTTTGCCTGAGTGTATGTAAGGACTGTCGAAAACTCGAAATCGTAATTGCGCTACTGCTGGACAGTTGCATATCAGATGATACGAGGCTCCGTAGTCGGATTCACAAAGATCACATGAAAAAGACTCAGCGCGCTGAATAGATGCCATGTGATAATTGAGTTTGCAGCAGGGATGTAATGCACTTCAGAGCAAATAAAGAGAAGAATAGAAACCGCTCTTTGCACTTTTAATGCGAACCACCGCTCTTCTCTTTCACTCTTGGTCCCACGTCCACAGAAGCAGAGAAGGCAACCAAAAAACATTTTAAAAGCGTTGTTCCGATCAAATTTTATCTGAATTGTAGTTTGATTCGCCTTCCTACCTGCTTGCCAGTGAGGAGAGGCACAAAAAAGTGACTCTTCAAGGTGACTCTTTGAACGAAATTGTGCAGCTCTTGGTGCACAGATCTGTCTCTTTTTCGTTTTCAAGTTTCTCTTTGTGCGGCCGTTCTGCACATCGCAGTGTCTTTGTGCTGCTCTATCTTTCATCGGTGTATTTCGCTCTTTGTGGCACATTGTGTGAGCAAATAACAAGCCTGGTTTGCAGTAGTCGGTTAAAGCCCTGGTCAGCATGCAGCAGTAGAGCTTCGAAAAATGTAGGAAATTTTTCGAAATCGCTGAGCACGGTTGTTCTAGAAACGCCTTTGTTTGGCGACGCGTTTGAAGATTTGTCTAATAACTACGGTGCTGGGAGGAAGCAAGCCTGGTCAATTCGTCAGCCTATTCATTTCCAGTAATACCAGAATGACCGGGCACCCACACAAGGTAGATAGTGTTGACAATGCTTAGTTCTGCGATTTGGGTTAGGCACGCGATCACTAGCTTGGACTGTGATTTGTCTGAGCTAAGGTCCTTGATTGCAGCCTGACTTTTGGAGCAGAAGTTTATAACTTTGCCGGACAAACTCAGTTGAAGGGCCGATTGTAACACCTGCACATGATCGTTGAGATTTCTGCTTGGAATACAATACAGTATCTACCTAATGAGTGAGATTGTTCCAATCTCATTTCACGACATTAGACATCTGCACCAGCACGTCCCTCCATCAGAGAACCGTCAGTGTAACAGACCACTTGCGTTTGTTGTTGTCTTTCCATATAGCCAGACAACCACTCCTCTCGAGAGGGAATCTTCACATCTACAGAGGCGTCTGCTTCCTGTTGTAGTAACACGAGGGCCCTTCGATCTTCTGGCCGGATCTAGCTTCGTGTCACTATTCAAATTTTGTGCGGGAGTGGTACGAAGCCAACGAGGTCATTTTTGTAACCAAGGATCTATTTACTAGGAACTTCAACCCGCCTATGTTATATAACAATCCGAACGATTTATCTGAATAGTTGCCGTTATATTTATTTCCTATGGTTGGAAACATGTAGATATATCGATTTCCAAAAATTTCGCCTGAAATTCGTATCGTTGTTAACTGTCGCTCATTTCATGTAAATTTCAGCCGTAAATCTTCAAATGTTTATTCGTGAAATCAGTTGACGCTGGATGTTTGAAGCCGATGAAGCGAGCATCTCTGCAGAACTGGAGGAAAAATTTCTAGATTATTGATTATGGCTCATTTCATTAGATTTCATTTACCAGATTAAGTACCGTCATGACTTTCCGGTTATGTCCGGTTCTTACCATCCAAGCATGCAACGAGTGAAGACAGGTGGCCACATTTTTGCTGTACTATCCTCAGCCGGGCTCTAAACATAAATACAGTCTCCCGAAAAGATCCGGCTGATGCATCATGATGGTAAGATATATGCCGCACAAGGTTCGTCATCTCAGACTCTCACTTCCCATTTAAAATCATACACATGGAAGTTTGTCGACATTTTTCTGATCTTCTTGTGGATCCCAAATTTGCCCAGATAAGCTCAGAATTGTGATATTCGTTACTGACAAAAGTCTACATACCCGCTCACAAAGTTGAGATTGACGGTGTGGACATTGATTTGAGTTTGTTGTTGAATGTTGGTTTAAGCCTGAAAAAACACTTTTTTGAGTTTTTTTTAACTAATTTGGGTGAAACGAGTTTATCAAAACCCCTTTGATTAATTTGCTTCACCCAAAGTTCGCAAATTCGCAAAAAAGTGTTTTTTTCTTGCTGAAACCCGTAATGTCGTTGATAAAGCAAAGAATGGCAAATTTCGCTGCGTTTTTTGAGTGTTTGTATATTGATGAGCATGCAACGTATTTTATACGATGGAAGAGGAAATGTCGTCCAGTTTAGTTTACAAAGTACAAAAGAAATTGTTTTTGGAGTGATTCGATGCGTTCCTCGTACAAGACAGTGCACTGTGGGAAAAAAGGGACTCAAAACGCGACTTTTTTTTGAAAAGGCTGGATGTCGTTTACCAAGTAAGGTTTTTATTATGTAAAAAGGGCTGAAAATTGATTGCTAGTATTTACAACGACCGCACGATACGCTATCATGCCCGTTTTGCCCCAATTCTTCTTTTCGTTTGAGTTTATTTTAAAAACTGAATATATAACTCGAAAGAAAGTTGGAAACGGCTGACACAAATTGATATTTCTTATGTAAAAAAGTCCAGAAAATCGATTGAAGATATTTAGAATCATGTCAGGAAACGTATACACCCATTTTACCCCAATTCTCCACAAAACTAAAGTTTGAAGTTAATCCTGGCTTTATATTTCGGTAAAAGGCGATATGCGACTGATCAAAAGTGATGAATCTTATGTATAAAAATCCTGGTTATCGTTTTAATATAGTTAGACTGGTCGCCCGAAACGTATGTACCCGTTTTACCCCAAATCTTCCCATATCTCAAGTGGAAAGTTAAACTTGACTGTGCTTCTCGAAAAGAGGCTGAAGGTGGCTGATAAAAAGTAGTAATCCTTATATAGAAACATCCGGAGAATCGGTTGAAGATAGTTCGAATGACCGGACAAAACACGTGTATCCGTTTTACCCCAACTTCTTCCCATAGCTCAAGTGTGGGGTTAGCTGTACTTCTCGGAAAGAGGCTGAATGCGGCTGATGAAAAATAGTAATTCTTATGTACAAAATTCCGGGCAATCGATTCGAGATAGTTAGAACAACCGCGCGAAACGTGTACTGCTTCGAACTACCTTCAATCGATTTCCTGGATTATTTGGCAAAAAAAAATAGTTTTGATCAACCGCTTTCTGCTTCTTTTTGAAATATTGAGTAAAGTGTATCACCACGCCTGTATTATGTAAATAATTGGGGTAAAACGGATACAAACGTTTCGTGCGGCCATTCCAACTTCCTTCAACCGATTCCCCGGATTTTTCTATATAAGAATTACTACTTTTCATCAGTTTAACGTTTCACTTGAGATATGGGAAGATTTGGGGTAAAACGGGTACACATGTTTCGTGCGGCCATTCTAACTATCTTCAATCTATTTCCCAGAATTTTTTGCATAAGAAATACTACTTTTGATCAACCGCATTCAGCCTCTTTCTAAAATGTAGAGCCTGGTTTGACTTTATACTTGAGTTATGGGAAGAATTGGGGTAAAACGGGTACAGCCGTTTTCAACTTTCTTCCGAGTTATATATTCAGTTTTGAAAATAAACTTAAACGAAAAGGAGAATTGGGGCAAAACGGGCATGATAGCGTACCGTGCGGTCATTTTAAATACCTACAATCGACTCCCCAGACATTTTTACATAAGAAGTATTCATTATTGATTACAACACTTAGCCTTCTATCAAGCTATTGGGTAAAGTCGCGTTTTTGATACTTTTTTTTCCCACTGTGCAGTGTATGGGTTTCATACTTCGCTGCAATATGCAATAGTTTTTTAATAGATTAAGCGTATTCCACGATCTTTGCTACATCACTAAGAACCACATATCTTTCGCATTTGTGATACTATGAAACTGAGGAAACGTGCGTTAAAGTGTTTAATAATTTTCGCTATCTTACAAATAAAATGTATAGGATTCGTTCAAACTTTGAAAACTTTTTCCGAGGCTCGGTTGACCGTATCTCATATACCAATCGACTCAGCTCGACAATTTGGGATAATGTCTGTGTGTGTGTCTGCGTGTACCGCATGTTTTCATTTTTGACTTATTGAAGATTAAATGACATCCCTTCGAAACGTTGCACTATGCGAAGGCATTTGAACAAAAAAATCAAAAACTATATCAACTCCAATGTAGTTAAATTGTTTACTGTGTATTTATATACACTATAATTAAGGAAATCTTTATAAATCTCAGAACATTATTCGACTAAACAAATGTTTGAAGATAAAAATTTTGAAAGGAGGCATACCATGCGTGTTTTTAAATTCCCCGTGAATTTTGAATTAAGCGTATGTCCAAATATGTCATTTGAAAACTAAAAGTTAGGCGTTGCACCCAAGTCTACCGTATGGTCATTGACAGAACATAACTTATAATCATGTAAAACACGATGATGAGTTATGTTCTATCAATGACCGGCCATGCATCCTAGTCCTAGTTTGCCGCTCTAAGTTAATAACTGATTCGCTCTAGAATACCTATCCGTCTTTCAATTTCATTGCCTTCGTTTCTCTCACCCTTACATTTGCCGAAAATAGTCAACAAAATCGATACAGTAGAACCTTGCGGCAATTAAAACATTGTAACATATTTCCAATTACTCGTTTAAATGCTGGACCTGAAAAATTTATTCTGCACAAATTTCTGTTTTTATTAGAAGTCTGTGGTTAAAAAGACATCTTTAAACTTCAAAACAATAGAAAGTTCAAATTTCCTTTCAACAAATTAAGGTCCATAAAAAAACAGATATACCAGATAGTCTTGAACGACATCATCAAGAACAGAAGAACTAAAACCGCAAAGGTGAAAACAGAAAGGAATGGAAACACTAGAAAGTGGATTATCTATTACATATCCATGCTTAAAATAATGGAACTTTATCAAACATTTCAGAACATTCCCAAAAAAGTGGTTTTCAAATTCGTACAATTCGTTTTATTCATTTACTTTTTATTATTTTTTTTTTAATTCCATTCAAAATTTTTTTTCAGTTTATTTATTTTTATGAATTTTACTCGTTTTGTTTATTTTGAATATATGGCTAATTTTAAATGCATGATCTTTTCATTTTATTCCTTTATTTCATTCGGCATTATTTTTTTCATTTTGGATTATTTTACCTATTTTATACGTTTCATTCTTTGGATGCATTCTGATTAGATTGCATTTTATTCATATCAATTAAATTATTTTATTTACTATTTTCATTTTATGCATTTCATTTATTTTTTCTAGTTTATACATTTTTTTATTTTAATAATCCAATACATAATAGTTTTTCAGTCATTCATTTTATCCAAATTGTTAATCTGACAAATTTTTTTTCGAGGTTTGTCCTAGTGGACCTATAGAGCTAGGTTCTCGGAAGGGCTCCCCATCAGAATCACATACTACAATTTGCAGACGAGACAGGCGAATGGCGCCCACTAAACACTGCTTTGGGCCAATTGTAGCGGGCCGTGATTCTGAATGTGATATTCATTGTACGGTTCAGCTATGTGCCTGCGAAGGGACTTCGCGATCACGTGTATCATCGCGAAGCACTCGAGCATTTGTGCGTTAACGTGTTCGATCGCGTGTGCGTTTGTATGTCGCGTGTGCTAACGTGTATGTAACTCGCTTGTATAAATTCTATTTTAAAACCGTGTGCCTTTCGCATATTCGCCTGTGTTCTTGGATGATCGCGCGTGGACCGTGAATCTGATACTTAATTTTTGATATGTGGCTAGAAGATGTTAGAAGAAAGTGCGATCTATCATATCACTAGTGCTCCCGGTCATGTCGGTATTTTTTGATTGGTCCTACTGAATGTATGGACCTAAGTTGCTAGGATAGAGGGTAATGGTTTCCGGACGTAACCGATTCATGATCGCGCGAACACGGATGTTTTTAGATTCGCGTTTGAGACAGCGTTTGAAACTTCGTAAGTGCTAAAACGTTCACCTTATTACCGGGGTGTTACCAAGTTTGTGCGATCGCGGGCGTATGTGTGCGTTGTTAATCGCGAAGGGCTTAAGCGTTCGTATGTTAACGTGTTTGTCACGTGTGCTCGCGTGCATGTGACTTCGCGTGTACAAAACCTGATTTTGTAACCGTGTGGCCATTCCTATATAGTATATAGGATATACGCGTGCGTTCTTGGATGGTCACGCGGATCCTCATTCTGATAGTTAGTTTTCGGTGTACAATTCACATTCTGACAGGGAGTAAATTACCCCATATCACTAGAGTCTCCGGTCATGCCACCATGTAGTGTGGTGTTTAGTGGATACGAGAGTTTTCTTTTTTAATTGGATCAATTGAAGGCATGGACCTAGTCCGGTGATATCAATGATAGAAACATCCGAAAGTGACCGATTCAGGATAGTGCGAGTGCGGGAGTTTATAGGTACACGCTTGAGACCGCGTTTGAAAATTCATAGAAGCTGAGACATTCACTTTATCATCAGGGTGTTATCATGTATACAAGATCGTGGATGTAGGTGCCGTGGATGGTCGCGAAGGGCTCAAGCATTTGTATATTAACATATTTGTCTCGTGTATGTGACTTCGTGTGTATAATTTCGATTTTAAAATGATGTAGCGTGTATTCTTGAATGATCGCGTGCGGACCGTGAATCTGATGCTTAATTTTTAGTGTATGGTACAGATGGTAAAAGAGAGTCCGTTTCCCCATATCACTAGAGTTCCAGGTCATGTCATCATGGAACGTTCTGTTTAGTGAATATGAGCGTCACGTTTTTATTGGTTCAACTGAAGGCATTAGTCCAGACCGCTAGGGCCGAGGAAAGACTTTCGGACATGACCGTTTCATGATAGCGCGAGTGGTGGGTTAATGTTTGAGACCGCATTTGGAAATTTAAAGGTGTTAGTCGCCGCCAGACTTTGGCAGTGGGTAGAAGCTATGGAGAGAGATGTTGATGTCTGCCTCAAAGACTATCGGCAGAGGCTAACGACAAATCCAGCCGTTGATCTCCAGACTGAGTTAGGTAGGGGGCAAACAGTGATAATAAATATCTCAAGCCTTCAGCGCAGTCCACTGGACCTAAAAATAGATAACGAGAGGGATTTGGCCCGATCGATGAGAGGGAGAGGTGACGATCTGCTTATAGAAGACATTGGGGGGGGGGGGGGGGGTCGATAGGTCAATTAGGAGGAATTGGAGGCTTCAGCGGTGATTACGATACTATTGGGAATATGTGATGACATCATCACAGTTCCTCGATGGTGGAGTGGTTAACGCACCCAACTAGAGAGTGGGAGATTGCAGGTTCGATTCCTGCTTGAGGACATATCTTTTCTCGGTGTTTCCAATAAAAAGGTGAATTTTCACCGTTTCTTCATTCTCACCATTCCGGTCATGCTTTCTCTGTCTGTTTTCCAGTGAACACGTTCATAAAAATTCTTAAGAAAAAAAAAACAAAGACTCGCGTCAAAACAAGGTATGGATTGACTAATACTAATAAAGATTAGATTGCTGCTTGTCAATATTATGTGAAGAATAGTTAGGAGAAAAACAACGGCCAATATTTCTTGTTCTAAAATGATTTGTTTTCATTTCTATCGTCATTGTAATATTTCTAGTATCAGTAATTAAGAGTTCAGGAATCAGAATATATTGGCTCAAATGGCACGTTCCCCGTACATAGTCGGGGATTCGTGCCTAATAAGAGTTGAATCACGATATACCGAAAATAAGCATAGAATGTAATGCAACAACTGCTTACACTTGTTGAAATGTAGGGGCTTCTTCAAAAGCGTGATCTTATAACGACCTCGGACTGTTCTCAGCAGTAATACGTTCCGCGTGCGGATCTTCATAGATATGTCCAAATGGGATGACAGAGCCAGGTTTGAAATCAGCAGGATAGAATCTATCCTTGCCTTTCGTCTCTCACAAGCATAAGGAAACGGTGCATTCGATATACAGTACACTTTCTAATTTTAGCATCGGGACGTCATGTATAGAACTGCGTTCTCTGCTTTCGGTGCCTCGTAAAATTAATAAGCGAATCGCTTTGCAAGTTCCAATCACTGATTTAAATATTTTCAACTAGCTATTCAAAGATACAATGTATGCATTACATGTCAATCTGTTAAATCGAATTATTCATACGAGCAATTCATCATTCCGAAATTCGCGACAGTAAACCATTGTGCATTCCTTGTTTCGAGAAGAATCGGAAAGGATATAAAAAAGCAACAAAATCACTTGATAACATGCAAATTGGATAGATTTCTGATATCTATCATAACACACGTGATGGTAATCTTCTCGACAAGTTTTTTTCTTCTTTCAATCCCCAAGTGTTTGTCTACTTCCGCTGAGGGAACGTACCTTCTCTAGGAAGGATCTTTACTCCGGTTCGTAGGGGATTGTGGTGCTCATGTGTGTGTGTGTCTATATTGCATCGTTATCGTCATTACATGGACCAACACGATATTGAACATTCCCCAGGAACGACATTATGAGAACGAAAAAAACACACACCTACCTACACACACATCCGACCGGATTATAGTGGGACCACGGATGGCCGGAAGAGAAAAGGTTTCAGCTGGAAAATGTCTTGGCAAGGATTTTCCTTTTTTTTCTTGAATCCGGCCAGGGTTGATGCGACACATAACGAATTTTTATGCAAATTTCTTCCCTCATTTGCAAGCCGTGTCCAGACTGGGTTGGGAGCAGAGCGCGGATCAGATTTGGTATGCGCATATTGGCTTCGTCGAACAGTGAAAATCTGCAAATCGATCGTCTATACTCGGCTGTTAAGCTCCGTGCCAGAAGGCGGACAAGTATTAGCGGTCGATGCAAACATTTGGATTAAATTGAAACTGCCAGTTGCTGGCAGCTGCTGCTCCGCTGTAAGGTACTGCTGTATGGTTGGCCTGGTTGAATCGGCTTTTTTGGCATGTAAAATCTGTGGACGTAACCGAAAAGCTGGCGATAAGTTGCTACAGGTTAGTGTGCTGAAACTGTTGATAGTGGAGCAATTGTTTTTATAAATTATGTCTGAGTTTTAACGATTATTTTCGCTCATAGCGCCATCAGTTGTACTTTTCAATTTGAGGCTGATTTGGCTTCATTGACAATTTTTTTAGGTTTCATAAATTTTGATGGCCAATGAAAATGATAATTTTGAATTTTTCTAGAACGTACATACAATGTTTAATCGTTCACAAAGGTCGTAGCAAACTTTGGGTTCAAACTGAAATTATTTAGTGATGCCAAGCCCAAGTTTTGATCTTTTCATCTGTAAAATCTCAAAGGGTGCAGATAACCACTTCATCAATAAATCAGATAAAAGGTTACTTTTTCCTTTAGTGTTTACATATGAATAGTTTTCATAAGGATTTAGATAAAAAATATATCATCGCCAAAACCTGTGCTTGGAAACATCTCACACAGATAATCTCCAAATTGAATTATATCGTGATAGATAACAAAGCTTGCATCTTGGGCGATTTTTGGATTTTTGTGTTTCAAATTCTCGTCAGAAACTAACACCAATTTGGGGCCAAGTTAGACGATGTTTCTAAACTTGTACCCAAATTACCACTAGTCAAGTCTAAAGTTGGTATTACAGATCATGTTCGAAAGAAGCAAATGTCAAAATTGACGAAGTAATTTCTGATCTGGCAGGCAATTTGTGGATGCGGTGGAATTACCGTCTCAGATTTACTTCCGGAATAATAATTGGCTAGAAATTCAAGAAAGAGTATATTTAGAAGCGACTTTTACTGTTTACAGGGAAGCACAAAGGCTTAACTCTGTTTTGACGAAATATTGCGTCATGCATTAACGCTCGAAACGTGTTAGAATGGTTCAAACCTAAAATGACTAATTTCTATCTGCTCTATTGGGTAATGGTCAAATTTTGGGTTAACTTTTATTACATTGCATTTTTTTTTAATTTGAGTGGACTGTATTCGAAAACATAAAAAAGCAATACGGGAGCAATTAATCGTTCCCAAAGTATACACAGTCACAAAAGTTATTCAAAAAGTGATGTGCTGGAAAAATAACACTGCACGAACCATTCTAATGTCCAGTTCGGAACCACGTAAGCGAATGCATCGAAATTTTGCTGTACCACCGCTCCTCCCAACCACATTTCGCATTATTCTCTTTAGTGTTGCACAGCCATACATATAGAACGGCACTGCACCGACCGCACTGTGTCAAGTGCGAAATATTCATGAACAAGTGAAATTTATGTCTAATTTAATTTTATCTGATCATTTCCGTAGCATCTTGATTAATTACTGACCATAGATCAATGGCGATTATTGCGTCTATTATCTTGTGCCGCAGTATTGGTTAACTGTTTCTGCATGCATTAGTGGGCTTAAACTGAGCAGGGGAGGGCTGCTTGCATGTGCTGGCGAACATTCGAACTCTCGATTAATGGAGAGTCAGGAATGTGTTGGCGTGAAATGGCTGCGATAATTTCGAAGATTATAATACATTATCGACGCAGTTTGTTTTGTAGTATGAATTTCAAGCAACTGCAGTTGCGAAGTAGGTATTTCCTGGTTTCGGTGCTACGCACAAGAAGGCTTCAATTGCTTTCACGGTGTGGGAATATATCGACCAATAATTTACTGGCTGGACATATCAGCAGCAGGGCTTTGCGGTTGTCGTTCGGTTAGATTTGTAGGATCTGGATATAATTGTTTATAAAAGCCTAGCTCGATTTTTGGCCATAGAAGTTGGGTCAAAATCTCCCAAATGTGCAAACGTCGTCGGTTGAGCTTTACTTGTAAAAATGTTTGGTCGGTTCACAACTAAAAATGAAAAATGCAATCTCGACAGTTTTTAAAATTTGAGCTATTTTTATATTTGAATGGCTGGCGTCTAAAAGGGGCTAACCCAAATTTTTGTTTCCAAAATTGACATTTTTGCGTTTTTTAACACTAGGAATACCAAGGGAATAAAAAGTTACGCGGACTACCAAGGGGGTCCAAAAAATGGGAACGCTAACTTTGACCGGTCCTATCTCAGCTGTTACCAAATCGATTTTAAATCTATTTTCACTACTAGAAAGGTATGTCGTTTGTAAACGCATTCAAAAAAAGAATAATGGGGTTGTCTACCGTAAGTTATAGTGAAATGAGTAAAACAAAGTCAGAGAAGAAAAAAATTAGAACGCTACTTTGACTGGCCATATCTTAGCTGTTTGTTCACCGATTTCATATTTTTCTTCACCATTGTACAGGTATATTATTTACAAAAACGGTGATCAACAAGTAATGGAAAACAAATTTGTATATCCGAAGTAATTGTAAAAACAGTAATTGAAAGTCAGTACAGACAAAATGAGCTGTTCAGCTCAAATAATCGTATCTCAGCCGTTTGTCAACCATTTTCAATTTTCCTTGCACCAATAAAATTCTGAGAGCTTCTAGATTAATAATGTATGCAATAGATAGTAGATTGTCAAAAAATACTGTACTTTTTCAAGGTTTTAGGCGGTATGGTTTTCACAACGCACGCGGCACAAGGTTGGTTAAAATTTTGTCCGCCTTGTTTAGTTTTACGGTTTGAAATGTAACATGTTTACTCAATATTTCTTCATATCACATATGGATATATCAAAATGTTCGCACAAGCGTGGAAAAACTCAATATTGTATGTAAGTTACAAGATAATGGTGTGTAGTAGAAAAAGTTCAGTAAATACGAAAAAGTTCAGGATTATTAAAATTTTCGTAATATAGCTTTAAATTTAAAGCGATGACCTATTGTTTTTTATACACCAATCGATTGTAATTGATGGCGGCTACAATTTTTGGAAGATCAAATTTTATATTTTCTCAAAAAATAGACAAAACTACGTAGAACAACAGTAATTGAATTTCGGCTACAATTTCTGAAAGATAAATTTTTATATTTTCTCAAAAAATAGATAAAAATATGTAGAAGTACAGAAATTTCATTTAGTTGGCAAATATCGTCGAATTCAATGGGATGTGCTAAACCTTTTTATGTATCAGTCGATTGTAATTGATTTCGGTTACAATGTCTCAAAGAAAAAATTCTTATATTTTCTCAAAAAATAAACAAATATACGTAAAACTACACAAATTTAATTCAGTTGGTAAGTATCGTCGAATTCCAAGCGAAGACCTTTACATAAACCAATCGATTGTAATTGATTCCAACTACAATAACTAAACTTACAATTTTTATATTTTATCGCAAAAATAGACAAAAATATGGAGAACTACAGAAATTTCATATAGTCTGTTTTCTGAGAAAATATTAGAATTTGTTCTTTCAGAAATTGTTTGCTAAAATCAATTACAATCGATTGGTATATAAAAAGGTCAACGTTTTGAATTCGAAATTATTTATCAACCAAATTAAATTTCTGTACTTCTACGTATTTTTGTCTTTTTTTTGAGAAAATATAAAAATTGATCGTTCAGAAATTGTAACCGAAGTCCAATTACAATAGATTGGTGTATAAAGAAGTATAAGTCATCGCATTGAATACAAAGTTATTTGCCAATGAAATGAAATTTCTGTAGTTCTACGCACTTTTGTCTTTTTTTTGAGAAAGTATAGGAATTTTTTCTTTCAGAAATTGTAGCTGCCATTAATTACAATCGATTTGGGTATAAAAAACTATAGATCATCGCTTTAAAGTTAAAGTTATATGACGAATATTTGAAAAATTCTGAACTTCTTCGTATTTACTGAATTTTTCCTTATATACCATCATTTTGTAACTTACATACAACATTGCGTTTCTCCACGTTTGTAAGAGCATTTTGATATAAAAATATCCATATGTAATACGCAGGATTATTCAGTAAACGTGTTACATTTCCATATCAACATTTGAATAGGGCTAATAATATTTGTAAACAAACTTTTGTTTTGCTAATTTCTCTTAATTTGTTATCATTTCAACACAGAAAACATTTAAAATTGATTCTGCCAAGGGTAAAGATGTTGATTCATATGTATTTTTCATAGAATTCAACTGGGTAGCAGAATAATGAGCGAAATAATTTTGTTTACAAAAGCCTCATTAGCCCTTTTGAAGAATTACTATTGATTTCAAACCGTAAAACTAAACAAGACGGATAAAATTTTAACCAACCTTGTGCCGCGTGCGTTGTGAAAACCATACCGCCTAAAACCTTGAAAAGGCACAGTATTTTTTGACAATCTACTATCTATTGCATACATTATTAATCTAGAAGCTCTAAGAATTTTATTGATGCAAGAAAAATTGAAAATGGTTGACAAACGGCTGAGATACGATTATTTGAACTGAAAAGCTAATTTTATCTGTACTGACTTTCAATTACTGTTTTTACAATTACTTCGGATATACAAATTTGTTTTCCATTACTTTTTGATCACCGTTTTTGTAAATAATATACATGTCCAATGGTGAAGAAAAATTTGAAATTGGTGAACAAACAGCCAGTCAAAGTAGCGTTCCCATTTTTTTCTTCTCTGACTTTGTTTTACTCATTTCACTATAACTTACGATAGGCAACCCCATTATTCTATTTTTCCTGTGCGATGTATTTACAAAAGATATACTTTTCTAGAGGTGAAGACAGATTTAAAATCGATTAGGTAGCAGCTGAGATATGACCGGTCAAAGCAAGTGTTCCCATTTTTTTGACCCCCTTGGTATTCCTAGTGTAGTAATCCACGTGACCATCATTTGAGAGATTTGAAACAAAATTAGATATTTTGCTATTAGCAGTCAAAGTTGACCGTGGTAAAGGTTGGTTTACAATTCGAAAATCATGTCACGGAATTTGGGTCCATGTGCATTTTAAATGGAGCTAGATTTCAAATCCCTTGGCGAAATAAGTCTACGCAAAAATGACAGTTTTCATGAAGTGTAAACCCAACCGCGGGAAACATCACGGGATTTTCAAACTCTCCATATAGAAATCCGTCTAAGAACAATTCAACACAAATTGTTTCCGACGGGGAAAATAGTATTTTTATTAGGGTTAAAATTCAATGCAATGAAGTTACGAGACTTATCCATCCCCTTAAACCAAAGCTTGTTTGTGCCTTTGCGATTTCTAAATATCCATTGTCCAATTTTCGAACGTCCTCTGACATGAAATACTGAAAAACTCGTTGAAGCTACGTGATAACCTTCTAAAGCCTAATTGTACGCCTTTTATCATTACCATTCTCATCTAAGTGCCCGCCTTCTCATTACCTGGATTGAAACCAGTGGCATAGTTAGAAATTTGGTTTGGGGGTGGTTTTGATGAAAATCGTTGATTTTTAGAAAATGCTTAAATTTCATGTAAGTTTGAAAAAATATGGAGAGTTCTGAAACAAAATTAGCCTATCAGATGCCTTTTATAATTTCGGTTATAATACTACTTGACGCAGTCAAAGTATGAAAATACAAAGTGCACTTTTAAAATGGAATAAATTCTTACAAAACTTTTCTAACGCTCAATATCGCATAATCACTCATAATCAAAGCATCAAGTTTGAAGCTTTGACAACCTCGAGGAAGCTTTCCAACTTAAAGAAGTGCGTCTTTTTATGTAATAATTTTGGTGATTAAATCTCCTAGAAGTAATTAAAAAAATTTACTCTTCGAAAATAGTAAGAGACTCGGTGTCTTCAGCAAAGTTGTTGATAATATCATTTTAAGCAAAATTGTTGATATCTGCAGGCTACATGAATACTCTATATCGAGATATAAAACGATATTTAAAAAAAAAATTCAAAACCAGTACTTTTCAATATTTTTTTGATTTAGAAACTACCTCGCATAGAATGTGAATATTGTTTATACACAGAATATTAGATTTATCACTTACAGTAATACCAGAATAACTTGTTTTAAAGGTTTTCTTTCACATATAGTCTAATATATTTCGATATTCTGAAGACACGGACTATTCATGTCTTCAACAAAGTTTTTTTCATTTTGATTATAGAAGCTGCAACATTAGAGTCTTTCAGCTCTTTTTCGGGTAAGAAAAATTTCCAATCTGGCGAACGGGGTTTGGTAATCGAAGCCAGGTGAGCTACGTACAAGGCAATCGATTGACAAACTATGCTATCTCCGCTTTATTCATTAAAGTAGTTTGAATTAGGAGTTTATAAAACTTTGCTGAAGACATTGAAGCTCGAATTAAATTTGTTCGAAGAGTATTTTTTGTAATTAGGGGAACATGGGTAGACTTGACCAGGTTTTGAGTTTAACCTACGTAAATCTCATAAAAAGTTTTCAATACTTCAAAACTCGTTGAAATGTAATGTGCAAAAGTATTGTGCGTATTCATGATTTTTTGCAGAACTGTTGATTTACTTTTGCAAAAGTTATAAAAGTTTTTCTGTGATTTTCAAAAATTATAAAAGTTCTCCCCACTGCGGGGAGACTTGACCAAGAGAATTTTGAAATATCAGAACAAAAAATAATGGCATAAAACATGGTGTTTTATCGAGGTCCTTAGTACCAGTAAAAATATAGAAGGATTGTATTTCATGAATTTTGATTTGTTTATGCATTTCCTTTCTAAGATTAACTGTACTGATTACATTGCGTGCTCACACGTAACGAAATTAACCATATAACTGCTAACTTTGTTGACTAATACTATAAAGACTGATGTTTAAGGTGGGATTTTTGTGACGCAATTAACATTAACAGTAGGTTCCACAGAATAGTAAATATCAGAAATTTTGTATCTTTCCACAGCTTATTATCACTCCAAACTTTAAAAATTGTCTGATTGGATCGAAACAAACATAAAAATACTTTTAAAAAAATTGAAGAACCAAGCAGACCACTTTATAAAGAATTATTGAATCTCGCGCTCCCCATGTAGAGGCACAGAGGATTGACCGTCAAAACTATTTTAGTAGATGAGGTTGTGCTTTACGTTGTAATATTGTTCATAGATTCTAAACATTCAAAGTTGACAGTTTCGAAATAATGTGATCGTGACCATAAAAAAAGTTTTTAAGCATTAATTTTACTTTTCTTCACTATTAATATATAGATACATATAGAAATTTATTATACCATTCAATTCATCACTCAAATATACAACATCAATAGCCATTAACTTGAGATATTCTGAAATTTTTATTACTTCCAATCCTGCTTACAGGCTATTTAAAAAATAAAATTAAAAAAATCCACTGACCTGCTAAAGACAAACAAAAACCGTAATTTTCATCATTTTCCTTCTACTTTCCAAAGTATTATTGTCGTTGTTAATCACATTGAGTTTTTGCCTCAATTGTCTGAATTGTAAGCAACTGTTTTTGGTGAGCAAGTTTATGTTTAAAAACGCTTTTAATCCACCTAACAGTGTGATGAGACATTTCTTATAACTCTTATCACTCTCTTCGGATATTAAATCGTTTGAGAACATTTAGAACTTGATGCTTCGCGATGTTTTTCATAACACATACTACATGGGATAGTGGCAGGACTCAGAGAATCACTCAAATCAGCATAGGACAACATCAGTGCAGGAAATCTCAAACCAAATCAATGGGAAGGCGAAAAAATGGCCCATAAAATAGACATACAAACGAATTATTGCTAATGCTCTGTTAATAAAATATCTAAATTCCTCAATCGATGCATTGTGGTGGGAAAACTGATTTTTCTAAAGGTAAAGTATATTGTACTGAGCCAAAAAAAAATCGAATTTTTTTAATCGATTTAAAGTTTATACTTTACTCAAATTTCCAACGCGACTGAGAATTAAGAAATCAACGCTTTTTCTTGAAAAAAACCACCATTCAAAGAAAATCAACAGTGCATATTTCCAGACTTGGTTTTATTTCCTATTTAAGAACTATTGTGTTTTTTACATCCTACATTGCATGATTCAGTGATCGAAACCAAAAACTTCATGAAGTATTTGAAATTATTAAATTAAATTAAAATTTGTGTTTGCTATTGAAATTGACAAAATGATTGTATATATAGTATATAGTCCCTTTGGCTATTGTTTACTTTTTCGGTCCCACCTATCAGCATTGAAGTATCGCCCTTACGTTTTTTTACAATACCAATTTTACAATTGGTGGGGGTTTGGTGAAAATCGATCTTTATGTCTAAACGGCATAGTTCCAAAACCGTAATTTTTGAAGTTTTAAAATTATGCAGAATTAATTTTTCAGAAAATAGTAACAGAGCAAAAAAGTACCAAAGTCCAAAAAAATCAATTTTGGTCAAACGTTATTTTTTCGAGTTTACATCAAATCTCAATGTTTCATGCATTATAATGTCATTTGGCATCAAAAATACAAATTTGATTTTGAAAATTTTTCCTTTCAGTTTATATGGGAATTTGCTGTGTGATTGCACTCTTCAACTCGTAACTCCGGAACCGGCAGTCCAATCAATAAAAATTCAATAGCAGCCGATGGGAAGATTGTACCTTTCATTTGAGACTAACTTTGTGCAAATCGATCCAGCCATCTCTGCGAAACAGAGGTCACATTTTTTCCACATACACACATACATACAGACATACATACACACAGACATTTTCCGATCTCGACGAACTGAGTCGATTAGCATATGACACTCGGCCCTCCCGGTCGGGATTAGATCGACGAATTTTAGAGTGAATGAGAAAGGCAAAAACATTTTTAGCAAATGTTGAAATTTATGCATTTTTTGGTGAGCAGTTCTATGTTTCATAGACATTAAATCAATTTTAACTTCGCTTTCTATTAAATAAAGACCGTTATTACAGTACATCTCTACAAAAACGAGATCAATTTGAAAATAAATCTGAGGGTTATGATTGATTACAGAACTCTGCAATTTTCTATTGGAATGTTTTCAGGCAGAAATTTGATTAGCATCAATTATTAGACAACTGTGAAATCAAGACCAAAAGATCAGTTACATATCAGGACTCCATTCCGACAATTTATCAAAAGTTCTCATGATGTTTACAACAACAGGTAATCAATCTACGGATCAGATAATTGTTATTGTAATATTGAATTAAATCAGTCTGCATCAATAAATTTTCAACTTCAATCCAATATTTTTTTTTGTGTGTTGTGGGGGGGGGGGGGGAGAGGGGTTGTATGGTGTTAAACCCCAAAACCTTCTCTTGGCTACGCCGTTGCTTGGAGTTATTTATTTCGCTTTTCATTTTCCGATATGTTTCAGATCGATCCGATGGTTATAAGTTAGAAAAATTGCAGTCAGAAGGTTCGCACAAATGAGCATTTTTGTATTGATAAGTTATCAAGTTCCTTCCAGACAACTTGGAAGTGTTCGGTGATTATTTCTAGCGGTTGTAGATAGTAAAATGAAATACAAAATTCATTTTATCGAAATAATGTTTGGCTTATTTCAATGGATTATTACTATATTGAACAATAAATAGGCGACAAAGAGTAATCAACAAACAACAAGCCATAACTTTTAAAGCATTCAAAATAGATATTTGAAGTCTTCAGTAAAGTTATTCGCAAAAGTAAGAGCTACAAATTTGCTGAAGGCATCATTTCGATATAATCACTTCCAAAAAAAATTGTGAAAATATCTCACTCATAAGGAGATTAATCAGCAAAGGCACAATACCAAAAGAAAGGGCATATTGCCTCCATTAAATTCTCCGAAGATACTATTGACCTAAAATAAGCCGTTTTGGCGTTAATAATAGATTACATGTTTTTGGTCATATTTCTGGCTATGGGAAATGATCAAAATCTTTCGTCCGCATTTAATGGTAAATATCTCTTTTGATAATAGTCCGATTTCAACAATCTATAGCTTGTACGAAAGGTATTCGTTAAAGCTGTCTAAAACATATAAATTGTTAATCTATATTGTCAATTTCGTCAGATAATTTAAAAAAAAACTGCAAAAAACGCCATTTTTGCGCATTCAAACATTCATATCTTGGAAACTAAACATCAGAATCAAAAACAAATTAATAGCGTTCATACTGTTTTTTAGTTCTTTCATTTAAAATTGGTTTGGATAAGATCGGTTCAGCCATTGCTGAGAAACACGAATGAGAATTTGTCCGTTACATACACACACACACAGACACACACACACACACAGACATTGTCCCAAATCGTCGAGCTGAGTCGATTGGTATATAAGACTCGGCCCTCCGGGCCTCAGAAAAAATCTTGAAAGTTTAAGCGAATTCTATACATTTCTTTTATAAGAAATGTAAAACATTAAACTCCACTACCCATTCAAAACATTGTCCTTAATCAATATTTCTGAGCATCTCTTCTAAAAAGAGCTCATGATAATTTGTCAACTATGGAACACCGACTGAGAGATCAGTAACAAGATCCAATGCCCACAATTTGCAAAGTCTCCATGATACTTAAAACTATAGGTTCTCAATGTAGTGATCAGACAATATACTTCCAAAATTATCATTGTGCAATATTTAATTAAATTAGTCAGCATCAATTCATTTGTTTTTTTTTCAATCCAACAAATTTTGGTTGGGGGAGGGGGGTTGACAGGCAACCCCCTCCCCCTGGCTACGCCACTGAATGGAGCAATGTAAAAGATTCAAACAAAGGTAATCTGATGCG